>NW_026530341.1:0-600000 GCF_026979565.1 Vidua chalybeata
AGTTAATAGTAAAAAGAGCTTTGCAGAGCCTGAGTTGTGGAGAGACAGCTTGGATATCTCCCCGCTGGCGAAGAAGGACCTTTTTCAAGGTCTGATGTGTTCTCTCTATCACAGCCTGGCCTGTGGAGGAGTGTGGAATTCCAGTCCGATGATTCACCCCCCATTCCTGTAAAAGCTCACCAAACGCCTTTGAAATATAAGCTGGGTCATTATCAGTTTTGATAGTGGTGGGGACCCCCAAGGTCGCGAATGCTTGCATGAGGTGTTTCTTTGCATCTGTGGCTTTTTGTCCTCCGTGGGCTGAGGCGAAAACTGCTCCGTAGAACGTGTCTACTGAAACATGTACATGTTGAAATCTCCCGAACTCCTGAATGTGTGTGATGTCAGTTTGCCACAATTCACAACTGCGGAGTCCCCTCGGGTTCACTCCCGAACTCAGAGTTGGTAAAGTGGACTCTTGACACTTGGGGCACGCAGCCACAATTGCCTTGGCTTGGTCACGCCGCAGGTGGAATTGGTGGACCAGACCTGGTGTATTTTGATGGAAAAATTGATGGCTTAGTTTGGCCTGTTCTAAGATGTTTGGTTGGCCAGCCAGCTGTAAAGGAGCGGCCAAAGCATCTGCCCTGAGGTTGCCTTCTGCAATAAAACCTGGGAGGTCAGTGTGTGATCGCACGTGCATTACAAAAAAAGGCTGCTCTCGATGGGAAACTAGATGGATCAATTTCGAGAGTAAACTGAATATTGCTGGATTGGAAACTTCCTTGAGCAATGCATGTTCTGCTCTGGACACAACACCTGCTACATACGCCGAATCTGTAACTCTGTTAACTGGTTCTGAAAACCTCTCAAAGGCCCTGACCACAGCGTCCAGCTCAGCAACTTGTGGGGAACCCTCTACAACCTTTACATCAGCTTCCCACTGCTGAGTCTGTGGATCCTTCCATGTGATCACTGACTTGTGGGACCCACCTGACGCATCGGTAAAAATGGTCAATGCCTTCAGTGGTTCACTGCTCTGAATACTTTTTGGAATCAAATCAAACTGTGTTTCAAACAATTTGTGGCCTGGATGGTTAATGAGAATTTGTCCGGTATAGCTGCCTAAAGAAAACTGCAAGTTTTCATTTGTCTGAAGCAGGTGCTCAAGTGTTTCCTTTGAGAGTCTCCCCGTAGATATTCTCATAGGGAGATGAATGCACATGAAATCACACCCTGCCAACACCCACAGGCGAGCCCTGGCCCTCATGATCAGCTGGGACATCAACTCTTGTGGCTTGGTGATACTTTTGGACAACTGATGACCCAGGAACACCCACTCTATGATCAAGAGAGGATCCTTTTGGTCTGTGTCCCACTGGAAAATCAACCCATGGAGGTGTGGCAACTTACCAAGGATGATAAATCGAAAGGGCAGGCCCTTGCGGCATCTGTGGGCATGTCTGTCTGCCAGGGTGGACTGAATTTTCTCCAAGGCAGCCCTGGCCTCTTGGGTCAGAGCCCTCGGGGAGTCTAACTCTTCCCCCCCCTTCGATAAATTGAAGATGGGGGATAAATCTCCTGTGGTGAGCCCCAGCCAGGGTCTGACCCAGTTCAAAGACCCACACAACTGATGGAGGTGCCGTAATGTCTTTGGGTTGTCATTTATCATTGGCCACTGGGGCATGATGGTCCTGTTGCTAATGTCAAGGCCCAGATATTTCCAAGGCGGCAGGTGTTGCACCTTTTCTTTCTGCAACTCAAATCGAACCGCCAACAAGGCTGTGATACTGTCCTCCAATGCCTCTGCAAGTACATTGTCACTGTTAGCACAGACAAGGACATCATCCATATAATGATAAAGAATGTAGTTTTCCCACTTGGCATGCACTGGGGATAGAACTCTGTCAACGTACCACTGGCAGATGGTAGGAGAGCATTTGAGGCCCTGAGGTAGGACTTTCCAGTGGTAACGTTTCATGGGAGCCTCTCTGTTGATGGAAGGCACAGAGAAGGCAAAGCATGGTGCATCATCTGGGCGCAGGGAAATTTGAAAGAAACAATCTTTGATGTCTATCACTGCCAATTTCCAATCCTGGGGGAGCATAGATGGAGAAGGCATCCCTGGTTGAAGAGCTCCTAAGTCTTCAATTACATTATTAATTTTTCTCAGATCGTGGAGGAGTCGCCACTTGTCTTTCTCCAGTTTCTTAATAACAAAAACCGGTGAATTCCAAGGGCTGTTGGTTTCCACTATGTGTCCCTTTGCCAATTCATCCTTCACAATCTGAGTGAGCGCTTTTAGCTTTTCTCTATTCAATGGCCACTGCTCTACCCAAATGGGTGTATCTGTGAGCCACTTGAGTTTTTGGGTAGGGTGCTCTTCAGTGGCCGCACCTAAAAACCCTGGGGGGTTGGCAGTTCTAATTTTGCCCCCCACTGAGTCAAAGCATCCCTTCCCCAGAGAGTGAACTTTGAATCTAAAATGAACGGGCGTAGAGATGTTAATTGCCCATTTGGCCCCTCAATTTGAACTGTGTTCTTAGACTGCTGTGCCAATTGTGGACCTCCCACACCTAAAACTGGGTTGCCTACACTTTCCAGCTCCCACTGTTGCGGCCATTTGTGTGAGGGAATGACTGTCACATCTGCCCCTGTGTCCATCATCCCCTGAAGTTGAATGGAATGCCCCTTGCTCTTAAGGCCACACCACACGAGAGGCTTCTCCTCTCCCAGCGTCTCAGTGTAAAAGACTGACAGGTCTAGATCATCACACAAAAGCTGAGGCACTGGAATTGCCTGGGCAATGATCTGTCCCTGTGACAGGAAGAGGGGGGGGTGGACACAACGTGCCATGAGATAGAAGGTCCTAGGATCAAGTGAAAGGATGGCAGGAGGGATCTCTGTCTCTTGTGGGGTGTATTTTGTGTCACCAATAACAAGGTACTTGCAGTTTAGTAGATCATTCCGTCTGCGAATTTCGCAGTCCTGAATGCGGGGCAGCAGCTCTGCTGTTGCTATGATGAAATGCTAGTCCTGGTCAGATAAATGAATGGGTTCAGTGAGTCGCAACCGGTAAGGTTCAATCTTGTCAGTGGTGTAAACTTGGCTGCTGACACTTGGCACAATACGGTGTACAGCTGCCTTAGCACAAACGCTCTGACCCACCCCATTTGTATCATCGCGCGGGGTTGATCCGCGCTCCCCAATTAGTATTTTTTCTGGTTGGAGACTTCTCCCCCCCCTCCCTCCCCCCATGAGGAGGCGCTGTCCCCCAAAAAGGGCACTGGCTGATGAGGTGGCCTTCCTGATTGCAGTAAAAACACCTGCGTTTGGGTGGAGGAGGTCTCGATGCTGGAGTTTTTCGGGTTGCCGATGTTGGAGCAACCACCTTTTCCCGAGGCTTTCCACCAAGTCCTCTGCCATCAGTGTGGCTTTTCTTGTGCACTCCTCGATGAGCTGATCCAGCGTAGGTGGAGGTGACGGTGGAAGAGCCATGATGACTCAACAACAGGCATCATTTGCATTTGTGGTAACAATTTCTAACGTGATTTCGTCTCATGCTTCTTGCCCTTCCACCTTTTTCTCGACTGTGTCTCTCACTCGATCAACAAAATCCATGAATGGCTCTGAAACAGATTGCTTGAGAGCGATATAAGGTATTATAGGTTCCTTTGAGGGCATACTAAGAAATGCCCGCTCTGCTGTGTCTTTGGTGAGGTCTAACACTGGTTTTGGAATCCCTACTGCTTGTTTTTGGACTTGGTTCCAATCCCCCTCACCCAAAAGATGTTTGAGGGTGATCTCATCATCCTCTATATCTTTGGCATATTTGGCACTCTGCAAAATTCCTGGAAGAAGGTCTCCTGCAAACCTTTTCCAAGTTCTTTCCCACATTCTGTATTCTGATGGAGGGAGCAAGCAACTGAACAAGCGCTTTAAATCAGCAGGAACTAAGGTGTTAGAATTGAAAGTTGCTTTTAACATGCTCCAAAAAAATTTGCTTTTTTGCCCAAATTCACATTTTGTTTTGCAGAGTTCCTTTATGCATTCATATGAAAGTGGTTCCCATCTGGGGTTTTGTCCTCTTGCATTGTATAACACCAGGGCTATTGTCCTGGTTTAGGACAAATTAGGGGAAAACACCTCCAAAGGAGCCCCTTATAGGAAACCAAACCCTCCGCAACTTCCCCCCACCACCGGGTTCGGGAGGAATTTCTTCAGAGGGGAAGTGGAAAAAACTTGTTTATTAAGGCACAACAAAAAAAAACACTCCCCAGCACAAGAGAAATAGCCCAAGATGACCACAGATGTTTTCACCAGTCCAAGGGGGTTGAGCTGTATCTCTCTTCGCCGCAGAGGGTACGCAGCTTCTTTCGCAGACCCCGGGGGAGCTCCTGCCCGGAGTAGGTCCGATGTCTTCGGGGGGGGGGGGGGGGGGGAAAGGGAACAACGGAAACCGGGAAAAAGGAAAAAAAAATGGCAAAAAAGCAAGCCAGCGAAAAGCAGAGAAAAACAGAGAGGAAAACAGAGCCAGCAAAGCATGCAGCCAGCAGCAAGCAAAGCAGCAAGCAAGCTAAGCAGCAAGCCAGCCGGGGGGGGGAAGGAAGACAAAACAAACTGAGAACAGGGAGCAGAAACCACGATTGGGATAATGAGCATGAAAATGTCCTGTCCCCACGACATTCCACCCCTTATCCCATATCGTGAACATGTTACTGAACTTCCTTCCCACCTGCTCAAACCTTCCACACTTACACATTCCCTTCCATTCTCACTTGCTCTGACTTTCGACATTTACACATTTCCTTCTGTCCCATGTCTGTGTGGTTTAATGTACAAACAATGGCAGTAACATCCAGCAAATTGAGATGTTTGCATATGAGTCTTACCCCACAATCAGGTCTCCCTGAGGTACACATCGTGTTCTTCCATCTTTCTGCATTATCCACCATGTACAACCTGGTCCCTGAGCAAAGACAATCCCACGAATGGGTTTGTCTGTACTCGAGGCAGAGTTGATCCACACTGTCCTCCCTAACAAACCTCTGATATGTGCCACTGGGACTTTATCTCCGTCTACTATATTCAGGGACTCCGACTGGGCAGGACCTGCTCGATTGGTGGAACCTCGGGTGTTAACTAACCAGGTGGCTTTTGCCAAATGCTGCTCCCAGTTTTTGAAAGATCCCCCACCCAATGCTTTCAAGGTGGTTTTTAACAGTCCATTGTACCTCTCCACCTTGCCTGCAGCTGGTGCATGGTAGGGGATATGGTACACCCACTCAATGCCATGTTCCCTAGCCCAGGAGTTGATGAGGCTGTTCTTAAAATGAGTCCCATTGTCTGACTCAATCCTCTCAGGGGTACCATGCCTCCAAAGGACCTGCTTTTCAAGGCCCAAGATGGTGTTACGGGCGGTAGCATGAGACACAGGGTAGGTTTCCAACCATCCTGTGGTGGCTTCCACCATTGTGAACACGTAGCGCTTGCCTTGGCGGGTTTGAGGCAGTGTGATGTAGTCAATCTGCCAGGCCTCCCCATACTTGTACTTGGACCACCGTCCCCATACCATAGGGGCTTCACCCGCTTGGCCTGTTTGATGGCAGCACACATCTCACAGTCATGGATAACCTGAGAAATACTGTCCATGGTTAAATCCACCCCTCGGTCTCGTGCCCACTTATAGGTGGCATCTCTACCCTGATGGCCTGAGGCATCATGGGCCCATCGCGCTAGGAACAACTCCCCCTTGTGTTGCCAATCTAAATCAATCTTTGACACCCCTATCTTCGCAGCCTGATCTACATGCTGATTGTTTTGCTGCTCTTCATTAGCTCTACTCTTGGGGGAACCTTCACAGGCAGTTTCTCTACCCGGGTAGCAATGTCTTTCCATTCTTCAGCAGCCCAGATTGGTTTTCCCCGATGCTGCCAGTTAGCCCCTTTCCATCTCTCCAGCCATCCCCACAGAGCATTGGCTACCATCCATGAATCAGTGTAGAGGTAGAGCTTTGGCCACTTCTCCCTTTCTGCAATGTCTAGGGCCAGTTGAACGGCTTTGAGTTCAGCAAGTTGACTTGATCCACCTTCTCCTTCAGTGGCCTCTGCGACCTGTCGTGTGGGGCTCCATACAGCTGCTTTCCACTTCCGCTTCATTCCTACGACGCGACAGGAACCGTCAGTGAAAAGAGCATAGCGTGTTTCCTCTGCTGGCAATTTGTTATGGGGGAGGAGGTTCTTCAGCCTTTGCTTTCCTTTTCCTCCTCCGAATTGTTTACATCTCTGTTAGGAAATGTCCTGTCCTCCCTGACTGCCAAGGATACCATCTTTCTGTTATTTAATTTAATAACCTTTCTCTATACTGTCCGCAGTTTATATAAGATGAAGGCTGAGATTTCTAGAGGGGCTGGTGAGACCTCTGATTTAGGAGTACAACCAAGGGTGAAAAATCCTGAGTGGTGCGGGAAATGGGAGGATATGGGCAAAATTTTAAAGGAGTTTTCTGATTCTGTAGTTTGGGACTTTCCATCCGAACACATCCAGAACCCAGCTGAGGTGGCGAAGTATCTGAAAGGGAAATGTCAGGATAACCCCAAGGAGAAAAAGATCATTGCAGTGAGCTGGGCCCTGGCATATGCTTATCGTACTCTGCTTGATACTGTAGGGCAGCAGACAGAGGAAGGGGGGCAGGGAGATAAACCAGCAGCAATCCCAGTCACTCAGGCTGCAGCCAACAGCCCAGGTTCGAAGCCAGCAGCTAAACCAGTCTGGTGAACAGAGAATTTGAATCTTTGCCTGCTTTCTGTTTCCCAGCTTCGGCTCCCCCGCCCTTCTCATCGCCATGGGAACCAGAGGCCAGGGATTGGGAAACAGGAGGGGAGGGGCAAGGTCCGGAGGCTCAGGGGTGGAGGTTTGTGTGGAGTGGCTGAGGTTGGTGATGCCGTGTGGAGCGGGGCGGGATCGGGTGATGCGACCTTGAGGGGTGGAGCTGAAGGAACCACCTGGAGGGGCAGTGCTGTGGGCGGAGGCCTGCAATAGCACTTGGGAGGGGCTTCGTCTGCCGCAAGAGAGGAGGAGGAGGGATCAGGACAAAGGGAAGGAGGATCAGGGACTGGCATGGGGGGGGATACAAAGGAATTCTGGGAAGGAGGAGTTCCCCCCGCGCTTCTTTGTCTATCTTGAGATGGGACAAAGACCCCCGCCACGCAGCCACCGCCATCTTGTGGCAGTTTGTCCCGTGGGGGCTGTGGGAAGGGGTTAGAAGGAGTACAGCATTTTTGGGAACAGTCACAACTGTGAAAGGGATCAGGGAAGGGGTTAGGAACGGAGGTTTCAGCATTTTCAGACTGTGGGGGTCAGGGAGAGGGGGGAAATAAAGCAGATGGGCTCTTTTCAGTTTCCCGCATTTCCCGACTGTCTGCGCCTTCTTTAACCATGTCATAAACTAACAAAAAGATCCTCATGAAGCCTTTTTTGACTGAAGGGTCCCCCTTCTTAGTGCCCTCAGTCAAAACTGCCCCAACATGCTTCCAAAAACCCTTCTGCCTCCCTTCCTGAGCTGAGATGTTTGGGAACTTTAAAATCAACCACTTAATAAACTTTTTCACAAAACTCTTAGAAAAACTTTCTCCTGACTCTGTCAGGGTTACTTTTACTTGGTTATAAATCTCTTTCTGCTGTGTGGACAATTTCCCACCCATTCTGCCCACCAGCAAGCCTCACCCGCCTGCTGCCGGAAAAAAACAAAGAAAAAAAACCTGAAAAGATCTAAAAACCGACGGCGGCACCCCAGCACACTGCGCTCCACGTGCTCCTTTCCCTCCACGGGAACGGGGGTGCCTCCACCCACATTCACTAACCAGGGCCCTCCCGCGCTAGTATTGAATCTTTCCGAACCGTCGACCCTTAGAAAACAAAAAGCAACAGCGGTTCCCGGTCTGAAGTCATCTTCCAGGGTGTTCGAAAGCTGCGTCTTCACTCTGCTGGAAACCCGGAACCGGACAGAAACTGGAACAGTTTCTCAGCGGCAATAGTGCTGCCGGCCAGGCGTGAGAGGCGTGAACTCCCAGGACCGGCATGGTCCGGGAGCTTCTCCCCTCCAGTTTGACTGTGGCACTGGTGGCTCAGCAGTGGCGGCGTCAGCGGCTGTGTCTTCGGCAGTGACGGCGGTGGAAATCAGCATCTGGAGAAGTTCCGAGCGGGACACTACCTGTCGCGCTTTAAAAACAGCTGCTGCATCAGAGCCACATGTTGCGGCACCACTTGTTGCTTTCTCTCTCCGACTTCCTTGTTTCTGCCCGGTTCCTTTTATAAATACACGTAAAAATACAGAATAGAAACTCCAACTTTAGGTTTAGGAAACAGAAACTCCAAACTCCAAATTCACAAAGCTTTTTGTTACATCTGCGTAGCCACGCACCACCACACATAGTTATTTTAACATTGTACATATAACATTCATCCTAATGTTTGCGAAAAGCCAACAACATAATATGTATTTAAAACATGCATGCAGAGTGTTATGAACAGTTTCCACGTGTTCCCCAGAGACGCGGGCAGGGCCTTCCTAGTTCCCATGGCAACACTAACAGAAACTACTAACTCTAGCTAAGTACCGGTATTGAAATGCTAATTAGCTAATTGCTCTGTTTGTTTTCTCTAAACTACCTGGAGATAACTGTCCTCCCACCCCTCCACGCTGCCACTCTGGGACTAACATGCAAATAAAAACCCCTTAGGATCATGGGAGTATTTTTAGGAGATAAAGAGGAATATAAATCAAAAACTGAACACAATAGAGGAGTCTAGACAAATGCCCTAGCTGAGGAAGAGGGAAACACATCCCCTGATTGACTTTTAACTGTCGCCATCACCTAAGAAAGAACAGACTATATTAGGCTCTGAGAAGGAGGG
Organism: Vidua chalybeata; assembly: GCF_026979565.1. Taxonomy (NCBI): domain Eukaryota; kingdom Metazoa; phylum Chordata; class Aves; order Passeriformes; family Viduidae; genus Vidua; species Vidua chalybeata. The sequence goes on from NW_026530341.1 coordinate 8,895, forward strand.
AGATAGGGACAGAGAGCCCTGGTGCTGCCACCACGGAAGGAGCGGGGACAGCAGTTGTTCTGGACTTCAGCAACAGACTCTGCACGCCACGCCTCCTCATCCTCGGGCCACCGGTGTGCCACAAGGAAAGAAGAAGGGACAGCTGCTGCTCTGGACTCCAGTGACAGACTCTGCACGCCTCCTTCCTTTTGGCTGCCTGGGAAAGCTACGACCGCAGGGCCGAGCTCTGCGTCGAGCCCCCTGCCCAGCTGATCTTTTTAATAAAGAGCTGAACATTAATAAAGGCATTAGCCCTGTTCATTTCAATTGGGGGCTCGTCCGGGATAGCCATGCCCGAAGAGGACCCCTGGACAGCTGGACAGCTCGACCACCTGCTTCGAGGGACCCTCGGGAGTCACTGGCTACCTTCGGACCCTAGGATCCGCGTGAGACAAGCAACGCAGAGGAGTGTTGGATGGGTAAGAAAAACAAGGAGACGAGTGAGTGAGTGAGTGAGTGAGTGAGACGGGGGCCGGTAGCTCGGACCCCTGAAGTGAGAGGGACCCGCTAGTACCGTGTTTCCGGACTCCTGCGAAGGGGCCGGCCGGGAATGGGGGGAAGCGAGTGGAATAGAGGAGCGACTGAGGCGTCTCCTTAGAAGTAAAGCAGGCCCTCCTCCGAAGGTGTGGAGGTGCCCTAGGGGCAAAGTAAGTCCCTGGCAATCAGGGCAAGGGGAATATCCCCGGCAGGGCAGGTGGGATGTGGAGGTCCTAGACGGCATGTCCCCGGCTGGCAGGAAGGGACAGTACGGCAGGTGGGATGTCTCTGGCAGGTAGGGCGGGGTGTCCTAGCAGGCAGGAGTGGCATGTCCCTGGCAGCCAGAGAGAATGTCCCCGCCAGGCAAAAGGCATGTCCCCGCCAGGCAGGACAGGACAACAGGGCAGGTGGGATGTCCAAGCAGGCAGGAGTGTCATGTCCCCACCAGGCAGAGGGCATGTCCACGCCAGGCAGGACAGGATAACAGGGCATGTAGGGCGGGATGTCCTAGCAAGCAGGAGCAGCAAGTCCCGCCAGACAGAGGGCATGTCCCCAGCAGGCAGGACAGGATAACAGGGCAGGTAGGATGTCCATGGCAGGCATGGATGGAGGTCCCCGGCAGAGCAGATAGGGGAATGTCCATGGAAGGCAGGGCAGGATGTCCCCGTCAGAGCAGGCATTAACCCGAGTAAGCAGAAAGGCAGGAAGGCAAGCAAGCTAAGCCTAGTAGGGTCCGGCAAGGGGGCTTGGCCGGAGTTCGAGTGTAAGGCTCGGCAGGACGTTCGACCTTACTCGGCAGGGAGACCAAGCTTCCCAAGCCTAGTAGGAGAGTCAGGCAAGGGGGCTTGGCCGGAGTTCGAGTGTAAGGCTCGGCAGGACGTTCCACCTTACCTCGGCAGGGAGACCAAGCTTCCTAAGCCTAGTAAGAACGTTAGGCAAAAGGCCAAGTAAGATTTTGGGCCGGACTTAGCAGGGGTACAAGCCTAGAAAGTCCATCAAGAAGTTCAAAACTTAGGCCAAAGAGAAAAAGAACAGAAGGCAATAGATGAGAGTGTGTCTAGGGATTGTCCTGGCCATGAGACAATGTAAAGTGCCAAGAGGGTAGGACCAAGAGTGGGAATTTAGTTAAAAGAGATTAAGTTTAATCAAGTGATTCAAAATACGAAGTTGGGAGAGGCCAGATGAGCTTTAGCTGCCTTTCAGTATATTCCATTTAAGACAGAAGCACCATTTAAGGTATATATGTTTTTGTTTTTGAGGCCTGAAAATGGGAAGAGGTTATAGTAAAGGAGCAAATCCTTCCAAAGCAAAGAGAATTCCCCCTAACAGCCCCTTGGGGCAACTGTTAAACTAATGGGATTCTCGGGAGACCATGAAGGGTCTAGACAAGACTAAGATGATACATTACAGTATAGAAGTATGGCCGAAGTTAGAATTACAGGGAGAGTGGCTGTGGTATGGAACCCAAGATCAGTGGATGTGTAATCAGTTAAACCAACACCAAAAAAAAAAAAAAAAAAAAAAAAAAAAAAAAAAAAAAAAAAAAAACCCAAAAAAAAAAAACAACCGAGACGACCTTGATATAGAAGAACTATCTTATGCAGCTTGCTGGATGGAGAATTCTATAAATAATGAGACTAAGAATATGCAATTTACAAAGAAATAGAGAGGAAGACAAAGAGAATAGAGAGGGGGAGACTAGAAAAATAAAGGAATGGGACCCCCTCGATTGCCTGTCCCCTTCTGCTCCTGTTACTTCCCCAACAGTTTCCCCAGTTGGTCCTTCAGCCCCTCCTATTGAGTCCCTGATTCCTTTCCCCCGTTTTCCCACCTCTGTTTCATCGTCCCTTCTCTTAGTTTCCTCAACCATCTCCCCAACTCCCTCTTCCCCTTCTCCAGCTGGAGTTTCCTTGCCTCCTCCCACTTGGGAGCTGAGGCCACCCTTGCCCAGGGTTGGTTCATCACCTGGCATGCCCCCTGGACTCCAGTGTCTGTCTCCACTACTATTTCCCTGCCTGGTGCCTTAGAAAAAGTGCCGTATTGTAGCACCTGATCCAAAGCACCAAGGGTGGAGGGGCTCTTTCCCCTTAGAGGGGTTCCTATGGGTAGAGCAGCTGGGGGAGTTAGGTTTGTGGATGCACCTTTGGCAGCTTCCGAAGTCCGGGGATTAGGGAAAGAGCTAAGAAATTTAGTGGAAGACCCCGTTGGAATATCTAGCCAGATGGACCAATTTCTAGGGCTGAGTATTTGTACCTGGGGAGACCTGAGCTATTCTAAGCATTCTGTTCTTTCTGAGAAAGGTCCAGATGATCTGAGCGGCAGGGGTGAAGATATGGGAAAGAGAGGGTGGATTGGGGCCCCCAGGGAACCAGGGGATGCCCTTGGTGGACCCCAACTGGAGTCCCAGCCAACAAGAAGGAAGGCAAAACATAAGAGAGACTATAGGCCCTCATGATAAGAGGGATCAAAGAGTATCCCTAGGGGAAGCAACACGAAATTGGCCTTTGATGGTACTCAGGAGAAGGATGAGACCCCGGCAATTTGGCTTAACCAACTAAAACAAAATTTCCAGTTATATTCAAATATAGACCCAGATAGCCAGAGGGTCAAGTCCTCTTAAAGGTCTAGTTTGTCACCAAATCCTGGCCCGATATTAGACAAAAACTAGAAAAGATAGAGGACTGGCAAGAAAAGAACATGAATGAGTTGCTCAAAGAAGCCCTAAGAATGTATTTAAGTGGGAAAGATAAAAAAAGCCAATAGCCTACCCCTCAAAACTACTAGACCCAGTAGCCAGAGGATGGCCAACTTGCCTGCAAGTAATCGCAGCAGCAGCAGCTATCCTGATAACAGTAGCCCCAAAGTTGATCCTGCAAGGGAAAATTAAAGTACAAACATTTACTAGTGATCGTGGATCACCTCACTCACTGGGTGGAGGCTTTCCCAACCAAAAAGGAAACTGTGCAGGAAGTTGCAAGAATAATCTTAGAAAACATCATACCACGATACGGGCTGGTCAATAACATTGACTTGGACCAAGGTCCACATTTTGTCACTCAAACTTTACATCAAGTAACAAAAACCCTGGGGATAAGGTGGAGATTGCACACCCCATGGCATCCTCAAAGCTCTAGAAGAGTGGAAAGGATGAATAGAACTCTTAAAAATGTGTTAACTAAATTAATTGAAGAAACAAAGATGAATTGGCGCAGGTGTTTACCTCTCGCTCTCTTGCGCAGCAGAACCAGACCTCGGTCCGACACAGGGGTCTCTCCCTATGAAATAATGTTTGGACTCCCTTTTTTTTTAATCACCCCTTTCAGTACAGCAGATTATCTGGAAGGGGAGGCAGCAACACAGAAATATTTAGAGGTCATAGGAAAATCCCTAGAAGGCCTCCGAAAGAAGGGGTATCTCTCCCAAACTTCCCCTCTGGACGCCAATGCCCACATCAGTCCTGGGGATTGGGTGTTGATAAAGTCCTGGTACACTACCACTCCATTAACCCCCAGATTCAAAGGACCTTTCCAGGTACTACTCACCACACACACTGCGGTACGGACCCAAGAAAAAGGCTGGACCCACTTCACCAGAGTTAAAGGACCAGTGCCACCCCTAGATGCCAGACCTGACCCAACAGTGTCACCCACCTCCTCTTGTGCATGGACAGTAATTAAGAAACCAGAGGACTTAAAATTAACTTTAAGGAAGACTTGCTAGAGGCTGATATACAGTAAGGTGTTAATAACTGTTTCTGAGTTAAAGTACCATAGTAAAGGTATAAGTACTTGGTAATTGTTTAACAAGACTAAGTGTCCTTTAGCCAAAGGAGTTAACTGAAAAAATTTTTAATAAGAATATTATTAAGTCTTACTTGGTTTCTAAAGGACACGCGAATTGCCATCAGACATGAGTAAAAACATACAAAAGCCAAAAGAAGTTAGCCCTCAAAAGCCAAAGACTGTAAGTTGATGCGGGCTTAAGCCTGATCAAAGAAATAGAGGAGGGATTTGTAATGAACAGTTTCCACGTGTTCCCCAGAGACGCGGGCAGGGCCTTCCTAGTTCCCATGGCAACACTAACAGAAACTACTAACTCTAGCTAAGTACCGGTATTGAAATGCTAATTAGCTAATTGCTCTGTTTGTTTTCTCTAAACTACCTGGAGATAACTGTCCTCCCACCCCTCCACGCTGCCACTCTGGGACTAACATGCAAATAAAAACCCCTTAGGATCATGGGAGTATTTTTAGGAGATAAAGAGGAATATAAATCAAAAACTGAACACAATAGAGGAGTCTAGACAAATGCCCTAGCTGAGGAAGAGGGAAACACATCCTCTGATTGACTTTTAACTGTCGCCATCACCTAAGAAAGAACAGACTATATTAGGCTCTGAGAAGGAGGGAGATAGGGACAGAGAGCCCTGGTGCTGCCACCACGGAAGGAGCGGGGACAGCAGTTGTTCTGGACTTCAGCAACAGACTCTGCACGCCACGCCTCCTCATCCTCGGGCCACCGGTGTGCCACAAGGAAAGAAGAAGGGACAGCTGCTTCTCTGGACTCCAGTGACAGACTCTGCACGCCTCCTTCCTTTCGGCCGCCTGGGAAAGCTACGACCGCGAAGGCGAGCTCTGCGTCGAGCCCCCTGCCCAGCTGATCTTTTTAATAAAGAGCTGAACATTAATAAAGGCATTAGCCCTGTTCATTTCACAGAGCACATGGACAAGATAGAGGCACCAATCAAGAAATGCATGTTCGCATGTGCGGTAGTATTAGAATGTATAATTTGAGCATAATGTTAACAATAAAGTGGCTTCTGCTTAATCACATTGATTAGTTGTCCAGGAGTCCTGTTCTCCCACACGCTGGTGACCCGACGACGTAATGCTGTAGACCAGACCCTTTGGATTCTGAAGGGGGTCTGCTGAGCAAAAAGGTGGGAGTCCCCGGTTGGAGACCACTGCTGTGGGACCACGGTGGGAGGAGTTGGATGACGGCTCCGGGAAAAGAACGCTTACACTGCAGGGGACACCAGGAAAGGTGAGATGACCGGGGGCTGGTAGGATGGGAAATGCACTGTTAAAAGAAGAACAGGCTAAGTTAACTGTCCTCCAGCTAATTCTCTCTAAGAGAGCAATTAAGTATGACCCAGAGGTCTGTCTTTGTTCAGGGCAAATTTGGGAGAGAACCCCCAAAGGGGTTCCTCTAGGAAGCAGATTCAATCGGCCCCTCCCCCAACTGGTTCGGGAAAAATACCTCCTTGGAGAAAAGTGGAAAAAACTGTTTATTAAACAGGAAAACCTAAACAATAGGAATGTGGAGGAGTGAGTGCAGTTTCTGAAAACAAACTGCGCGCTTCTTCTCCCCCCTTCAGTCTTGGAACAAGTCTTAAAGGTGCAAAACTTATTATTCGACATAAACAGAACAGACAATTGGGGATAAAAGCATCATATAGTCAATTCAGGACAACGTCCTAACAAAATATCTCAAAAGAATAAAGGGATGTTTATGATAAATTAAGGACTTTGATAAAATTCTGTACCTAAGCAAGGAATTGAAGATTTACTGCTTTGGGTAATTGGGAACTTCCCTGAGGCTACAGTCCGATCGGCTTTTTGTGGATTTCTCTGGGACGCTGTTGGTATTCAGCTTTTTGATCTTGCTACAAAGAGAGATAAGCTTGCAGCTGCTTTGCTTCATATGTGCCATGTAGCAATCAAAACAATTAACGACTGCATTGCTCACAATCTTATCTCTGGAAAATCTACCGCGCCAGTGCGGGCGCCATTTTTAACCCCGCACATGCTCCTTACCGAACTAATACCAACTTTGGCCGCTTGTAATATTATACTGAGAGAGAGGGGGGAGCCCTGCCCGGAAAGGGGGGGGGGGGGGGCTAGCTCCATCGTACTTGTAGTTAGTCCTCCTGGTGTGATAAACTGTGGTAACTTGTTTGTTCATCAAAAGAATTGGAATATTAAAGGAGGAAATATGAAATTAAAGTATAAGGGACTAGCTTGCTTGTTAGGAGATGGGGAAACATCTGTGAAGTTGGGAAACAGCAACTTGTGGGTTTTACTAAAAAAAGACAACTGCTACAAACCGCAAGGCTATAGGCATATTGCAAGGCTATAGACATATTGCAAAACCGCAAGATCACAAGTATGATTAATCACCATATAGGGAGCTTTTCTTAGCTTCTCTTGCAGACACAGGCTAAGGATGTTGGGGGATGGCCGGAGCTGATTATGAAATCAGCGACCACCAGGCAACAGCCACCGGACTAGACAAAGTAGGAGTGCTCTGGGTACGCCCATCACTGTCCGGAACCGATTGTGAAACCAACGATCACCTGCCTCGACACAATGCAGACACGATGCAGAGGGATGCTCAAGCTACGCCCACCGCTATCGCAAGAGACACGAATGAAGAAACCTCCAAGAAACTATAAAAGAGACTGAATAAGGGGGTGGGGTATGGGGCACTGCAGTGTGGGACACTGCAGGAGGGGCGGCTTGGAGACCCCTACCCACCCAGCGCTGTTTTTGCTTGCTACTGCTTGCTGTAATTAATAAAATTCTAATTGACCTTAAAAAGGCTGAATCAAATTATTCGCCTCAATGTATCACAATATCGAGCCCACAGGTGATTCCCTCGACCTTATGCGCAAACTTTACGGCTTCGGGAATAACAGTCCTGGAAAATGTAGCAGCCCTCCTGAACTTTTAATCAAAAATCTGAGTGAAAACTTGGGAGTCCCGGTCCCAAACCGGAAAGCTGTTGTGCAGACCTCGTACATCACTACTGAGCATGCTCCCTTGGAACAAAATGGCGACTCCTTACAAGGAGTTTCCGTACAAGAAAATGGCGGCGCCCTACAGGAAGTTGCTGTATAACAAGATGGCGGCCCCCTGTGCTGAGCATGCGCAGTGTCGCAGATGCCATTTTGTGGCCACCAAAACTGCTGGCCTCCCCCTGCAGCGCCACCTCTGGCTATTTCTATTATTGCAAGGAAAAGGGAAGACAAAAAGGTATTGCCGTTCTATACAGAAACACAGGCAGAAGAAACAGATCTACAGGATGCAGCTCAACCATATCCAAAGTAAGAACCAAATTTAATTTCTCCAGATACCAGAGACTCTTTAAATTCTAAATCAAAGGCTCTTGAGAAAGAAACAGAAGCCATCCCAACATGCTTCAGATGTGGGAAGCCTGGACATATAAGCAAACATTGCTCAGAGCCCACAAAAAATATTTAGCAACCTAATTGATGTCCTAGATGCAAAAAGGGAAGACACTATGCAAATCAGTGCTGTTCTAAATACAATACAGATGGAAGTCTTTTACTGGGAAACGTGTTTCCTAGCGAGTAAAACCACCGTGTGAAGATATAAGTAATAGTAGTGGCTCAACCATCTGAAATTTCTCTGATGACAGAATACTTGGGGAATGTCAATGTTTATAGATAATAACCTTCAATAAGTCAAGGGTTAATAAGATCAATCAAAGTTAAGTTTCACTACATTTAAGTCTAAGTACTCTTAAGTTACATTTTGTCACTTTGATATTCTGTTAAAATTAAGTTTATTATTTCTTGCTATCAGAGTTCATTTATTCCAAGTTTAAGCGTTGTTTAATATAACTTATTCTAAGTTTTGTTATAAGTAATTTGTCTAAACTGTAAGATATGTAGTTAATTTTCTTAGAGAGATGAGACAGCTCCAATTAAAACAGCTGAGATGAGATGCTGACAAACACCTGTTCATGAGTGGAAGAAGATGCAGTTTGTTATATCATCAATTTCATTGAAAGTTCTATTCTTCATTACAGTCTCTGCTGGTTTTGTCTTCTATAGGTAATACTGATAAATAGCAACTGTTATTAATATTACATGAATGTTTAAAAAATATTGTCTTAACTTCCTCAAACACTTACTGCTGATATATTGATTGTATAATGTGGATCTACTGATTTTTGTGATAAGCATTATTTATAAGATATTGTTATAGTATTTACAGCTAGCTTTCATATGCTTTACCATCTCTTTGTGTGATCACCTATAAGACGTGTCATTTCAGGATCCTACTTTTTTTTTTTTTTTGTTCTCTAGCTGCTTATGTATCTCTTAGACCAGGTTAGCTCTCTGGCTAGTCCTTGCACTAACTCTATGGTTTGACCCAATGCTGTCTCATAATTTTAAGTATTTTTCAGAGTTCTAAGAAAAGATATTTGAACTTTATTGAAAGCCTTCTCCAGACTGCTAGTCTTGTGGCTTTCCTCAGTTATTATTACAGAAGCACTCCAGTAGAGAGTCCAGCTGCAACATTAATTCCTGAAGGGAACTTCAGAGGTATCCAATTACTAGATGGTTTGATTAGTCTTTAACCGTAAGGCCTTTACTCATAACTGCTATTCTTAAGAGCCTTGTTTGAAAATGTGTTAAGAGGTATCCACCAATTAGCGCTTAGGCTATGGCCAGGCCCTGGCTCTACCTGGATGGGATGTTTGACAACAAAGCCAGATGTTTTCTGTATCAAAATAATATTCAAGTTGCTTTAGCTTGACAATTTGACTTTATTAATATGACAGCTGAATCTATTTTTAAAGTAAGGTTGGAGAATTGTTATCTGGACATGATTATCCAATCTTCCATTGATTTGAGGGTTATCAGGTGTTGCAGACTCTGGGATGACAGTTCAGTGTTATAGTGCTTAATAATTATATAATTTCACATGTGTTATTTATTGTGCATATTATTTGAATAATTTCTAATTGCTGCCAGTTTCTTCTTCATTCATGCCTTGTTTTGCTCTGATGTTTCTTCATATTTATGACTAAAGGATGTTAGTAATGAGAACTTATGTCGTTAGCTTACATGTCTCTATAGAACTTTGCAAAACAGAATTCATCAATATTTTGTTTCTCATATCAGGGTTTGCTTGTATCTCAGCAGGTACAGGACCCAGGTGGATTTCAACAAAGAATGTGAAACCATATCACGCAAGAAAACACACTGACCACTGTACGAGCAAAGAAGAAAGCACACAGATGTGAATTACGCAGAGACGACTATTCTTTCCTGCAATCTCTTGCCCTCATTGCAAAGACTGTGAACTCTGATTTTTATATTAGTGTAAAGAGTGTAGACAGGGTACTGTGAGGTTTTTAGGCAAGAGCATAGTGCAATCTGTGCTATACTTTCGCCTTCCTATTCTCAGAGAAGGATACATGAAGGAATTGACAAAAGAATCAGAAAATGTCCAAATTTTAAAAATTGAATGTGCACTAAATACTTCTGTGCCATATTGTTAAGTAATGCTTGAATAAGATTGGGAAATGACAAAATTTGCCCAAAAATTAAAACTTAAGAAAAGAACCTCTTGCCTAAAAATAATTTTAGTGAAACATGAAGTTTAATCAAATATTAAGTTTGTATTTTGCTTTGTTTACTTTTGGTAGTGTAGCTTTGCCAGTTAGCCAGTCTAGAACAAATGTTTGGGTGACTTTAGCTAATGTTTCAGGTTTAGATACTTTGTGTTTATTTACTACTACTCCAGAAAATCCATTCTCTACTTGCTTAGTCAGTGTACCAGTAGAAAACAAGCTTGGGACATGATTGTGACAATCACATAGAGTTTTGAAGCGCTCCATCACGAATAATAGCATCAATCCTTACTCCAGGTGTTGCTGCTGCTCAAGCTTTGGTTATGCTTAATAAGTTGGGATGCTGGACAGCCAAACAACTAAACATAACTTCAGCTATTTTAAATCAGATGCTCACTGATGTAGATATTATTAGACACATCACACTGCAAAATAGAGCCACTATAGATTTTTTGCGATTAGCACAAGCACACGGGTGTGAGGATTTTGAAGGAATGTGTTGTATTAACCTCTCTAACCATTCTGCATCAATTCACAAAAAACTCAAGCAATTACAAGATAACATGAAGAAATTGACTGTGAATGACTGGGATTTGGATGAATCGTTTGAGGGATGGAGAATAACTGGATGGTTGAAAGATATCATAAAGGGAGCTTTGTTAATACTATTAGTCATTATTATACTGCTTTGTATTATTCCATGCATAATAAAATTGGTGACCCACTTAGTGGAAAATACAGTAAAAAGGATTTGGCTGGTGCAAGAAGAAGGGGGAATTGTAGCCATGAACTTAAACAGCTTAGGCCACAGTCAGCTCCAGACAAACCGTTTTTAGTTATTCTTATTGGAGCCCTCTGGAATTCGTCAAGGTTAGTGTCACAGGTTGATAAGGAAGTGAGTTTTCTCAGGAAGTTGGAGTCAAACCAATCAGTAGTCAGATTTAAATATTGACACCTAGTGTGACTACTGAAGACATCAGACACACCTCTGAGAACACAGGGGGTTAAAAGCAGAGAACTCCCAGGGGAACACTCTCTTTTGTTCCAGTCACTGAAGAGTTCAGACCTCCCACAGGCTCACAGGCTGGGCGGGGGAGGGGAAGCCATGCATCCTAGGAAACGTAGGCCAGGGGGTGAAGGGACTGGAACCAGGCTGGCCCCTGGCTGGCCCCTGCGGGCGGAAGGGTGGAGAAAAACTGAGATGTCTTTGTTCCCCCTGTTATGTGTATTTTGGATAATTCGTGCTTATGAGAAATAGACGTATGAAATATGTTATGTTGGTAAGAAATATTCTTATAAGGTTTCTTAAGCACGCAAGCTGGAGATGGGGAGATTGCTTCATGGTATTTCGAAACCACAGCTGGCAGCAGAGAGAGAAGGACCTAATTTGCAAGTGAATGAATGTGGCTCGCTTGGAGATGGGTCCTTCTCCAAGGTGATCCGAGGAACCGAGGAACCGCCCAAGCGATTAATACTCGATAAATATCTAAGATTAAGATAGCCAGAGCCATCAGGAAGACACATCTCAATGCTGAATTCCAGTAACTCAATGATTCGATGATTTGCATACATCGCTTCCAGGACACACTTTTGTCCAGCTCGAGGCAAAGAAAAGAAACTACATGAATATGTGAACCTCTGAAAAGAAGAAAAGAAACCCCGCCTCAGGCAGAATAGATGGTATAAGAACTGCTCGGACAGAACAGTCTAGGTGAACAGAATAGATCCGATGCTGTAGAGGGTGGACCTGTGCTCACCCAGCACCGATCCCCGGGCTCAGCACTGTTTTTTTTATTGTGGCTATCTACGACCGAATCTCGGTCACTAAATAAAAATCTATTTTATTAATTATTAATTCGGCTTGATCATTTTTACCTATAACACCCCCCCCCCGGGAGGAGCGAGAAAGACAGAGAGCCTGTACCACCTAGAAAATTGATATCATGTGCCAGCAGTATGTCGGCAGAGGAGAAAGAGAAGTGGGGTGGGGGGAAGGTGCCCAGCCGTGGGAGTTCTGGGCAGCCGAGATTTCAGTTGTCCTGGGAGCCCAAGACTTTTAACCCCTTCTTAGACAAAAAAAGTTTTGTGAAACATTAATCCTCCTTAATCTGAAAGAGAAGAGAGATGGCCTGGGACCTGTGATGTTAGAAGAAGAAATCCTAAGAAGAGATGATAGAGTGGCCTTGGCTGGACTTTTCTTATATAACCATAGACTGAACCAATTTCTCCTGCAACACAGAGACTGCATTTTTAAATAGATACAATAACTTAAGCCAAGAGGCTAGCCTGCTTCAGTGAGTGACATCATGTACAAGAGTAAAGTGAGCAGAAAAAGATGAAGAAGGTGTGGCAGTGCCTTCTGTCTTCAGTGAAGAAGAAGATCTCTGTTCTCAAGACCTTCGGCTTCAGGGGAGAAGATAGGGAGGGACTGTTGTCCCAAAATAAGACACTGTTATTCTTTTAGTCCTTAACAAAACATCCTTAAAAGAACCCTATGAGCAGTTTCAGTCCATGCACAGTAGTGAGAGCACTACACATAGAAAGAGGATGTCACGGTAGCAGATTTTGTCCGAGCAGTGCCATGTGTGACATAGAAACATAAAAAGTTACAATTGTGTTTCCTGGGGGAGTCTATGATACAAGAAAGACTCCTCTCTCCCTTAATAAACTAAAAATTAATTATCTGAGGAGTAGTAACTTAATCAAGAACCCAAGGTTTTGTCTCACTGTGTTTTGTTAAAAATTAAGTGAAGAATGTTTTAGAAAATTTTCATTCTGAATTCTGTGTGTTCCTTTTATTATAGTTGTACGTTAATAAAGTTCTTTTCTTTATTTTTAAGCTTAAACCTGCTCTACTCTGTTTCTAGTCACATCTCACAGCAGTCATTTAAGAAAAATATATTTTCATGAGTACACTAGCATTGCGCCAGTGCCAACCCATGACATCTTCTATGACATAAATTATGCTAAATTAAGAAAAAAGAGGCTGAGAAACAAAATGCCAAGACCACAAGAACTAGAAAAAGGAGGGCCTTGAAGCACTGGACTGTAACCAATCATATATCCTCAAAAGTGCATGCAGAGTGTGTGGACAAGATAGAGGCACCAATCAAGAAATGCGTGATCACGTGTACAGTAGTATTAGAATGTATACATAGAGCATAATGTAAACAATAAAGGGGCTTCTGCTTAATCACATTGATTAGTTGTCCAGGAGTCCTGTTGTCTCCCAGCCTCCCTGAAGCGGGATGGCCGTTGCTGGCAAAGAGCCCACTGCTTGCTGAGGGCATAGGCTTCCATCTGGCAAGGCAAGGCTTGGACTGGTATGTGGCTGTGCAGGCAAAATGCCTGTGCCTCTCAAGGGGCAAGATCAGAGAGCCCCTTTTCTGTAAAAGTACATGATCTTGTTCTCTTGGGACAGCTTTTTGTCACTTCTGTCTTCCCCTTGGGACAGGCCCAGGACACTGTAGACTTCCTCTAGGGACAGATCTTAGTTGATGTAGTCTTTCCACTCTTCCTCCTCCTTGGCAAAGGCTCCGTGGTCTTTGGCACTAACAGGACTGATACCTCCAACTGTCCCTGCCCACTGCCTGCTGTGAACATGGGCTTCCAAAAAGCAAGGTGAAGGACTGGGTGAGCAGCAGGGGCTGTGCGGTGCAGCTGCCCGGCTCTCTGCTCTTGCACCTGTCACCTGCACACTGAAGGCCATAGAAGCTGTTGTTGTTGCTGCCTCTTGTGCCTCAGCAGCAAGAGGTGCATGGTGCTCCACTTCCTCAGGAGCTCTGGCCAGAGCTGGCTCAGAGGCTGTGGCACCCACTGGGGCAAGAGATGCTCAGGTCACTAGTTGTCTCTCCTGTGTCCTGGCTTGTAAAATAAGCATATATTTGCCATCTGTTGGGCAGTTTTCTTATCTTTTCCAAGAACAATGTCTCCCTCCGGAGAGATATCTTCTGTTAATGTGCCATTGAATGGCTCACTGCATGACTGATAAAGTTACATCATCCCATTGTAAGATGCTCCACCCAGAGGGAGGACCCAAGCATCCCTACCTGCATAAAATCAGCATTTCTTGAGACAGCAACTCAGCCTCAGCCTCTTCACTGGATTCCCAGAGGAAGACCAGGCCTATCTACTCTATCACCAGACCTTCAGAGAAAATTACACCCTTCTACTGGATCATCGCTTCAACAGCATTTCATCTGCCACTCCAGGAGCAGGAGGAGCAGCCACCATTTAACTGGACTATCACTAACACCCTGACTCATCAGGGTGTCAGGTTTCTGACTCTATCAGTAGTTTTGTTTGTACTAATTACTTTTTTTTTTTTTTAGTTTTTTTTCCTAGTAAAGAACTGTTATTCCCATTCCCATATCTTTGCCTGAGAGCCTTTTTATTTTGAAATTGTGGTAATTTGGAGGGAGGGGGTTTACCTTTTCCATTTCATGGGAGGCCCTTGCCTTCCTCCACAGACTCCTGTCTTTTCAAATGAAGACATCCTGCTACCTCTGTGACTATGCTGCTGAGACAGCTAGGCCTCCTTGGGGTAAGCAGTGTGAGGGTCATCATTGTTCACTGGGCCCAAGGAGTTGTCCCAGGTGCTGTAGCTGACATCATCTTCCACTTAGGACAGCTCTTGGTCTTTCTTGTCTTGTCAATGTGTCTTGGTTTGAAAAAGACAGGAGTCTGCTAAGGAAGGCAGGTGCCTCCCCTGAACTGGAAAATGTAAACCCCCTCCCACCGAACTGTTATAATTTTGAAATTAAGGGGGGCTCTCAGGCAAAGACATGGGAGCAGGAATATCAGTTCTTTATTAGGAAAGAAAATAAAAATAAAATAAACAATGCAGTAGTACAAAACAACACTGACAGATTCAGAATACGACCTGACACCCTGTTGGTCAGGGTGTTGGTAGCAGTCGAATTGAAATGGTGGCTGCAGTCCTCCTGGAGTGGCAGATGTGGTTCTGTTGAAGCAGTGATCCTGTAGAAGGGTGTAGTCTTCCTTTGAAGATCCAGTGGTGGTGTAGATGGGCCTGGTCTTCCTCTGGGAATCCAGTGGAAAAGGCAGCTGCTCTTCTGAGAATCCAGTGGAAAAGGCTGTCCTGATATCCCAAAATCTCAGATTATATTCAGGATGGAATACTTGGCTCCTCCCCCTGGGTGGACCATCTCACAATGGGATGGTGTAATTTTTTATCAGTCATGCAGTGACACTCAATGGCCCATTTGAAATGCGGTGAAAAATCAAGACCCCACAATTCCAATAAAGATTTGTAGGGACGGTATGTTTATTACAGCGCTGGGCCCATGTGGGGATTGTTCCCCTTCAAAGGACATGCGCACCCCTGAGGATTCCTGATCCTTTTTTATTACCCCTTACTAATTTACATATGCATAGAGTTTCACAATAGGTTCATGCATATTTATTCTGCTGATTTCATGTTACAACTTACAATTAGTCCTTGTACAGAGAACTCTCTAATCCCTTCGTCCATCTCTTGCAGACTTAGCTTTGTTTTTTTTTTCTTCGTTTCAGAGTTCAAGTGGCCCCTCTTATCTCTTCAGCTTGGAGATTTGTATTCTTTCTCCTTGGCTGGGACAGTTTTACAAGCACAGCAGAGTATAGCAGACTAAACAGCATATTTTACCCATGTTAGCAAGCTACTACGCGGCACATTTCACCTAAATCCAAATAGATTTCTACTCCATTAAATTTCTACTCTGTTTCACATTAACAGCAGATGTCTCCCTGGAGGGAGGATTGGTTTGTGGAAGAGATAAAGAAAATTGCCCAGTTAACAGAAGATAACTGCCACACCTCTAACAGATGAGAACAGAATACACACATAACCTTGCAATCTAGGACACGAGACATGTTTTTTTCATTGTCATCTTCCCATTGGGAGAGCTTTGTCATTGCTGTCTTCCCCTTGGGACAGCTCTTGGTCTTTCCCCTATTCCTGTTGGGACATTGTCTTTCCCGTGGGAGATCTCTTTTGTCATTGTCATTTTCCTACTGGGACATGCCTTTGTCATAGTGATCTTCATCTTGGGACATGTCTTTGTTGTCTTCCTGCTGGGTAAATTTTTTGTCATTGTCCTATTCCCTTTTGGACAGGTCTTTGTCTCTCCTGTATTCGCCTTGGGACATCTCTGGCATTCCCATCTTCCCCTTGGGACATGTCTGTTGTATTCCCATTATGACAGCTCTTTATCACTGTAATCTTCTCACTGGGCCAACTTTTCATCTCCTCTATTCACCTTGAGACAGATCTTTTTCATTGTTGTCGTCCCTTTCAGCCAGTTCTTAGCATCTTGTCTTCATTTTAGGACAGCTCTTTGTCCTTGATGTCTTCCCTTGGCACAGCTCTTGCTATCCATCATCTTCTCACTATTTCTACTTCTCAGATAAGGCAGCATGATTGTTTGGAAAATTTGGTTCCAGAAGCTCTAGCACGCTCTGATTACTCATGATTTTTTCAAAATCCTGGAAAATTTGTCTGGCTTTCCTGAGCAGGGACAGTCTATGCTCTGCACAGGATGGGCTTCTCATCTTCACCCCCTGTGAAGGCTCTATCTTGGACACAACGCTCAGATCCTTTGCAGTCTTGTGGTGCACCAGCACAGACCTGCTGCTGAGGTTGTATTTAACGATGCTGCTGTGTCCAGTGCCATGTCTCTGCATCTCTGCCCAGGGAAGCTGATGTAACCATGCTGTGTGCCCAGTCTCACCATTCTGCTGTGTCTCTGGCTCCCCATGTAGTTCTTGTGAGGAGTGTCATGCATAGGGATCTGGTTCTTGTCCTTTGCACTTGCAACATAGGCTTTGTGGTGGTGTGGTGCAGCCCTCAAGCTCTGAACATCTGTGGCTGTGCCCTGCTGACTGTGGATGCCCTGATCAATGGGGACAAGCAGTAGGTGGCTGTTGCTGGCCATGGTGATGGCTGTTCTCCTGCCCCTGGCAGAAGCAGTCAGCTGCTGGCTTCTGATGGCAGAGGAGGCAGCTTGGGTGTCCAGGAGTGCTGCTGCCTGTATTGCTGGCAGATGGGCTGTCTCTTCCTGTGTCACTCTGGTGTGGACAAGGCAGTGACACACTGTGCACCAGGCTGTTCATCTGCAAGAGAAGCTAAGGAGAGAGGCTGCCTGACTGCAGCCCTTGCTCCTGCCTCTTGCCTGCCTGTCAGCAGTTCCTGGGGGTGGGAAGATGTTCAGTCCTATCTCCCTCAGTTTCCATACATCAGTGTGATGTTCCCAGTGTCCTGTGAGCTCTCTGGGCAAGGAAACCCTGACACCCTGCCCCCATAGAGAGATGAAACCTGTCTCTGGCTGTCTTGCAGTGCTGCCTACGTCTGCCTGTGGTTCACCTGCATCTGCCTCAGGTCCACCTGTGCCGCTCTCGTATTAGGGACAGCTGAATGAGGCAACACAGACGCCAAGGTCTCAGGAGGCAAAATGCAAAGTTTATTAGACATCATATTATTTTATAGACTGTTCCGAGAAAGCTGGACCTGATTGGTCCTCAGTCAACACCTCTCACATCTTTGGCTAATTAGGAACAACACCCTTCTTGTAAACATCTTACAAGTAAACAAGTTCAAAACACCAGCTGCAAAGATTAAAGATTATTTAAATTCTTTCTCTGACCTTTCTCAAGCTCCCCCAGAACAAGGTCTGGGAAAGTTTATCTGACTTTCTCTCTGACCAGACTGTTAGCATCCACACACCTGTGGGAAAGTGGAAGCATAGGATGGAGGTGGCTGCCTTGGCCAGAGGCAGAGCTCCGAGACAGCTTCATGATGCCAAGTCTGTACAAAGATACAGAAGCCAGTTTTTAATCTTGTCCGTGTAGCGATTGAGAATAACAGATCACCACTTTATCATCAAGCAGGATCATCTTTATTAAACACACTTGAGTATTTATATGCTTCTTCTGTGTACAAGTTTTAGGATCAATTACACAGCCAGCCAGTAGGAGACAGAAAGTAACCACACAAAATAAGGAAGAGTAGAGCCAATGTTTCTAGCTCTTATAATTCATCCCACACACATTCACAGCCCAGTTTTCAGGGCTGTGCATCAAATCACAGGTATTTATAGCTGTACTTGATCCTTTGGTATGCACTTTGTCATGGGAGAAGAGCTGTTAATCAAGGTCAGGATGGCCCAAGCAGGCCACTGCTTCTACAATCAGTCAGTTATTTAAAAGGTGGAAAATGTGATAGGAAAAGGACAGGAAACATGAGGTAAAAAAGAGAGGGAAATGTGAAGGAAGAAAAGGGCAGGAAACAGGAGGAGAAAAGTGTGAGAAACATGAGGAAAGAAAAAGGCCTAGAAAATGTAGGGGGAAAATGTTGGGACATGAGGAGAAAATTGTGAGAAACATAGGGGAAAATTGTGGGGAATATGAAGAGAAAAAGTCAGGAAATATGAGTGAAAAAGGGGCATGAAACGTGAACCTCCCACTCCAGGTCCCATCACCAGCTCTGGACCCCACTGCAGCCTCAGACGCTCCAGCTATCACTCAGCCTTGGATGTTGCCAGCATCCACCATCAGTCCCGGACCTGCCCAGCTTCTGTCACCCAGCCCTGGACCCTGCTGCTTCTTTCAGCTCTTTTCAGCTCCCATCAGGGCCCAGTCAGCTCCCATCACTCAGCTCTGGACCCTGCAAGCACCCAGGCCTGAGCCCTTGGCTCCCAGGCACTCCAAATGTCCCAGCATCCTCAGTGCCAGAAACCTCACGCATGCAGTGTTCTGAATCGTGCCTCAGTCTTCATGGGTAGAATGATGCCCAACTCCACAGTCCATGGAGTGGCATCTAATGCACCCCACACTGCATCAATTGAGGGAGAAACCTCAGACACATCCACTACTCAACCTAGGCACACCCCCAGTCCAGCACTCCTGCCACCCACCAAGTCCTATACCCACCCCGAGACCGCCACAATGCCCATTTTGGGACATTCCCCATGCTCTTCCCTGCCTGCTTCTTCTGAACTTTAGTCCTTCCCCATAGCAGCTAAACAGATTTCGGGTGACAGCTGCTGGGGGGTGGTACTGGGGGGATACCCACCACCCTGGCTGAGCTCCCGTTGGTTGATGATGGACTGCTGTGGAGTCGCACTACTGAAAATGAAGGTAAACAAGGGAATGGCCTTGATGGGGTCAGAGACATGGGGACATGGTGATGCCAGGGGACACACTGAGCCTGAAAGTCATTGCTACCTCCCCCATATGTCCCCTTGCCCTCATATGGCTCTCCTGGCCCCCTATGTCCCTCCAAACTCAGCTGGCACCCCACATTTCAGCCCCATACAGACTTTCAAGCCTCTTATAGCCACTGTCAGCCCCGTAGGGTCCCCCATGTACTCCATCAGATCTCCCCCCAGCCCACTGCAACCCCTGATGCCATCCATCCCCATGTGGTGCCTGTGACATGCAGAATCACAAAATATTCTGAGTTGGAAGGAATCTACAGAGGATTGGTGTGTCAGTACCATAACTGAGGAAGCTTACACTAGTATGCTAGTAAGATTGGGAATGAAAGGATCTCTTCATGCTCTTCCTTACTAGCTACTGAGTCTGCTGACTATTGGCTGCTCTCAGATGATCAGAGAGGAGTCCTTTCTGCTTGCCCCACTGCCTGTCCTGCCTGGATGAACTGCTGTGCCAACTGGCATGCCATGCCCTCACTGCTATTCCATGCCATGCCCTGGGTTACGCACTCCTGTTTGCCTCACTTCAGGTCACTCAGACTTCCTAGAGCTGTTTAAATCTCCCTCGGATGCTCCTTGCACCGGCCCCTCCTCATCTGATGCCTGTTGAAGTCTGCCAAGTCCTGGTAATGCTGGGAGCTGATGCTCAGGTGTTCCTGAGCTCAGAAACACCCCTATTCAGCTCAAAGACACACCAAGATACATGTGCCCATCACCCAGGCGTCCAGCTCTTCTTCCATTTCTTCATGCCTCAGAACAGGGCTTGTAGCCATGATTGTGACATTCCAGAAAGTTCTCTGGGGTGAGGCCTCCCAATGGCTAGGGGCCCTGTTCCTCACCCAGGGGTCCTGCCCTTCTGCCCCCAATTCCATGTCCCCATGGGGATCCACCTATTGTAAAATGCAGGCGAACCCAGTGGGAAGAAATTATGATGTCCAATTCCAGTTCAGAAGGCTGAATGATTTCTTTATTATAACTATGCTATAATACATTAATATACTATATAAAGGAAGATACTAAAACTACAAACCTACTTGTTCTAACTACCATATCTAACTGCGGCGTGGGTTTTCGCTCTCCCCGGCTGCATGCAGCTCTTGGGAGCCCGGCTGTGGCGTAGCTTCCACGTGCTGCCGGGGTTTGCTGCCGCGGGTTCCCGGACACGGCTCCGTGTCTCGGGCGCGTGGGCTGTCCAGCCTCTGTTACCGTGTGCTAGGGATCCGGTAAAGAGGTAAGGAATTTGTCCATTTACTCCGTGCTTGGCAGGAACGGTTTATTGAACACGTGACGCGGATCGATGGAAGGACGCGACCGCTCCCGGCACTCGCATGGGAGAAAATGGTGCCTGGGTGCTGGCGGGATAGGATTTTATGGAGGGGCGGGGCGAGAGGATCCACGGCCTGCCGCCCAATAGGGGCGGCTGCCGTGGCGGTGACGCCAGCAACAGCGACCAACCAGAGAACCCCGCAGGGGCGGGCACTGAGCCTCGGGCTGAGCGGGATCGTGTGGCTTGGGGTGGCAGGCATGGGGTTTCCCGGGGCCGGACGAGGGGGTGGTTACAGGAGCGGCAGAGGGGGAAGATCTGGCAGCAGGCAGCATGGGGCCAGAAACCGCGGGGGGGAACAACACGGGGGAAACGCGGGATTACAGAACTTGACTTATTTTAACATAAATTAAAAACCCTAATCTAAACCCAAACTCCAGGATGCAACATCTCCCCGCTTAATAAAATATAAAAAGAAAGCAGTGGTGTTGATTCAGTCTCTCAAGCGGTGGCCTCTTCTCCTAGCTTCTTCTGCTGCTGCAACTGCGGTGACTGCTACGCAGGTGGAAAGGGCCTGGAGATGGTGCTGGGGCTGGTTCTTCTCAGGGTGTTTAGGGATAGGGAAACTAGGAAACAACTTTATTACAAACACAGGAACTGGGGGTATAACTGGGCTGAGGTAGTTGTAAGGGAAGCATTGGTTAGGGAGAGGTAGAATCTTTTCCTTCCTTGTGGCGTCTGCGATTGGATGCAACCCCTAGGTTGGTGGGATCACAGGTTGCATCCACTGGCACCGTATCACTCCGACTCACTGACTGCTCTGCTGTGTAGGGTTTAACATGCCTCCTGGGGATCCACCTGACTCCTGAAGGCGTAGACACGCAGGCGTATCCCCGTCCCCAAGTCAAAAGTGGAAATGGACCCTGGATTTCTTTAGAGTCTGGATCCCTCACTAACACTGGAGGCTGCTCCTCTGGCTGGAGCTCCTGATGTTGTTTGAAATGTCTCAGGGTTGGCGGTTCTGGTCTGTCAAAGGAACAGTTCAGGAAATTGATGGTAAACAATGCTTTACAGAGCCTCTCGTGCGGTGACAGCACTCGCACATCCTTTCGCTGCTTTTTGAGGACTTGCTTTAGAGTCTGGTGGGTTCTCTCGATTATGGCCTGGCTGGTGGGGGAGTGGGGAATCCCAGTCTTATGCTGAACCCCCCAGTCTTGCAGGAAGCTGCGGAACACCTTGGAAGTATAGGCTGGACCATTGTCTGTTTTAATCGTGGTTGGGACCCCTAAGGTGGCAAAGGCCTGGACAAGATGTTTCCTGACGTCTGTGGCCCTTTCCCCTATGTGTGCTGAAGCAAAAACTGCCCCCGAGAAGGTGTCCACAGTTACATGGACATTCTTGAGCTTACCGAACTCAGGGACCTTGGTGACATCTATTTGCCACACCTCACAACTGCGGAGACCTCTGGGATTCACACCTGCTCCCAGTGTTGGTAAAGCTGCCTCCTGACAGTTGGGGCATGAGGCCACAATTTCCCTGGCTTGGTCACGCCACAGATTAAACTGGCGTACCAGCCCCAGGGCATTCTGATGGAACTGCTGATGGCTCAGCTTGGCCTGCTCGACTATGCTCGGCTGGCCTCCTAGTTGTACAGGGGCTGCCAAGGCATCTGCTCTGCGGTTTCCCTCGGCAATAAAGCCTGGGAGATCCGTGTGTGATCTCACATGTACCACATAAAAGGGATGCTCACGGTTAGAAACCAGGTGTACTAATTTTGAGAGCAACCCAAAGATGACCTGATTTGGCACCTCTTTTACAACTGCATGTTCAGCTCTAGACACTGCTCCAGCTACGCATGCCGAATCTGTTACCAAATTAAACGGTTGTTCAAACCTCTCAAAAGCTCTCACCACAGCATCCAACTCAGCCACCTGTGGGGAACCTTCTACTACCTTAATATCTGATTCCCACACCTGAGTCTCTGGGTCCCTCCACGTCACCACTGACTTGTGGGACTTCCCTGACCCGTCCGTGAATACTGTTAGTGCTCGGAGGGGTTTTTTGCTCTGTAATTCTTTGGGTAACAATTTGAATTCAGTATTGAACAAATAATGGCCAGGATGTCCGATCTTAATTTGGCCTGAGAAGCTGTCTAGAGCGAACTGTAAGTTCTCATTCTGCCTTAGCAGGTGTTCAAAAGCCTCTTTGGTCATCCTCCCCGTGGATGTTTTGATGGGGAGATGGATACATGTAAAGTCACAGCCAGCTAGTACTTGCAGACGAGCCCTGGCCCATATTATGAGCTGCGCCATCAGCTCCTGTGGCCTGGTGATACTCTTGGACTGCCTGTGGCCAAGGAACACCCACTCTATTATTAAGAGGGGGTCCTGTTGACCCTTGTCCCACTGAAATATCACACCATACAAATGGGGCAACTCACCCAAGACGAAGAATCGGAAAGGCAGCCCTGGTTGGCAACGGTGGGCCTGCCTGCTCGTGATGGCTTTCTGGACCTTCTCGAGCGCTGCTCTGGTCTCTCGGGTCAGGACTCTCAGGGAACCTAAACCCTCATCCCCCTCCCTTTCTGCTAACAAATCAAAGAGGGGGGATAATTCCCCCGTACTGAGTCCTAGCCATGGCCTGATCCAATTTAATGATCCGCACAGGCGCTGGAGATCATTCAGCGTCTTGGGGTTGTCATTTATCTGTATCTGTTTGGGTCTGATCGTTCGGTTGTTAATTTCCAAGCCCAGATACTTCCAGGGTGGCAGCAACTGTACCTTTCCTTTCTGTAACTCAAATCCGGCCACCGACAAAGCCCTAACAGTGTCCTCCAGTGCTACTTGCAGGATCTCGCTGTCAGGGGCACAAATCAGCACATCATCCATGTAATGATAGAAAATACAGGATGTCCACTTGGCACGCATTGGGGATAGAACCCTAGCGACATACCACTGGCATATAGTAGGGGAACATTTAAAACCCTGTGGTAGTACCGTCCAGTGGTAGCGCTTCATTGGGGCTTCTCTGTTGATGGAAGGCACAGAGAATGCGAAACGGGGAGCATCATCCGGATGGAGTGGGATTTGGAAGAAACAATCTTTAATGTCAATTACGGCCAAATTGTAATTCTGGGGTAGCATAGATGGAGATGGCATACCCGGTTGGAGGGAACCCATATCTTGCACTGCCTCATTAATTTTTCTCAAATCGTGGAGGAGTCGCCACTTGTCTCTCCCCGTTTTTTTTATTACAAACACAGGAGAGTTCCAGGGGCTGTTTGTTTCTACAAGGTGTCCTTTTTCTAACTCTTCGTTAACTAATTTGGTGAGCGCCTGCAGCTTTTGCTTACTCAGCGGCCACTGCTCCACCCAGATGGGCTCATCTGTGAGCCATGTTACTTTCTGTGCGGGGCGCTCTTCAGTGGCCGCACCAAAAAATGCTGGGGGACCGGAAATTCCAATTTGGGTCCCCACTGCGACATGGCATCCCTCCCCCATAATGTAAATTTGCAGTCGATCACGAACAGACGCACTGAGGCCAGCAGCCCATTCGGACCCTGAATTTGGACAATGTTTTTTGGATTGTCTTGCCGGCTGTGGCCCGCCTCATCCTAAGACTGGTGTGGCCACGCTTTGCAGCTCCCAGTGTGACGGCCACTTGTGTGGTGGGATGACTGTCACGTCTGCCCCTGTGTCCAACATCCCCTGTAGGTGTACAGATTGCCCCTCGCATTTGAGTTTGCACCATATGAGGGGTTTTTTCTCTCCCAGCTTCCCAACATAAAACACAGAGAGCTCCAGGTCATTGCACAGAGCACGAGGAATGGGAATTGCTTGTGCAATTACCTGGCCCTTAGGCAGGAAGAGGGGGGGGTGGACACAGTGTGCTGCGAGATAGAAGAGCCTCGGATTGAGGGTGGAGATTACCGGAGGGACTTCTGTCTCCAGTGGAGTGCTCTTTGTGTCCCCAACAACGAGGTACCTGCAATTTAAGAGATCTTCCTTTTTCCTGGTCTCACAGCGGCAGATGTGCGATAGAAGCTCTGCATCTGCTATGAAAAACTGCCAGTCCTGGGAACGAAAATGAACAGAGTTAGTGAGTCGGAGTCGATAAGGCTCCCGGTTGTCACTAGTTGAGAGGCAGCCGCTTCCTGATGGTACTAGATGGTGCATTGCGGCTCCTCTTGCAGCACCGCTACTTGCCTCATTTTTGTCAGAACGCGTGGCAAGTGCGCGTTCATGGGTCAGTTTTTTTGGACCGCGGGGTTCCCATCCCCCCTCCCCCCTCTCACAACCCTGGGTAGCGCAGTCCCTAGAAGTGGGCATTGAGCCTGGAAGTGTCCCTCCTGATGGCAATGGTAACACTGGCATGTGGATGGAAGT
The DNA here is from genome assembly GCF_026979565.1 of Vidua chalybeata. NCBI lineage: Eukaryota > Metazoa > Chordata > Aves > Passeriformes > Viduidae > Vidua > Vidua chalybeata. The sequence continues at coordinate 33,658 of NW_026530341.1, forward strand.
CGCTTCAGTGCTGGGTTCCTCGAAGGAGCAGCAGCCGAGGCAACTTGCTTGTCCTTTTTCTTTGGGGCCTCCTCCTCTTCCATCAGGTGCGCCTTCAGTGTGCATTCCTCGATGATCTGGCTGAGGGTTGGCGGTGGTGAGGCCGGCATTGACATGATGACTCTTTTGCACATGGCGTTGGCATTCATGTGCACCACTTCTAGGATCATTCCTTCCCGGCGTTCAGGTACTTCTATGCGTCTCTCCACGGCTGCCCGGACCAGATCTACAAAATCTAACATAGGCTCCCCCACGGCTTGCTTGACTGCCGTGTAGGGTATCCCCGGATCCCTGGCGGGCATGCCCAGGAACGCACACTCTGCTGCACTCCTGGGCATGTCCAACACTGCTGTGGGAATTCCCCGAGCTTGCAGTTGCCCCTCACTCCATTCTCCCTCGCCCACAAGATGGTCTAGGGTGATTTGCTCTTCCGCGAAATCCAGGCCATAAGGCCCCTCGTGGATTTCGGGAAGCAGGTCTGCCGCTAGCCTTTTCCACCTCCTCTCCCACAGGTCACATTCAGAAGGGAGAAGCAGGCAGTTGAATAGAAGCTTAAGGTCAGCCAGCACTAAAGTTTTAGATGTTAAAGTGGCTTTTAGAATCCCTTTAAAAAAAGGACTCTTTCTGCCAAATTTTTGCAATGTCTTGCAGACCTCTTTGACTGAATCGTAGGAGAGGGGTGTCCACGCAGGGTTTTCCCCTCCCCTTGTGTAGGGGACTGGAGTGTGGATCGACTGCTCGACCTCATGGACCGGGCTCCATTGCACCCCCCCTCCTCCCCGTCCCCCTCCTCCCCCCACCCCAGGTCTCCGAGGAGCGGGAGGACGCGGGGGCGGAGCGCGAGGGAGAGGACACACAGGGCGGGGAGAATCCTCCTCCTCGGAAGGTGGGAAGGAGGCTACTGAGCCCTCCCGGCTGGGAGAGGGCGGGGCTGCTGACGCGGCAGGTAGGACATGCAAGGAGGGAACGCCTACGCGTACCCGAGGAGGGACAGGGGGAGGGGTGGTAACCCAATGCCTTGAGTGGGCAGTGCCTGCGCCCACCGGGAAGCAGGAGGGGGTGGGGTCATAGGGAACAAAGGGAAGAAAGGGATTGTGGGAAGGGGAAGCCTTGCCGTGTGGCCGCCCTCCATCTTGGGAAGACAAAGAGATCTACCACGAGGCATCGGCCTCCTCAGGGGGACAAAGAAAGGGGTTTAAAGAAACAGAACTGCGCGGGGTAGCGCCGAAACTGGGATTTTCAACTGGGAAAAAGGGATTGGAAAGAGGGTTTAGGGTCGTGGCCTCAGCGAATCGGCCGATCTCGCTAAGGCGGGGACGCTGGGGTGGCTTGGGGGAGCCAGGAGCACAGTCCACGTTTGTGGAGCTGCCCTGCATCTCAGATCGACGGGGTGCCCCCCCTCACCCACCCGGGTTAGGGAAAGAAGGGGTAGGAGAAGGGGATGGGGAAACAGATTCAGGGGGAGTAACAGATTTTCTGGATGGTTCTTTCCTTTCCCCAACCGAATTTCGCGCGGGGTCTGATTTTACTACATCTGAGATCAACAAATGGAATTTAGGGAAGCATTGTTCTATGGAGGGATCCCTACCGATCCCCTCTGCTAGCCTTTTTCCCACTTGCTCCCAAAATTCTGTTTTGCGCGCATCCTCGGTAGACAGAAGGGGGAAAGCAAGGAACAGCCACTGGACAAATTTCTTCACTAAATTTTTTGGGTAGGGGCCCTTCACTGCAAGGATTTCCTTAACTTGGGAATAAAATTCCTTTTGTTGGGCAGATAGCACGGTCCCCATGCTTCTTCCACCCAAACCACCTCACCCCTGGGGCAGTAAAAAAGAAAAAAAAGCAAAAAACCGCAGGCGAATCCAGCGGCTGCCGATCGTGCTGCGCGCCGCACGTCCCAACCTCGGGAACATGGCCAGCCCTACCCGTATTAGCTGGACACGTTTCCACGACTAATACTTACCAGACTGAAGTCTCTGCAAAGGAAAGCTGCCACCAGGGTCCGGCAGTCCCGAGAAGCGTCCTTTCTGCTGCCCTCTTGGCTGTGAAAGTTTGCACTTCCTGTCCCATGCAGGGCACACTGTCTGCTCCCCCGTGGGCGATGGAGACTTCACTGACGTACTTTGGAGAGCCCCTGCTCTCGGTTTCCGTCCGGCACGGAGCGGTGATCTGGCGGGAACCGCTGCCCGCTCTGGCTTGGCGGCGGCGCTCCCCCCTTGGCGGCGGCGCAGCCCCTGGCCAGTGGCAGCGTCTCCTGGCGCTGCTCCTGGAGCTCTGCGGTGAACCTCCGTCCACGCGATCAGCTGAGCGCTGGCCTCGGCCCCGCGTTCGGGCGCCAATTGCGGCGTGGGTTTCGCTCTCCCCGGCTGCATGCAGCTCTTGGGAGCCCGGCTGAGGCGTAGCTTCCACGTGCTGCCGGGGTTTGCTGCCACGGGTTCCCAGAAACGGCTCCGTGTCTCGGGCGCGTGGGCTGGCCAGCCTCTGTTACCGTGCGCTAGGGAGCCGGTAAAGAGGTAAGGAATTTGTCCATTTACTCCGTGCTTGGCAGGAACGGTTTATTGAACACGTGGCATGGTTCAATGGAAGGACGCAACCGCTCCCGTCACTCACATGGGCGAAAATGGCGCCTGGGTGCCAGCGGGATAGGATTTTATGGAGGGCGGGGCGAGAGGATCCACGGCCTGCCGCCCAATAGGGGCGGCTGCCGTGGCGGTGACGCCAGCAACAGCGACCAACCAGAGAACCCCTCAGGGGTGGGCACCAAGCCTCGGGCTGAGCGGGATCGTGTGGCTTGGGGTGGCAGGCACGGGGTTTCCCGGGGCCGGACGAGGGGGTGGTTACAGGAGCGGCAGAGGGGGAAGATCTGGCAGCAGGCAGCATGGGGCCAGAAACCGCGGGGGGGAACAACACGGGGGAAACGCGGGATTACAGAACTTGACTTATTTTAACATAAATTAAAAACCCTAATCTAAACCCAAACTCCAGGATGCAACATCTAACTAACAACTCGTGACCTTCTCATGCTAGTCCAGACACAGGTGGATTTGATTGGCCATCAGGCTCAAACAATTCTCACCAGAATCCAATCAAGCAATCACCCCAGGTAAACAATTCTCCAAACACATTCCACATGGGAAAAACAAGGAGCAGAAATAGAAATTGTTTTCTCTTTCTTTGTCTCTGTGCACCTCTATGAAAAATCCTGAGAAACAGAGAAATCTGCTTGCCACATATCACCCTTTTTTGTATAAATAAATAAAATAAAATACCGCATTTGCAATTCTTCTCCAGGGCCCTTGCAAAAGAGAGAGAAAACACATCTCAAGAGGTTCCCTTATCAATTTGCTAGTTATCAATCAGAACCCAAATCAGATGCTGATGTGGAACGATCACAGAGGTCCTTTACCTGCAAAACATCTACTTCTATCAAATCTCTAAAACAAAGCTTATAATACAAAAACCCAAACAACAATGAAAAGAATGCTCAAGTTTCAAAGTCCAAACAGCTGAGTCTCAGGAGAAGGTGTCCATTGACTGGAGATGTTGATCTTGACATCCTTAAAAGTCCTCAATCCTGAAACAGAGAACTGCTGAATCCTGAAACAGAACAACTGAAGAAAGTCCAACATCAATTAAAAAATCATAGAAAACCACCAAATGTGACATTGTATAATTATCAAACACCAGAACACTGAATGTCATTCCAGAGTCTACAACAGCTGGTAAAACTCAAATGACCAGAGCTGGAAATCATCTCCGGATCATGATTTTCCAAACTCCCCTGATTTTGATGCAAATACAGTTGAGCTGATTGCCAACCATGCAAACATACCATTCCCGTGCAAAAAGCCATCACCAAATTCAAAAGAACTGAGAAAATCTCTGGAAAGGCATGGCCAAAGCTATTAAATCAACTACTTTTTTGTTTTTTTGTCTTTTCAACTATCTTTATTTAACTAATCCTAAAACTAATTACTAATTTTAATGAATTCTTTTTTTTTTTTTTTCTTTCTTCTTGGAATCAGAATGCCCAGCAGCAGCAGGTTTTAGGACCCTGCGGTGCTGGGTGGGACGGTGGACCTGGTCCGGGTGGGCGGAACAAGGATCCCAAACCTGTAATGAACAGTTTTCACGTGTTCCCCAGAGATGCGGGCAGGGCCTTCTCAGTTCCCATGGCAACACTAAAAAACCTACTAAGTCTAGCTAAGTACCAATATTGAAATGCTAATTAGCTAATTGCTCTGTTTGTTTTCTCTAAACTACCTGGAGATAACTGGCCTCCCACCCCTCCACGCTGCCACTCTGCGACTAACATGCAAATAAAAAAACCCTTAGGATCATGGGAGTATTTTTAGGAGATAAAAAGGACCATAAATCAAAAACTGAACACAGTAGAGAAGTCTAGACAAATGCCCTAGCTGAGGAAGAGGGAAACACATCCCCTGATTGACTTTTACCCGTCACCATCACCTAAGAAAGAATAGACTAGGTTAGGCTGTGAGAAGCAGAAGAGAGAGAGAGCGCCCTGGTGCTGCCACCAGGGAAGGAGAGGGGATAGCTGTTGTTCTGGACTTCAGCAACAGACTCTGCACACCACGCCTCCTCACCCTCTGGCCACTGGTGTGCCACAAGGAAAGAAGAAGGGACAGCTGCTGCTCTGGACTTCAGTGACAGACTCTGCATGCTTCCTTCCTTTCGGCCACCTGGGAAAGCCACAACCACGGGGGCGAGCTCCATGTCGAGCCCCCTGCCCAGCTGATCTTTTTAATAAAGAGCTGAACATTAATAAAGGCATTAGCCCTGTTCATTTCAAAACCCAGCCGTGGGGGGCACGGGGGCCCCAGCCGGGGAGGCTGGACTAAGCGGCCCAAGCCCGACCGGCAGGGCAGTGGCCTGGGCCCTGGTGGGCGGACCAAGCGGCCCCAGCCTGGCCGGTGGGGCGGGGTCTTCATCTTCACAGCATACCCAGAACTCGTCCCCCCTGCCCCCCAAACACGAGCGGGAGGGGCGAGGGGCCCTGAGCCCCGGTGAGAATCCCACTGAACCAGAGGATCCCCCACCCAAGCGAGAGTTGGGCCAAGAAAAATGCTGTTTCCCAGAAAGGCACTAAACTTCATAACTGTTATGGACAAATTCAGTTGGGGAGGCCAATTATAGATAAATCAATTAACAAGAATTTATTAAGCAAGCGGTAGTAAGCAAAAGACAGCGCTGGGCAGCCGGGGAGTCTCCGCTCTACCACGGCGCGCCCTCCCCCTTTGCCCTTTTTGTTTTTATAGTCCTTTTTTTTTTTTTTCCGGTTGACGCATTTGCTCTCAATGCACTCTGTGCCTGTGCAATTGGTTGTTAGGGAGTCTTTTTTTCTGCCCTTGGTGGTCGTAGGGATAAAGGCTCCTCATCTTCCTTGCAGATTGTTCTTGGCCTAAAAGTTAACTTGTATATAATTAGTTACACAGTCTTCTATGCTAGTTGCATCTGCACAATTCTTAAGCAGGATACTTGCTGTTCCCTCGCCCCCCCCTTCTTCCTCCCACATCTTGAAATTCCCCAGTCAGTTCAAATTCTTATCTCCTTCAATGCTCGTTTTGATGAACAAAGACCTTTTTATTTATTACAATAACTTTCACTTTCGCGGCAGCAGCAGACAGCTGCCGGCCAGAGCCAGCAACAGGGAACAGGCTGGGAGGGGGCCCCAAGCTGATTGGAGGCGGCGGGGGCCCCTCTAGCTCGGAGCCAGGCTGCTGCTGCTCACTGCTGTCGCTCTCTGCGCTGCCCAGCAACCCGGCGAAAGCCGCGGGAGGCGGCGGGGTAGCCGAAAGCGGTGGAGCGGACTGGGGGTCTTCAGCATCACAACTCGCATCAGGAACAGGCTCCGGGCCAGTGGGCGGGGCCGGAGGCGCTTCTGTCGCTGCCGGAGGCGTGGCCACCGACTCTGAGGCAGAGGCCGACGCGGCGAGCGGGGCCGGCACGGGAGTCGGCACTGGCACGACCAGGGCGGTGAGAAGTGGCGGGGGAGGCGGTGTCTCCGCTTTCGCTGGAGCGGTTTCATTCTGGCTCTCAGCAGCGGGTGGTTCTCTCCACTCCGGGCGGGGCAGAGGAGGAGGTGGCACGGCTGAGGGCGGGCGGACCGGCGAGGGAAGCGGTGGGTCCGCCTCCGCCGGGGCCGGGAGCTGCTCCACACCCTCCGAGCGGAGGGGGGGCTCACACACTGCAGGAGGAGGAGGTGGAGGAGGAGGCTGTGGGGAGGGCTCCTCTTGCGCAGAAGCAGAAGAAAACCTCTGAACCATGAACAAAGGGTCTGCCCCCCGCCCTGTGCGGGGAAGCAACAGCAGCGAAGACTGTCCTTGAACAAACTGGTCTCCGTCTGGCCGTGACGGGGGGGCTGAAGGGCTCCCACTGAGGGCGGGGGGCTTCCCCCCCCCCCCCCCCCGCCCGGTGCAGACGTGCTCACTGGGGTCCATCCCTGGACTATCTGAAGAAGCTTTAAAAAAACTCTCATGTACCGAACTGCTCAGAAATCTCACCTGATGCTTCGCCTGATGATGAAATACAGGGATCTCCAAGCCTCTGGATCCAGGGAAAAAGACAGATCCATGAAAAAAACACAACTGTCTGCAAATTCAAGAAACTCCAATAAATCATTTTATAGAATACATAATAAATAAATAAATACATAGAATCTCTATATAGGTTCATGCATATTCATTCTGCTGATTTTGCGTTACAATCCAAATGGATTTCTACCCCGTTAAATTTTTACTCTGTTTCACACATGTGGCCCCTAAGCCCTTTTTGCAGTGCTTTTCTTCTCCTTTGCACATGTGACCTTTGCATTTATTTTACAAAACTGCCACCATCTTGACCCATGAGGTGTTTTCCATCTTACCACAGTGCAGGCCCTGACTGGGAAGCTCCAGAAGGACTACCCATGGTGGCCCCATGGCTCCACAACCCTTGTAACCTTGTCTAGGAGATGCCCAGCCTGTGCCAGGTGCAGTGGCAGCCCTGACTGGACAGTCTTCCCCAGGGATCTCCAGGCTGGATCAGATGGAGAGGCTGCCAAAGGTCATGGCAACCATTCAGGAACCAGCTCCTGCCATAGTGTCAGCTTCTCACCTTGGAGCCCCCCAACAAACAGGTCTTCCCCACTTCACTGTGTCTGCTGCCTGAGGCTTGGAATCTCTGCAGGATGATACCAAGATAATATTTGAATGCTCACCTGAACCTTCTTATTCCCATTTCTTAGAGTAAAATGCGTGAGACAGCAACTCACATTATGTACAAGGAAGAAGCAGTGTAACACAGCAAAAAAGAAACATTTCCAAATCCCAGTCTGGGAAAGCAAAACATGAGAAACAGTGCCTGTCGTGTCACTGAAATGTCAGGAAGAATAAAACTCTCTAACACTGTAATTTCAATATTAGGAAGCAGACATTATTTTGGTGTCAGTTGGGGAGGGGACTGCTCCTCCTAATGTATACAACACATGCGAAGTTCCAAAATTATCACTTATCTATACAAAGCATACATAATACCTAAATTCCCAGAATTCTCCTCTGCTTCTCAGAAGCCATTTATATATGCAGAGGTGTACACCTTAAAGTGGAGCATGCACATGCAGTTTGGGAAATGGTCTTGAGAGGGTCTCTGGAGATTGTTTGGGGAATTGCCCCTACCTTACTTTCTCCATTCGTCATCACATGTCACCTGAGAACAGGACTCAAGGATTGTCTCCTGTCCTGCTGGCTTGGTTGAGCAACTTTTCTCCTTGGTTAGGCAACTTTTTTATGGTTTGTAAAACTTTAAACAATGCGACTCAGTTTCTCCTGACCCAGTTGAGATACTGTAAGCAATATGACTTTGGAGTATTTATGTCAGCCCCACCCAGGAGGGGTGTCCCCACCTGCAACCACTGGGACTGGTGTGAGACTTGTCATGCAGGGGCTGGTGCTACTCACAAGATGGTGTCCTGGATGCTGTGCCAAGGAGGCAGTGCATCCCAGTGCTCCCCATAGCTGCTCCTTCCCTAGCCTCAGCCTCCTGGGGTTGCTGTCCCCAGAACCACCCTAGGGCCACCTGGGGCCATCCTGCCCAAGACGCCGTGTCTCTCTGCCCAGGAGCAGTGTGGGCGTATATTTAGATGATTAATAGACAATAGGTTCATTAATGCAGTATTGCACCTTTGTTCTGTATACACAGAGAAGCACAAGGCAATTCGTAACCTCATCTGCCAGTTATTTAAAAAAGCAGGAAATGTGAGTGGGACAGGGCAGGACACAGGAATGAAAAAAGAGAGGAAAGCATGAGGGGAGAAAAGGGCGGGAAACATGAGGAGAAAAGAGTAAGAAATGTGAGAGGAGAAAAAGGCCTGGAAATGTGAGGAGAAAAGTGGGAGAAACATGAAGGGGAAAGTCTAGGAAACATGAGGGCAGAAAAAGGGCAGGAAATGGGAGAGGAAAAGGGCATGAAACATGATGAGAAAAGTGTGAGAAACTTGAGGGGGAAATTTTGAGAAGTGTGAGGGGACAAATGTGGGAAAGATGAGGGAAGAAGTGTGAGAAGTATGAGGGCAAGAGGGCAGGAAACATGAGGGGAAAAGGGTAGGAAGTGTGAGGGGTAAAGTGGGAGAAAGGTGAAGGGAAAGGGTGGACAGCATGAGGGGGGAAGGGCAGGAAACCTTAGGAGAGAAAAGGACAAGAAATGTGATATGGAAAGTGTCACAGGAAAGAAAGATGAGGGGAAATGTGTGAGAAATGTAAGGGGAAAGGGTAGGGAATGTGAAGGGAGAAAAAGGGGTGTCAATCTGAGGGGCAAAGTGAGAAATGTGAGAGAAAAGTACTGGAAATGTGAGAGGGGGAAGAGTGGGAAACTGAGGAGAGAAAAGGGAAAAGAAATGCGATGGGGGAGTGCAAGAAATGTGAGGGGGAAAGTGTGAAAAAAGTAAGGGGAAAGCATGAGAAACATTAAGGGGAAAGTGTGAGAAAAATGAGGGGTAAAGTGCAAGAAATGTGAAGAGGAAAGTGTGTGTCCGGGTTTGACAAGGAAGTGAGTTTTCTCAGGAAGTTGGGGTCAAACCAATCAGTGGTCAGATTTGAATATTGACACCTGGTGTGACCACTGAAGACATTGGACACGCCTCTGAGAACACAGGGGATTAAAAGCAGAGAACTCCCAGAGAGACTCTCTCTTTTGTTCCAGTCACTGAAGAGTTCAGACCTCCCACAGGCTCACAGGCTGGGCGGGGGAGGGGAAGCCATGTGTCCTAGGAGAGGTAGGCCAGGGTGTCAAGGGACTGGAACCGGGCCGGACAGAAGGGTGGAAAGAAACTGAGATGTCTTTGTTCCCCCCCCCCCCTCATCCGCCACAGGGAGAGAGAGAGAGAGACAGAGCCACCTGGAAATTTGATATCCTGTGCGGCAGTATGTTAGCAAAGGAGAAAGAGAAGGGGGGGGGGGGGGGAAGGTGGCCAGCCATAGGAGTTCTGAGCAGCCAAGATTTCAGCTGTCCTGGGAGCCTGAGACTTTTAACCCCTTCTTGGACAATGAAAGCTTTGTGGAACATTTATCCTCCTTGATCTGAAAGAGAAGAGAGATGGCCTGGGACCTGAGATGTTAGAAGAAGAAATCCTAGGTGGGAGGAGATGATAGAGTGGCCTTGGCTGGACTTTTCTTGTATAGCCATGGACTGAACCACTTTCTCCTGCAACACAGAGACTATATTCTTAGGGGGATGCAATGGTTTGAGCCAAGAGAATGACCTGCTTCAGTGATACCAAGAGAGTGAAAGGAGTGGAGTGAACAGAGAAAGATGAGGAGGGTGTGGTGGTGCCCTCAGTCTTCAGGGAAGAAGAAGATCTCTGTTCTCGAGACCCTTGGCCCCAGGGGAGGAGAAAATGGGGGGCACTGTTGTCCCAAAATGAGAAACTGTTGTTCTTTGGTCTTTGGCAAAGCATCCTTAAAAGGAAGCCTGTGAGCAGTCTTGGTCCATGCACAGTGGTGAGAGCACTGTCCATGGAAGGAGGATGTCACGATGGCAGATTTTCTCCGGGCGGTGCCATGTGTGACATGGAAACATAAGAGGTTTCAACTGTGTTTCCTGTGGAAGACTATGGTACAAGAGAGACTCCTCTCTCCCCTGATGGGCTGAGAATTGATTATCTGAGAGGTGGTAGCTTGATTGAGAGTCCAAGGTTTTGTCTCACTGTGCTTTGGTGGAAATTGGGTGGGAGGAGGAGGAATGTTTTGGAAGGTTTTCATTCTGTTTCCTGTGTGTTCCTTTTATTATAGTTGTAGGTTAATAAAGTTTTTTTTGTTCTTTATTTCTAAGCTTGAGCCTGCTCTGCTCTATTTCTGGTCGCATCTCTGTCACGATCCGCTCGTGCGGGGTGTCGTGATTGTTCGTTAACCGATCCCAGAAGTGCAAAAAGGCAAATGGCAGGGGACTAGCAGTTTAATCACAACAAATGCACCTTTATTTAGGTACCAACAGCAAATGCGATAGAAGGGACAGAAAAAGGAAATAAAGAATAGAGAGAAAAGAGGGGAAGGGGAATATAGCTACCACCACCGAGACGAGATCCTCAATGGTCCAGCCACATAGATTTGCCATCGTCCGTGGGGGTGCACCAAAGTCTTCCCAAAAAGTTACAGTTTATATAGTCTGTAGCCAAAGTGAGTGGCATCTGGCCAGAAGGTGAGGAAGATTGATGGGCCATTGTGAAGAGCCCCTTGGTCTGTGAAGCAGGTGCAGGCATGCAGGTACAAGCCATCGCTTGTCACAACCTGATCGAATGCAACGTTCTGTAGAAGCACAGCAAGTGCACCTGCTAACAGTCACTTGGCAAGCATCCGTGTCCACCTTGGCCAGGCCAGAACTCCTGTCAGGGGTCTTCAGGGTCCTTGCGACGGTCATGAGGCAAATGAAGGAAACTTCGGACCATCTCTCACAATCTCACAGCAGCCGTTTGAGAAAAATATATTTTCATGGGTGCACTGGCACTGTGCCAGTGCCAACCCATGACACTAATAGCATCCGTAATACAAACATTCCCATCTTAATTAAATTCTTGACCCATCCAGTTATCCCCCAGTTTCTAAAAAGGCTGTTAAACCAGTCAGTTCCATCTTCTATTTCTAATTTGGCTACATTATCTTGTAAAGTTTTAATACTTGCATGAATAGGTCATGAATGATCAGAAAGGTTCATACAACACATTCCATCAAAATCTTCATATCCATGTCCACGTGCTAAAAGCAAAAAATCTATAGCAGCTTGATTCTGCAATGTAGCATGTCTAATTGAATCAACATTGGTTAACAATCCTGTTAAAGCATGCGAAAAACCATTACATTGGCGAGTGTGGTGGGTTCAGTGCTGGTCAATCACCAGTGCACTCACTAGAATATACTTACTCATTTCCTGCTGTGAGATAGGATTAGGAGAAAGGCAAAGCAGGCTCAAAACTTTAAAAGGCTATAAAGAAAAGTTTATTGACAGTAACTAAAAGAAAGAGTAATAAGAATCAGAACAAAACCTTCAGAACACTTCTCCTTCCCCTACAACCTTTTCTTTCCCACTGACAATGTAAAGAGACAAAAACTAAAATTTTCAGTCAGTTTATCACCTCTAGAATAGTCTTTCTTCAGTTCACATAGGGAGAGAAGTCCCTCTTGTTAATGTTATGGAGACTTCTCCGCAAGAAAACAGTTCTCTTGTGGCTTTTAATTTCCACAAATAGCAGCTGCCCGGAAAAATCTGAAATCTGCAATCCCATTTTTTCACAGGTTTTCCCACAACTGTGTTTATGGGGCACTAGTTTAAAGATGAGCTGTTCAAAAGCAAAGGTTCTCTTCATCTGTCTCTGAAATCATCTTCATCTCTGGGAACAGGGGTCTTCTTCTCTCCCTGAGGGCACAGGGTCCCATCATTCTTCTCTCTTTCTCTGTTCAAAATTCTCATAGGATCACAGATACTTCAACATTTGCTTACTTTAGCATGGAGGCCATTGCTGAACAAGTCATCTCCCCATATTTTCAATGCATTTGTCATGGTTTGACACTGGCGCAATGCCAGGGCCCCTATGAAAATATACTTTCTTAAATAAATGCTGTGAGATGTTATCAGGAACAGAGCAGAGCAGGCTTAAGCTTAATAACAAAGGAAAAAAAAACTTTATTAAACTACTATTACTATAGAAGACATACACACTAAATGTAGGATGAAGACTTTCTAAAACACACTTCTTCCTCTTAATTTCTAAAACAACCACCACAAAACATCACCTGGGATTTTTGATCAAATTACCACCCTTCAGATAATTAATACTCAGTCTATCAAGGTGTGACACTCTCTTTTCTATATCACTATTACAGTTTGGTGGTCCCCGGGGGTCCGTCTGGCCCCCGGGGCAGCAACCGCCGCAGGTGTCCTGGATAGCACTGTGCTGATGAGGCGCAGCCTGCCTGGGCCCTCTGGCTAGCTCCGAGCCGCTGGCTACCTTGCGAGCACTTGTGGAGTGATTTCAGCTCTTAGTGATTTCAGCTCTTAGTGATTTCAGCTCTGTGCTTGCAAAGTGCCTCAGCAGACGCAGAGAAGGAGAGAGGCGAAGGCTGTGTGGAGTTCTGCGGAGATGTCTGTATTGGCAGCTTCTGCAAAGGGTTCCAGTGACAGCTCTTCTGTCTGAACTGGGCAATGGTATGGGTTTATATAGGCTATTGAGGGATCAGGATTTGTCCTATGGCTGAGGTCGAGGAGCATACGACCTATAGCCTTACAGAGAGATAACAGGGGTCTGATGTGCAGAAGAGGAGCAGCTCTGTTCCACTCATCATGACTCTGCATTTCTTATCTTAGGCTAGTGACCGCCATGGAGGCCTTGCAGGGCCTCTGACTGCTACATGTCACAGTGCTTTCACTACCGTGCATGGACAGACTGCTTATAGTGTTTATTTTTAAGGATGCTTTGCAAAGGACTAAGGAAAAACAACAGTTCCGTTTTTCATTTTGGGACCACAGTCCCCCCCATTTCTCCCTGGGACCGAGGGTCCAACAGCTTCTCCTTTTTGGGACAACAGTCCCCCCTATTTTCTTCCTCCCCTGGGGCCGAGGGTCTAAGAATAGAGATCTTCTTTTCTTCTTTTCTGAAGACAGAGGGCATCACCACATCTTCAACTTTTCTCTGTTCACTCTACTCCTGTCACTCTCAGCTGCTGAAGCAGGTCTCTTGGCTCACTATTGCATCCCCCTAAAATGCATTCTCTAGTGTAGGAGAATTTGGTTCAGTCTATGGCTAACAAGAAAAGTCCAGCTAAAAGCTACTTTATCATCTCCTCTCACTTAGAAATTTCTTCTTCTAACATCTCAGGTCCCGGACTGTCTCTCTTCCACTACAATTCGAGGAGGAGTAATATTTTACAAAGCTCTCATTTCCCAGGAAAAAGTTAAAAGTTCAGACTCCCTGGACGGCTGAAATCTCTGCCTAGCATTCTCGACTCCTACACTGGGCATCATCCCCCCCTTTATCCTTCTCCTCTGACGGCAAATTTCCAGGTGCCATCAGGCTCTCTGTCTCTTTCTCTCTGAGAGGGGGAACAAAGGCATTTCCACTTCTTTCTACCCTTCTGTCTGCAGGAGCTGGTTCGGTTCTAGACTTTCATCCCCCTCGGCCTACCTGGACAAGGCTGCGTGGCATGTTCCTCCTCTATGTGCCTGCACTTGTCCTTTTCTCTTACTCGAGGGAGGATTGAAGCACTGGAAGAGTTAATATCTCGCCCGGGGCCTGCAGATGGTCACATGACCCTGTCCAGGCTCAGTAGCTTGCAGTCCGCCGGAGCTGTTTTACGATGGAGGTTTCTGCAGTGGCTGCACTGGAGCTGTGTCAGGATCGGCTGCGCTGGAGGGAGGGCTAGGATCTCAGCAGCCAGGCTTGGACACAGCAGAAGCACGGCCGGGGACTGATGGCTTCTCCTCCCCCCTGCCTGGTGGTTGTGGGCAAATCTCAACGGTGGTAGAATCTTGGCCGAGACGGCCTGGCCTGGCCCGGGGCTGCTCCTGGGGCCCAGTGGACCCTGGCTCGGCCCAGGCTGGCGACAAAAGCAAGGCTTAGTAGAAGCAAGATGTTAGCAACGACAGCCACGTCCCAGCTCGGCCTAGGCCCCACAGTCTCCCCTCCCCCTGACTGGCAGCCGATGGGGTGGGGGGGGCGGGGACCGGCTCACTAGGAAGGGGGCTCAGCCCCACGGCAGAGGCTGCCCAGCCCAGCCCCGGCCGAGATGGGGTCCTTGTTACCTCTTTGCCGACCAGAACAGAAAGAAGGATTTCCCGGGATTTTTCGGGTTTTTTTACATGGGTGTTCACAGAGGCATGTTATTGGTAAAAATGATCAAGCCGAATTAATAATTAATAAAATAGATTTTTATTTTGCGACCGAGATTCGGTTGTAGATAGCCACAATCAAAAAAAACCGTGCTGAGCCTGGAGATCGGCACTGGGGGAACACAGGTCTGACCTCTACAGCATCGGATCTATTCTGTTCACAGGATGCTGTCTCTGTCCAGTCAGTTTATATATGGTTTTTTCCTCCTGGGGCAGAGGTTCTCCTATTCTTCTTGTTGCTTCACGTATACATGGGGTCTCCTTTTCTCTGTGCTGGGCTGTACAAAAGCCACTTCTGGGAAGCGATGAATGCTGATGTTGGGTTATGGGAATCCAGTATTGAGATGCATGTTCCTGATGATGCTCCTGACAGACTCTATCTCGATCGTAGATATGTCCCGTGTATTCATCGCTGGGTGTCTCCTAGATGGTCCAGGAAAGGGCCCATTTCGCACAGAGCCACGCTTTTTTGTTTGTAAATGAGGTCTTTCTGCTTGCTGCCAGCTGTGGTCGGCTGTGGCTTCTGGCTTAAAACTTTTAAGGATTTTTCGTACAGGCATCATTTACTACATACATATATTTTACATAAGCACGAATTATTCCATAACATATATTATAGGTGTATCACCTTTCTTAGTGGTTTAACAGATTGTCAATTCTCAAAGCTAATTACTGATTTTTTTTTGTCAGACACGGAGGAAACTGCTAGCAGCTTCTCTTTGCATCACTTCCATGAGTGCCTCCCATGCAAAACCACCACAGCGAGCTAACCAGCAGCCTAGTCTGTTTAACAATCCCAGTGCCTTTCCAGATGCTACTTCTGGAACAAAGAAGGAAGCAGCCCAACACCACGGTAGTGACCAAAAGTCAAGGTTATTATCACAATCAGGGGTAAA
The DNA here is from genome assembly GCF_026979565.1 of Vidua chalybeata. NCBI lineage: Eukaryota > Metazoa > Chordata > Aves > Passeriformes > Viduidae > Vidua > Vidua chalybeata. The sequence goes on from NW_026530341.1 coordinate 48,966, forward strand.
CGCATGAATACTGTGTTTCCTTTTCCACAGAAATCTATGTTGTGAAATCATGGATGGGTTGGGTAGTAACAGAGAGAGTCGCCCTAGACTGAAGTGACCTCCCTTAATATGTGACAGAATAGCAGTCCAAGCTCTGTCTCCACAAATAAAAACCACTTCTGCTGGTAATGATAATGGAGCATTAGTAGAGCGAGAGATGTTGGTGGAGGTGTAATTACACCAGGCACTTTCATTTCTGATTATGGGTTGGATCGAAGAAGCATTCCATGCTTTAGATTGGTTGGCCCCAGAATAATTAAATTTAACACAGAAGTCAATTTCTACAGATCCCAAAAGTTTTAATTCTTGGGGCTCAAGGGTTGTACGAGGGAGATATGGGACTCGTTGGTCCCAAGCATTGGCATGATTTTTAAAATGAAGTATATGAGCCAAAGGGGGGTGTGGCCATGTATCTAAAGGTAAACCAACGAGACAAGTAGAAAATGGGTTTTCAGGAGAGGCCGTAGCCAAGCATAAAGTGTCTTGTCCCGTTAAATTGGCTAAAGTTATCCATACATTTGGTTTTGGCTGATTAACAGGCCAAGTAAAAGTAACAGGAGGAAGTGCTAATACTAAAAAAGCCTTTGCTAGCATAAGCCGAATATTACCTTGAGGTAATGGCGATAGAGGGCTCCCCATTACTACTACAGGAAGAGTTAGAACTAACACTACAAAACTTATTAACAACGGCAAGCCACTGCTTGCTTGATAATTCCTGATGTTTGGGTAAACCATATTGATGCCCACACACCAGCTGTTTAATTTGTATATTACTCTGACTGCTCCTTAAAGGATCACAATGCTGACAGTCAGCTCTTCTTTTGTGAGATGCACGATACCAAAGGCACCCACAACTTTGACACTCAAAGTCCATGCTTGATGATCCCCTGTGTGACAGGCCAAGCAGGGAAAGGAAGTTAACAGACCTTCGACCACCTCTGGATGTATGATTGACTGGTTCTTCAAGGATGGAAGATTTATCTTTTACTCCTTTTCTGTATTTTGATCAGCTGGCTGTTCAATGAAGGGTCTGATGTTCTTGGACATCAGGACCAGTATCTGTGGAAACACAAGCATAACCCCTTCCCCATGTAATAAGGGAAAATGGGCCTATGATTTTTCTACTTTCTGGGTCTTTTACGAGGACTCGTGTTTTTTTACCTATGTCTAATGATGTTTCTTTAGAAGTAGAAAAGTGTTTTATTATAGGGAGAACTTTGCTATCAGCATAGCAATTTAAAAAACTGCAAACATACAGTGCTTTTTATAGCCATTCCATTGGAGTACATCCCTGCATTCCCCCTTTTTGCTGAGCTAAAAGACGCTTAAGCGTTGAATGAGCATGTTCAATAATTGCTTGTCCTGTGGGGATTGAGGGATGCCAGAGATTCCCCATAGGGCAAAAAAGGAGGAAAGTCGCTGAGAAGTACAAGCAGGACCATTATCAGTTTTAATCTGTTGAGGAATACCTAAAGTTGCAAAAGCAGCCAAAAATTGTGGCAAACATCTTTAGTAGTTTCACCTGTGTGGCATGATGCAAATAATGTACCTGAAAAGGTGTCAATGGATGAATGAACATATTTGAGACGACCAAATTCAGGGTAGTGGGTGACATCAGTTTGCCATATTTGGAGGCTTTGTAGGCCACGTGGGTTAATTCCCAGTGAGCCTGTCACAAAATTATGACGTTGACAATCAGGGCAAGCAGCAATAATGTCCTTTGCTTGTTGGCACTTTAAAGCAAATGTGCGACAAAGAACTGCAGCATTCTGATGAAAAAAAGGAATGGCTAAGTTTGGTCTGTGCAAAAAAATCAGATACCCCCCCCCTCGATAATGCGGAGACCCAGTTCACCAATGAGAGTAGTTATGTCATCAGCGGAAAGAGACATGCTGAGTATACTGTCACCACTTACTGTCACCACTTACAGAGAGGTAATAGAGTCTAGACCGCTACCAACAAATGCCTCTACACAAAAGACTGAGAACTGACAAACTCAAGGTATGCATGCACACAGAGCGATTTAGATGCACAAGAAAGAATGAAACTGTTAGAAACTGTCCAGTTACCTGAGAATGCATATGAAGGTGAATCGTTAAAACCGAAAATCACGGACAAAGACTGTCTAAGTAGTCAAAGTTAGAAAGTGATATGCTTATTATGCCATCAGGCGGCACAGGCAGGGTCATCCCCGAAATGTGTGACTGCACCTCACAAGGATTTTTGCCTTCTATTTACTTCCCAAAATAATACATATGCATAACTGCAGCACCTCCGATCCCCACTTTGTATTAAAATGAAGTTATTAGTCCTTCACACATGCACAATTCTTCTCTTGAATTGGGTTGGTGGTCTCGAAATGGGTCAGTGGTCCCCAGGATGAAGTCAGGAAGGTCTTCGTCAGGTCTCTGTGACCCTCTGGCATGATCCAAGGGCCCCTGCTTTGTGATGGATTGACACAGAGTCCAGGTGCTAGGCATTGTTCTACTGGTTTCAATATGTTCCTATAATGGTTCACTTGCTCCACTTCCTTCTACAGATGAGCTCATAACAATTAGCTTTAGCTTAAGCATTTAATAATCATTAACCTATTGTTGGTGTATCTAGCTTCAATATGAATTGGTTCTAACCCTCAGCTAAAATCTTAATCTTTTAAAATCATGAATCAAAGGCATACCAGAAAATGAGCTCAGAATTAGAGGAAGGAAATAGTCTAGCCGACAGAGGCAAAAGAAGCAGCAAAAAGTGAGATTCCCACTGAGGGAGCCCTAATTCCAGATAGCCCTTAAAAGTAAACCAGAATAAAGACAGAAAGCTAATCCAAGATCAGGAAAAGATATATGACAAAGAAGAGTGAGCTACTATTAACAAGAAGCTAGTAATCCCTTCCCATTTGTTGTGGTCACTAGTAAGAGAGGAACACTAGCAAACACACTAGAGAATTGATGCCCTGAATGTGGGAACCCAGGGCACAGGGAATATTTCTCTGTCTGATCTGAGGGGTCCTGACCCCCAGAGAAGCACTGACTTTGACCCTCATTTGTGGAGAAAGCTTCCAAGACTTCAAGATAGACTAGAGTCCACAAAAGTGTGAAATAGATTATAGAGAGTATTATAGTATGTCACTTGGGTGAGAAATTTAGGTTTTGGGATTTTTAGTATGTTACAGATGGGAACAAGATGGAGGGCATAGGACGTTGTCCCGAGCTCCTTCTTCTTCCTTCTTCTTCCTTCTTCTTCCTTCTTCTTCCTTCTTCTTCCTTCTTCTTCCTTCTTCTTCCTTCTTCTTCCTTTTTCTTCCTTCTTCTTCCTTCTTCTTCATGAATTTGGGTGATGTCTTGTAATTGGACAGAAAAGTCCGCATTGCGGGCTTTGAGGGATCAGTTATTGGGTTAAAAGGGAAAATAATCTAGGTGTCATTTCTTAATTGGATAGCATAGTCTTAAAAGACCTTGTAACAAGAGATTGTTAGCCATTTTTTGTGGTGCTTTTCCAGCACGTAGAGTCTGGTATAGACGGCATGCAAAACTTTAGATAAGATAACAATAAACAAGAAGCTGAAGACCCAAAAAGTCCTGTGTGTCTCCTTTTCCTGACACAAAACCGCTTCAGGAGGGTTTCCCTCCGACAGGGGAACCCCCAGGGAGGGGCCCAGCATGCGGCCCAGAAACCGATACCTGAACACCTTTTTAAGAGAATCGTTGCCAAGAATTTATATGCACCTATAACTCAAGTCACCCAATAGTGTGATCTTTGCCTTCAGACTAACCCCAAGACTACCCCCAGGCCAAAACTTAGTCAAATTGAGAAGGGCCATAGACCTGGGCAACAGTGACAAATTGACTTTTCAAAACTCCGAAGAAAAGGGGGGGGGTGTCAGTATTTATTAATATTAACAGATACATTTTCAAAGTGGCCAGAAACATTCCCCACCAAGACTGTTAAAGCTCGAAAAGTGACCAGGGTATTATTACAAGAAATAATACCATACTTTGGAGTCCCAGCCACGATGTCCTCAGATGGAGGATCACATTTCATTTCCAGGATAGTACAACAAATGAGCAGCCACCTAGGCATAGAGTGGGAACTTCATATTCCATACCACCTGCAGTCAAGTAGCCAAGTGAAAAAAATTTAAGACTGAAGCAAGAACTTAATTTACCCTGGCCCCAAGGTCTTCTACTAGCATTGTTGCAAATTCAAACTAAACCAAGAGCCAAAAAAAAAGTTAAGCCCCTTTGAAATGCTTTAGAAAAAACCATATAGAATACGAAAATAAATGTCCACCCACATCAGAGAGGTGGCATTAGCCACATACATAGTAACTTTAAGTAAACAGCTCAGAGAAAGTGAAAAACGTGGCTAGAACTCAGAGCAGAGAGTTAGATAGACCAATACATAACATACAGCCTGGAGATTATGTATATGGTTAGTCTCTTACAAAAAAGACTTTAGAACCACAGAAGGAAGGGCCATTCCAGGTGCTTCTCACCACCTTCACCCCAATTAAGATCAAGGAGCAGAATGCCTGGATCCACCACTCTTGAGTGAAGGAGGCCCCAGAAACCCCTTAGAAAGTGATACCAAGAGACAATGAACTAAAACTAAAACTTACTCGGGCAAAATGAGTATATTACAGCCGAAAGTAGTGAGTAATTTCATTTGCAGAATTATGTGTAATAACAATTGAAGCCTTAAAATTAGAAAGTACCTCTATCCAAAATGATGCTGAGTGGCCTTGGTCCCAAGCTTTTATTCGGTACACTAGATCCATGAAAATCATTCTAATATCAGAAATATTAATGAACAAGTTAGCCACTGCAGCAAGTAAACTAACAAAACTAAAATTTTTATTAGCATTAAGAACTAACCAGTAGCAGATTTCAAAAGTACTACTGAAATAAAAAAGCCTGAGGCCAAGACCACAAATTAATAGCAGAGGCACTTAGTACAGTTCAAGATAATGTATCTTTAGCTTTCAGTTGTATACAAGAACAGTTATAGATGCAGGCAACAGCAACCTTAATCATACAGGAAGAGGGTGAAAGTAATTTTACAGTTGAGATACGAAAAATTGTTTGAGATAATATGATTGATTTTGAAAAAAAAATTCAATCTTAGTAGACTATAGTAAATTTTACCTATAATCCTACTTCTAATGTAGCCATGTCATGGTTTGACACTGGCGCAATGCCAGCGCCCCCATGAAAATACACCTTCCCAAATAAATGCTGTGAGATGTTATCAGGAACAGAGCAGAGCAGGCCCAAGCTTAATAACAAAGGGAAAAAAAAACTTTATTAAACTACTACTACTAAAGACACACACACTAAATCCAGGATGAAGACCCTCTAAAACACCCCTCCACCTCCCAATTTCCAAAACACTCACTATGAAACATCACCTGGGATTCCTGATCAAATTACCACCCTTCAGATAATCAATACTCAGTCTAGCAAGGGAGAGAGAAGTCTCTCTTGCACCATAGACCCCCCAGGAAACACAGTTGCCACCTCCTGTGTTTCCATGTCACACATGGCAACCACCCAGAGAAAATCTGCCAGTGTGACACTCTCCTTTCCATGTCACAGTGCTCTCACCACCGTGCATGGACAGACTGCCCATAGGGCTCCTTTAAGGATGCTTTGCCACGGACCAAAAGAGACAACAGTTCAGCTTCTCATCTTGGGAACACAGTCCCCCCCATTTTCCCCTGGGGCCAAGGGTCCAGGAACAGAGATCATCTTCTTCCTGAAGACAGAGGGCATCACCATTCCCTCCTCAGCTTTTCTCTGTTCTTGCCATTCCTTCGCTGGTTGTTGCTGAAGCAGGTCTCTTTGGTTCACCACTGCATCCCCCTAAAATGCAGTATCTATTGCAGGAGAATTTGGTTCAGTCTATGGCTAACAAGAAAAGTCCAGCCAAAAGCTACTCCATCATCTCCTCCCACCTAAAAATTTCTTCTTCTAACATCTCAGGTCCCAGACTGTCTCTCTTCCACTACAAATTGAGGAGGAGTAATATGTTACAAAGTCCTCATTTCCCAGAAAGGGTTAAAAGTTCAGACTCCCTGGACGGCTGAAATCTCTGCCTAGCATTCTCGACTCCCACGCTGGACATCATCATCCCCCTTTCTGCTTCTCCTCTGCCAGCAAATCTCCAGGGGCCGTCAGGCTCTCTGTCTCTTTCTCTCTGGGGGGGGGGGGGGGGACAAAGGCATTTCCGCTTCTCTCCACCCTTCCGTCCGCAGGAGCTGGCTCGGTTCCAGACCTTCAGCCCCCTCGGCCTACCTGGACAAGGCCGCATGGCTTCCCCTCCCCCACTCAGCCCATGGCTGGGCAGGGGAGAGTCTGCACTCTCTGAAGACCGGAACCTAAGAGATAGTTCTCCTGGGAGTTCTTGCTTTTAACCCCCTGTGTTCTCAGAGGCGTGTCCATACTTTCAGTGGTCACTCCAGGTGCCAATATCCAAACCTGACCACTGATTGGTTTGACCCAACTTCCTGGAAAAAAAATTCACTTCCATGTCAAACCATGACAAGCCACTGTATTTGTACTTTCTGTAAGTAAAGCAACTGTTTATGTTATTCACCCCATCATTACACTAAGACTAAACCATGAAAAAATAGCACTTTATCCTTCGGAACATACAGTGTGGGCAAGAAAGCTGAATGAATAGTAGCAAACAGTAAACTTAAAATCTTGCAATAGCCAGTGTTATAAATGAAAAATGATCCAGCTGAATTAAAAAAATAAAAACATTTATTTTAGCAATAGAGATCTAACTTAGCCAGCCACAAGGAAAAGGACAGTGCCGAGCCCGGGATCGGTGCTGGGTGTGAGACACAGAAGTCAGCCTCAGCAGAGGTTTCCCTCTCTGCTCCCACACCACCATCCTGGTACAAGCGATTTTTATAGGGAAAATTTTGCCTGAAGCCAGGATTTCGGCATTCAGTCCTTTGTTTCATTCAGAGTCCCATAAGTTGATGAGATTTCCTTCTCGGCAACAAGGTAGAACAATTCAAAGTCCGGAGTCGTTGAAACCCTTGATGAAATTTATGGGAACACGGTATTCACATGTATCAGCCCGGGGGATGTTCCTGATGTCCATCTCGGGTCATTCACGCGATGATCAGTGCCTGGGTGTCTCCATATTGCTTCAGATAAGGCCCATCTCCTGGCGAGCCACATCCTTTTGCTTGTGGATCGGGTTTCAACATACACCTGGTTTTGCCTGAGAAGGGGGGGCTTCTAATGCAAAAGGGTACATTCTAGCAACTATTTAATATTATATACATCATGCTAAAAATGGCGCGAATTATACCTGTTACATATAACAGTCAGGAACAACGAAGATTCATCTATAAAAACAACACTATTAATACTCAGAATGTGTGTCTTGACACTGAACAAAGTATTTACCACGTCTAAATTCATCCAGCAGTCACTAATCAGAAAACTGTGCTTGTGTATACTGATAAAAGTTATATATACTTAAGAACTGCTTATACTTTTATAAAAATCTATAACAACAGTATAGATTTGCCTAGTAGAAATCATTCTAATTTTTTGTATTTGTAATTTTGTTAATATTATCAGGTGTGATTTTTCAAATTTAGCACCAGTTACATCCCACCAGCTAACAAAAAAACAATTACACAATGTATCACAGGCTATCACCTACTCCTATTAGAATAGACCTTACATTAGTAAGACAATTAATTAGACACCAAGACCTAATTAAAATTTTGAAGATAATCCAGAAAAGCAGAGAAAAAACTCTAATTATAGTCCATCATGATACAAAAGAAATAAGCAGAATTCTGCAAAGAATAAAACAAGATGCAGATCATCACTGGTAAGATGTAATCTTTAAATAGTCACCACCTACAACTAAGATTTTCAATATGTTGTGCCACCACATTTTAGTTTTATTGATATTAGTTATGGTAAGTTTAAGGTTATCTTTTATTGTGTTAATTTAAAATTAGAGAATACTATACTGAAGAGTGGTGTTAACCTCCTTATCAAATGTACATAGCAAAGCATTAAGAGACACCTATTATTGTAAAAATTTGTGATAAGTAAAAGAATTTACTCGTTTTCTAGAAAAGGGGGGAATGAAACAGGAGGTTAGAAATTTAACTCGGGGTAGAAACCAATTTTGGATTTAGCTAGAGTCTGCTTATTTAGTCTGTTAACTTGTGTGCTCACAAAAAGGCCTGCAGAGAGAACAAAGGAGATTCAAGGCTACTTAAAAAAGAATGCAAGCATCCAAACTGAAGAAAGATAAGAAGAGGTCCCACCAGCCTTGGGGCTGAAGCAGACAGAAAAACTGAATCTGGGTTACATGACTGAAAAACTGTGCAGGCTCATAAAAATTGATAAGACAGTTTGATGCATATGCATATGTCTTTTATGCATATGCAACAGGTTAGGAAATAAAGCAGACTAGGAAATTTTCAGGGATGCAAATGTCCTTGGGGAGCATGCGTCCAGCGCTGAAATAAATCATACCGGCTTTACAACTTTTACAAGTTGTAGAGTTTTTCTCCGCAAATCAACCTGGACAGGTAAAGTAAAAGTAAATCCACCTGTCAGTTTCCTTCTGCTATAAAGCCAGGTAACACTGTGTGAGAGCAAACATGCATAACAAAATAAGGATATTGTCTGGCATCTAAAAGGAAAATTAATTGTTGTAACCACTGGAAAAGATCAGCATTAGAAACTTCTCTTAGAACAGCAGCTTTGGCTCATTCAACAATACCTGCAACATAAGCAGAATCTTTTATTAAATTAAAAAGTGTAGGCTATTTTTTGAAAGCAGAAACAACTGCAGTTAATTCCACAATTTGTGGGGACCCAGAAACTACAGTCACATCAGAGGCCCACGTACCAGTATTATTATCCCTCCAAAGTAACACAGATTTATGGGAACGTCTGGAACCATCAGTAAATACTGTGAGAGCTTGTAAAGGAGTTTCACTGCACTTGAGTTTTAACACAATATTAAAGTTAGTAGTTAACAACTTATGAGGTGGTGAATAGAGAATAATTTGACCTGAAAAATCCGCTAGTGCAATCTGAAAAGGTGCTGAGGTTTGCAAAAGCCATTGCAGGTAGATAGTAGTTATAGGTATGCAAATTTATTCAAAATCACAGCCTTCCAACATTTGTAATCCCTGTCATGCCTTAATAATGAGCTATGCAAACATTTCATGTTGAGTAACAATTGTCATTTGAAGAGGCAAAAAAATCCATTCAATGATAAGCAAAGGGTCAGCTATATTAGGATCCCATTGGAACAGCAAGGCATGTGGTTGTTGTGAAGGATTTTAAAAGATTAGCAAGAATGGAGGATCAGGTGCCCATCATGAGGCTTGCCTATGGGCAATAGCATCTGTCACCTTTTGCAAAGGCCAATTGTGCTTCATGATTCAAATGTCTTGGGGAAGACAAATCTGACTCTCCTTTTAACAATGCAAAAAGAGGAGTTAAATCTGAATTTGTGATTCCCAGTAAGGGTCTGTCTTAGGTTGGAAATAGAGGTATTCTATTCCTATCTGTTAGAGGTCTGGCAGCTATCTTCTGTTAATTGGGCAGTTTTCTTTATCTCTTCTATGGCCAATCATCCCTCCAGGGAGACATCTGCTGTTAATGGGCCATTGAGTCTCACTGCATGACTGACAAAATTACATCATCCCAGTGTGAGAAGCTCTGCCCAGAGGGAGGAGCCAAGCATTCCTACCTGGATATAATCAGGGATTTGGAAGACCACAAGCAGCCTTTTTGCACTGGATTCCCAGAGGAGCAGCTGTCTTCTCTACTGGATTCCCAGAGGAAGACCAGGCCCATCTAAATCATCACTAGACCTTCAGAGGAAACATACAGCCTTCTACAGCATCACTGCCTCAACAGAATCACATCTGTCACTCCAGGAGGACTGCAGCCACCATATAATAGGACTGCTACCACCACCATGATCCACAGGGTGTCAGGTCGTATTCTGACTGTCAGTGGTTTTTTTTTTTGGTTTTTTTTTGGTGTTTTTTTTTTTTTTTGTACTATTGCATTTGTAATTTTAGTTTTCCTAGTAAAGAACTGTTATTCCTATTCCCATATCTTTGCCTGAGAGACTTTTAATTTCAAAATTATAATAATTTGGAGGGAGAGGGTTTACATTTTCCATTGCAGGGGAGGCTCCTGCCTTCCTCAGCAAACACCTGTCTTTTCAAACCAGGACAGGATCTCACCCAATTAATGGTCCCTAGCAACTTTTGTGCTTCATGAAATATAGACATTTTGTTTTGAATTTGCAATTGTTGTAACTGTACAGATTGGGATCAAATATGCCAACCTAAATACTGCCATGGAGGCATTTGTTGAATCTTGTCCTGAGCTATTTGCAATCCTGTACATTTTACAGCTTCTGTGGTGTGGGCTAAGGTTTCCTTCATGTCATCTTGTTTGTCAGCTGCAATGAGAATATCATCCATATAGTGGTATAGTAGCACGTGAGGCTTTGCCTGTCGTACTGGGCTAAAGGCCCGTGAGACAAACCACTGGCAAATTGTGGGGCTGTTTTTCATCCCCTGGGGTAAAACCACCTGGTAGAATCTTTGCAAAGGTTCTTGCATATTTAAAGTGGGCACTGAAAAAGCAAATTTTGATGCATCCTCTGGGTGCAGAGGAATTATGAAAAAACAATCTCTCAAATCAATGATTGTTAAGTGCTAATTTTGAGGAATCATGGTAGGTGATGGGAGGCCTGGCTGCAGGGCTCCCATATCTTCCATGACTGCATTTATTTTTCTGAGATCGTGAAGGACATGCCACTTACCACTTCTTTTCTGAGTGGCAAATACAGGAGAGATCCATGGGCTTGTGGAGGGGACAATATGTCTGTCCTAGGTTGACTGTATGATGCTTTTATCCCCAATCGTCTGTTCTGTTTATGCTGAATAATAAGTTTTGCACCTTTAAGACTTGTTCCAGGAGTGAAGGGAGGGAGAAGAAGCGCGGAGTTTGTTTTCAGAAACTGCACTCACTCCTCCACATTCCTTCTCCTGGACTGTGTTGTCTGCAGACAGACAGACAGCGAGACAGAGCTCTCCTTTGCTTTTTAGTTAGTTTTAGCTAGCTGAGGCAAAGAAGTTCCCTGGACTGTGGCTTTTCCTTTTCTTTGGACCTGCTCAAACCTGCTCTGGACTGAACACCAAGAAAAGCGCCAACAGCTCGCACCTGTGGCCCAGCGGGCCAGGCCTGGGCTGCGGCATTTCCAGGACTGGAGGGACTGATAAGAGACTGAGTGAGCTGAGCTGCAGCCCGGGCAGGGGGGATTTTTCTGAGTTTGTCTCTCTTTTAAAGCGGCAAGAAGTTTCATTGTTTAATATTGTTTAGGTTTTCTTGTTTAATAAACATTTTTTCCACTTTTCTCCAGGGAAGTATTTTTCCCCGAACCGGTTGGGGGCAGGGGCCAATTGAATCTGCCTTCTAGAGGAACCCCTTTGGGGATTCTCTCCCAAATTTACCCTGAACCAGGACAATTGTAAAAAAAAATTAATTGGACAATTTTAGAACCCTGGGATACAGTACATGGGGGGAAGGGAGTCCACACCATGATTTTGATTTCTCCTAAATAGTCTGTATCTATTACTCCTGGGAGCACAAACAAACCTGTTAAAGTGGTTGAAGAATGCCCCAAAAGCAATGCACTCTGTCCCTGCCCTAAAGGTCCATTAACTCCCCTGAGGGTGAGATGGATGGAGGAATCTAAAACAGTGACTGCTCAGGCTACTGCTAGGTCCATCCTGGCACTGCAGCTGGTGGCTGGCTGTAAGGCAGCAGCAGTCCTGTTGCAGAATTCAGCTGAGGGATTTGTGTCTGAGCACGTCACCATCCCGAGCTCTGATTCAAGTTTCCCAAGACTGGTTTGCCGTCAATAGCATATTTAGAGCGACACTGGTTAGAGAAGTGCCATCCTTTGCCACATCTCAGACAAAGTTCAAGTGTTTTTTTTTTTTTGCTTTGCTCCTTTTGAGGCATGGCAGTCTGTCACAATAATAAGCAGACCCCCATCTGCATCCCTCCATTTTTCCCCTCCCTAGATTTTGGGGGCTGAGTCTGGAGTACCTGTGGGACCCCCCAAGACCCCCAAAGAGCAGATGGGGGGAGAATTGGGGAGTACAGGGTAATTTGGGGATCACACAGAAGGATTTGGGGGGACACAAAGGGATTTTGGGGGGAACAGGGATATTTGAGGGGGAATAGAGGGATTTGGGATCACGTGGAGGAGTTTGAGGTTACACTGAGGGATTTGGGGGGAAAATGAAGAGATTTGGGGTGACAGATTTTGGGGGAACAGATGGGTTGGAGGTAGAGAGGTTTTTGGGGGGATGAGACTTGGGGGGGGCATGAGGGGATTTGGGATCACCCTGAAGGGTTTGGGGGGGGTAACACAGAAGGATTTGGGAAGGGGTACAGGGAAATTGAGAGGGGCAAAAGGGATTTGGGGTCACCCAGAGGGATTTGGGGTCATAGAGAGGATTTTAGAGTCACACTGAGAAATTTGAGGGGCACAGCAGGAACCAAGATGCAAACAATCCTTTGGAATTGGGGCGGGGTTGTGGGTTTCTGCAGCTCGAGGGGGTCCCGAGAGGTTTTGGGGTGCTCAGGGCCCCCCTTGATGCTGCAGCCCTCCCAGGAGCCCCCATGGAGCAGGACAAGCCAGACGTGGTGGAGCTGCAGGATTCGGACGAGGGGGACATGGTCGGGAGGGTCTTCATTGGTGAGGGGGAACCTCAAAAGTGGGGGGGGAGGGGGGATTGCGGGGCTCCACATAACCCAGAAAGGCAGTACAAGAAATTTTGGGGGGATCCAGACACTTTTGGGGGAGCTGTAGGCAAATTTGGGGGACTCCAGGCACCCCCAGAAGGGGGTACAGGTAATTTGGGAGGGATCCAGACATCCCTGGAGGGGAATATGGACACTTCTGGGGGGCTGCGGGCAAATTTGGGGGGGCTCCATACACACCAAGAAGGGGGTAGAGGCGTTTGGGAGGGGGTTCAAGGCACTTTGGGGGTCTCCAGACACCACTGGAGGGGGGTAGAGGCATTTGAGGGGGGGCTCAAAACACTCTTGAGGGGGTTCCAGACCCCCTCAAGAAGGGGATATAGGGAATTTTGGCGGCCTTCAGGTACTTTTGGGGGGCTCCAGACACTCCAGGAGGGGGCACAGTCCCTTTTTGGTTCACAATGAACATTCAGGTTAAGGGCCCAACCCCTTTCTGGGGCTCAATAAATATTTGGGGAGAAGGCCCATCCCCTTTTTGGCTCACAAGGAACATTTGGGGAGGGGTCCCAGCCCCTTTTGTGTCACAACGAACATTTTGAGGAGGCTCCAGACAAATTCGGGAGGCTCCAGGCACCCTTTTAGGGCACAATGAGCATTCGGGGAGGGGGCCCAACCCGTTTTAGGGGTACAATAAACATTTGGGTCAGGGTCCAGCCCCTTCTGTGCTCTCACCCCCTCCCCGTGCCCCCCCCCCACCCCCCCAGCCGACGACGGCATCATGAGCCACGGCGAGGCCGAGGTGCTGCCGCACGAGATCATCTGCACAGTGAGCCCCCTGTGCCCCCTGCCACTCCGCGGGGCCCCCAGCCCGGCCCCGGGGAGCTCTGAGGAGGGTGGGGGGCGGCGGGGCAGGGGCTGCCAGTGCCCCTTCATCTGCAACAAGTGAGGCAAGAGCTTCAGCCATTGGTCCAAGCTACTGCAGCACCAGCGCATGCACACAGGTGAGCAGCCCAGCACCTGCAGCGAGTGTGGCAAGAGCTTCTCGGGGAACTTGAACCTGGTGCAGCACCGCCGCACCCACACCAGGGAGAAGCTGTACAGGTGCGGCCACTGTGGCAGGAGCTTCTCCTGGAGCTCCAACCTCATCAAGTACCAGCGTACCCATGCCAGGCCAGTGCCCTGAGGGCACTGAAGGGGCCATGGGGGCGGAGGGGCCAGGGCAAGGGGCCTGCAGGGGGCGAGGGTGGCCACGGGCAGGAGCCGCTGATCTGCAAGGAGAGCTTCGCCCAGAGCGCTGCGCTCAGGAGGCACCGCCAGGGACACCACCCGCTCTTTGTGCCCCGAGGTAACATGGGGATAGTGGTGTGAAAAACAAAGTTCCCTCTTTACAAAGTTCCCTCTTTAGAACTTTTTAAAGTTTAATAAGGAATAAAAAGGGACAAATATCCAACTCTGGGGTGTTTTTGGCGATGGGCCAGAAAACACACCATTAGCGTAAAACAATGTTCTTCTCTACATACCTTTGCTGGGGTTAGCACCCTTCTTTGTTACCTAGTGTAGAGTGATGCTCTGGCAGTAACACACATATTAGAGTAACTCTTAGGAAAAAGTACTTGCGCAGAAACAGGCTTCAAGAGTAATACAGAGGTTTTGTTTGAATTTGAAGAAAATAATTGATAAGTTATACAAAGTCCTATTTTCCCCTAAGTTTCTAAATCACTGTAGACATAAGTAGAGAAGCAAATTGCATAAAATGAGAGAAATAACACATTTCAGGGAGAAGTATCATAAAAGTTGTTCTGACAGTATTCAGGGTTAGGGTACGGGTTAGGGTTTGTTTGTACCAGAGGACTTTTTTTGGGGTGCCATATTAGGGTTACGGTTAAGGTACAGGTAAGGGATAGGGTTAGGGTTTGCTTGTATCGGAAGAATTTTTTCTAATTAGGCTTAGGGTCAGGGTTAGGGTTAGGGTTAGGGGTTAGGGGTTAGGTTAGGTTTAGGGTTCAGGTTAGGATTTATGGTTAGGGTTAGGGTTTGGATTTAGGGTTAGGTTTTAGGGTCAGGGTTAGGTTAAATTTGGGGTTAGGTTTAGGGTTTAGGATTAGGGTTAGGGTCACCAGTTAGGGTTACTGTCAGGGTTAGGGTTAGGTTTAGGGTTTGTGTTTGGGTCTGGTTTGGCAGCAGGTTTAGGGTTAGGGCTGGTCTTCATGTTATGCTTACTTTTCGGTTGAGTCATCCAAAAAGTCCAGCGCTCCAGGGACACTGCAGCTTCAAATGGCTTGCCAAGCCCAGCGGGGCCCGTCCCCAACATTGTTCTTTGATAACTTTTTTGTCCGCGAAACTCACCCCCATATTTTGTTTCCTGCTTGTCCTAAGGCTAGAGTTATCCTTTAGGTTAGAATCAGTGTTTCCAATTATGTGCCATTCTAGCCATGACGCTGCCTGAACATAGCTTCCTCCCCACTTTTATTAGGGTTACACTAATTAATTAATTTCAAAATTATAATAATTCAGTGGACAGGAGTTTACATTTTCCATTTCAAGAGCGGCTCTTGCCTTCTTTAACAGATGCCTGTCTTTTCAAATATAGACACCATGGTACTGCTCCAACATTGCTCCCTACGCACTTTTCTCCTTTCTATCAGGCTCACTTACATGTGGCTTTAACTGCTCCGCATAGGGTTGGTCTTACCTTAGGGTTAGCATTGAGAAAACTGAAAAGCTCAGAGCTCCAGGGACAGTGCAGCTGCAAAAGGCATGCCAGTGTGTCATGGGTTGGTGCAGGTGTAGTGTTAGTGTACTTATGAAAAAATATTTTTTTTAAATGGCTACTGTGATATGTGACTATAAATAGAGTAGAGCAGGCTTAAGCTTAGAAATAAAGAAAAAAGCTTTCTTAACTTACACTATAATAAAAGGAGCACACAGGAAACAGAATGAAAACTTTCTAAAACATTCTTTCTCTTTTTACCTAATTTCTACTAAAGTACAGTGAGACAAAACCTTGGACTTTTTATTAAGTTACCACCCCTCAGATAATTAATTTTTAGTCTATCAGGGGAGAGAGGAGTCTCTTTTGTACTATAGTCTTCTACAGGAAACACAGTTGAAACTTATGTTTCTATGTCACACATGGCACTGCCTGGAGAAAATTTGCTATTGTGATATCTTCTTTTTATGTACAGTGCTCTCACTACCGTCTATGGACTAAAAGTGCTTATAGGGTTCCTTTTAAGGATGCTTTGCCAACTACTAAAAAACAACAATTTCTCATTTTGGGACAACAGTCCTCCCCATTTTCTCCTCCCCTGGGGTCAAGGGTCTTGAGAACAGAGATCTTTTTTCCCTGAAGACAGAGGGCACTACTACACCTTCATCATCTTTTTCTATTCGCTTCACTCTTGCACATCATGCCACTGTAGCAGGTCACTCTCACTCTTGCACTGGCAGTCACTGAAGCAGGTTACTCTTACTCTCATCACTCTCTTGGCTTAAGCCATTGCATCTCTTTAAATGCAGTCTCTGTGTTACAAGAAAATTGGTTTAGTTTATGGTTACACAAGAAAAAGTCTAGCTAAAAGCTACTCTATTATCTCTTCTTACTTAGGATTCTTTCCCATCTTCTTCTGACATCTCACGCCCCAGGCTCTCTTTCTTTCAGATCAAGGAGGATTAATGTTTCGCAAAGCTTTCTTTATTTAAGAAGGGGTTAAAGTCTTGGCCTCCGCTGCCCTCAGGACAGTTGAAATCTCACAGCAAGCTGCCCAGGACTCCCACGGCTGGGCACCTTCCCCCTCCTTTCTCTTTCTCTTCTGCTGGCACATGATATTAAATTTCTAGGTGGCACAGGTGCTCTCTAGCTCTCTCTCTCTCCCTGGTGGTGGGGGGGGGGGTTGGGAATAAATGACATCTCAGTGGTTTTTCACCCTTCCGTCCTGCAGGGGCCGACCTGGTTCTATTCTTTTTACTTATTTTTTCTGTCTAGGGCTCCTGGCCTACTTCAGCTTAGGCTGCATGGCTTCCCCTCCCCCGCCCAGCCTGTGGCTGGGCAGGGGAGGTCTGAACTCTTTACTGACTGGAACAAAAGAGAAAGTTCTTCTGGGAGTTCTCTGCTTTTAACTCCCTTTGTTCTCAGAGGCGTATCTATATCTTCAGTGGTTACTCCAGATGTCAGTATTCAAATCTGACTACTGATTGGTTTGGTTATAACTTCCTGAGAAAACTCACTTCCTTGTCAACCCACGACACTGTGCCAGTACAATGCTGCCCCAACATTTCTCTCACATAACATTTCTCCTGCCACCAGCCTCAGTCCCTTTCACCTTTTACTGCTCTGCCTACGGTTAGGGTTTCGGTTAGGGCCAGGGTTACCATTAGGGTTAGGGCTCATGTTAGGGTTACTCTTAGGGTTAGCATTGGGAAAACCAAAAAGCCCAGAGCTCCAGGGACACTGCAGCTTCAAGGGCATGCCAAGGCCAGCATGGCGCTACCCCAACATTGCTCCTTCCGCACTTTTCTTCATTACATCAGCCTCACCCCCATGCGGCCTTTTCTCCTGTGCCAAGGTTTAGGGTTACGCCTTGGATTAGGGCAATGTTTAGGATTTAGCCTTGAGAAAACCTCAAAGCCCAGTGGTCCAGTGACACTCCAGCTGCCAAATGCATGGCAAGGCCAGAATGCTGCTGTTGCAACATTGCTGCTTTACAACATTTCTGCAGCCACCTGCCTCATTCACCTGCCCCCTTTCCCACTCTGCCTAGGGTAGGGTTATGGTTAGGGTTAGGGTTAGGGTTACTGTTAGGGTTAGGGATAGAGTTAGGGTTAGGGCTAGGGCTCGTGTTAAGGTTACGTTTAGGGGTAAGGGTTTAGAAAATCACAAAGCCCAGAGCTCCTGGGAAACTGCAGCTGTTAAATGCGTGCCAAGCCCAGCATGGTGTTGCCCCAACATTGCTCTGTCCTCAGTTTTCTCCTTTCCATCAGCCTAACTTCCACATAGCCTTTACTGCTCTGCGAAGTTTTAGGGTTACACCTAGGTTTGGGGTTATGCTTTGGATTAGCAATGAGAGAAACACAAAGCCCAGAGTTCCAGTGAAACTGTCACCGCAAGACATGCCATGGCCAGCACAGCACTGCCTTGACATTGCTCTCTCCAGGTGCTTTCTCCTTGTGATCAGCCTCTCTCTTATGCAGCTTGTACTGCTATGCCTACGGTTAGGGTTAGGGTGAGGGTAAGGGTAAGGGATGGTGTTTGGGTTATGCTTAGGGCAAGGGTTTAGAAAACCACAAAGACCAGAGCTCCACTGACACTGCCACTGCAAAAGGCATGTGAAGGTTGATGCCTTGAAAAGACTGATCTGGAACAGAGTCTAGACTAAGAGAATAAATTAGGTATTTATTGAAAGGCCCTAAAAGGATACATGTTGGGCGGAACAAGAGCCTGGCCTGGGCTACACCCAAGATGAACCCAAAGTGGTCACAAAATGGATGACCAGTCACGAGGTTTCACACTTTTATATGTTTTGGTCCATTTGCATATTTGGTTTAATTGTCCACTTATAGCTCCAGGTTATGAAGTTCCATCCTTCTTGTTTTTCTCTCTTCAGTTCCCCATTGTGTATGGTTTTGGGCCTGAAGCTTATAGTGGTTGTCCTTGTTCTCAAACTGGAAAAGGATTGTTTTGTCTACTTACCCTGTGAAGAGAGCTTACTAATTCTTAATATGAAGCTCAGAGCTACACACCTAGGCAGCACAGAATCTGAAAAATATAAAAGCTAAAACTTAAAGCATCATTTCCCCCCTTTAGAGGCTTCACAAGGCCTTTACCTTGTTGAGTGTCTATTCTAAATATCTACTATTAATAGCTATTTAATGACAGATGAGTATCTAACAATAGTAAATAACTAACAATAATAAACATCTAACAGCAGTAAATCTAATAGTAAATAAATGCATAACAATAAACACATATCTAAAACCAGTAAATATCTAACAGTAAATATCTAAAAATAGATAAATATCTAACAGTAGTATATAGCTAACAACAATAATAAGAATAATAAATAATAAACAGTAATAAATATCTAACAGTAGCAATGTCTTGCACAGTTGGGTATCATGCAAAGAAGAATAATGATTATTATGAACAATTCTTTAGGTACAGAAGAGGAATAATTTAAAATATAATTTCATTTTCATCATTCTGGTTTTACAGTTGTTTCAGGAGCAGAAGCTTTCTTAACCCTGGAGTAGTGAATCCAGTGTCCTTTGCCAGCGACTTTGACTGCGGTGAGGGTGGTCAGTAGAACTTGAAATGGTCCTCTCCACTTGGCTTCTAGAGGATCACTTGCGGCGTGGGTTTTTGCTCTCCCCGGCTGCACGCAGCTCTTGGGAGCCCGGCTGTGGCGTAGCTTCCACGTGCTGCCGGGGTTTGCTGCCGCGGGTTCCCGGACACGGCTCCGTGTCTCGGGCGCGTGGGCCGGCCAGCCTCTGTTACCGTGCGCTAGGGACCCGGTAAAGAGGAAGGAATTTGTCCATTTACTCCGTGCTTGGCAGGAACGGTTTATTGGTCACGTGGCGCGGATCGATGGAAAGACGCGACCGCTCCCGGCACTCGCATGGGAGCAAATGGCATCTGACTGCCGGCAGGATAGGGCTTTATAGAGGGGCGGGGCGAGAGGATCCACGGCCTGCCGGCCAATAGGGGCGGCAGAGGGGTAAGAGCCGGCAGCAGGCAACATGGGGGCAGAAACTGCGGGGGGGGAACAACGCGGGGGAAACGCGGGATTACAGAACTTGGCTTATTTTAACATAAATTAAAAACCCTAATCTAAACCCAAACTCCGGGATGCAACATCTCCCCGCTTAATAAAATATAAAAGGAAAGCAGTGGTGTTGATTCAGTCTCTCAAGCGGTGGCCTCTTCTCCCAGCTTCTCCTGCTGCTGCAACTGCAGTGACTGCTACGCAGGTGGAGAGGGTCTGGAGATGGTGCTGATGTTGGTTCTTCTCAGGGTGTTTAGGGATAGGGAAACTGGGACAACTTTATTACAAACACAGGAACTGGGGGTATAACTGGGCTGAGGTAGCTGTAAGGGAAGCATTGGTTAGAGAGGTAGAATCTTTTCCTTCTTTGCGGCGTCTGCGATTGGATGCAACCCCTAGGTTGGTGGGATCACAGGTTGCATCCACTGGCACCGTATCACTCCGACTCACTGACTGCTCTGCTGTGTAGGGTTTAACATGCCTCCTCGGGATCCACTTGACTCCTGAAGGCGTGGACACGCAGGCGTATCCCCGTCCCCAAGTCAAAAGTGGAAATGGACCCTGGATTTCCTTAGAGTCTGGATCCCTCACTAACACTGGAGGCTGCTCCTCTGGCTGGAGCTCCTGATGTTGTTTGAAATGTCTCAGGGCTGGCGGTTCTGGTCTGTCAAAGGAACAGTTCAGGAAATTGATGGTAAACAATGCTTTACAGAGCCTCTCGTGCGGTGACAGCACTCGCACATCCTTTCGCTGCTTTTTGAGGACTTGCTTTAGAGTCTGGTGGGTTCTCTCTATTATGGCCTGGCCGGTGGGGGAGTGGGGAATCCCGGTCTTATGCTGAACCCCCAATCTTGCAGGAAGTTGCAGAACACCTTGGAAGTATAGGCTGGACCATTGTCGGTTTTAATCGTGGTTGGGACCCCTAAGGTGGCAAAGGCCTGGACAAGATGTTTCCTGACGTCTGTGGCCCTTTCCCCTATGTGTGCTGAAGCAAAAACTGCCCCCGAGAAGGCGTCCACAGTTACATGGACATTCTTGAGCTTACCGAACTCAGGGACCTTGGTGACATCTATTTGCCACACCTCACAACTGCGGAGACCTCTGGGATTCACACTTGCTCTCAGTGTTGGTAAAGCTGCCTCCTGACAGTTGGGGCATGAGGCCACAATTTCCCTGGCTTGGTCACGCCGCAGATTAAACTGGCGTACTAGCCCCGGGGCATTCTGATGGAACTGCTGGTGGCTCAGCTTGGCCTGCTCAACTATGCTCGGCTGGCCCCCTAGTTGTACAGGGGCTGCCAAGGCGTCTGCTCTGCGGTTTCCCTCGGCAATAAAGCCTGGGAGATCCGTGTGTGATCTCACATGTACCACATAAAAGGGATGCTCACGGTTAGAAACCAGGTGTACTAATTTTGAGAGCAACCCAAAGATGACCTGATTTGGCACCTCTTTTACAACTGCATGTTCAGCTCTAGACACTGCTCCAGCTACATATGCCGAATCTGTTACCAAATTAAACGGTTGTTCAAACCTCTCAAAAGCTCTCACTACAGCATCCAACTCAGCCACCTGTGGGGAACCTTCTACTACCTTAATATCCGATTCCCACACCTGAGTCTCTGGGTCCCTCCAAGTCACCACTGACTTGTGTGACTTCCCTGACCCGTCCGTGAATACTGTTAGTGCTCGGAGGGGTTTTTTGCTCTGTAGTTCTTTGGGTAACAATTTGAATTCAGTATTGAACAAATAATGGCCAGGATGTCCGATCTTAATTTGGCCTGAGAAGCTGTCTAGAGCGAACTGTAAGTTCTCATTCTGCCTTAGCAGGTGTTCAAAAGCCTCTTTGGTCATCTTCCCCGTGGATGTTTTGATGGGGAGATGGATACATGTGAAGTCACAGCCAGCTAGTACTTGCAGACGATCCCTGGCCCGTATTATGAGCTGCGCCATCAGCTCCTGTGGCCTGGTGATACTCTTGGACTGCCTGTGGCCAAGGAACACCCACTCTATTATCAAGAGGGGGTCCCGTTGGCCCTTGTCCCACTGAAATATCACACCATACAAATGGGGCAACTCACCTAAGACGATGAATCGGAAAGGCAGCCCTGGTTGGCAACGGTGGGCCTGTCTGCTCGTGATGGCTTTCTGGACCTTCTTGAGCGCTGCTCTGGCCTCTCGGGTCAGGACTCTCGGGGAACCTAAACCCTCATCCCCCTCCCTTTCTGCTAACAAATCAAAGAGGGGGGATAATTCCCCCGTGGTGAGTCCTAGCCATGGCCTGATCCAATTTAATGATCCGCACAGGCGCTGGAGATCATTCAGCGTCTTGGGGTTATCATTTATCTGTATCTGTTGGGGTCTGATTGTCCGGTTGTTAATTTCCAAGCCCAGATACTTCCAGGGTGGCAGCAACTGTACCTTTTCTTTCTGTAACTCAAATCCGGCCACCGACAAGGCCCTAACAGTGTCCTCCAGTGCTACTTGCAGGATCTCGCTGTCAGGGGCACAAATCAGCACATCATCCATGTAATGATAGAAAATACAGGATGTCCACTTGGCACTCATTGGGGATAGAACCCTAGCGACATACCACTGGCATATAGTAGGGGAACATTTGAAACCCTGTGGTAGTACCGTCCAGTGGTAGCGCTTCATTGGGGCTTCTCTGTTGATGGAAGGCACAGAGAATGCGAAACGGGGAGCATCATCCGGATGGAGTGGGATTTGGAAGAAACAATCTTTAATGTCAATTACGGCCAAATTGTAATTCTGGGGTAGCATAGATGGAGATGGCATACCCGGTTGGAGGGAACCCATATCTTGCACTGCCTCATTAATTTTTCTCAAATCGTGGAGGAGTCGCCACTTGTCTCTCCCCGTTTTTTTTATTACAAACACAGGAGAGTTCCAGGGGCTGTTTGTTTCTACAAGGTGTCCTTTTTCTAACTCTTCGTTAACTAATTTGGTGAGTGCCTGCAGCTTTTGCTTACTCAGCGGCCACTGCTCCACCCAGATAGGCTTATCTGTGAGCCATGTTACTTTCTGTGTGGGGCGCTCTTCAGTGGCCGCACCAAAAAATGCTGGGGGACCGGAAATTCCAATTTGGCTCCCCACTGCGACATGGCATCCCTCCCCCATAATGTAAATTTGCAGTCGATCACGAACGGACGCACTGAGGCCAGCAGCCCATTCGGACCCTGAATTTGGACAATGTTTTTGGATTGTCTTGCCGGCTGTGGCCCGCCTAGTCCTAAGACTGGTGTGGCCACGCTTTGCAGCGCCCAGTGTGACGGCCACTTGTGTGGTGGGATGACTGTCACGTCTGCCCCTGTGTCCAACATCCCCTGTAGGTGTACAGATCGCCCCTCGCATTTGAGTTTGCACCATACCAGGGGCTTTTCCTCTCCCAACTTCCCAGCATAAAACACAGAGAGCTCCAGGTCATTGCACAGAGCACGAGGAATGGGAATTGCTTGTGCGATTACCTGGCCCTTAGGCAGGAAGAGGGGGGGGTGGACACAGCGTGCTGCGAGATAGAAGAGCCTCGGATTGAGGGTGGAGATTACTGGAGGGACTTCTATCTCCAGTGGAGTGCTCTTTGTGTCCCCAACAACGAGGTACCTGCAATTTAAGAGATCTTCCTTTTTCCTGGTCTCACAGTGGCAGATGTGCGATAGAAGCTCTGCATCTGCTATGAAAAACTGCCAGTCCTGGGAACGAAAATGAACAGAGTTAGTGAGTCGGAGTCGATAAGGCTCCCGGTTGTCACTAGTTGAGAGGCAGCCACTTACTGATGGTACTAGATGGTGCATTGCGGCTCCTCTTGCAGCACCGCGACTTGCCTCATTTTTGTCTGAACGCCCGGCAAGTGCGCGTTCATGGGTCAGTTTTTTTGGACCGCGGGGTTCCCATTCCCCCTCCCCCCTCCCACAACCTTGGGTCGTGCAGTCCCTAGAAGTGGGCATTGAGCCTGGAAGTGTCCCTCCTGATGGCAATGGTAACACCGGCGTGTGGATGGAAGTCGCTTCAGTGCTGGGTTCCTCGAAGGAGCAGCAGCTGAGGCAACTTGCTTGTTGTTTTTCTTTGGAGCCTCCTCCTCTTCCATCAGGTGCGCCTTCAGTGTGCATTCCTCGATGATCTGGCTGAGGGTTGGCGGTGGTGAGGCCGGCATTGACATGATGACTCTTTTGCACATGGCGTTGGCATTCATGTGCACCACTTCTAGGATCATTCCTTCCCGGCGTTCAGGTACTTCTATGCGTCTCTCCACAGCTGCCCGGACTCGATCTACAAAATCTAACATAGGCTCCCCCACGGCTTGCTTGACTGCCGTGTAGGGTATCCCCGGATCCCTGGCGGGCATGCCCAGGAACGCACGCTCTGCTGCATTCCTGGACATGTCCAACACTGCTGTGGGAATTCCCCGAGCTTGCAGTTGCCCCTCACTCCATTCTCCCTCGCCCACAAGATGGTCTAGGGTGATTTGCTCTTCCGCGAAATCCAGGCCATAAGGCCCCTCGTGGATTTCGGGAAGCAGGTCTGCCGCTAGCCTTTTCCACCTCCTCTCCCGCAGGTCGTATTCAGAAGGGAGAAGCAGGCAGTTGAATAGACGCTTAAGGTCAGCCGGCACTACAGTTTTAGATGTTAAAGTGGCTTTTAGAATCCCTTTAAAAAAAGGACTCTTTCTGCCAAATTTTTGCAATGTCTTGCAGACCTCTTTGAGTGAATCATAGGAGAGGGGTGTCCACGCAGGGTTTTCCCCTCCCCTTGTGTAGGGGACTGGAGTGTGGATCGACTGCTCGACCTCATGGACCGGGCTCCGTTGCACCCCCCCTCCTCCCCCCACCCCAGGTCTCCGAGGAGCGGGAGGACGCGGGGGCGGAGCGCGAGGGAGAGGACGGACAGGGCGGGGAGAATCCTCCTCTTCGGAAGGTGGGGAGGAGGCTACTGAGCCCTCCCGGCTGGGAGAGGGCGGGGCTGCTGACGCGGCAGGTAGAACATGCAAGGAGGGAACGCCTACGCGTACCCGAGGAGGGACGGGGGAGGGGTGGTAACCCGATGCCTTGAGTGGGCAGTTCCCGCGCCCACCGGGAAGCAGGAGGGGGTGGGGTCATAGGGAACAAAGGGAAGAAAGGGATTGTGGGAAGGAGAAGCCTTGCCATGTGGCCGCCCTCCACCTTGGGAAGACAAAGAGATCGACCACGTGGCCTCGGCCTCCTCAGGGGGACAAAGAAAGGGGTTTATAGAAACAGAACTGCGCGGGGTAGCGCCGAAACTGGGATTTTCAACTGGGAAAAAGGGATTGGAAAAGGGGTTTAGGGTCGTGGCTGAAATGAACAGGGCTAATGCCTTTATTAATGTTCAGCTCTTTATTAAAAAGATCAGCTGGGCAGGGGGCTCGACGCAGAGCTCGCCCCCGCTGTTGTAGCTTTCCCAGGCAGCCGGAAGGAAGGAGGCGCGCAGAGCCGGTCACTGGAGTCCCGAGCAGCAGCTGTCCTTTCTCCTTCCTTGTGGCACACCGGTGGCCCGAGGATGAGGAGGCGTGGCGTGCAGAGTCTGTTGCTGAAGTCCAGAACAACAGCTGTCCCCGCTCCTTCCGTGGTGGCAGCACCAGGGCTCTCTGTCTGTCTATCGCCCTGCTTCTCAGAGCCTAATATAGTATGTTCCTTCTTAGGTGATGGCGACGGTTAAAAGCCAGTCAGGGGATGTGTTTCCCTCTTCCTCAGCTAGGGCATTTATCTAGACTCCTCTATTGTGTTCAGTTTTTGATTTATATTCATTTTTATCTCCTAAAAATACTCCCATGATCCTAAGGGGTTTTTATTTGCATGTTAGTCCCAGAATGGCAGCGTGGAGGGGTGGGAGGCCAGGTAGTTTAGAGAAAACAAACAGAGCAATTGGCTAATTAGCATTTCAATATCGGTACTTGGCTAGAGTTAGTAGTTTTCTTTTAGTGTTGCCATGGGAACTAGGAAAGCCCTGCCCGCGTCTCTGGGGAACACCTGGAAACTGTTCATAACAAATCCCTCCTCTACTTCTTTGATCGGGCTTAAGCCCGCATCAACTTACAGTCTTTTGAGGGCTAACTTCTTTTGGCATTTGTATGCTTTTACTCAGGCCTGAGGGTAATTCTAGTGTTCTTTAGAAACCAAGTTGTAACTCCTTTGGCTAAAGGACACTTAGTCTTATTAAACAATTACCAAGTACTTAAACCTTTTCTATGGTACTTTAACTCAGAAACAGTTCTTAACACCTTACTGTATATCAGTCTCTAGCAAGTCTTCCTTAAAGTTAATTTTAGGTCCTCTGGTTTCTTAATTACTGTCCATGCACAAGAGGAGGCGGGTGACGCTGTTGGGTCTGGTCCGGCATCCGGGGGTGGCACTGGTCCTTTGACTCTGGTGACGTGGGTCCAGCCTTTTTCTTGGGTCCGCACTGCAGTGTGTGTGGTGAGTAGTACCTGGAAAGGTCCTTCGAATTTGGGGGTTAATGGAGTGGTAGTGTTCCAGGACTTTATCAACACCCAATCCCCAGGACTGATGTTGTGCGCATTGGTGTCTAGAGAGGAGGTTTGGGGAAGATACCCCTTCTTCCTGAGGCCTTCTAGGGGTTTTCCTATGACCTCTAGATATTTCTGGGTTGCTGCCTCCCCTTCCAGATAATCTGCTGTACTGAAAGGGGTGATTAAAAAAGGGAGTCCAAACATCATTTCATACGGAGAGACCCTCATGTCGGACCGAGGTCTGGTTCTGATGCGCAAGAGAGCGAGAGGTAAACACCTGAGCCAATTCATTTTTGTTTCTTCAATTAATTTAGTTCCTTTCTACTCTTCCAGAGCTCTGAGGATGCCATGGGGTGTGCAATCTCCACCTTATCCCCAGGGCTTTTGTTACTTGATGCAAAGTTTGAGCAACAAAATGTGGACCTCGGTCCGAGTCAATGTTATTGACCAGCCCGTATCGTGGTATGATGTTTTCTAGGATTATTCTTGCAACTTCCTGCGCAGTTTCTTTTCTGGTTGGGAAGGCCTCCACCCAGTGAGTGAGATGATCTACGATCACTAGTAAATGTTTGTACCCCTGCACAGAGGGCATTTCAGTGAAATCTACTTGTATGTTTTGAAAAGGTCTCAAAGCAATTTTTCCTCCCCCATACGCAATTTTTCTCATTACCTTTTGGTCAGTTTTCAGGCAAATCGCACACTCTCTTGTGACTGCTTTTGCCAGATCATAAACTCCAAGGCATAAATTTTCCCGTAAAAAGTGGTCGCACAAACCTTGGATTCCCCAGTGGGTTAATTCGTGTAACTCTACTAGCACCCTTCGAGCTAGGGCTTTATTTAGGAACCTACGCCCATCAGGAGTTAACCATTCTCCTTGTTTCCCTTGATGTAATTCTAGCTCTTTTATTGTTTTTAATTCTTTTTCACTGAATCTCGGCTCTTCTTTTTTTCTTTCTCTACTTGGTCCTACTTCTATTTTAAAGGCTTTTACTGGGTTTCTTGGGTCTAAGGCTGCTTCTTTAGTGATCTGATCTGCTAATCGGTTTCCCTTTTCTTCACGTGTGTGTCCTTTCTGATGTCCGTTTATATGCACCACAGCTATCTCTGCGGGCTTTTGTAAGGATTCTAATACTAGTTTTATCAGTTTCTCATGTACTAGGTTCTTCCCTTTTGAGTTTAAGTAGCCACGTTCCTCCCAAATTTTTCCAAAGGTATGGATGATCCCAAACGCATATTGCGAGTCTGTGTAAATAGTTCCTTGATCTCCCTTTAACAGATCTAGTCCTCTTTTCAAAGCATAGACTTCACAACACTGGGCTGACCAGTTCGAGGGCAGTTTCCCTTTTTCCGTGACTTTCATGTCCTCCCCATCTATGACAGCATATCCTGAGGCTCTTTTCCCTCCTACTACTCTTGAGGACCCATCTATAAAAAGGGATCTCCCGTATGGCAAGGGTACATCTTCTAAATCCTCTCTCACTTTGGTCTGTAGATTTATGAGTTCAACACAATCATGTTCTAGG
Organism: Vidua chalybeata; assembly: GCF_026979565.1. Taxonomy (NCBI): domain Eukaryota; kingdom Metazoa; phylum Chordata; class Aves; order Passeriformes; family Viduidae; genus Vidua; species Vidua chalybeata. The sequence continues at coordinate 76,581 of NW_026530341.1, forward strand.
TCTGCTAGGGGTTCTCCGGTAAGAAATTGTGCAGGGTTTAGACATTTGGAGGTGACTAACTCTAAGTCCCCTGTGTTCATTAAGATGATCTCATACCTCAATATTCTAGAGTCAGTCAACCATTGCTGAGCTTTTTGGCTTAGCACTGTTTTGAGATCGTGGGGGGTGTGGACTTTAATTTTCCCTTGCAGAGTCAATTTTTGGGCTTCTTTTATCAGGATAGCTGCTGCTGCTGCGATTACTTTCCCACTTAAATACATTCTTAGGGCTTCTTTGAGCAACTCATTGATGTTCTTTGCTTGCCAGTCCTCTATCTTTTCTGGGTTTTGTCTAATATCGGGTCAGGATTTGGTGGCAAACTAGACCTTTAAGAGGACTTGACCCTCTGGGCTATCTGGGTCTATATGTGAATATAACTGGAAATTTCGTTTTAGTTGGTTAAGCCAAATTGCTGGGGTCTCATCCTTCTCCTGAGTACCATCAAAGGCCAATTTCGTGTTGCTTCCCCTATGGGTACTCTTTGATCCCTCTTATCATGAGGGCCCTATAGTCTCTCATGTTTTGCCTATCTTCTTGTTGGCTGGGACTCCAGTTGGGGTCCACCAAGGGCATCCCCTGGTTCCCTGGGGGCCCCAATCCACTCTCTCTTTCCCATATCTTCACCCCTGCCGCTCGGATCATCTGGACCTTTCTCAGAAAGAACAGAATGCTTAGAATAGCTCAGGTCTCCCCAGGTACAAATACTCAGCCCTAGAAATTGGTCCAACTGGCTAGATATTCCAACGGGGTCTTCCACTAAATTTCTTAGCTCTTTCCTAGCTCTTTCCCAAATCCCCCGGACTTTGGAAACTGCCAAAGGTGCATCCACAAACCTAACTCCCCCAGCTGCTCTACCCACAGGAACCCCTCTAACGGGAAAGAGCCCCTCCACCCTTGGTGCTTTGGATTGGGTGCCACCATATGGCCCTTTTTCTAAGACACCAGGCAGGGAAATAGTAGTGGAGACAGACAGTGGAGGCCAGGGGGCATGCCAGGTGATGAACCAACCCTGGGCAAAGGTGGCCTCAGCTCCCAGGTGGGAGGAGGCAAGGAAACTCCAGCTGGAGAAGGGGAAGAGGGAGTTGGGGAGATGGTTGAGGAAACTAAGGGAAGGGGCGATGAAAGGTGGCCTCAGCTCCCAGGTGGGAGGAGGCAAGGAAACTCCAGCTGGAGAAGGGGAAGAGGGAGTTGGGGAGATGGTTGAGGAAACTAAGGGAAGGGGCGATGAAACAGAGGTGGGAAAACGGGTGAAAGGAATCAGGGACTCAATAGGAGGGGCTGAAGGACTAACTGGGGAAACTGTTGGGGAAGTAACAGGAGCAGAAGGGGACAGGCAATCGAGGGGGTCCCATTCCTTTATTTTTCTAGTCTCCCCCTCTCTATTCCCTTTGTTTTCCTCTCTAATTTTTTTTGTAGCTTGCATATTCTCACAGTCTCATTATTTATAAAATTCTCCAACCAGCAAGCTGCATGAGATAGTTGTTCTATATCAAGGGGCTGTTAGGGGGAATTCTCTTTGCTTTGGAAGGATTTGCTCCTTTGCTATAACCTCTTCCCAATTTCAGGCCTCAAAACTAAAAAAAATAGGGTGCTTCTATCTAAAATGGAATATACTGACAGGCAGCTAAAGCTCATCTGACCTTTCCCAACTTCGTATTTTGAATCACTTGACTAAACTTAATCTCTTTTAACTAAATTCCCCTCTTGGCACTTTACATTGTCTCTTGGCCAGGACAATCACTAGTCACACTCTCATCTATTGTCTTCTGTATTTTCTCTTTGGATTAAGTTTTGAACTCCTTGATGGACTTTCTAGCCTTGTACCCCTGTTAAGTCCTGCCCAAACTCTTACTTGGCCTTTTGCCTAACCTTCTTACTAGGCTTGGGAAGCTTGGTCTCCCTGCCGAGGTAAGGTCGAACGTCCTGCCGAGCCTTACACTCGAACTCCGGCCAAGCCCCCTTGCCTGACCGTACTAGGCTTGGGAAGCTTGGTCTCCCTGCCGAGGTAAGGTCGAACGTCCTGCCGAGCCTTACACTCGAACTCCGGCCAAGCCCCCTTGCCTGACTCTCCTACTAGGCTTGGGAAGCTTGGTCTCCCTGCCGAGGTAAGGTCGAACGTCCTGCCGAGCCTTACACTCGAACTCCGGCCAAGCCCCCTTGCCTGACTCTCCTACTAGGCTTGGGAAGCTTGGTCTCCCTGCCGAGGTAAGGTCGAACGTCCTGCCGAGCCTTACACTCGAACTCCGGCCAAGTCCCCTTGCCTGACTCTCCTACTAGGCTTGGGAAGCTTGGTCTCCCTGCCGAGGTAAGGTCGAACGTCCTGCCGAGCCTTACACTCGAACTCCGGCCAAGCCCCCTTGCCTGACTCTCCTACTAGGCTTGGGAAGCTTGGTCTGCCTGCCGAGGTAAGGTCGAACGTCCTGCCGAGCCTTACACTCGAACTCCGGCCAAGCGCCCTTGCCTGACTCTCCTACTAGGCTTGGGAAGCTTGGTCTCCCTGCCGAGGTAAGGTCGAACGTCCTGCCGAGCCTTACACTCGAACTCCGGCCAAGCCCCCTTGCCTGACTCTCCTACTAGGCTTGGGAAGCTTGGTCTCCCTGCCGAGGTAAGGTCGAACGTCCTGCCGAGCCTTACACTCGAACTCCGGCCAAGCCCCCTTGCCTGACTCTCCTACTAGGCTTGGGAAGCTTGGTCTCCTGCCGAGGTAAGGTCGAACGTCCTGCCGAGCCTTACACTCGAACTCCGGCCAAGCCCCCTTGCCTGACTCTCCTACTAGGCTTGGGAAGCTTGGTCTCCCTGCCGAGGTAAGGTCGAACGTCCTGCCGAGCCTTACACTCGAACTCCGGCCAAGTCCCCTTGCCTGACTCTCCTACTAGGCTTGGGAAGCTTGGTCTCCCTGCCGAGGTAAGGTCGAACGTCCTGCCGAGCCTTACACTCGAACTCCGGCCAAGCCCCCTTGCCTGATTCTCCTACTAGGCTTGGGAAGCTTGGTCTCCCTGCCGAGGTAAGGTCGAACGTCCTGCCGAGCCTTACACTCGAACTCCGGCCAAGCCCCCTTGCCTGACTCTCCTACTAGGCTTGCTCGCCTTCTTGCCTTTCTGCTTACTCGGGTTAATGCCTGCTCTGACGGGGACATCCTGCCCTGCCTTCCAGGGACATTCCCCTATCTGCTCTGATGGGGACCTCCATCTATGCCTGCCATGGACATCCTACCTGCCCTGTTATCCTGTCCTGCCTGCTGTGGACATGCCCTCTGCCTGGCAGGACTTGCTGCTCCTGCTTGCTAGGACATCCCGCCCTACATGCCTGTTATCCTGTCCTGCCTGGCGGGGACATGCCCTCTGCCCGGGGGACATGATGCTCCTGCCTGCTTGGACATTCCACCTGCCCTGTTGTCCTGTCCTGCCTGGCAGGGACATGCCTTTTGCCTGTCAGGGACATGCTCTCTGTCTGCCAGATACATGCCCTCTGCCTGCCAGGTACATGTCACTCCTGCCTGCTAGGACAGCCCGCCCTACCGGCCAGTGATATCCCACCTGCCGTCCTATCCCATCCTGCCAGCGCCGGGGACATGTCCTCCAGGACCTCCACATCCCACCTGCCCTGCTGGGGATATTCCCCTTGCCCTGATTGACAGGGACTTACTTTGCCCATAGGGCACCTCCACACGCTCGGAGGAGGGCCTGCTTTACTTCTAAGGAGACGCCTCAGTCGCTCCTCTATTCCACTCGCTTCCCCCCGTTCCCGGCCGGCCCCTTCGCAGGAGTCCGGAAACGCGGTACTAGCGGGCCCCTCTCACTTCGGGGGTCCGAGCTGCCGGCCCCCGTCTCACTCACTCACTCATTCGCTCGTCTCCCGGTTTTTCTTACCCATCCGATGCTCCTCTGTGTTGCTCGTCTCACGCTGATCCTAGGGTCCGAAGGTAGCCAGCGATTCCCGAGGGTCCCTCGAAGCAGGTGGTCGAGCTGTCCAGCTGTCCGGGGGTCCTCTTTGGGCGTGGCTATCCCGGACGAGCCCCCAAATTGAAATGAACAGGGCTAATGCCTTTATTAATGTTCAGCTCTTTATTAAAAAGATCAGCTGGGCAGGGGGCTCGACGCAGAGCTCGCCCCCGCTGTTGTAGCTTTCCCAGGCAGCCGGAAGGAAGGAGGCGCGCAGAGCCGGTCACTGGAGTCCCGAGCAGCAGCTGTCCTTTCTCCTTCCTTGTGGCACACCGGTGGCCCGAGGATGAGGAGGCGTGGCGTGCAGAGTCTGTTGCTGAAGTCCAGAACAACAGCTGTCCCCGCTCCTTCCGTGGTGGCAGCACCAGGGCTCTCTGTCTGTCTATCGCCCTGCTTCTCAGAGCCTAATATAGTATGTTCCTTCTTAGGTGATGGCGACGGTTAAAAGCCAGTCAGGGGATGTGTTTCCCTCTTCCTCAGCTAGGGCATTTATCTAGACTCCTCTATTGTGTTCAGTTTTTGATTTATATTCATTTTTATCTCCTAAAAATACTCCCATGATCCTAAGGGGTTTTTATTTGCATGTTAGTCCCAGAATGGCAGCGTGGAGGGGTGGGAGGCCAGGTAGTTTAGAGAAAACAAACAGAGCAATTGGCTAATTAGCATTTCAATATCGGTACTTGGCTAGAGTTAGTAGTTTTCTTTTAGTGTTGCCATGGGAACTAGGAAAGCCCTGCCCGCGTCTCTGGGGAACACCTGGAAACTGTTCATAACAGTGGCCTCAGCGAATCGACCGATCTCGCTAAGGCAGGGACGCCGGGATAGCTTAGGGGAGCCAGGAGCACAGTCCACATTTGTGGAGCTGCCCTGCGTCTCAGATCGGCGGGGTGCTCCCCCTCGCCCAACCGGGTTAGGGGAAGAAGGGGTAGGAGAAGGGGATGGGGAAACAGATTCAGGGGGAGTAACATATTTTCCGGATGGTTCTTTCCTTTCCCCAACCGAGTTTCGCGCCGGGTCTGATTTTACTACATCTGTGATCAACAAATGGAATTTAGGGAAGCAGTCATCTATGGCGGGATCCCTACCGATCCCCTCTGCTAGCCTTTTTCCCACTTGCTCCCAAAATTCTGTTTTGCGCGCGTCCTCGGTAGACAGACGGGGGAAAGCAAAGAACAACCACCAGACAAATTTCTTAACTAAATTTTTTGGGTATCGGCCCTTCACCAAAAGGATTTCTTTAACTTGGGAATAAAATTCCTTTTGTTGGGCAGATAGCACGGTCCCCATGCTTCTTCCACCCAAACCACCTCACCCCTGGGGCAGTAAAAAAGGAGAAAAAAAGCAAAAAACCGCAGGCGACTCCAGCGGCTGCCGTTCGTGCTGCGCGCCGCACGTCCCAACCTCGGGAACACGGCCAGCCCTCCCCGTATTAGCTGGACACGTTTCCACGACTAATACTTACCAGACTGAAGTCTCTGCAAAGCAAAGCTGCCACCAGGGTCCGGGAGTCCCGGGAAGTGTTCTTTCTTCTGCCCTCCTGGCTGCGAAAGTTTGCACTTCCTGTCCCACGCGGGACACACTGTCTGGTCCCCCGTGAGCGACGGAGACTTCACTGACGTACTTTGGAGAGGCCCTGCTCTCGGTTTCCGTCCGGCACGAAGCTGTGGTCCGGCGCGGACCGCTGCCCTCTCTGGCTTGGCGGCGGCGCTCCCCACTTGGCGGCAGCGCGGCCCCTGGCCGGCGGCGGCGGCTCCCGGCGCTGTTCCTGAAGCTCCGCGGTGAACCTCCGTCCACGCGATCAGCTCAGCGCTGGCCTCGGCACCACGTTCGGGCGCCAATTGCGGCGTGGGTTTTTGCTCTCCCCGGCTGCACGCAGCTCTTGGGAGCCCGGCTGTGGCGTAGCTTCCACGTGCTGCCGGGGTTTGCTGCCGCGGGTTCCCGGACACGGCTCCGTGTCTCGGGCGCGTGGGCCGGCCAGTCTCTGTTACCGTGCGCTAGGGACCCGGTAAAGAGGAAGGAATTTGTCCATTTACTCCGTGCTTGGCAGGAACGGTTTATTGGTCACGTGGCGCGGATCGATGGAAAGACGCGACCGCTCCCGGCACTCGCATGGGAGCAAATGGCGTCTGACTGCCGGCGGGATAGGGCTTTATAGAGGGGCGGGGCGAGAGGATCCACGGCCTGCCGGCCAATAGGGGCGGCTGCCGTGGCGGTGACGCCAGCAACAGCGACCAACCAGAGAACCCCGCAGGGGCGGGCACCGAGCCAGAGCGGGCTGAGCGGGACCGTGTGGCTCGGGGCGGCCAGCACGGGGTTTCCCAGGGCCGGACGGCAGGGTGGTTACAAGAGCGGCAGAGGGGTAAGAGCCGGCAGCAGGCAACATGGGGGCAGAAACCGCGGGGGGGAACAACGCGGGGGAAACGCGGGATTACAGAACTTGGCTTATTTTAACATAAATTAAAAACCCTAATCTAAACCCAAACTCCGGGATGCAACAATCACTGTCTCACCATTTCACATAGACCCAGTCTCCAGGCTGGAACGGATGTGCAGGTGTGTCCAGTCCTATAGGTCTGGATAGCATGATGTAATTCTGGAGCTTCTGCAAAGTGGAACCAAAAGCCATTAGATATCTCTGTGAATCAAGTTTCCCCTTCATGTGAATTTCACCTGGAATATGTGGAATCTGATATGGTCTGCCATACAATATTTCATAGGGACTGATGCTATCCCTCCACCTTGGTTGTATGCGGATTCTCAGTAAAGCTATAGGCAAGGCCTGAAGCCATGTCATGGATGTTTCCTGACAAATTTTGCTAATTTGTGTTTTGCGAGTCCCATTCATACGTTCAACTTTACCACTCACCTGGGGTCTATAAGGTGTATGCAGATCCCAAGAAATTCCCAAAATCTGGCTAACTTCCTTAACCACTGTTACAACAAAGTGTGGTCCCGTATCTGATGACATCCCCAAGGGAACCCTGAACCTTGGAATTATATGATTGAACAAAACTTTCACCACTTCCTTGGCTGTGTTAGTGCGACAGCAGTAAGCTTCCGGCCATCCACTAAAGTTGTCAACTAATACCAGTATGTATCGGTATCCCTCTGTCAGGAAAATTAATCCACAAACAGCAGAGGTTTATGTCCAAAAAGGAGACAGAGGAGTCCTTTTTACTTTATTCAAATAAAGAGAGAGGCCATGGCATCTCTGAAATTTTTGGAGGACGCAGGCTCCTTTTTATCCTCATTTCCCAGCTGCATTTCCCTTCTCTCTTTCCCCACTGGCTGAGGTACTTGAGAGGCAAAGACTTCCCGGAATGACTGATACAGAAGATTTCCCACCAATGTATAACCTTCCTTTTTAATCTTTAATTCTTATGGAATTTAGGGGTTTTCCCCATTGTTTCTTTCATCTTTCAATATCCAACTTAATTTATAAGCAAACCTACAGTTTGTTTGTAAAGGCAAATATCTTTTACCATTATTCAGTCAGTGGAATCCTTCCCATTGTTTCTTTTATGTCTCAGTGCTAGTTTTATCTACCAGCAGACCCACCGTTTGTTTGTAAAGATAAATCTGTCATCTGTCTCACCTCTTTGCATGGTAACTCTGCAAAATCTATTTGTTAGTAATCTCCAGTGTTAAAAAAAAAAAAAAAAAAAGAGTACTGCAATATGATATTGACTTTCGCATTTATATATATTAGTTTTTGCACTGATCATAAGTATTCCGATACAATATCATGTATACCTTTATTTAGCTGTTTGTCAGTATAAAAATATCTGTAACTTTAAGTATGTACTGCACAGTTTATAGAAATAGTAGTGGGGTGAATATGCTATCTATATAGGCCTTAACTGAACACTAAGTGTTAAAATACCTCTATGTAACCAAACAAATGGTGTAAAGTGATCATGTTGCTCCCCTTCCTTTGACTGAATCCTCCAAGTGATAAGATAACCATGACACAAACCAGAGCACTGGAGGACAATTAGAGAATACCATGTTAAATTTAAGGAGGACATACTAAATCCTTATCAGAGGGTGTGAAACAGCAGGATGGAGACACAAGAAGAAATAAAATATATTGACCTGACACACAGGATGTCATGCAGACAAGCCAGAGTGTAAAGAAGTCAAACAAAGGAGTTCCCAAAACATCAGAAAGTTCACAAGAATGTTTGAATAATGCATGAAACACATGAATATACATGTACCTCAGCGATATAACAGTATAAAGAAAACATTGTCTGTATATACCTACCTGTGTGTTCTTTGGCTGTTGGCCAGGAGCACCCCAGCACTGGAAATACAGTCCTTTTTTTATCCTATTACTATTTGTGAAAAATGCATATTTTATGATTGGCTCTTCACAAATATTAAAATGAATATTACATGTGTTATGTTAGAAAGTTATGCTGTATTAATTCTTTTAAGTAGTGTGTTAAATATAGTTTTAGTTTATAATGTTAAAATAGAAACTATGCGATGTAAGATACTTTTTAACTAGCTCAAGAAAGAGATAATCAAGAAATTCTTCACACAGAGATAACAGCAACAGGAAACCTGAAGCGTTACAGCCTCCTTATCGGAAAAGACAAACATTCTTCCACCTTCTCTCCATCTTTATGGAACCACCAGGATTAAGGGGAAGAAGTTGACAAAAACCAGAAAAGTTCTTAATTTGTAAGGAATTTATGCATCATGTATGAGATATATGAATATGCAACAGGCTATTGCTTTTAAGGGTTATTCATTTGTTCACAAGGCATGTTTTTGGCAGCTTAGTGTCCAAAAACATCCGGACATCCATAATTCTTTGCTTTTTATTGTCTCGTAGTGTCCTAATCCTCCTTGTCCAAATTTTTATTACTCTAATTTTATTACTATTTGTTTATAACTATTTTATTACTAATAAACTTTTAAGATTTTAAAAAACAAGTGATCGGTGTTTTTCACAATTATGGTAGCAGAGGATGGTTTCTAACACCTCTCTGCCGGTGCCTTAGGTGAATCAGGGTGAGGAAGACGTGTCCTGCCCTGTTAGGCAGCCTCGCTCTGTTCCCCTAGTGTGACCAACAGACGCAGGTTACGATCCAATGGATAAAAGGGGACAATAAAACAAAGAAAAGGGAAAGGATTCCCTAAACCCATGGTAATTAGAGCCTAAGACTAAAGTATACACGAAGATCAAAGACCCAAGGACAAAGAATAGGTAAGTATTTGTTTGGACGGGGTGGATAAGGGGGGGGATGAATGTGTGTGAATGAGAGGCGGGCTGGTTATCCCAGACCTGCCAAGTGATTGCGGAAGCCTCCCATGCTGCGGTTTCGACTTTTTGCGACAAAAGCGGCCAGTAAAGAGACTAAGTGCGTCATAAAAAGGAGTGAGAGAATCCCCCCTAGGGAAACTGGGACTGGGTCTCAGGGAAGAAGTGGAACCCCGTGGAGAGAAGAAGCCGAGGGTTTTCCTGGCATAATCCACTGGGAAAAAAAAAATAAAAAGAAGAAATAGTGTGGAAGGGGCCCCTAAAAATTCTGCTGGATTGAGGGATAAGAGTGCCCAAGAGCATCCAGGATTCAAACCTGCTGGGTTGAGGGATTAACATTCCAAGAGCATCCAGGGTTGAGCAAAATTCTGCTGGATTGAGGATATGCCCAAGAGCATCCGGGGTTAGACAACACAGCTGAACTGAGGGATAAAAATGCCCAAGACCATCCAGGGATGGACAACACAGCTGGATTGAGGGATAAAAATGCCCAAGAGCACCTGGGGTTGGACAACACAGCTGGATTGAGGGATACCCAAGAGTACCGGGACTGGCCAGTAACACCTAAAAGTGTAATAGGTGAATTGAAAGTCAAAGGTACCTTGTTGTCTTGTTGTGTGTGTGAGGGTGGGTCCCGCAACAACAAGCAGTTGTTTCCCTGGCGGGTGGGGGCTGAGGCATGACCCGCAAAACAAGCCTTGTTCCCCGGGGCATGTGGGGGAAGCTGTGACTACAAAGTGTGAGTCACACACAGACAGTCTCAAAGGTGAACTGGCACCAGAAGCAACCAAATTCAAGGCACTTCCTGGAGTCCTGGCGGTACTGAAGCCCAGACAGGCTGACCCCAAAGCAAGGATGGCTCAGTATTGTAGGACCTTTTAGCACCGCGGCTGCGCAAGGTAGTCGTGTAACCCATTACCCCGGGGGGATGGGGGGGCGGGGGGGTGGGGAGTCCAGATCAGGCAAGGTGCAGAGGTCTGAACCCCTGACTCTGAGGCTGTCTCTAGGGAAGAGAAATAGCCAAACCTCGGGGAGGTGGAAGGGGTCAGGGTAGGGGCTTACACGATCTGCGATTCTCTGGTAACAGAAATCCCTTCGTGTAAGTCTAAGAGGTTTGCTAATGTTTCCATCCTGTGTGCAATAAAATAAAGGGAAATGTATGAAGTGCTGAACCTAAGTCAGTGGGAAACATAGGGGTGTCAGTACTTAAGGTTCTGGGAAGTCAAATAAAATCTTACACAGTCCAGGTGGGTGAGACACAAGAAGAACCAAAAACTCGGTTAAGCAGAAGTCGAGAAGTATGAATGAACAGGCCTGAGGGTGTGAATGTGTGTGAGAGTGAGTGAGACATAAAGGTGAGTAAATGTAGATGAATGAAAATATATGTAATGTAGATTGTTTATTTTGAGCTTCACTTTATCTCCTTGGAGGGAGGTGTATTGTGTTGAATAGTATAGTGAGAAAAAGGATTTTTTTGTGTGAGTAGTAGAAAGAAGGTGGCATTCAGGTTGTTAGAGAAAGTGGGAAACAGAGGCTGGAAATTAATAGATAAGATCTTGAAAAAATGGGACAGAAAACCAGTAAGTTGGGTAAAAAAAAAAAAAAAGAAAAAGAAAAGGGAGTAAAAGGGTACCAGCAGAGATAACTCAAGATAAGCCCTTGAGGGGGGTTATGTTAGCTAACAGAGATACAAATCCCTGTAGAAAGAGAAAATACAGGGCATGTGATAAGTTGGAAAGGACTCTTTGTTCATCATTAAGGAAACCGCAAGACAGAAAGGAGAAGCCTTGTGTAGATAACAGAAAACCGCAAGACAGAAAGGAAAAGACTTGTGTAGATAACAGAAAACCGCAAGACAGAAACTAGATAGTATGCTGATTACTTAAGCTGACTGTGTAACTAGAACTTAGGCGTATATAACATATAACCTTATATGGAAAAGATCATTACAGGGCCGTGAACTTTCACCGAGGAGGAAGAGAGAAGCCTTCCTCAAACGACCACCAGAGAGTAGAAGAAGACCCCCTAGCAACAGAGGGCGCAAGCACAGAGTACACCCAGAAATACCACGGACACGGAAGAAAAAGAGTATAAAAAGACTGTGGGAAGGGGGAAACGGTGTGAGCCATAGGCAGAGTGCTGACTCCCCGGCTGCACCCAGCAGTTTGCTTGCCATTGCTTGCTGTAACCAATAAATTTCTGATTGACTCTCGAAAGGCTGAACAAATTATTCATCTCAATTTATAACAATCTGGTGCCGTGACTCGGATAAGGGCTATCCATTGGAAGCTCCTCACGGGGAGGCGCCCTCGCTGCCTTGGCAGCAAGCCCCGCTTGGGACTCTTCCCTCTGGGACCCTTACCGACGAACCCAAATTCGGTGGCAAGCATAGAATAGCCGGCAACCCCTTAATCTTTGTGCACTAAGTCCCAGGCAAAGACACAGGATTGTGTAAGTACCTTTCAGTGGTCCTTCGGGGCTACTGAGGTTGCCCCGTTTAAAGGGAACGGGGGCCGCTCGGTTGGGGTTGGTATCCTGGAGTGTGATGAGTGAGACACCTCTGTGAGACGACGTGAGTGTGGACCTCATAGTAGTGCGTTTCCCACACCCGGCGACGGGCTGGGCCACGAATTGAGGGAAGCGTGGAGGTGTGTGCAAGAAGGCACTCCAGAAGATGGGACAGAGGAAAAGCAAGCCCTCTGGTCCCATGGGTGGGGGAACCCCTGTAAACCTTCCCCAAATTCCTCCAGATAGTCCATAAGGACTAATGATTAAAAATTGGGATGCCTTCCCCTCCAGGAAAGGAAAGGACAAGGTGAAAATGGTGCACTACTGCATGGAGCTTTGGGGAGGGAAACAAATAAGAGGGGACCATTTGTACTGGCCAGTGTTTGGCTCATTTGAGGACTGGATATGTCAGGCTTTAAATATTTATGTGAATTCTAAAGAGCCCTTGAACTTAGAGGAAAGCGAGTACGCCTCCCTCTGGATAGTGGGGGAAACTCGCACTAAGTTGTTTGCACTTAGTACTAGGGAGAAGAAGAAAAGATTGAAAAAGGATACAGACTTGTTGCTTCTTTTCTCTCCGACTTCCTTGTTTTTGCCCGGCTCCTCTTTCCCGGGGTGCTGGCCAGGCGCTTCTGGGAGCAGCCGGAGAGAGAGGTGACAAACACCTTTTTGGGTTCGTTTGATACAGGCAGAGCTATTTAGAGAGCGCAATCAAGACCGTTTTGCGTAGCTGTACACTACAACAAGACTTACCCGATTCCACCTCTCCACCCTACATACCTCCTCCCCTCCACCACCTCCTCCACCACCCTCCCCCGCCCCGTTCTCCCCAGAACCTTTACCCACCCCTACCTCCACATTCACCACAACATCCTGAACCCTCTGCCCCGGTACAAGATGACTCGGAGGGGGATGAGTTGAATGCTGAGCTCCAGGAGAATAACCAGCGGGTAACTAGAAGCCAGACTAGGAAAAGGCGGGAGGAAATGGGATTGTTCCCACTCCGAGAAGCAGGAATGGGGATGGTCCCTAACCCTAATGCAGGACAACCGGGGCAACCGGCCCAAATCTTAGGAGTTGGATATGTGTCCATACCCTTGAACTTGGGAGATGTGAGGGAGTTCAAAAAGGAAATGGGACACCTCTTACAGGACCCTTTTGGAGTTGCCAAAAGGTTAGACCAATTTCTGGGTCCAAACGTTTATACTTGGGATGAGATGCAATCTATTTTATGTATATTATTTATCTCAGAGGAAAGGAGGATGATTAGAGATGTAGGGATGAGAATATGAGATGATGAACACCAACAAGGGCCCCTCGCAGACACCAAGTGGCCTATGCAATGCCCTGACTGGAACAACCAGGATGCGCAACACAGAGCCCATATGGCAGAGTTGTGGAACATTATAATAAAAGGAATAAGAAGAGCTGTCCCTCGAGGACAGAATATTCACAGGGCTTTTCGTGAACAGCAGAAAAAAGATGAAGACCCCACAGAATGGTTGGAAAGGTTGAGAAAAACCTTTCAGTTATACTCTGGAGTGGACCCTGATACCCCAGTGGGGGAGGCCCTGCTAAAAACACAGTTTGTAGCAAACTCATGGGTGGACATTCGGAGGAAGCTAGAAAAATTGGAGGATTGGCAAGGAAGAGGATTGGATGAATTATTGCGAGAGGCGCAAAAAATTTATGTAAGGAGGGAGGATGAAACTCATAAAAAGCAAGTTAGGATGATGGTAGCGGCAGTTTGGGAAGGACAGAAAACTGCCCCCTCCCCTTTACAGAAGGGGGCAGCCGTGCAGGGAAACAAGCGAGTTCCAAGGTGAACTGATGGGATTCATGGGAGGAAGGAGGAAAGGGGAATTACCTGCTTTTACTGTGGGAGGAGGGGTCATATGAAGCAGGAATGTTGACAAAGGATGGCTGATGAAAAACAGTTTCATGAAGACTAGGGGTGTCAGGGGCTTTATTTGCTGGGGACATGGGAGAGAACGGAGCCCCTGGTAAAGGTTAAACTAGGTCCCCAGCAACAAGAGTATGAGTTCCTTGTGGACTCGGGGGCAGAAAGGTCGACTGTCCAAACCCTTCCCTGGGGATATAAAGTATCATCTGAAACAATACAGGTAGTCGGAGCCAAAGGGGAACCTTTTGGAGTAAATGTAATAAAAGATGTTTTTCTTGAAACCCATTCTAAAGTAGGGGTGGGCTCATTCCTACTAGTTCCAGAAGCAGACTATAATCTCTTGGGGCGAGATTTAATGGTAGAATTAGGAATTGGAGTAGATATAATAAAAAAATAGGTTAAGCGCTAAATTGTGCCCCTTACGAGCTGTGGATGAAGCAAAGATAAACCCTGAAGTTTGGTATACCCCTGACACAGTGGGAAGATTGGAAATTGAACCCTTTGAAGTAACCATTAAGAACCCTGAGGTTCCCGTAAGGGTCAAACAGTATCCTCTATCCAATGAAGGGAGACGAGGATTGAAACCAGAAATAGACAGGCTCTTAAGGCAAGTATTGCTTGAACCATGTATGTCCCCTTTTAACACCCCCATTTTACCGGTAAAGAAAGCGGATGGCAGCTACAGGTTGGTACATGATCTGAGGGAGATAAATAAGAGAACCATTGAGAGATTTCCCGTGGTTGCCAACCCCTACACACTTTTAAGTCAATTGGGACCTGAGAATCAATGGTATAGTGTAATAGATTTGAAAGATGCTTTCTGGGCTTGTCCCCTTAAAGAAAAATTGTAGAGATTATTTTGCTTTTGAATGGGAAGACCCAGACACACATAGGAAGCAGCAATTGAGATGGACTGTGCTCTCCCAAGGGTTTACTAAATCCCCTAATTTGTTTGGACAGGCCTTGGAACAGATCCTAAGAGATTATACATTAGGGGAAGAGACAACTCTAATACAATATGTAGATGATTTATTAATTGCAGGAAAGGAAGAAGAAGCAGTAAGGCAAGAAAGTATAAAACTGCTAAATTTCCTTAGCCTAAGAGGACTAAAAGTATCAAAATCTAAATTACAATTTGTAGAAGAGGAGGTGAAATATCTAGGACGCAGATTGACTAAGGGAACAAAAAATTGGATCCCGAAAGAGTCCAGGGAATACTTTCACTTCAGGCTCCCCGGACAAAAAGACAAGTAAGGCAATTATTGGGACTTTTGGGATACTGTAGACAATGGATAGAGAATTTCAGTAGAAAGGTTAAATTTCTTTATGACAAACTAACCAAAGATGGATTATTAAAGTGGTCCCCAGAGGATGAGGAACGACTGAAGGTCCTTAAGACCAAACTAGTGAATGCTCCTGTCCTCAGTCTTCCAGACCTCAAGAGACCCTTTTATTTATTTGTTGATGTAGGTGAAGGGACAGCACATGGGGTTTTGGCCCAAGACTGGGCTGGAAGTAAGAAACCCATGGCATATTTATCCGAACTCCTTGATCCCTTTAGCCGGGGTTGGCCTACCTGCCTACAAGTAGTAGTAGCAGCAGCTCTTTTGGTGGAAGAAACAGGCAAGATTACCTTTGGGGGAGAACTGCGAGTTATGTCACCCCATAAGAGGAGTATTACAGCAGAAGGCAGAGAAATGGATTACAGATGCTAGACTTTTAAAGTATGAAGGTATTTTGATATTGTCTCCTAAATTATCCATAGAAACCACAAATTTGCAAAACCCTGCCCAATTTTTGTATGGGGAGCCAACCTCCGAGCTTGCCCATGATTGCCTCCAACAAATAGAGGAGCAAACAAAGATCCGACCAGATCTAGAAGAAGAATAATTGGAGCTTGTAGACCGATTATTTGTAGATGGATCATCCTGGGTTGTAGAAGGGAAACGAAAGTCTGGGTATGCTATAGTAGATGGAAAAACCTTGAAGGTAGTTGAATCTGGTCCCCTAAGCCCTAGCTGGTCTGCTCAGGCATGTGAGTTATATGCAGTACTTAGAGCATTGGAACTATTGAAAGGGAAGGAAGGAACCGTTTATACTGACACTAAGTATGCTTATGGGATAGTGCACACCTTTGGGAAAATTTGGGAGGAAAGAGGGTTAATGAACTCCCAGGGAAAAGGACTGATTCACGAAGAATTAATAAAGGAAATTTTGCGAGTCTTATGGTACCCGAAGAAAATACCAGTGGTACATGTGCGAGGGCATCAGGCAGGGATAGGAACTATAGTAAGAGGAAACAACCTAGCTGATCAAGAGGCGAAAAGAGCAGCGCTGCTGACACTAACATACAAACCAGTGATTATGCGGAGGGAAGACTGTACCACCTGTGGAGAAGATCTAGAGACAACACCTTGCTGGTCATGTTGGAAAACGTATGGAGTAGATTCCATACGATGCGCCTGCGGAAATCCTAAGAAAAAGCATTGTTGGTTTCATGGTGTAAAATATATCTTAACATTCACCACACAAGAAAAAGAAAGATTGGATCAAATGGGAGTGTGGGAAAAAGAGGAAGGCAAATGGGTTTTACCCGATGGCCGAGAGGTGCTCTCTAAAGCAATGGCCTTAAGAATATTGCAAGCAATACATAATAAAAATCATTGGGGAACTCAGGCGTTAATTGATCAGTTTGCCATTAAATACATGTGTATAGGGATATACAACTTAGCTAAACAGGTAACACAGCAATGTTTAACATGCCAAAGGGTAAACAAACAACAGCAAAGAGAGAGGGTGATGGGCGGAAGGGAACTAGCTTGAAGACCTTTTTCACACATACAAGTGGATTTTACAGAGCTACCTAAAGTGGGGAGATATAAATACCTGCTAGTGATGGTAGATCATTTGACTCATTATGTGGAAGCGTTTCCCACAGCAAGGGCCACCACGCAGGCAGTAGTAAGACTACTCTTGGAGGAGATAATCCCCAGGTATGGACTAATAGAAATAATAGATTCAGATCGAGACCCCCATTTTGCATCTAAAGTAGCAAGGGAGGTCTTTACAGCCTTAGGCACTCAGTGGAAGTACCACACCCCCTGGCACCCACAAAGTTTGGGAAGAGTAGAACGAATGAATGGGGAAATTAAGAAGCAATTAACTAAGTTGATGATGGAAACCAAAATGTCTTGGGTAAAATGCTTGCCCCTAGCCTTGCTAAATATTCATACACAACCCCGAACTGATGTGGGAATCTCCCCCTTTGAAATGTTATATGGTATGCCATATGATTTGGAAGCTCCTGTTGACCATCCTTGTATAGATAACTCACAGATCAACAATTACCTTATACAAATTATTAATAGAAGGAAGGAATTGAGGGAAAAAGGACTTCTAGTTCAGAGACCACCCCTGGACTTGGCAATGCATAAAATTAAGCCTGGGGATAAAGTACTTATTAAATCATGGAAAGAAAACTCTTTAACACCTCGTTGGGAAGGCCCGTATGTTGTCCTACTTACTACAGAAACTGCGATACGAACTGCTGAAAAAGGGTGGACTCATGCGAGCCAAGTAAAAGGACCAATCACTTTCGACGATCACTAGAAAATCACAAGTCAGCCGGGAGATACAAAGGTCACTCTGGAGAGGAACTAATGGACTCAGTACCGGTAGTACAGACTAACCATATAGGAGACCAAAAAGGATATACCTACCCCCTTGTTAGTGATTATACGGTTGTTTGCGAAAGAACAGACTGTGAATGTTACCCTTTTGTATGCTTTATTTGTAAAATTTGCCAAGAACGGTGGTGGGTCCATTGCCAGAACGGGAGACCACCTACCGGAATCTGTAAAGGGTGTTATCAAACCGAGAGGGAACTAACAGAGGTAGTGCTAAAATTAGGGGAATTGGCAGGGGAGTGGGTATGATTTGAGACTGGGACGTGGTGGGAGGTTTATTCCAGAGGAGTACATCCGGAAAATTTTTGTTTCCACCCTAGTGAGCCCACTCCTTTCGTTGCCCAGATTACAAAGAGGTGCTGCCAGACAGAAATAAAGAGGGTTCCGTGCGAGTACCGCTGCTGCAGAGAAGATGGTCTACCCCGCGGCTCGAAGCACCCGAGTCGGCGGGCGAGGCAGAGGGGAAAGAACCAGCCCCCCCCCCCAGTGGAATAATGCTGAAATGCTCCAATTACTGCCAACTGAATACTGATCTCCCTCCGCAGGATGGCTCAGCCGTCCCTAAAGCACCTAGAGGGCAACGAATCCAGAAAAGGGAAATGAGACATAATAAATTTGGTTTAGTACGGCCGAGACCCCACCCTTGTTGGCAAATTGTGGGAATAATCGTACTCTGTGCCTTGAAAAAAGGGAAAGGTTCCCAAATTTCACATCAACCCTTTAGATGGACACTGACCAGAGTAGATGGTACAGAAATTCAGGAAAAGATAACATCTGGGTCTCCGAGTTTCACCCCTCGATTATGTGAGCTAGCCCCCATAGGCCCTTGCTTAGACAAAAAAGGATTCTATATGTGTCCAGCATCAAACCCCGGAAAGGGGTACTGTAATTACCCTGGGGAATTTTTTTGTGGATATTGGGGTTGCGAAACAGTAGCACTGGACTGGGAAGTAAAGAAAGATAAATTCCTTAAAGTATCCTGGGGGCCCTATGGCTGTGACCCTCCAAAACGGGATTCAAGTGGGGGGGTGACAAACCCGGGAAACTGTGAATTCATATATCTGAATATAACTGAACCAACAGATCCCGGATGGATTGTGGGGCGAACCTGGGGGACAATGGAAAAACTAAGGGAAGGATTAGAGAAACGAAAAAGGCTGACTACCCTATTGCCCACAATTGCAGGGCCCCTAATTTTGTTGATTTTGGGACTAACCTTTGGCCCGTGTATTTTTAATAGGGTCATATACATAGTAAAGGGGAGATTGGAGGCCACTCACCTCATGTTGATAAGGGCCAAATATGAACCCATACCGGAGGATCCTGAGACTAATGAAACCTTAGCCCTTAGCTTACAAGAACTAAAAAGGTTTGATGAACAAAATAAAGAAAAAGAAAAAGGGGGACTGTGATAAGTTGGAAAAGGACTCTTTGTTCATCATTAAGGAAACCACAAGACAGAAAGGAGAAGACTTGGGTAGATAACAGGAAACCGCAAGACAGAAACTAGGTAGTGTGTTGATTACTTAAGCTGTGTAACTAGAACTTAGGCGTATATAACATATAAACTTATATGGAAAAGATCATTACAGGGCCGTGAACTTTCACCAAGGAAGAAGAGAGGAGCCTTCGTCAAACGACCACCAGAGAGTAGAAGAAGACCCCCTAGCAACAGAGGGCACAAGCGCAGAGTACACCCAGAAATACCACAGACACGGAAGAAAGAGAGTATAAAAAGACTGTGGGAAGGGGGAAACGGTGTGAGCCGTAGGCAGAGCGCTGACTCCCCGGCTGCACCCAGCGCTGTTGCTTGCCATTGCTTGCTGTAATCAATAAATTTCTGATTGACTCTCGAAAGGCTGAACAAATTATTCACCTCAATTTATAACAGGGTATGCAGTAGTTGATGGAAAAAGCATGCAAACTATTGAAAAAGGGAAATTAACCTGAAACTGGTAAGCTCAAACTTGTCAGTTACATGCTGTAAAAAGAGCACTGGAATATGTAACACACAAAAAAGGAGTTATGGATGCATTGGGATTTTTTTGGAGTAGCAAGGCAAATGACTGAAATATGTATAACTTGCCAAAGGATAAATAAAAAGGTGATGAGAAAAATAACATTCGGTCGTGAGTTAGCTCTTCGACCATTTCAAAGTATCCAAGTAGAAGTTTACATTTGTTAGGCTCTAAAATTTATTTATGGATTCAAAAGAACCGTTCAATCCGGAAGAAAGAATATGCCATATGCTGGACGGGAGATTTTGGGAGAATAAAAATCTTTAAAGTATCAGAAACCACCGAGACAACGCAAGAAAAGAACAAAGAGGGGGAAGAAAAGGGCTGGGAACAGGAGGAAGGGAGGAAAAGAAAAAAGATTGGGATCCTTTGCAAGTGTTGCCTCCTCCGTTCCCACTCGCCCTCCCACCGCCCGCGGCTGCACCGCCGGTCCCCGCCCCCATCCCGGCTCCGGTCCCGCCGGTGAATTTGTCTGCTCCGGTCCCGGCCGCCTGGCCCGCGGCTGCTTCGCCGGCCGTGCCGGGGTCCATCCTGCCGCGTGGTCTGGGGTCGCCGCGCTGATCGCGCCGGGGCGGGGGGAGGGGTCCCGTCTGTCCCGGCCGTCCCATCCCCGGTTGTCCTGCCCGTGCCGGCGGCGCTGGGCGCCGCCGCTGCTGGCGGGGCCGCCCCGCTTGCTTTGTCTCGGCCGAGAGCTGCCGAATTAGCCGCCATCAGCCGTCTGCGGCTCAGTCTCCACCGGAAGATCCCCCTTTGGCGGTTCCGGCAGCAGACCCTGCCTGCGCCTTGGAGGACTAAGCCTCGGCCTGGATCCCTCCGCTAAACCCCACTCCTGCCCTGCGTTCCGTTCCCTCGGTAACCACAACTCCGGCTGTTCAGGGAAACTCTCTCTAGAGGAAGCACCTCCTGAGTGGAGTCAAAATGATGAGGAGGGGAGGAAACACAAAAATAATTATCGTAATGTGATAATCAAGGGAATAAAAGAGACGGCATCACGAAGGCGAAATGTAAAAAAAAAAAAAAAAAAAAAAAAAAAGGCTTTTTAGGGACAGCTTTTAAGAGAGAAAGAAGAAACTCCAACTGAATAGTTAGACAGACTTAGGACATTATAAGAGAAATTGTACTAATCAGGTAAAAGATCTGAAAATCTTCTGAGAGATGGGCACAGAAGAGGAATAGAGAAGTCATAAGCTCTATATTTTAGGGGACAAATACCATCTGGAGCCGGTGATAACTTTAAAAGTGGGTCCCCAAGAAGAAGAATTAGAATTTGTGGTAGACATAGGGGCAGAAAGAACCTGCCTGTTAAATATTCCAAAAGGTTATAGTGTGAGCAAAGATACTGTAAAGGTATTAGGGGGAAAGGAGAGAGTTTCACAGTTCCTGTCGTTAAAGATGTGGTAGTTGAGGGAGAAACTAGAATTTGGATGGGAGATGTCTTATTGGTCCCTGGGGCAAGTAGCAACGTATTAGGAAGAGACTTACAAGTGAAACTAGGAATAGGGGTTATACCAGAAGAAGGGAAAATGACAGCTGGAGTTTTAAAACTTGGCCCAGAGGATAAGGATAAAATTAACAAAGAAGTTTGGTCTGGGGAAGGAAGTAGGGTAGGATCAGATATAGCCCCTATAAGGGTCACAGTTGAGGGAGAAGATTGTCCCATATGTGTCCTATATCCTTACAAAGACGGGAATGTTTGAAGCCAGTAATAGAAGGACTAATAAAAGATGGGACATTAGAACCTTGTATGTCTCCTCATAATGCCCCTATTCTCCTAGTAAAGAAGCCCGAGGGGAACTATATTTTATTATGCGGGGAAGCTGATGTTGAGGTTAGAGATGCTATTATAAAACTTTTGAATTTTCTGCGGGAAAAAGGATTAAGGGTATCAAAAGGGAAACTGCAATTTGTAGAACCAGAGGTGAAATATCTTGGAAACTTAATAAGTAAGGGTAGCCGGAAACTCAACTACGAGAGAATTTAAGGAATTTTATCTTTTCCCCCTCCCTCTTCAAAGAGGGAATCAGAAGACTACTCGTATTATTAGGATATAGCAGATTATGGATTGATGGGTACACACAAGCAATAAAATTTTTATATAAAAAATTAACAAAGGAAAATGATGCTAAATTAGAAGAGTTGAAGATAAAACTGGCCTAAGTACCAGCTTTAAGCTTACCCTCGTTAGAAAAACCCTTTTCATTTGTACATAAATGTAGAAAATGGAGTAGCTCATAGAATTTTAATTCAGAAGTAGGGAGGAGTAAAGAGACCAGTACCTTTTTTTTCAAAGGTGCTAGACCCAATAAGCCATGGCTGGCTGGTATTTATTCAAGCTATAGCAGCTACTGTGATCCTAGTAAAAGAAGGTCGCTGTCGCTGCTGAGCAGGACGGGAACGAAATGACTCCAAGTTAGAAGACAAAGAGAATGACCTCTGATTTATTTCAAATGCACCACTCTATATATAGAGAACATCGTGCAGACTAATTTCATTGGTCTTAGAGTAAAAACATCTCATCATTGGTGTGCAGTGAATGACGCATGGTGGCAGAACATATCTATAAACAATGTGAACAACAAGATAGATTAGAGAATTATTTACATTCTTTCCTAACTGCTTCCCAGGCTCTCGCCTGGTTAGAAAACCCTCTCTTTTTCACTCTGACTGAACTGAGAATATCCACAGGTCGCAAGCTTAGTTTTAAAAGTGTTATATGTGTATATGATAATTCGTGCAAATAAAATTGTCGTATGTTTTATAGTTATGTACTGTTAAGATATACTCTTATAAGAAGTTTTTAAAATGCACAAGCCAGTGACGGGGATTGCAACACAATGTGGAAACCACCTGGACAAGGGAGGGAGAACTTCATTTACAATCAAATGAACATGGCCAGCCCGGAGATGGATCGTCCATCAAGGTGATCCGAGGAACGCTGGGACAATGAATACGCGATATATATCTGAGATTGAGATAGCCGGAGTCATCGGGGAGATGCATCTCAATACCGAATTCCGGGAACGGGATCATGGGTGTTCATCACTCTCCGGACATGTTTTCTTCAACTTGCCACAGAGAAAGAACTCCGCATGAATATGTGCAGTCCGAAAAGGAAGAAAAGGGACTCTGCCTCGGGCAAGAAAAAAACGTATAAAAATCGCTCGGACAGGACAGTCGGTGTGAAGCATAGGGGACCCTCTGCTGTAGCAGTCAAACCTGTGTCTCACCCAGCGCCGATACCCGGCCTCGGCACTGACCTTTTTTTGGACAGTGGCTTTTCGTTGTTATTCTCTAAATTTTTATTTGGACCATTTAATAATTTTTCTTTAATTAATAAATTGGAGCATTCATTTATAACAATCTTGGTGACCCTTTACGTGATCTGATTTGGGCGTCCGAGGAAACCCTTTTTTTGTCCGGACAGCGCCCTGCTGATTTCGGCAGCCGGACGGGATTGGGGAGTCCCGTAGAACCAAACATATTTCGAATTTGGAGCCAGTGCCACTATCAAAAAAAGGATATAAAAGGGGCCCAGAGCTCTCGGGAACTCCGAGCAGAATCTCCAAGGCCGAAGTTAATTTTTTCATTCATAAAAATCTACGTGCACAAAGAATCCACGTGGGATAAAGGACCGTAAGTATCACATGGTTGAGTGAGGGGTGATCGAGCGCGTGTGTGAGACGTGACATTGTCATGGGGCGAGTGTGGACCCCAAAATTGCAGTTCCACTCTTCCGCGAGGAAAGTGGTCCGTTTCAGGGGAAGCGAACGGAGTCAGGAAAAATCATTTCACGCGTAAAGCCTGCAACTCGGGGAGTTCAGGGCTTTTATCACGGGCAGATCAAGGAGGGAGGGTACGTTCACAGGTGTGTGAGAACTGGTAAACCTCCTCAGTCCAGGACTTTGGAAGTCCGGGAAAAAGGTAAGAGGGCTCACCACCAGTCGTAGGTCCACAGAGCGGTTCGCTGTGTGACTGATAGGCTGGTAGCATTCAATCAGGACAGCCTAAAACCTTGGTATTGACCGGGACTGATTCAAGGACTTCATTCAAGGAATTAAGGTAAGCAGGCTTGTTGAGGTATGGGGCAGAAAAAGAGTAAAATTCAGGGAAAATCCCAGGGAAAACCTGGTAATGAGCGGTGGAACTGTTTGCCAGAAATCCCAAGGGGAAGCCCGTTGGGGTAGATGTTGGGGCATTGGAAAGACTGCCTCGAGAGACAGAGGAAATCTAAGGAAAAGATGATTCATTACTGTGTGGAGGTATGGGGGAACATGGAAATTGGGAAATATCAGTTTTGGCCCACGTTTGGCACATTAGATACAAGAATGTGTCGGGCATTATATGATAGTATATATGAAGAAAGTGGGCCAGAAGAGGAGGAGCTGGACTATGCCAGATTGTGGGAATATGCTGGTGCCAGGCTATTCCTGGTCCGAACTCAGGGTGGTAAAATAAACCCGGGTGAGACCTGGGAGCCCTTGGACAACCTTCCACCCCCATACCTAAACCAGGTCCAGGCCCCAGTGCCTGCTCCAGCGGGTCACCCACCTCAACCCACACAGGCACCGCCATGTAACATACAACCCTCGGCTCCAGCGGTGCCGGACCTGCCGGGTCCCTCTCAGCCCCCGCCTGTGTCACAGCAGGCGGACGGCCCCGGGCACACACTTCCCGCCGGGGGGAACTGCCTCTCCTCCAGCCAGCAGGACATGGCGCAAGACGCGGAGGGAGAACCATGACGATAGTGAGGGGGAAGGGGACAGACCCGGTCTCTACCCCCTAAGGGAAGTACCAACCGCTCCCGGAGTCATTGGGTATGTAAATGTGCCTATCAATACGGGGCACGTAAGGGCCTTCAAAAGGGAAATGGGGAAATTAATGGATGACCCTCTGGGGGTGGCAGAGAGGCTGGACGAGTTTTTGGGGAACAGTATCTATTCATATGATGATATCTGCGCCAATCTAAGGTCGTTGTTCAACACCGAGGAATGGGACATGATGCAGCAGGCTGCAATAAAGGATTGGGAACACAGGAATCCCCAGAGGGGGAGCGGGGCTGAGAGGTGGACTGAACAGAAGCCATCATGGAATGCCCAGTCGGAGGAGGATCGGCTCAAAATGATAGGGCTGAGGAACAGGGTAATACAGGGAATTCGGGGGGCGGTACCAAAGGGGCAGAACATCAGTAAAGCATTGGGGGAATGCCAAGGGAGGGATGAAACACCCACTGAATGGCTGGAGCGGTTAAGAAAAAGTCTCCAGATGTATTCGGGCACTGACCTTAATTCTCCTGTTGGGGGTATTTTGTTAAAAACACAATTTGTTGCTAAATTGATGGAGGACGTACGGAAAAAGCTAGAAAAAATAGAGAATTGGCAGGAGAAAAGCCTCCAAGAATTGCTAAGGGAGGCACAGAAGGTTTACATGAGGAGGGATGATGAAAAACAAAAGGCACAAGCAAGGGTGTTGGTGGCGGTGGTACGGGAAGCGCAAAAACAGGAGGGGCTGCAGAATCCCGGAAAGCCAGCCAAACACAACGGCCCCAGGGCAAGCCGAACCCCTCTCAAAGGAAGGGCACAAACAAACAGGTAAGTGGCCCTGAGTGCTTTTACTGTAAATAGAAAGGGCACTTCAAGAGGGAGTGCAAGAAAAGAATAAAGGATGAACAAATTTTTCAGGAGGATTAGAGGTGTCAGGCGCTCTATAATTTGGGGTCCAGAACACCTGGAGAGCCCTTGATAAAGTTAAAAATTGGACCCCAGAAACAAGAATTGGTATTTTTGGTGGATTCAGGCACGGAAAGAACCACAGTTCAGCGACTGCCACCGGGATGTACTAAAAGTAAGGACTCAATGGTGGTCATAGGGGCCAAAGGGGAACCCTTTAAGGCACTGGTTTTAAAAAATGTGGAAATACAATCAGAAAGTAAGTTTTGCCTGGGGAACATACTGCTGGTAGAAGAAGCAGATTATAACTTGCTGGGGAGGGATTTAATGGTAGCCCTGGGGATAAGCCTGATAGCACAGGACTCCCAGCTAACGGTAAGTTTATACAAACTAACCATGAAGGATGAGAATAAAATAAACCCTAAAGTGTGGCACACACAGGGGGAGGTGGGGAGGTTAAATATGGAGCCTATTCACATTGAGATCGAGAGGCCGGAGGATCCAATCAGGATCAAACAGTACCCAATTCCCATGGAAAGTAGGAGGGGACTGAAACCTGTAATAGAGGATCTAATCAAGAAGGGCACATTAGAACTGTGTATGTCAAGACATAATACTCCTATCCTGGTGGTACAAAAGGCAGATGGTAGTTATAGGCTGGTGCAAGATTTGTGGGTGGTAAATCAAAGGACAAAAACCTTGTTTCCTACCATCTCGAACCCGTACATACTGCTGAATAACATATCCCCAGCGGATTCCTGGTACAGTGTAATAGATTTAAAGGATGCCTTTTGGACTTGCCCGCTAGCCTGGAAAGTTGGGACTATTTCGCATTTCAATGGGAGGACCCAGACACAAATAGAAAGCAACAATTAAGGTGGACATCCTTGCCTCAGGGCTTCGTAGATTCACCCAACCTATTTGGGCAAGCCCTTGAGAAACTCTTAAGTGAGTTTATGCCAGTCAAAGGGACCAAGTTATTACAATATGTGGATGATCTGTTGGTAGCCGGACCCAGGGAGGAGGATGTACGGGCAGGTACAATAGCACTATTAAACTTTCTGGGGGAGAAAGGGTTGAAGGTCTCAAAATCCAAATTACAGTTCACAGAGCCCGAGGTCAAGTACCTAGGACACTGGTTAACAAAGGGTAAAAAGAAGCTGGGTCTGGACAGGATAACTGGTATTATCACCTTACCCCCTCCCTGGACAAAGAGGGAGGTCAGGCAGCTGCTGGGGCTTCTAGGATACTGCCGGCAATGGATTGAGTGATACAGCGAGAAGGTAAGGTTTCTTTACGAAAAGCTTACCATGGATAGGCTCAAGTGGACAAAGCAGGATGAGGAAGGTTTTAAAGAAATAAAGGACACTCTTGTGGCTGCCCTGGTGTTGAGCCTTCCTGATGTAAGGAAATCTTTTCAACTGTTTGTGGATGTCAGCAATCACACTGCCCATGGGGTTCTAACCCAGGACTGGGCAGAGGCCAAGAAGCCAGTGGGGTACATATCAAAGCTTCTAGACCCTGTAAGTAGAGGGTGGCCCACCTGCTTACAAGCAATTGTAGCAGTAGCAATATTAGTAGAAGCTAAGAAGGTAACCTTTGGGGCACTGCTGGTAGTTTACACCCCACATAGTGTAAGGAGCATCCTGCAGCAAAAGGCTGATAAATGGCTGACTGATGCCAGGCTCCAAAAATACAAGGCTATATTAATCCACTCCTTGAAGGGAAGAGAAGATATGTAGACTAAGGAAATAGAATGCCAAAAGAACCTGGGGACGCCAGGTTTAGAGTAGTCAAAGTTGGGAAGTGGGGTCTCAGGGGCTGCGGCAGGAGCTGATTCATGGGGGTGACCCAGCGCAGCAACTCCCAGTGTTTCGCCCACCTCGTGGAAGTGGTGCAGGGCACGGTTTGCGTGAGGCGCCGCTGGGGTTTGGGGGCTGGCTTGGTTGTGCCAGGGTCCCAGAGAGTGAGGGGTTGCCGGATGCACTAGCCACCCTGGTGGCGGTGCTGGGTGTAGATTGCGTGGGTTTGCCACTGAGGAGCGGGCTGGCTCTGTGGCAGAACCACCAGGGGTGGCTCCCAGCCTGCTAAGGTCCCGAGTCCAGGAGGGTATCTTCGGACCCGGCAAGCACCGCCGAGGGCCAAGAGACAGGACGAGAGGGAAGCGAGGCACGGGCCTCACCCCTGGCCTCCCCCGCCGTGGGCGGCTGTCTGTGAGAGACAGCCTTAAAAGCACTGCTGTGAAAAAAAAGGGAGAGGGGCCTGCATTAGAAATAATATCATGGCAGAGATAGCCTTAATCTCTCGCTGGCTCTCCAAACCTCACAAGGTTGTTTATTTTTAAAGCAAGATTTCTTTTTTTCTTTCTGTTTGTTTCTTTTTTTGTTGTTAAGAAGAGGAGGCGTTTGTTCTGAAGAATGGGTCTGTAAGGCTAAAACAGTTAAATGTTGCCCAAAAAGTAAAAAGCAAGAGATGTGATACATCTCGTGTTAAAATTGGCCTGGTCTTTCTTATTTAACTAATTATAGCCCACAGGAAGAAGAATTTGACTCTGCAGCTATTAACATAGCTGGATACAAGAAGAAGAGGCGGTTGTAAAAAAAGCTTTTAGTTAAACCCAGAAAGTTTTGAAGAAAACTACCGGTAAAAGTTAATGCAGTATTGCCTTTCTTTTTATCACTGTGTTATTAAGAAGTCCTTTCCAGGTCCTACTAAAGCAGCAATCAGAACCACAGAAAGAGGGTGAATTCATGACAGCAAAATCAAAGGACTTGTGAAGAAACTTGAGGAATGGACTGTGGGATGTGCCCATGGGGAGGACAGTGTGGGAATGCCATGGGAAACTACAGTCATTTAGCATAAGGCATTTCCCCAGAGTCCTCTGCCCCCCAGTGCAAATGAGCACATACCCATCACCTGTCAATTTGTGGTTGTCATCTCCCCAAGTTCTGGAAAGTTCCCCGTTCTCGTTGTTTCTAATGGTTCCCTCTGTAAACCACTCCTTCCCTTTTCCCTCATTGGCCCAGTTTATGTTACTCCATCCCTTACACCCTCTTCCCATTGGATCATTTGTACCCTAGTTACTCCTTCCCTCCCCAGTTATATACTCTGGCCCCTCCTTCCCCGGGGCTTTTTGGAGTCTGCTTCCCCTGAGTGTGGTTGTCCCCCTGCTCCTATTTCTGCCTCCCTACTCCTTCGATCAATCCTCTATAAACCCGTTCGGATTCCAGCAGCTCAAGAGTCCTTCCGTCTTCCTGGTGGGGATTTTAATTACACTATCCAGGCACCCATTGACCAGCTAACTGAGGGTTACCCTGCAGGACTCGGTCCGGGGTAGCCTATAATGGACTATCACATCTAAACCGGGCGATACCAAATTGACTTTCAGCTGGGACTGGGTGGTAATGGTTTGGGAAGACCCAAATGATCCAAGGAAGGTACAAAGAATAACACCTAACTGAGAAATAAGGCAAAGCTTACATCACGGGTTTTAAGCACAGCCTGAATAAGCCCTGAGACGCCTCCAACACCTCCTTGGGAGAGGAATACTGCCACTTCAAACAGGAGTGTCGGGACTGTTTTAGTCAAAGAGTTCTTATTTTCTGGCCTTAGCCTGTGACTTGTACAGGGAAGAACGGAAATTACCATTAGTACTATACTGCATACTTTATTTGATGCATCCCAATACTGGACACACTAGCTGGATTATTAGTATATGTTTAAATTATAGGAATAATTGGTATTGTAGTTCACAAAATCAGTGTTCTCGTTGCAAGAAGTATCAAGTACTGAATCTATCCCCTATGCCGCTAGAACTCAAAACAACTGAAGTAATAACTTTGTTTTGTGGATGGGAATTATTAGTGCCTGTTGACTGAGAGATACCTGAGGAACGGTGGGAAACCACAGTTAAGGAGTGTCAAAAACAACTTGCCTAAAAAAAAAATTAGTAGAAAAGGAAACAGAGGGCAAGCCTGGATTGACCACTGTACTCTCCACCATGATCACATATACCTGCTATGGGAAGCAACTCCATAGGCAGGGGAGGTGGGGGTATAAGCCATACCAGACCTCTGTTGTTCCTGTTTCTGTCTCTCATTTGTTGTCTTTTCCCTTTCGAGATACCAGCAAGATCATGTCACAAATGCTACAGAAAGTATTACATGGAAAGAAACCAAAGTTCCTTTTTTTGTTACACACACCCATGTCATCAGTCACTGTTATAACCCATCCAAATTAAGTACCTGCAGGCAAAATGGGGAAAAATATTGGATTACAAGGAACTTAGGAAAAAGTGGTAATAGATGGGGCATTGAATGTCCGAAAGGAGAGAGATGGATTTGTTTTACATTTGATCTTAGAGATCTAGTCCAAGATTCTGTAAAAAGGCAATTATAGTAAACAAAAAGGTAAAACAAGCACAGCAATCTATCTCTGTATTGACCCCAAATTATATACTGAATCGTATTATAGGACTCCAAGCAGTTATAGAGAAGATAACAAACAAAGCTGCTCAGGCATTAGAATTAATATGGAGTCAGCAAAGCCAAAAAAAAAAGTGCCGTGTATCAGAATAGGTTGGCTTTAGACTATTTATTGGCTAAAGAAGGGGGTGTTTGTGGAAAGTTTAATATATCAGATTGCTGAAAATAGATGACAACAGGGAGATCATCCTGGAAAAAACAAAAGATATCAGAAAAATTGTTACAGTGTGCTCGGGCTATACTTTCCTCCCTTTCGGGGACCCCTGTGACTGGAATCAGATAAACAGGGTTCCTGCTTCCTGCTCCCCTGGGGTTGGCGGAGAGCCAGAAAGCCCTCCCTGTCCAGAGCCTAGATAAGGCCATGACACTTCCTGTTTGGGCTCTCTTTTCCCCTCCATCTCATGGATTAAACAAGCTTGGAGAACCACATCGGGAATTGGAGCCTCTTTTGTACCTGTGCCCATCTCCTGACATGCCTTCCCTCAAGGCCCCGTATATCTGGGCTGGCCTGGTGATTCAGGGGGTTGAGAGGGTAGGCTCGTAAAAAAATAACCCAGGTACCAGTACAAAAATGGGAAAACAATGTTAAAAACTAGCTGGTGGGGTAATGTATTGAGGACGGGATGGTGGAAGAAATCAGGATTCTTCCTTTTATGTGTTACAACTGTTTTGATGTGTCTTCCTTGTTTAATCCCATGTTTTATTTGATTACCAACATAGTCCAAAGAATGCAAGTGGATAAGAAATATTGCTCAAGCCAAACAATTTATGAAGAATAAGAGGAGAGATTGTGAAAAATGCGTATTTTATTATTGGCTTTTTGCAAATATTAAAATGAATATTATATGTGTTATGTTAGAAAGTTATGCTGTATTAATTCTTTTAAGTAGTGTGTTAAATATAGTTTTAGTTTATAATGTTAAAATAGAAACTATGCGATGTAAGATGCCTTTTAACTAGCTCAAGAAAGAGATGAGATAATCAAGAAATTCTTCACACAGAGATAACAGCAACAGGAAACCTGAAGTGTTACAGCCTCCTTATTGGAAAAGACAAACATTCTTCCACCTTCTCTCCATCTTTATGGAACCACCAGGATTAAGGGGAAGAAGTTGACAAAAACCAGAAAAGTTCTTAATTTGCAAGGAATTTATGCATCATGTATGAGATATATGAATATGCAACAGGCTATTGCTTTTAAGGGTTATGCCTTTGTTCGCAAGGCATGTTTTTGGCAGCTTAGTGCCCAAAAACATCCAGACATCCGTAATTATTTCCTTTTTATTGTCTTGTAGTGTCCTAATCCTCATTGTCCAAATTTTTATTACTCTAATTTTATTACTATTTTTATAACTATTTTATTACTAATAAACTTTTAAGATTTTAAAAAACAAGTGATTGTTGTTTTTCACACCACAGCACAATCGAGCTGGTGCTCAGCTGCGGGGACACGCCACAGCGCGGAGCCAGGCTGCTGATGCACATTGCTATTGCTGTCCACATTGCCTGGCAACCCGATGGAACCAGCGAGCCGTGGGGCGGCTGCCGGGAGCAGCACGACTGCTGCCAGGAGTGGTGTTGCCGATCCACACGCCAAACGGGGGAAAGGAGGAGGGGGTGGAGGTGGCGAAAGTCCCTCCTGCTCTGGTGAAAGCGATGAGGCAGGAGCAACTCCGGCTCCGGTCAAAATAATTCTTGACTGAGAAAGCGGAGCTGTCGAAGGCTTCGGTCTCTCCTGGACATGCTCCCGGGAGGCAAAAGAAAGCTGCTCTGGCTGTGCCATGGGCAAAGCCACCCCCTCCATCCCGTGGCAAGGGGAGAAACCAGCAGAGACTGTCCTTGAACGGATCAGTCCCCGTCTGGCCATGGCGGAGAGGCTGATGGCCACCCGCCTGGGGGAAGATGCTCCTCCACGTCCAAGTCAGATGTGCCCACCGATGTGGGTCTGCTTTCCTGTGGGATCTGGCCCCTCACTGCCATGGAAAGCAGTGCCCAGGTCGATAGCAGTTGATATACATTTGCATCCCGCCCGAGTTCCCCGCAGACAAACACCTAGGGAGTCCCAGGCATGCAGATCCAGGGAGTTTTCCACGTCCACGGGGAAGCCGTGAACTTTTGCCCAACAGAAAAGCCTGTAGAGAGCATCTTCTGACACAGGAAGTCTCTTGTGGTGAATCATGTTCCCACACTGTAAGGGTTACATGCTCTGGTATGGAAATTAGGATGCCCATTTTAAAGGCACCTTTTTCCCAACTGCACGCCCACCCCAGGTTGCGGACAGTGCTACTGCTGGGAGATCTGTTCCCCACCCCAGCCTCTAAGGCTATGGGGCCAAAACGCGGTCTGAAGGGACCAATCTTCTCTCTAGGAAGACGCAGTGAAGGGTTACTGTTACCTCTCCCGGGGAAGCAGAAAGGTGTCCGGTTACCAGTGGGCTGCATGGGGCACTGCAGGTCCTAGCAGGGGTATGATGTGTCCCGGAGAAATCCCGAAGGAATCCCGGCGGAGTCCTGGCGGGGTCCCAGTGGGGTCCCAGTGGTGTGTCCGCCCCTCCTGCAACTCCACAAAGGGTTGCTGGATGCAATTTATGTGAGGGATCAGCAGACCCTCCCATGTTCAGCCTCGGCTGCGAACTTGGCTGGATCCATTAGGGTCCTGGTTCTTCACCCTAGACTGCACCCAGCATCAGGGTTTACCAATTGTCCTGCGAGTCCACGAAGGGGTGATCAATGCAATGCACGAGGTGTCACCAATTGTCGCCCCCTAAGATAGATCACAGTTACCTCTCTAGGAGGGCAGAAGGTGTCCAAACAGTCTTGCAGGGAACGCTGGAGGCCAGCTTGAGTTCCTCTGACAGAGAGATCAAGATGGTCTCCAGTTCGTGCCAGACACATGGCTGGGGTCAGTAATAGTCACTTCAGTCTGTCTGTACCCTCGAAGGGGTCAGCAATGTCAGGCCGATGTTCAAACACACTTCAGAGGAGTCATCAAAAAATCAAGGCAGTGTGTTCATCCACACGAGGGGTCACCAATTGTCGCTGCAGGCCCCTAGCTGGGTAATAATTAGCACTGACTCCATGATTGCAGAAGGCTGATCAATTGCTTTATTATATTATCTTATACTATATTATTCTTTACTTATCAAGAAACTCAGTAACCCCTACAGCCAGTCCAATACAGCTTTGACCTAAGTGGTCAATCCATCTAAACACCATCCAGTGTCCAATTAAGAAATCACCCTTTGGTAAACAAATCCCCATGACACATTCCACATGCACACAAGAGCAGGTGCAACAAGTGGAGGTAAGAATTTTTTCTTATTCTTTTCTCTGATCTTCTCACAGCCTTCCCTGGGAAAATGCCCGGGAAAGTCTGTGCCTGCTCTCTGTGGCCAGAGAGCCACTGCCACAGGATAGTACAGGATTTGAGGGCTGTCAATAAGATAACAAAGGATTTATATCCTGTGGTAGCAAATCCATACACTTTACTAACTTGTTTAACACCTGAGCTAACCTGGCTTACTGTTTTAGATCTGAAAGATGCCTTCTTTTGCGTCCCTATCCATGAAGCCAGCCAGAAAATTTTTGCATTCGAATGGGAAAGACCTAAAAGCGGGCGCAAAACCCAGCTCATATGGGCCGTGTTGCCTCAGGGCTTCAAAAATTCCCCCACTCTGTTTGGGGAACTGTTGCTTTTCGTTCTTTTCTTCTCTCTCCAACTTCCTTGTTTTCACCCGTTCTGCTTTCCTGGGGCGCTGGCCAGGCGCTTCCGGGAGCAGCCGGAGAGAGAGAGAGGCAACAAACACCTTTGTGGGTTTGTTTGATACGGACAGAGCTGTTTAGAGAGCGCGATCAAGACCGGGATAAAGAGACTCAAGAGACTGGACACTTGTTGTGCAGTCCAAAGTAGGCTGTATTTGCCCGATCGTCGCACGTACAAGTGACCACAATCAGGGGTCCAGACACAGGTTATATAGGGGAAAATAAGAGATAAGGTGAAACCAATAGAACAATGCCCAGTGTGAATACATTATAGGTAAAATCCAATGGGAATAACTCCAGGGGGAAGGATGAATACATGTAAAAATACAGAATAGAAACTCCAGCTTTAGGTTTAGGAAACAGAAACTCCCATCTCAAATTCACAAAGCCTTTTTGCTCCATTTGCGTAGCTGTGCGCTGCAACAGGGAACAACTTGCAAAAGATCTAGAGTCCTGGGAAAATCCACAGGAAGAAGGAAGGCCATTGCAGTACGTGGATGATCTTCTAATAGCCACTCAGACAAGGGAAGCATGTGTGGCCTGGACGGTAAGCCTTTTAAATTTCCTAGGGCTCCAAGGACACAGAGTATTAAAGAAAAAAGCACAGGTAGTGAAACAGAAGATAATCTACCTGGGGTACGAGGTCAGTGATGGGCAATGGACTTTAGGGCAGGCTCGCAAGGAAGCAATATGCCAAACCCCTAAACCCCAGACAATAAAGAAACTCCAAACCTTCCTAGGCATGGCAGGGTGGTGCTAGCTGTGAATTTATAATTATGGACTGCTTGTCAGACCCCTCTATGCTCTTATTGCCAATGGAAATAGAGATCTCCAGTGGACAAAGGAAGCCACATGGGCCTTTCACCAGCTAAAGAGCGCCCTCATGTCAGCTCCAGCTTTGGGACTTCCAGATTGTCACGGTTTGACGCTGGCACAATGCCAAAGCCCCCATGAAAATGCACCTTCCCCAAATAAATGCTGTGAGATGTTATCAGGAACAGAGCAGAGCAGGCCCAAGCTTAATAACAAAGGGAAATAACTTTATTAAACTACTTCTACTATAAAAGACATACACACTATATCCAGGATGAAGACCCTCCAAAACACTCCTCCTCCCCCCACCCAATTTCCAAAAAACCACAGTGAGAAACCACCCGGGATTCCTGATCAAGTTACCACCCTTCAGATAATCAATACTCAGTCCATCAAGGGAGAGACAAGTCTCTCTCATACCATAGACCCCCCCAGAAAACACAATTGCCACCCTTCTGTGTTTCCATGTCACACATGGCAACCGCCCGGAGAAAATCTGCCAGTGTGACACTCTCCTTTCCATGTCACAGTGCTCTCACCACCGTGCATGGACAGACTGCTCATAGGGCTCCTTTAAGGATGCTTTGTCAAGGACCAAAAGAAACAACAATTCAGCTTCTCATTTTAGGACAACAGTCCCCCCCATTTTCTTCCTCCCCTGGGGCCAAGGGTCTCAAGAGCAGAGATTATCTTCTTCCTGAAGACAGAGGGCACCACCACACCCTCCTCAAATCTTCTCTGTTCATTCCACTCCTGTGTTGGTAGTCATTGAAGCAGGTCTCTTGGCTCACCATTGCATCCCCCTAAAAATGCAGTCTCTGTTGCAGGAGAATGTAGTTCAGTCTATGGCTAACAAGAAAAGTCCAGCCACAAGCCACTCCATCATCTCCTCCCACCAAAATAATTCCTCCTTCTAAAATCTCACATCCCAGACTGTCTCTCTGCTACTTCAAATTGAGAAGGACTAATATTTTACAAAGCCTTCATTTCCCAGGAAAGGGTTAAAAGTCTTGGACTCCCCAGACAGCTGAAATCTCTGCCCAGAACTCCAACTCCCACAGCTGGGCACCTTCCCCCCCACTTCTCCTTCTCCTCTGCCAGCAAATTCCAGGTGCCATCAGGCCCTCTGTCTCTTTCCCTCTTGGGGGGGGGGGGGGGGGGGGTGGGGAACAAAGGCATCTCCTTTTGTCTCCACCCTTCTGTCCACAGAGGGCTGGCCCGGTTCCAGTCCTTCAGCCCCTGGCCTACCTGGACCAGGCCACATGGCTTCCCCTCCCCCACCCAGCCCGTGGCTGGGTGGGGGGGAGTCTGCACTCTCCGACAACCGGAACCAAAGAGAAAGTTCCCCTGGGAGTTCTTGCTTTTAACCCCCTGTGTTCTCAGAGGTGTGTCCATGCCTTCACTGGTCAGTCCAAATGCCAATATCCAACCCCGACCACTGATTGGTTTGACTACCAACTTCCTGAGAAAATTCACTTCCATGTCAAACCATAACACAGATATAAGTAAACCATTCTTTCTATTTTCCCACGAAAAACAGGGAATTGCCCGAGGAATATTGGCTCAGGACTTGGGTCCATATTGGAGGGCAGTGGCATATTTTCCAAGCAACTAAATGCAACAGCCAAAGGATGGCCAGGTTGCCTCAGAGCTGTAGCAGCAGTCATGCTGAATATTCAAGAAGCACGCAAGTTTACCCTGGGACAGAAAATGACTGTACTAGTGTCCCACACAGTGTCCGCAGTACTGGAAGTAAAGGGCGGCCACTGACTATTACCACAGAGGTTCCTGAAATACCAGGCCATCATGGTAGAACAAGGTGATATAGAGATTGTGGAAGGGGCTAACAGCAGGCCTGTTAGCTACAGGAGCGAGAAGAAGCTGAGAAGCAAAAAGAAGCTGATAAGGAGCTCTCTTCAAGGCTGTTACCAAGGAGACCAAGAGAAGAGAGGAATTAAAGAAAGATAAGGACGGAACTTTGCAGCTGGACAAGAAAGTTAGCTGAAGTCTCTGTTACTTTTCACCAATGGTGTTATGTTGAATTATTGTGGCCAATAGTTAGGGTAGAAGAAGTATAAACAATTAGAAAGTGTATAAAAGGTCAGCCATTTCTGTAATAAAGAGTTGCCATCAGAAGACTGCTTAATGTCTCTGCTTTGTGTTGTGACCGCCTCAACAATGACATCTGGGGATCACCGAGTGGAACAAAAGCCTGAACAACATACTGGGTTTGAACCCACAACAAGGTCCTAGCATATGGCGACCATGACCCACTGGGGAGTAGTGGGGGAGGCGGTGTTAGTGCAGCTGAGAGTGGCGTGTGGAAGCCACAGGGGGGTCCGGACCTGAATTTCTCCTATCAAGACACCTGGAAGCAGGTGAGCCACCAACTATTAATAATGGGAAATATCTAATGAGGAAGAGACTGTTTTGGCTACATGGAAAGTTTTGTTAAGAAATAAGGGAATTAGTATTCAAGATTATGCCCTTCATTGAATGTTGGTGTGGGCTAAATCACAAGATTTTGTCACTGATCCTGACACGGCATTTAAAGCATGGAAAAAATTCGGGGATAGACTGTGGGAAGTCATCCGAGCGGGAGATAAAACTGTTGTCAATTTAGCTGTTACTTGGGGATCACTTTTTGAGGCATTAAAGGAATGGAAAACAAAGTGAGAACAAGCAGAGCGTGGCGTGGATGAAGAATCAGGCTTGATAACAGACACTGGCGGGGAGGATGATCTAGATGGGGCCTCTGGTGGGGAACTTGTTGAATCCATCTTTGAAGAAGGTGCAGGAGTCATGGAAGTTACCAGGCAGGCTGCCAAAGCTTCCGGGAAAGCTGCCAGAGCTTCTAGGCCAGCTGCCAAAGTTTCCAGGAAGGCTGCCAGAGCTTCTGGGCTGTATGCCGAAGCTTCTGGGAAAGCTGCCAAGGCTTCTGGGAAAGCTGCCAAAGCTTCTGGGCAAGTTGCCAAGGCTTCTGGGAAAGCTGCCAAAGCTTCGGGGTCAACTGCCAAAGTATCTCCTTATCAGACTCCTAAATCTCTTTATCTCACACCTGCACAGCAGCTCGCTATGGTGCCTGTATACACTACACCATTGCGTCAGCTAGCTGAAATGTCTTTAGCAGAGAGAGAAACCCAGCTGTCTGCCCCCCCCTTTCCATCTCCTCTAGCCCAGCCATCTGCCCCCCCCCCCCCGCTCCCCTCTGAACTGCATGAACAACCTGTGAAGTCGTATCCTCCGTTGCCTGACAGTGATAGTGAATCAAGTGAAGAGTCACCTGCGATAACACCTGAGCTGGGGCAAAGAACTGTTGACAGTTCATCTTCTGATATATCTAACTCTACTGCCCCATGGACTTTGCCTCCATGTCAAGTAACTGTGCTTCCTCGACAGCCTCAGCAGTTTTGGGAATTTGTTAGGAAAAAAGCGGCTGAAGAAAAGAATTGGGACATAATAGAAAGATTAGGTGCCCCAAAACTACCTCAGGAGCAGAGTGCTAATGCAAATGTTGTTTGTGATAACCCTATGGCTTTTCCAGTTTTTAAAGCAGTTCCTGGAACAGGGCAGAATGATAGTCATCACATCTTTGCCTGGAAGGTTGTGCAAGATCTCCAATCAAAAATGGCTCAATTTGGTAGTAATTCCTCAGAGGTAATGCAGTTGATACGTGTAATTAATGCAGATATGCTTGCACCTTATGACATCATGCATCTTGCTACAATTTTATTCCAACCAGTACAATATGGTGTGTTTCAAGAAACTTGGAGACGAGGGCCTGAACGTACAGCTTTAACAAATATGCAGCTGCCTCAACATGAGCCTTGTCATGCTGTGGGTGTTGATGCCTTATTGGGCACTGGGCCTTTTGACAACCCAGATTTACAGGCAAGGTGGGATCCTTCAATTTTGACACAAGCTCAGCAAATAGGTATGAGTACTTTAATTAAAACAATGGAAATGGCAGCTCCAAACCAGAGATACGTTACTATACAACAAGGAATGAGAGAACCATTTTTGCAATTTGTGGAAAAGCTTGCTGCAGCTATTGAAAAACAGGTAGATGATGAACCTTTGCGACATAGATTGTGCATACAATTGGCAAAAGAAAATGCAAACCCAGACTGTAGAAAGATTATTGATACCTTACCTGGGGAACCCACATTGCCTGAAATGGTTACTGCTTGCTCAAAGGTTGGTTCAGTAGAGCATAAAATGGCAGCTCTTGCTGCAGTTCTAAGACCTCCATCAAAATGTTATAATTGTGGACAGCAAGGGCATGTAAGGGCACAGTGCAATACCCAGAAAATAACATCTAAGTCAAATGCAAGCAGCAATGTTACATGCAATCGTGCAAAAATTGGGCACTATGCTAAACAATGTAGGAGTAAATATCATGCAAATGGTCAGCTGTTGCAGGGAAACGGGAAGAAGAGCACGAAGGGGCACGTGGGGACACAAATACCCCGACAACCACAACAACAATTACGGGCCTTCCCGGTACTACAAAGCTACCCATTTGCGAACAATACTGAGGGGCAACAAGTGGGTCCACAGGGACTGATATACCCACTGCCGACACAGTAACTATTTTGACAAAAGAAATATGCAAAGTGCCCCTTGATGCCTATGGCCCAATAGGATGGGGATTAAGTGCATTTTTGATAGGAAGATCAAGTACTACACTTAAAGGTATTCATGTGTATTTAGGACTTATTGATGCTGATTATTTAGGACAGATTCATGCTATGGTATCAATTGATGACCCCCCTGTCACCATTCAGAAAGGAACTTGCATTACTTAACTCGTACCTTTTGTGAATTCTGTTCCAAATACAGTGGACCGAAGTCGCAGCACAGGAAGTTTTGGATCAACAGGAGTACCTCAAGTGTTCTGGACTGAAAAAGTAACGGAAAACTGTCCAGAAAAGACATGCATCCTCACAGCCAGTGGATATTGTCCAGGAACCATATCGGTAACAGGTTTGATTGACACTGGAGCAGATGTTACAATACTTTCGTGACTTTGTTGGCCTCAGTCGTGGCCTCTCACTCATGCAAGTTTTGGACTCATGGGGTTGGGTGGTGCCACAACAGGTGGCTTGTCAGCCATTGTAATTAATGTGAAACATCCCGATGGCCAACAAGCTAACATCAGACCCTATGTTGCCGAGGTTCCTCAAAGTTTGTGGGGACGAGATTGCTTATCTCAATGGGGTGTCAAAATTACAATGGATTTTTAATAGGGGCCACTGTGATGAAGGGCAGTGAACGTCCAGTTGTAGCCTTGACATGGTTGATGGATAGACCTGTCTGGGTTGATCAGTGGTCCCTTACTACCGAAAAGCTTACTGCCCTGCAAGAATTAGTTACGGAACAATTACAAGCGGGACATATTCAAGAATCTTTCAGCCCCTGGAATACCCCTGTTTTTGTAATAAAAAAGAAATTGGGAAAATGGAGACTTTTACATGATTTACGACAGATAAATGCTGTAATGGCAACAATGGGAGCTTTACAACCAGGCCTTCCTACACCCACAATGATTCCACAGGAATGGCAAATAGTTGTCATTGATTTGAAAGATTGTTTCTTTACTATTCCATTGGCTGAGCAAGACAAAGAAAAATTTGCTTTTACCGTGTCTTCCACGAATCATGTTGAACCCAATAACAGATATCAATGGAGAATACTCCCCCAAGGTATGAAAAACTCGCCAACTATTTGTCAATGGTTTGTGGCACAGGCCTTGTCAAAAGTGCGAGAGCAATTTAATAACTGTTATTGTTATCATTACATGGATGATATCTTGTTGGCATCTGACAACAAACAACAGTTATCAGGTCTTAAAGAATGTGCTGTGACAAATTTATAAGCCTTTGGTCTGATTATTGCCCCAGAGAAAGTGCAGGAACACGTGCCTTGGAAATATCTAGGTATGTTGGTGACTAACGCTCAAGTTATGCCTCAACCTGTAAAATTATACATCGATGTTAAAACTGCTACTGATGTACAGAAATTGGTTGGTGCAATAGGTTGGATTCGATCATATTTAGGCATAACTAATTATCAGATGCAACTATTGTTCAATTTGCTATCGGGGATCACTTCCTCTACTGATGAGAGGCAATTGACTCCAGCAGCAAAGAGGACTTTAGAAGAAATTGAATTAGCCTTAGCACACAAATTTGTTAACAGAATAGATACCTCTGTTGGTGTCCAATTTTTTATTTTGAAGGACCATGAAATACCATGTGGAATACTGTGTCAATGGAGTGATAATTGGGAAGACCAACTGCATATTTTGGAATGGATATTTTTATCTTTCAGATCTCGGAAAACAGCTCCAGGACTTGCGGCGTTGCATTCTTCTCCCCGGTCCCGGGCAGCTCTGGGAAGCCCAGCTAGGCTCTGCCTCTTGGCCATACTGGGGTTGCTGCATGTCCAGGCGCTCTCACGGTTTGC
Organism: Vidua chalybeata; assembly: GCF_026979565.1. Taxonomy (NCBI): domain Eukaryota; kingdom Metazoa; phylum Chordata; class Aves; order Passeriformes; family Viduidae; genus Vidua; species Vidua chalybeata. The sequence continues at coordinate 117,140 of NW_026530341.1, forward strand.
GCACCAGCGTGGGCTGCCACGTTCTGTAACCGGCGCTGGGAGGAGATAAAGGGGTGAAGGAATGGCACACCTTGCCTTGTGGTTTGCTGGAGAAGGTTTATTGCCACGTGGTCGCCGCGGTGGAGAGCAGCGTCCTCTCCTAGTGCCCGAGTGGACAAGATGGCGACAAGACAAATGACGCATGGGGTTTCATAGGGGGCGGGCAGACAAGGGCAGAAGCCCCCTCGCCCAATGAGGACAGGCAACGGGGGGGGGTGACGTGGACCACGGCAACCAACGGGAACATGACAGGGGTGGATACAGGGTTCCGGGACAAATGGGAATGCAGGGATGGAGTGACTGACACAGAAGTTTCAGGAATGAACAGGGGGTGGTTACAAGACTGATGTGGGAAGGCTCCAATGGTAAGTGACCCAGAGCGAACCACCGTGGCGGGGGGGAAATGGGGGTACATAGAACCGGCTAACTAACAGTATTAAAATCCCTAACTGAACCCAACCCGGGATGCAACAAGGACTTTATGATCTTTTTGCAGATATTATCATCAAAGTTCGCAGGCGTTGTCATGAGATTCTGGGATACGACCCTGTGACCATTGTGATACCTGTACAACAGTGGTATTTTGAATGGTGCTTTCAAAATAATCTTGAGTAGCAATCTGCCTTATCTGGTTTTACAAGCCAAATAAAATACCATTTGCCTTCTCATCCTGTTCTAAAACTGACCAAGGAGATCCCTTTTGAAGGAAAGCTAATTTGTTCTCCTGTTCCAGTGGAAGGTATAACAGTTTTTACAGATGGATCAGGGAAAACCGGAAAGGCCGCTGTGGCCTGGAAAAAGGATGATGACTGGGGGTATGAGACAATGATTCAGCAAGGATCTTCTCAATTATTTGAACTTTGTGCTGTTCTTTTGGCTTTTTCTTTATTTTCTGATTATGTAAATATAGTTACTAATTCCATTTATGTTGCTGATCTAGTTAAACATTTAGATCAAGCAGTGTTCTATAATATTCAAGAGAAACCCTTACTTACCATGTTAGTGAAGTTATGGACAGTTATTTGTGCTCAAAAACATCCTTATTTCATTATGCATATTCGTAGCCACACATCATTACCTGGATTTTTTGTTGAAGACAATGCTTATGTAGATTCCCTAGTAGCTGCTGCTGCAATCAAAACTGTACCTAATGTGTTGCAGCAGGCAGTTTTGTCTCATCAATTTTTTTCATCAGAGTGCTCAAGCTTTACAGCAGCAATTTAAATTGTCTCCTGGTGAAGCAAAATCAATTCTTTCTTCTTGCCCTGACTGTCACATGACGCATGTTTCTCAATATTATGGTACCAACCCTAGGGGTCTATCTGCTTTAGAGGAATGGCAAATTGATGTTTCAAAAATGCCAGAATTTGGTCACTTTAAGTATGTTCATGTTACAGTGGATACCTTTTCTCATGCAATGGTTGCTTCAGTATTCACAGGAGAAAAAACTCGTGATGCTATTCGTCATTTTTATCATGCCTCTTCTATCCTAGGTGTTCCATGTCACATAAAAACAGATAACGGCCCAGCATATGCTTCGCAGAATATGCAAGCATTCTTCGTGCTTGGGGCATTGAGCATTCAACAGGCATTCCACATGTTCCCACGGGCCAAGCGATCATCGAAAGGGCTCATGGTCTTCTTAAACGTCAGGTTCAAAAACAAAAAGGGAGAATGCAACAGGAGTCACCTCAAGTGAGATTAGATAAAGCTGTTTATGTGTTAAATTTTTTGCGTCCCCTACCTGACTCACAGTTATCTCCAATTTTTTACCATTTTTCCTCTTTGAATTCTAAGCAACCAGATTTTCGTAGAAATGTTAAGGTATGGGTTAAGGATTTAATTACTGGTATGTGGTCTGGTCCAGTGGAACTAATAACCTGGGGGAGAGGTTATGCTTGCGTTTTGACAGATAATGGTTCTCGATGGGTTCCTGCTCGCTGTATTAAACCTTACCTGGAACGTGCAGGAAGGAATAGAATGGACGGTTCCGCAGCTGAAGCAGAACATGTGGATGACACTGGTTAAGGCCATATATCAGGACATGTATCTCATCAGTCTTCATGTGTTTTCATAGTAATTAAAGGATGTGGGGTTTGGTTTGCACTTATCAGGATCTTCTTTTGAGCACTTTGGGTGGTTACAGTTTATTAGACATATAACTTGATAGGATAAAGTAATTAAATTTAAAAGCACTTATAGATGGATGAAGGACGGGAACGATTGTGTTAAGAATGGGAATGTTAATTTTTGTTGATGGTTGTGATTGTTGTTTGCTTTTCCCCTGTCTGCTTGGATTTTTGCAAAGGGCCCTGCAAAAATCCATAGCAGCTGTATTTGCAGTTCAAAAACAAAAAGGGGGAATTGTGGAAGGGGCTAACAGCGGGCCTGTTAGCTAAAGGACCGAGAAGAAGCTGAGAAGCAAAAAGAAGCTGATAAGGAGCTCTCTTCAAGGCTGTTACCAAGGAGACCAAGAGAAGAGAGGAACTGAAGAAAGATAAGGAGGGAACTTTGCAGCTGGACAAAAAAGTTAGCTGAAGTCACTGTTACTTTTCACCAATGGTGTTATGTTGAATTATTGTGGCCAATAGTTAGGGTAGAAGAAGTATAAACAATTAGAAAGTGTATAAAAGGTCAGCCATTTCTGTAATAAAGAGTTGCCATCAGAAGACTGTTTAATGTCTCTGCTTTGTGTCATGACCGCCTCAATAACGACAGAGATAGTGGTAACTAATATTGTCAACCCAGCTTCTTTTCTCAGTGGAAATCAAGGAGTAGTCCACCACGATTGCCTGGAGACTATTGAAGCTACTTACTCCAGCCGCCCAGACTTAAAGGTCACTCCTTTGGACGATGCAGAGACCTGGTTCACTGACAGGAGTAGCTACACTGCCAGTGGAAAGCGACATGCTGGATATGCAGTCACTACCTGCAGAGAGGTAATAGAAGCCGGACCCTTACCAACAGGCACCTCTGTGCAGAAGGCCGAGATAATTGCACTGACCTGTGCCTTGGAAATGGCAAAAAGAAAGAGAATAAACATCTATACAGACTCAAGGTATGTATTCGGAATTGTGCATGCACATGGAGCCATCTGGAGAGAGAGAGGACTGCTGACTTCACAAGGGAAAAACATCAAACATGCGCAAGAGATAATCCAGCTGCTGGAAGCAATTCAGCTGCCTGAAAAGGTAGAAATTATGCATATTAAGGCACACCAGAGAGTGAGCTCAGAACTGGAGGAAGGAAATGAGCTGGCGGATAGAGAGGCAAAGGAAGCAGCGAAAGGTGAGGTAATTATTGAAGGGGCTCTAATTCCAGATGGACAAATTTCCCTTGAAGGTAAGCCAGAATAGAATAAGAAAGAAAACAAATCAAAGATCAAAAAGGGACATACAACCAAGAGGGGTGGGCTACCATTGAAGGGAAACTGGTAATCCCTTCCCATTTGTTGTGGACACTAGTAAGGGAGGAGTACTAGAAAACACACTGGGGAATAGATGCTTTGAACACCTATTTGATTGAAAGAATCGTTGCCAGGAATTTATATGCCACTATTACTCAAGTGACCCGACAGTGTGATCTTTGCCTCCAGGCTAACCCCAAAAATACCCCCAGACAAAAACTTGATCATATTAGGAGGGGCTGTGGACCTGGACAGCAGTGGCAAATTGACTTTTCAGAACTCCCAAGTATCAGTATTTATTAGTATTAACAGATACATTTTCAGGGTGTCCAGAAGCATTCCCCACCAGAACTGTCAAGTCTGGAGAGGTGACCAGGGTATTATTACAAGAAATAATACCACACTTCAGAGTTCCAGCCACAATATCCTCAGATAGAGGATCACATTTCATTTCCAGGATAGTACAACAGATTAGTAACCACCTGGGCATAGATTGGGAACTTCATACTCCATACCACCCCCAATCATGTGGCCAAGTGGAGAAAATTAATCATCTGATTAAGAAGCAAATTGTAAGACTGGGGCAGGAAGTTAATCTACCCTGGCCCCAAGCTCTTCCACTGGCACTGTTGCGAATTCAGACTAAACCTAGAACTAAAGAAAGGCTGAGTCCCTTTGAAATGCTTTATGGAAGGCCATATGGAATACAAAAGGGAACGTCCACCCACATTGGGGAGGTAACATTGGCCACCTATATGGTGGCCTTAAGTAAACAGCTCAGAGAAATTGAAAAACATGTAGCTGGAACTCAGAGCAGGGAATTAGATGGACCAGTACATAACATACAGCCTGGGGATTATGTATATGTTAAGTCTCTTACAGAAAAGACTTTGGAACCACAGTGAGAAACACCATTCCAGGTGCTTCTCACCACCTTCACTGCGATCAAGGTCAAGGAGCAGAATGCCTGGATCCACCACTCTCGAGTGAAGAAGGCCCCAGAAGCCCCTTGGAAAGTGACACCAGGAGACAATGAACTGAGACTAAAACTTACTTGGGCAAAATGAGTATATTGCAGCCGGGGGTAGTTTGTAATTTCATTTACAGAATTGTTTTGTGTATAATTATGAGTCTTGGAATTAGAGAGTACCTCTATCCAAACCGATGCTGAATGGCCTTGGTCCCAGGCTTTTAATCAGTATACTGGATCCATGGGAGAACCTTTTGAGATAAAAGATTTAAACCTATCCACTGTAGTAGTCCACAGGAATCAGGTATATGAAGAGCAGGAGTGGCAGGAACAGGAACTGTGGACACTTCCAGGGATTAGAGCAGAAGAAATTAGGGTAGGATGCCGGGTGATCAATGGAACCACTCATGAGAGACCAAATCAGTGTCTCAGCCTCTCCTGTATACAGGCATCGGGAGGTTTGTGATAGCCCAAGTAAATCAGATTGTTAGTGTAATTTCACATTAATACAGCCTGTAGAAGTGACTTGTCTGCGGGGTCATGATGCTATCTGGCTCTCATTTAAATTTAAAATAGATGTTATACTTTTTACAACGGCAAGACCTAATACAACTCACACCAGTACTCAAGCAGCTCAGACTCAAACCAAACTTGAACCTAAAGTATATGAAATAGGCCCATACGTAGTGAGGAACATGGGTTAACAACAACTGTGGTTCAATACAGAGTGGTCTCTCAAACGTGTTGAATTGCTAATGCAAATTAACATCTCGGAGATCCAACCAGCCTGCTCCTCTTTCCTAAGGACATCCTTTGAGGGCAGGACAACATGGTTACAAAGACAAGTACACCTCAGGAGCAGAATAAGAAGGGATCTAACTGGGATATTAGGGACAGGATTGGGAGTTTTAGATGGAATTGATTCAGAAATACTGATGAACAAGCTGGCCACTGCAGCAGGTGGTCTAGCAAAATTAAAACAGCCCTTACAGTCATCTCTATTGGCCTTAGGAACTAGCCAGTGGCAGATTTCAAAAGTACTGCCAAAGTGCAAAAGGCCAGGGATCAAGACCACAACTTAATAGTAGATGTTTAATGCTTGAGAACTACTTGCATAGATGCTACTGTAAAAATTGTTAACAACTCTATATTAACCTCCTTATCAAATGTACATGTTAGAGCATTAAGGGACCCCTATGATCATAAGGATTTCCATTAAGTAAAAGAATTTACTTACTCTTTAGGAAAGGGGGGAATGAAACAGAGTAGAAATTTAACAGGGTAGAAATCCATTTGGATTTAGGTGAAATGTGCCACTTTGAATTATTAGTAGCTTGCTAGCATAGGTAAAATATGCTGTTTAGTCTGGTAGCTCTGCTGCACTAGTAAAAACTGCCTCAGCCGAGGAAAAAGAATGCAAATTTCCAAGCTGAAGAGATAAGAGAGGCCCCTTGAACTTTGAAACGAAGAAGAAAACCCCCAAAGCTGAGTCTGCAAGAGACGGACAAAGTGATCAGAGAGTTCTCTGTACAAGGACTAATTGCAAGTTGTAATGCGAAACCAGTAAAATGAATATGCATGAACCTATTGTGAAACTATGCATATGTACTAGTAAGGAGGAATAAAAACAATCGGGAGTTCTCAGAGGTGCGCATGTTCTTTAAGGGAGGACGATCCCCACATGTGTCCAGCACTGTAATAAACATACCGGCTTTACAACTTTTACAAATTGTGGAGTTAGGTTTTTTTCTGCAAATCAGTTCTCACAAACATGGAAAAATGAATAATATTAAACAATGGAACCTCACGTTCTGAAGAGATGGCAAATTCAGAGAGGGTCCTTTTCTTGGAGTATAGCTCAACTCACTCAGTCTCTTATCAGTCCCTCCTGGGCTGGAAAATGCCACGTCCCGGACCCCGGTAGGCCGCGGGCATGAGCCCCCGGTGTTTTTCTGGGTTTTCAGTCCAGAGCAGGGCTGATCAGTTCCAAGAAAAAGAAAAGCCACAGTCCAGGGAACTTCTTTGCCTCATCCAGCTAAAAAAACTAACTAAAAGCAGAGTTTTCTCCCATTCCCTGTCCATGCTGCAGACAACACGCACTGAGGGAAAGAATGCAGGGGAGCAAGTGCAGTTTCTGCAAACAAACTGCGCTCTTCTTGTCCCCCCCTTTGCTCTCGGAACCAGTCTTAAAGGTGTAGAACTTAATATCCAGCATAAAGAGAACAAATTATTGGGGATACAAGCATCATAAAGTCACTCTAGGACAGAGTGTTCCTTTAAAAGTTCCAGATACAACAGAATTTAACTAATTTTGACTCCATCATTACACGAAAGGTGCCAAAAATTTGTCATACGACAGTTAAACATCAATGAACAATATGCAGGCAAACAACTGATTTGTAACTGAAATAGCAGCAACATGGATTTACTGGAGAGATTATAAAGGTGTGGCAAATACATTGTTATTTTATGTTATTTAGTTTTGAGAATAGCTCATGGTAACAGCAAATATTATTGAAAATATCCATTTGTAGTCAGGACTTTTCTGGTGTAAGCATAACTTCTCCAGTGTGAAAAATGAGGTTTACTGTCCTGTAAAAATTTAAAAGTTTAATAAAGACAGTAGGAGACAAAGACAATAACGCAAAGATTTTATGGCCAGGTGCTTGTCATTCTGCCAAGAGCACACCTGCTATTTCAGAGACACCCTTTAAATACCTTTCTTATTGCATCAGCCTATTGCATATTCATAAACAATTATGCATATGTAAACTTTCCCCCAAACTAGTTTACATGTTCCAAGAACTGTTTAGCATGGATCCTCCTCAGGTCTGCCTTCTTAGAGCAAGCATATTTCTTGGCTGTGGTTTTGGTCCATTCTTGTTATCACCTACAGCTTGGGCTTTGGTCCATATTTTCTACAGATGGTGGGTGCTGATAATTGGCATGTCAGTAGCAGGGGTCTGTGGATACTGACAGTCTGGTCAGAGAGAGAAAGCCAGATAAACTTTCCCAGGTATTGTTCTGGGGAGTTTTGAGAAGGCTGAGAGAAAGAATTAAAACAATCTTGCAGCTTGTGTTTTGAACAGTTGTTTTCTCATAAGATGTTTACCAAAGGGTGTCTTCTTAATTAGCCAATGGTGATGGTGTGTTGATTAAATGATCAGTCAGGTCTACCTGTATCAGAACAGTGTATAAAAAGGAATGGGTTTCTAATAAATTCGTTATTAGCCTGCTGAAGAGAGTTAATGTGTCACTTCCATTCCTGAGTCAACGGTGACAGGTCTTCATCATATGTTCATTGAATGTTATCCCAACCAAGCAGGCATTTTAACACAAGCATACTATATCAGCTATTTCAGTACTATGTCTAAGTTTGGTTAACAACAGAAATAATAAAAAAAACCCTATATCTTTATAGCAAAATTACTTTAAAATCATACATATAGCATCCATTTTAATATTTGCGAAAAGTCAATATTATAATATGTACTTATAACAATCCCCCCCCTGTGAAAAACATGTTCACTCTCCTGTGAAAATTTTAAAAGTTTAATAAAGGACAACAGGAAACAATGACCATAGAGCAAAGGTTATTATGGCTGGGCGCATCTTGGCACTCAGCCAAGGGCACACTTACCTTTGAGGATACCCCTTAAATACCTTTTCCATTACATCAGTCCATTGTGTATTCATAGACCCTTATGCATATCCATAAACTAGTTTACATATCCCAGGAACTATTTTACATGGCCCCTCCTTGGGTCTGCCATTTTAGAGCACGTCTCTTTTGTGGCTGTGGTTTTGGCCCTTTCTCTTTATCACTTCCAGTTTGGGCCTTGGTCCACACTGTCTTCAGACGGTGAGTGCTGATAGTTGGCATATCTGTAGCAGGTGTCCTCATTGTATGTTCATTGGATGTTATCCCATCCAAGCAGGCATTTCAACACAAGCATACTTATATCAGCTATTTCACTACTATGTCTAAGCTTAATTAACAACAGAAATAAAAAATATATTATTGGCTACCCCGGACCAAGTCCCGCAGGGTAAACCTCAGTTGGCTGGTCAATGGGTGCCTGGAGAGCATAATTAAAATCCCCACCAGGAAGACAGAAGGACGCTTGAGCTGCTGGAATCCAAGCGGGTTTATTGAGGATTGATCAAAAGAGTAGGGAGGCAGAAATAGGAGCAGGGGGACAACCACACTCAGGGGAAGCAGACTCCAAAAAGCCCCGGGGAAGGAGGGGCCAGAGTATATAACTGGGGAGGGAAGGAGTAACTAGGGTACAAATGATCCAATGGGAAGAGGGTGTAAGGGAGAAGCAGGGATGGGGTAACATAAACTGGGCCAATGAGGGAAAAGGGAAGGAGTGGTTTACAGAGGGAAACATTAGAAACAACAAGAATGGGTAACTTTCCAGAACTTGGGGAGATGACAACCACAAACTGACAGGTGATGGGTATGTGCTCATTTGCATTGGGGGGCAGAGGACTCTGGGGAAATGCCTTATGCTAAAGGACTGTAGTTTCCCATGGCATTCCCACACTGTCCTCCCCATGGGCACATCCCACATTATATCTTTATAACGAAGTTACTTTAACATCACACATATATAAAATCCATTTTAATATTTGCAAAAAGCCAATATTATAATATGTATCTATAACACCCCCTCTTCTTTTTTAAAGTGCAGCTTTACTCAGAAAATTGACAATAGTGTATATCTTGGCAAATTGCACTTCAAACCTGCTCAGCTCGCAGATGGTAAGACAGCTTTTTAAGATTGCCTGTACAATAGATTGGTCAGAGATACCAGCCTTGTGTGTCCAGTCGAACAGCCAGCACCAGGTAAGGAAGGGCTGCCTCTTGCCCCGCCCCAACTCCCTCCAGAAACCCCAGCTTGGCTCCTATTCATTGCAATAGCCCCAGAGCCAAGGAGGATGGGGGGTGGGGTGGGGACAGCAGATACTCTAGGCACAAACAAAACAAAACAGATCAAAATCCCCAAAAATTGTATGGGATAATAAACCATCCACAAGACACTCCTACATGTAATCCTGATACAAGGCTTTCCCTTTATATGAGGGTCTAGTGCTGTCTTTTGTACTACTTTCTAGTTAACAGATATTTTTGTAAATGTGAAGGTTAATTTCTACCTGATGGAGGCAGAAAGAACAGTTCTATTGAAACAGAGATTTTTGGAGTTAAGTTAACAAAATGAATTAAGCATTTATATTTTAGCTTGTAGGGTTATGTATTGAATTTTAACCTTTTACTTCAGAAACCTCTGCCTGGTACAAAGGGCATAGGAAAATGCAAATTTCTGAAGCTTCTTGCATAAAGAACAATACCAGAGGAGGCAAAGAACCCAGATAAAGAAGCTCCTCTGTCTCCAAGTCTATCAAGACTGACAGACGTACTCAGATAAGCACCAAAGGACCAAAAGCGCACGCGCAGAGAGGAAAAGTTCAAAAGTTCAGTCATGAGGAAGACCACCATCTTCAGCCTCAGGACCACTGAGAGACCTCCGTACGACCACCACAGCAAACCATGCGTGCCCAGAAGGGCGTGGACTTATTTAGCATGAGAGGCAAAGACAGGCGGAGCCAGGGGTTGAATATGCATGAAAAAGTTGTGCAATGTATTGCATATGGAACATCTTTGGGAATAAAGGTGTGGGTCAGACTGAAGCTCGGGGCACAAGTTTTTGGAGAGCTATCTCACTTGTGCCGGGTGCTGACATACATACCCACTTCATAACTACCCCAGGTTGTGGAGTCTATTTTTTTATTCCGCGTATCACTTCAGTTACTTTCTTTGCTGACTGCAATGAAAGAGAGGAAGTATGCTTTTTTCCTTATTACCAAGCCACTTGCATCTTTTCATAGGTTTCTCAAGCAGCAAGAGTGATAAATAATCTGAGTTCTTAGCCCCTTTTTTTCATGAATGTGGGTTGCTGGACCTTCTCTGTTATATTTAAAATAAAGTGCTTTATGTATGGTTCACCTATGGAAGCTATAGGATTCAAACTAAATAAATCTCTAGGTGCATTCTGCAGAAACCAGTGGTTTCAGTATTCTGTACTTTTCAAGGGATGCTCTCAATTGTTCAGTTTAAGATTGGTAATACATTGTGGTGTTTTTTTTAATGTAAAATGTATGAGAATTCTTTGGCAACATTTATGTGTCCTACTGTACCAGTGGAACATGGTTTTGCACCTTACTGATTCAAGTGTGATAACAGAATTTTAACAGCAATCATAGAAGATGTCTACCTGACATAGCATTCAGCACGTTTTTCAACATAATAGTAACTGCATAAACTTGGCATTACAAAGAAACAGTTATTTTTTATGTTTTTACCTCATAAATTAAGATACATCTTCAGTCTAAACATATTGTCTCGTTTAAGACAATTTAAGGAGGTGGACACTCTAAAATGAGTTACCTCTCCTTATAGTTTTAAACAATCCGTTTCCACCAATAAGGAGAAACTAATACAAGTAGATATAAGTGAAAGAAGAGCAGTTTACTAAAAAAACAAAATAGCAACAGGCAAAAAAGTGTTATAGATACATATTATAATATTGCCTTTTTTGCAAATATTAAAATGGATTTTATATGTGTAGTGCTAAAGTAACTTTGTTATAAAGATATAGTTTTTGTTTCTGTTGTTAATTAAGCTTAGTGAAATAGCTACATATGCTTGTGTTAAAATGCCTGCTTGTATGGGATAACATCCAATGAACATACAATGAAGACACCTGCTACAGATATGCCAACTATCAGCACTGAAGACAGTGTGGACCAAGGCCCAAAAACTGGAGATGATAATAATGGACTGAAACCACAACGAAGGAATACGCATTCTCTAAAAAGGTGGAACCGAGGAGGAGACATGCTAAACAGTTCTTGGAATATATAAACTAGTTTGGGGGAAAAGTTTACTATGCATAAGGGTCTATGAATACACAATGGACTGATGTAATGGAAAAGGTATTTAAGGGGTATCCTTGAAGATAACAGTGTGGTCTTGGCTGTGTGCCAAGATTCACTTGGCCATAATAACCTTTGCTCTATGGTTCTTGTCTCCTATTGTCCTTTATTAAACTTTTTAAATTTTCACAGGAGAGTGAACGTGTTTTTCACAAAAGTAACAGTAATAGTCACTAGTTACAAAGTTGCTGAAATCTCACTTGACTCCCTAGGAACAATGAGAAATTTAAAAAATGACAGAGTAATTCCCCCCCTCCCCCCAGATGGCACTCTTTGCAGCTGACCACATGTAGGGAAACAAAGGGGAAAATGGTGTCAGCCTTCTCCCCCCTCCCCCCATCCTCCTTATCTCTCTGGTGGTGGCAACTCAGTTGGCAAAGACTAGCACACTGGCTGCTGGTATTTCGTCAAGGGCTAGAACTCGTGGAAGGACTTTGCCTTCCTCTCAGCAGAAGATGGCAAGACAAAGTAGCTGGGCTGGGGTGACTTGGACTATGCATTCTTGCTTTGGCAAGGCAATGCTGTCTGGCATCCTCCTTCTGCCACCCACTGAACTCTGTTGGTGTTGGTGCTGCTGTTTCTGAGCTATTTGGGGGGGGGGGGGGGGGTAATGGTCTCCCCAAGCACCAAGAACCAAACCCCCTGGCCCTGACAGGCTCTGGCTCTCTGCTGACAACAGGTATTGCAAAATTTACTCTGAAACAGTTTTTGATTGTGAAGTGCAACTTCTTGGTTGCTACTGTTGCCAGTAGAGCCAAGAGGCAAGAGAGCTCTGCTTGGGTGACTCAACTTTTAAAAATCCCGAGGCACACCCCAGCTCCTTCCCTGCCATTCTGTTTTCTGGCCACAGGGTATTAAAGAGACAGTAACAAATTTGGAATGATAGATATGGAATACAATAACATTTTGGGTTACCCAGGACATCTATACTACTGTGTTCTTGAAAATTATAGGATGAATATGAACTGTTCATGTGCTAATTTTTTTTAATCTGGCAAAGTGGAGTTGATGTGTCAGTGCAAATAATTCAGGAGTGATCTATGTCATGCAGTTTACTTTTTTAATATAACTTTCTTCTGTTGTTCTAAGGACCTGTTTTTCATCTGTGCAGTTTCTACATTTTGAAGTTAATCTAAGTTAAGAATACCTCATATTATGAGGGAATGCATAATGGTCCAGATTTTTTTTTCCACAGTAAGTTTATAATGGCAAGATATGCCTTCTCATTGGTATTTCAGTTCATTATTTAAGGTGTTGATAAAAAGTATTTTAGCAGACTGATTATCTGCCTTCTAGACTTATGTAGACACCTTTAACTATTAAGTAAGTTTTCCTAATGTTTCATTTCTTTTAATAATTGATAACTCATTGCTAATTTCAGTGGAAATGAAGAACAGTGCACTGATCCTGGTTGGTGCATATTTCACTAGTCTTTGTTTTGGCAGCATGTGGTTTAGCAAGCCACTAAGAGCAGCTTTGCAATGTACAGTCTCTTGTGGTTTCACCCCGGCTGGCAACTAAGCCCCACAGAGCTGCTCGCTCACTCCTTCACCTGGTGGGATGAAGGAGAGAATCAAAATAGTTAAAATTGAGAAAACTCGTGGATTGAGATAAAGACAGTTTATTAGGGAAAGCAAAAGCTACATGTGCAAGCAAAACAAAATGAGATATTAATTCACTGCTTCCCATGGGCAGGCAGATGTTTAGCCACCTCCAGGAGAACAAAGCCCCATCCCACATAATGGTTACCTGGGAAGACAAACACCATCACTCTGAATGTCCCTCCCCTTCCTCCTTCTTCCCTCTGCTTTATATACTGAGCATGATGTCACATGGTCTGGAATATCCCTTTGGTCAGTTGGGGTCACCTGTCCCAGCTGTGTCCCCTCCCGACTTCTTGTGCACCCCCAGCCTACTCACTGGTGGGGTGGGGTGAGAAGCAGAAAAGGTCTTGACACTGTGTAAGCTCTGCTCAGCTGTTATCGTGGGGTCAGGGGTCGGAGACACAACACCAGTCGGTCATCAGCAAACAGAAACGAGTTTAATATGGCTGTCCCTTTTATCAGGCTTTGAATTTCCTGGGCTCAGATAGCTGATTGGATGAGACCTCTCTGCCCAGCTCTCTCAGGCCAGTGGTGTATCTACATCTCAGCTAGAACAGGGTTGGCTGAGATGTTTGGGTTTGAATCCAACCTATCCTCGCCCACCCAGGCACTGCAATGCTACAGCTCACCCTTTTGGTTAGAGTAAAAAATGTAAAGTGCTTTCCATTATTCTACCTGCAAGGGCTCCTTGCAGACAGGATGATAAAAGACAGCATGGGTCCAATTTGAATGAATTTTTTCCACCCAAAAAACAAACCCAGCTCCCCTCAGCTAACGATGTATCCCATGTACCATTGGAGATGTAGCACTCACTTGCAGGAGTTGTTAGGAGAGATCACAATCCCTTAGGTTGGCATGCTACAGATTAACTACTTATAGTTACAAATTACAACTTAACTCTAAAAACAAGAAACCATTTAACCTTTAAACCATTTAACCCTTAGAACTGTTAGAAAAAAACCCAACTACTAGAAAACAATATGTAAACAGAGATACATCTTAACTCTAAGTTGAAATTATAACTTTGAAACATTCAACTTTAGAATTGTGAGAAAAAAACAACTTAACAGATAAACAATTTGTAAACAAATAAAGTCCTTATATGAACTGTTACTTCAAGAGTCCCAGATTTCCATAAGGCAGATGATCAAGTTGTTTCACCACTGTTCCACACATGGCTCCACGACATCTGTTGATGGGACGTCAGGAGGATGCTGATTGTGGTCCTGAGCAGGACATAGGACAGACCATATTAGGTCTTTGCTTACGACTTGAGTCCAGTACATTTGGGGCTGTCCTTGAAATGTTCCTTGTGGTATTCCACAGGGAAGTCTGCTGCCTCCCTGGGGCCCAGGTACAGAATATTGATGCCGAATTGATTTTTTGTCATTTTTCTTTTATATATATTCTCTATATTCTTTACACATATATTTGTATTGTATTTGAACTCAACACAAAAGAGAAGAGGCAGTCTAGGAGGTTCTTGGAGTGTATGGAGGACAGCTTCTTGTTGCAGCTGGTGAGCAAGTCTACCAGGGGTGGGGATGCGCTAGACCTGCTATTTACAAACAGAGAAGGAGTAGTGGGAGATATGGTGGTTGGACGCTGTCTGGGATACAGTGACCACAAAATAATAAGAGTTCTCAGTATTTGATGAAACAAGGAGTGGCATCAGCAACACTTCCACTCTAGACTTCCAGAGGGCAGACATGGGCCTGTTCAAGAGACTGCTTTGGAGAGTACCTTGGGAAACAGCCCTTAAAAACAAGGGGTCCAGGATGGATGGACATACTTCAAGAAAGAAATCTTGAAGGCACAGGAGCAGACTGTCCCTACATGCCAAAAGATGAGCCATTGGGGAAGATGACAGGCCTGGCCAGGCAAGGAACTTTTGAAGGAACTAAGGGAAAAAAAGTGGGTGTATCACCTTTGGAAAGAGGAACAGGTAACTCGGGAAATATTTAAGGATGTCACTAAGTCATGTAGGAAGAAAATTAGAGAGGCTAAAGCCCAATTAAAACTTAATCTGGACACTTCTGTGAAGGATAATAAAAAATATTTTTATAAATACATTAATAGCAAGCAGAGGGGCAAGGACAACCTCCATTCTTTATTGGACGTGGGGGGAATATAGTAATGTGTCGAACTTTTGTTGGGCCTTGGGTCTTCAAAGAGACACGAGCAGTTGTTAGTTTTTATAAAGTTGTTTATTGCATGAATACTTCAGTCTTGAAGGCAAAGAGTTCAAGGTATTAAAATCCATGCTAAAGTATTGAAGTCCATGCTAAAAATCTTCTGGTATAGAGTCATAGAGTCCCAAGCAAAAACTGCAGCTGCAGCAGCTGCTCTCTGGTATAGAGTCCAAGGTTCTGTGCGGGAACAGTGGCAGCAGCAGTGTGAAAAACACCAATCACTGTTTTTTTTAAATCTTAAAAGTTTATTAGTAATAAAATAGTTATAAAAATAGTAATAAAATTAGAGTAATAAAAATTTGGACAATGAGGATTAGGACACTACAAGACAATAAAAAGCAAAGAATTATGGATGTCCGGATGTTTTTGGGCACTAAGCTGACAAAAACATGCCTTGCAAACAAAGGAATAAACCCTTAAAAGCAGTAGCCTGTTGCATATTCATATATCTCATACATGATGCATAAATTCCTTGCAAATTAAGAATTCTTCTGGTTTTTGTCAACTTCTTCCCCTTAATCCTGGTGGTTCCATAAAGACAGAGAGAAGGTGGAAGAATGTTTGTCTTTTCCGATAAGGAGGCAGTAACTCTTTATGTGCCCTGTTGCTGTTATCTCTGTGCGAAGAGTTTCTTGATTATCTTTTCCCTTTTCTTGAGCTAGTAAAAAATATCTTACATTGCATAGTTTCTATTTTAGCATTATGTTATAACCTAGAACTATATTTAACACACTACTTAAGAGAATTAATACAGCATAACTTTCTAACATTACACATATAATATTCATTTTAATATTTGCGAAAAGCCAATCATAAAATAGGCATTTTTTACAAGCAGCAACGGTTGTTCCCTGGCATAGAGTCCAATGTTTCGAGCAGCAGCAGGAACCTCAGCCTTTTCTTCTTCTTTCTTCTTTTCTTCTTCTTGTTGTTCCTTCTAATACAGGTGGATTTTTATACAAAAAACAACCAATCAGCTAAAAGCACAATTCTAAAATATTCTTTCTAAATCAATCTAAGCTTGATTCTAATGTGTGAAAGTAGTACAAAAGTAGTGTCAGCTCTTACCTTAAAAACTACATATATACTATTATCTATAATGTACTGTTTTCTTACTTAAAATTAACGTATATAAGTTTATCTACTTACCTGAATAGTTCTATCTGTTCTAGAGATGTAAGCAAAGTTCTGTTATGTTTTTGTTATGTCCGGAACTAAGTTACTGAACTTTAAACTAGGCCTTAGGACCTTTACTAGCTAACACAGTTTCTTAAGGCACTTTAAAATCTATTTCTACTTACTTAAAACTATAACTTACACTTCCACTTACTTAAAACTTAAACCTATGCTTCTACTTCATATCTATCTGGCTTAATATATCTTAATTTCTCTAAAGGCTTTAATTCAATCCCTGCATTCATCTCTCTCTCTCTGAGGAACTCAGAGAGGCTTGCATTCCAACAGTAACTAAAGATGAGGAAAAGGCTGAGGTGCTTAACACCTGCTTTGCCTCAATTTTCAACAGTAAGGCAGGTCATCCTTAGGACAACTGGCCTCCTAAGCTGGTAGGTGGGGACGGGGAGCAGAATAGCCCTCCTATAATCCAGGAGGAAGTAGTCAGAGACCTGCTGAGCCACTTTGATGCTCAGAAGTATAGGGGACCAGATGGGATCCATCCTAGGGTAATCAGGGAGCTGGCGGAAGAGCTTGCCAAGCGGCTCTCCATCATTTATCATCTGTCCTGGCTCACTGGTATGAAAAATGACCAGATAATATTGGCTTTCGCATTTATGTATTACTTTATGCGCATTGTTAGTGATTATAAGTATTTAAGAAATAGTATCAATTATAACTCCTTTTAGCTGTTTGTTAATATAATATATCAGCTTAAGTATGCCCTGTGTTGCTCATAGAAATAGTAGTGAAATGAATACAATATCTATGCACCACTTATGGAAATAATAGTGTGATGAATGTATTGTGATACAGACCTTAGCAAAACATAAGGAAAAAAGGGGCTTTTGTGTAACTAAAAACAGTGTAAGACCATCCATTGACCAACCTGTCCAAGTGATAAGATAACCATGACACAAACCAGAGCACCGGAGGACATTTAGAGAATACCATGTTAAATTTAAGGAGGACATACTAAATCCTTATCAGAGGATGTGAAACAGCAGGATGGAGACAAAAGAAGAAATAAAATATATTGACCTGACACACAGGATGTCATGCAGACAAGCCAGAGTGTAAAGAAGTCAAACAAAGGAGTTCCCAAAACATCAGAAAGTTCACAAGAATGTTTGAATAATGCATGAAACACATGAATATACATGTATCCCAGCAATGTAACAGTAGAAAGGTAGCATTGTCTGAATACACTGGTGTGTTCTTTGGCTATTGGCCAGGAGCACCCCAGCGCTGGAAATATTGTCCTTTTTTTTATCCTATTATTATTAAACTTTTAAAACTTCTAAGCAGTGAATTCTGTTTTTTACACTGGGGAGTGTTGAGGGATTTCTGCAGGAAAACGGACATATGCACAACCCAGTCTTCATTGAGACTGAGCAGAAGGTCACAATGCCCTTGAAGGACACGAAAGAGGAAGAACACGCTCAGCAGCAGATGGTTCAGGATGTAAAGGCAGACAAGAAAACTGCAGCGAGATGCATGAAGATGAAAAACTAACTAAAGCAACTGAAAGCTTAAAACGCGTGCACAGAAGGATTTAACCAATCATGCATTAGCTTGAGGCGCGTGAACAATAGAACACAGTATAAATATAGCTTACTTTTTGAAATAAATCGGCTTCACTTGATCACGTTGATCATGGCATGATGTCCCATTTCTGATGCTCCGCAGGGGAGGTCCCAGATGACTGGAAGCTGGCCAATATGACGCCCATCCACAAGAAGTGACGAAAAGAGGATCTGGAAAAGTCCAGGCCTGTCATCCTGACCTTGGTGCCTGGCAAGGTTATGGAACAGATTATCTTGAGTGCAATCACACAGCACCTACAGGGTGGCCAAGGGATCAGACCCAGTCAGCATGGACTTAGGAGGGGCAGGTCCTGCCTGACCAACCTGATCTCCTTTTATTGTGGGATGTGCCCATGGGGAAGACAGTGTGGGAATGCCATGGGAAATTACAGTCATTTAGCATAAGGCATTTCCCCAGAGTCCTCTGCCCCCCAATGCAAATGAGCACATACCCATCACCTGTCAGTTTGTGGTTGTCCTCTCCCCAAGTTCTGGAAAGTTACCCATTCTTGTTGTTTCTAGTGGTTCCCTCTGTAAACCACTCCTTCCCTTTTCCCTCATTGGCCCAGTTTATGTTACCCCATCCCTGCTTCTCCCTTACACCCTCTTCCCATTGGATCATTTGTACCCTAGTTACTCCTTCCCTCCCCAGTTATATACTCTGGCCCCTCCTTCCCCGGGGCTTTTTGGAGTCTGCTTCCCCTGAGTGTGGTTGTCTCCCTGCTCCTATTTCTGCCTCCCTACTCCTTTGATCAATCCTCAATAAACCCGCTTGGATTCCAGCAGCTCAAGCATCCTTCTGTCTTCCTGGTGGGGATTTTAATTACGCTATCCAGGCACCCGTTGACCAGCTGACTGAGGGTTACCCTGTGGGACTCGGTCCAGGGTAGCCTATACCGTGGTGCTAAAAAGGTCCTACGATAGTGTAGCCCCTTCCCCCTCCTCACCTTGGGGTTGGCCTTTTTGGGCTTCAGTACCGCCGAGCCTCCGGGAAGGGCCCTGAATCTGGTCGCCTCTGGTGTCAGTTCACCTGTGAGGCTCTCTGTGTGTGACCCACTCTCTCTCCCCACAGTCCCCATATGCCCAGGGAACAATGGCTTGTTTGTGGGTCGCATACACATTTTGCCACAGCCCCCCCACCTGCCCAGGAAGCTGAAGCTGATTTTGCATGTGACTCACTCTCACACACGCAACAAGACAAAAATGAGGTACCTTTTACTTTCAAATCACTTGTTACAATCTCACATGTTATTGGCCAGCCATGGATGTTCTTGGGTATCCCTCAATCCAGCTGTGTTGTCCAACTCCGGATGCTCTTGGGCATATCCTCAATCCGGCAGAATTTTGCTTAACCCTGGATGCTCTTGGGCATATTAATCCCTCACAGTAGGTTTAATCCTGGATGCTCTTGGGCATTCTTATCCCTCAATCCAGCAGAATTTTTAGGGTCCCCCTCCACTTTCTTTTAATTTTTTTAAATCCTGCTTTCCCAGTGGATTGTGCCAGGAAAACCCTCGGCTCCCTCTCTCCAAGGGGGCCCACCCCTTCCCTGAGACCTAGTCCCAGTTTCCCTGGGGGGGGATTCTCTCACTCCTTTTTTCACTCACTTTGTCTCTTTACTGGCCGTTTTTCTTGTGAAAAGTTGGAAACGCAGTGTGGGAGACCCCTCACTCACGTAGCAGGTCTGGGATAACCAGCCCGCCTCTCAGACGCACACACACACATCCCCCCCACCCCCCCCCCCACCCCGTCTGCCCCCCTGAAAAAAGTAGTTTACAATCCTTTTTCCTTTCCAGGTCTTTGTGTACACTTAGTCTTAGGGGGCCAGTTACCACGGTTTTAGGGAGCCTTTTCCCTTTTTCTTTGTTTTATTGTCTCGTTTTGTCCACCGGGTAGGAACCTGCGTCTGCTGATCACGCATGAAGAAACAGAGCCAGGATGCCAAACTTGGCAGGGTGCCTCCCTCACTCGGAATCCTCTGAGGTTTCGGCAGCAAAGTGTTTTGATCCGAGTCACGGTGCCAAATTGTGAAAAACGCCAATCACTTGTGTTAAAATTTTAGAAGTTTAATAGTAATAAAATAGTAATAAAAATTAGGACAATAAGAATTCGGACAATCAAAGTTAGGACAATAAAAACCAATAAAAAGCAAAGAATTACGGATGTGTGGGTGCTCTTGCACTCTGCCACAAAAGCACACCTTGCTAACAAAGGATTACCCCTTAAAAGCAATAGCCTATTGCAATCTCATAAATGATTCAAACATCCCTATTCAAACTATGTGTGTTTCTACTAAATTTCAACTCCTCCCCTCATCTTGTAAATCACTAGTGTTGATCCTTTGACGTCTGAGTCTTCCCGATAAGGAGGCAATAATTCTTCTCTTGAGATCTTAGTGTCTTGTTGCCGTTATCTCTATGTGAAGAATTTCTTGGTTATCTTATCCATTCCTTGAGCTAGTTACAAAAAGTATCTTACATCACATAGCTTCTATTTTAATATTATGCTATCGCCTAAAAACTATATTTACTACACTACTTAAAAGAGGTTAATACAGCACTACTTAAAAGAGATAAATACAGCATAACTTTCCAACATAACACATATAGTATTCATTTTAATATTTGCGAAGAGCCAATCATGTAATATGCATTTTTCACATGTGGCTTCTTATGGAACTGTTCAGCTTTGCTCCAGCCCAAAACACCTGAACATTTCTGGGAGCCCCACGCCGCGGCTCGACGGGCGACGCTGCAGGGACATCGAATCCCAGCTCCGGACCTTGGGAGAAGATGAGCAGGAGTAAAAATCAACCATCTTTCTCCACAATGAGAAGGTTTATTATCTAACATTATTCATTTTCTTTTCCGTGCCTGCGTGCACTGTGCTTGTTTTTTTCACTTTCCTCCAAGAAATTACTTTCGAACTTGTGGGGCTGCCGAAACCTACCTTTCTTTAGAGGAGACACCCTTTTCAGGACACAGCCACCCACCCAACTCTCATAGGAAATCCTGGGCTGGCTGTCATCCATCTCGATACTCCCAGAGTTGAGCGGGGGAAGGAGCGGGGTGGGGGGGGGGCAGCGACTACCTTGCTTGTACACAAAACAAAAACAAAACTAAAATGGATATGGGATAAAACATTATCCCCAAGACATCCATATAGGCTAAGTGAGTCCAGCCTTATAATGCCTTATAAAGAAGGGATGCCTGATGGGTACAATCACTACATTTTGGGCAACCAAGGTGCTATATAGTATGGGGATAATGCACAGCAGGAAAAATAGCCTAAAGGGAAAAATTCTTTTTTCTCCTGGCTCACAATCTGAAACTCTTCTTTTTAGGGAGTCAAACAACTTCCCTTTCTTACCATCTGTCTCATCATCATTCAGTTTAGGGTGCCAGAAACTGCACCAAGTGGTCTGACATACTTCTGTTCTGCCACTTCCTTCCTCTTCTTTGTTAATTGTGGGTATTTTCAGCTCAGTCAGAGAGAAAGAGAAAGGTTTTCTAACCAGGCGACAGCCTGGGAAACAGTTGGGAAAGAATGTAAATAATTCTCTAATCTATCTTGTTATTCACATTGTTTATAGATATGTTCTGCTACTGTGCATCATTCACTGCACACCAATGGTGTGGGATGTTTTTACTCTAAGACCAATGAAATTTGTCTTCTCGATGTTCTCTGTATATAAAGCGGTACATTTGAAATAAAGGGAGAGCTCATTTTCTTAGCCTTCTGATCTGGAGTTCTCTGTTCCCGTCCTGCTCAACGGTGTCAGTTAATCCCTAGCATACTCTCCTTACACTTTTCCTCCTGTAATGCAACTATCCTTTGTCCTGGGACTCCTACATTTCAATGAGGAACCTTCCTTTTTCCAGTCTGGAAAACGAATGCAACACTTAATTAAAGTACAGAATTGGTTCCAATTTCCTAACCACTCAGGCACTGGTCTCAGAAACTGTGGAGAAAGAACATGAAGGAGGCTTTTGATTCTCTAGACATATGGATTGTTTGGGATATCAAATGTTGAGGAATATATTTAGTGCAGGTGATATCTTAAGGGTCAGAAATAGTTAACAATTCACCTAGGGAGTTACAGAGAATGAGAAGAGGGTTGTGAAACAGGCCTCATAGCTTCAAAGGAGGGACCTTGAACAAAGGACCACCTGGGCTTTTATACCCTTCATGGGTAGTCTGGGGTCTTCCTGCTGAGTCCTGGGCTGCTGCTGTGTCTCTTGTCACCTGGCTGGAGCCACAGATCCCTGTGTCTTTTGTAATGCAAGGGATCAAGCCAGTTTTTTTCTTGGGCTCTGTCCTGGGGTGACTTTATTATGCTTGTATCCCCATTCATCTGTTTAGCCCAGAAATAAGTTTTGCACCTTTAAGACTGGTTCCAAGAGTAAAGGCGGGGAGAGAAGTGCAGAGTTTGTTATCAGAAACTGCACTTGCTCCCCTGTACCCTGCTCCTGGACTGTGGTGTCTGCGGACAGACAGCGGGAGAGAGTTTTCCTTTGCTTTTTAGTTAGTTTTTAGCTAGCTGAGGCAGAGAAGTTCCCTGGACTGTGGTTTTTTCTTTTTCTTGGAACTATTTGAACCTGGTCTGGACTGAAAACCCAGAAAAGCACTGGGAGGTCATACCTGTGGCCCACCGGGTTGGGCCTGGGCATTTCCAGCACTGGAGGGACTGATAACAGACTGGGTGAGCTAAGCTGCAACCCATCAAGGGGACTTTCTGAGTTTGTCATCTCTTCGGAACGGCAAGAGGTTTTATTGTTTAATATTGGGGTGGTTTTTTTTGTTTTTTGGTTTGTTTTTTTTTTTTTTTGTGCTGGCGAATGCTTTGCCTGTTAAATAAACAGGTTTTTTCCACTTTTCTCCAAGGAAATTTTTTCCCAAACCAGTTGGGGGAGGGGCCACTTGAATCTGCTTTCTAGAGGAACCGCTTTGGAGGTTTTTCCAAAATTTGCCTTAAACCAGGACAGCTCCCACCACCCAGAGCTCAATCTGCAATTTGCACACCAAGCCAACTGGGTTAAAGGTCATTCTGGCAGTGGGAGATTAGGACCACTGAGTCAAGAAGCCCACTGACTCTAAAGAAGATTGAACATGTGGACTAATTAGCATGAGAAGACAGAGAATCTTTCAAACAATAGAAAGTTGAATACTAATTAATAAGAGAAGTAGGTAACTCACAGCCAATGAACTGTGATTTCTCTGCTTGCTAAAATGTATAGATAGTGCAACGTTTTGAGAATCAGTGTGCTAGCACCCATCTTTGCACAAATATGAAATAGACAAATTCCTCAGCTCTGTGTGTGAGATTGGCTTACTGCACATCGGGTGAAAAATCCAGCTTTTAGGGACAACAAAGAAAGCTCTAGAAAAGACATAATCCATGTCATTTCATCTTGACCACTATCTGGTGTGAAAAATGCATATTTTATGATTGGCTCTTTGCAAATATTAAATCGGATACTATATGCATTATGGAGGGTTATTTTGTAATACTGTATTAATCCCTTTTAAGTAGTGTGTTAAATATAGTTTTAGGTTACAACATAATGTTAAAACAGAAACTATGCAATGTAAGATATTTTTTACTAGCTCAAGAAAGGGATAAGATAATCAATAAACTCTTCGCACAGAGATAACAGCAACAGGGCACATAAAGAGTTACTGCCTCCTTATTGGAAAAGACAAACATTCTTCCACCTTCTCTCTGTCTTTATGGAACCACCAGGATTAAGGGGAAGAAGTTGACAAAAACCAGAAGAATTCTTAATTTGCAAGGAATTTATACATCATGTATGAGATATATGAATATGCAACAGGCTACTGCTTTTAAGGGTTATGCCTTTGTTCGCAAGGCATTTTTTTGGCAGCTTAGTGCCCAAAAACATCCGGACGTCTGTAATTCTTTTGCTTTTTATTGTCTTGTAGTGTCCTAATCCTCATTGTCCAAATTTTTATTACTCTAATTTTATTACTATTTTTATAACTATTTTATTACTAATAAACTTTTAAGATTAAAAAAAAATGATTGGTGTTTTTCACATCTGGGACTAAGGCAACAAATGTAATGAACATGAAAGGAATGAGAGAGATGTGTCTTTACAAACTGTGGGCCTGCTGGTAGATAAAGCCAGATACTGACAGGTGAAAGAAGCATTGGGGGGGACCATCAATTGCACAGTAATCCCACTAATTGACACAGACTGTTGCTCACCCATGGCTGTACTAAATTCCTGGACTTAGGGAAAAAGAACAGAGATACAAAGAAAAAGGGAGTCTGTATTAGACTGAAAGGAGTTGATCTATAGTTAACCCATGTAAGCATGAGTTAACTATTAAGAGTCAGCAAATATTAATCATAAGCCTAAGAAGCAGGATATGCCTTAGCCTTGTTAAGAGAAACAGACTGCACCTTGTCAAGATAAGAGGAACAAAACCTATTGAAACCAGCAGCAGAAAACACTGAACCAGCCAGTGAAGGACTGCGCATGCTTCAGAAAGAAAGGTGAAAAGTGCAAAGTGAGGAAGACTGCCGGCCTTCATCAGAATGACCCCTGAGGAAGACTCGGAGCCTTCCTCAGTGTGACCACCAGAGTACACTGCACTTGTGCATCACATATGCTAATGATATTAATGACTTCTGAGAAGTATATTGTATAACCACTCCTATCCCAAGGAATATAATGAATATGCATTAATTTAACCATATATTGTGCTGTGTAAAAGTGCTGGGTGTGCATGTTAGGAGGAGTGATCCCCCGCATACCCGGCACCGAATAAAGCAAATACCTACCTCACTGAATCAGTCTCTGAGGTCACTCTTGGCTCAGCGTTGGAACGAATCAAGGCAATTCAAGAAGTCTGTACCTCTCAAGTACCTCAGTCAATAGGAAAAGAGAGAGGGAAATGCGGCGGGAAATTAGGATGAAAAGGAGGCTGCATCTTCTAAAAATTTGCAAGACCCCAGGGGAAATGCCCCATGGCATCTTCCTTTATTCAAATAAAGTTACAAGACTCCTCTGTCTCCATTTTGGACATAAACCTCTGACATAATGGATTAATTTTCCTGACAAATTGGGGATTTGTCAAGGATACTTCCACCAGCTGGGGGCGGTGGGCAGTGAGTGGAGCTGAAGGCGCGCCTCACCCAGTTTCGGTGATCAGCTCCGCTTGGTGGCGGCTGGCATTGGGTGATAGATTGGGGTCCCAAGACTGTCCAGGAGACAGACGAGTGGCTGACCAGGAAGGTCCATGAAGAGTCTGCAGGGAAGGACCACTGAAAATCTCACTGGTGAGTACAATGGCAACTTTGGGGTGTAAACCTGAAAGGGCACCCATGGAGGGTAGCGCAGGTAAAGCCAGGAAGGGGTCCTAGCAAAGGGATGACGATCCCAAAATGTCTCTGAAGAGTCCCTTGGGAGAATGTTGAGTTGGTTTGCACATTCTCACAGAGGTAATTAAGGACATGGATGCCCAAGGGGGGCAGTAAGTGAAAATTGAGAAGGGGTCTCGACAATCCATGCCCAGGGGGACAATAAGGGGAGTCTAGAAGGGGTCTTGGCAACAGGGGACAGACGGATGGTGTTGGTATGTTGGGAAAGGATTGGTTGAAGGGGAGTGTGGAGAAATATGGTTAATGCAAAGAGCGGCAGGACTGGGCATGGAGGTGTGTGACTGGGAGCATGGGCTGGGGGCCTGTAGGGAGGTGTGGGGCTGGGCTGGGGCTGTGAGACAGCTGCAGGCTCAGTGCCAGGCAGTCCCTGACCCTGCTACCTTCCCAGGCAGGGGGGGCCCTGGCCCCCATGGGGCTCTGGGACACCCTGGCCACCTATGGTGCTGCCAGCTGTGCCCACTAGGTGTGCTGGGGGGGGTCTTGTATGGACACTGCTGCAGGACAGGGACTGGCTCTAGCATATGGTGTGTGGCAAGGAAGGTGAGCACCAGGAGGATGTGGAAGGAATATCTGGGAAATGTGGATTGTACGTGGAAAGATCAGGATTTTCTTTTAAGGATTTTGTTGGGTCACTGGAGAAACAAATTATTTTGAGCTGTGGGAGAATGAGTACCCACAGGCAGTAGCAGGAGGATTAGAGGAAGGGCAGAATAAGTCCCTGGATGAACTGGTTAGAAAGATACAGCAAGTGTATGTAAGAAGGGATGAGGAAAAGGCAAAGGTGATGGCAGAGTTATTACAGCCCCGGAGAAATAAACTGCAGGGCCCAAGGGAGCTCCCGGGACAGAGGGGACAGGGTTGGCCACAAGGAAGTGGCAGAGGCATTCCCTCCTCAGCAGGGGAGAGTCAACCCAAACAGCGGTAGGGAAAGAATCAGTGTGCCATCTGCAGGGCAGAGGGACACTGGAAGTGGGAATGTCCACAGAAACGGCTGGATCTTCAGGAGGAGGAAATTCAGAGCATAATGGAGATGGATTTTTAGGGGTGTCAGGGGCTCCCATTATACCAGGGACCCACCACACTGAAGCCCTTGATAACTTTTAAGGTGGGTCTGGATCGAGAGCAGCTGTGTTTCCTGGTAGACACAGGGGCCTCTCAATCCACCTTGAATTTTATCCCTAAGGGAGGGGAAATTGTCAAAAAGATCTTTGATTATTCAAGGGGTGAGTGGAAAAGATGAGCGGGTCTATTTTATTCAGCCACTATTAGTAGATGTGGGAGGCAGGTGTGAAATGCATGAATTCCTGTTTGTTCCTAATTGTGATTGTAATTAATTGGGAAGGGCTTTGATGACTAAAGTGGGAATGCAAATTAGTATTGTAAAATACGATACAGAGGCTAACACTGAGGTAACTTTGTGTAAAATGTCTGAGAAGGCTTATGCTGAAATAAACCCAGAAGTGTAGGCAGCCCCTGGGAAATATAGAAAAGTAGATATAGAGCCTCTCCAAATTACTTTGAAGCAACCAGGACAAGTAGTGTCTCAAAAGCAATACCCTATTTAAAGGGAGGGAGGGAGGGAGGGAGGGAGGGAGGGAGGGAGGGAGGGAAGGAAGGAAGGAAGGAAGGAAGGAAGGAAGGAAGGAAGGAAGGAAGGAAGGAAGGAAGGAAGGAAGGAAGGAAGGAAGGAAGGAAGGAAGGAAGGAAGGAAGGAAGGAAGGAAGGAAGGAAGGAAGGAAGGAAGGAAGGAAGGAAGGAAGGAAGGAAGGAAGGAAGGAAGGAAGGAAGGAAGGGAAGGAAGGAAGGAAGGAAGGAAGGAAGGAAGGAAGGAAGGAAGGAAGGAAGGAAGGAAGGAAGGAAGGAAGGAAGGAAGGAAGGAAGGAAGGAAGGAAGGAAGGAAGGAAGGAAGGAAGGAAGGAAGGAAGGAAGGAAGGAAGGAAGGAAGGAAGGAAGTTATAGCCTGTCACTGAGTCCCTGCTAAAGGCAGGTCTTTTGGAGCCATGCATGTCTCCCTATAACACTCCTATCCTGCCGGTTAAGAAACCAGATGGAACTTTCAGAATGATGCAGGATTTAAGAATAATAAATGAAATTGACAAACCAAGGCACCCCTCAGTTCTGGATCCCTATACCATTCTGAATCAAATCCCTTCTTCACATCAGTATTATTCAGTACTGGATTTGAAGGATGCTTTCTGGAGGTGTCTGATTACTGAGGACAGTAAATAGTATTTTGCCTTTGAGTGGGAACAGGAGGAAGGAGGGAAAATGGTAAAACAACAATTGACATGGACAGTCCTCCCACAGGGATATACAGACTCACCGATTTTGTTTGGGCAAGCCTTGCAGAAAATATTAAGGTTACTCCACCCTCAGAAGTTAGGTTGTTGCAATATGTGGGTAATTTGCTTTTATCAGGGGAACAGGAAAAGGTGGTTGAAGAGGCTACTGCAAAGTTGCTTGATTTTCTTGCTAAAAAGATATTTAGAATGTCTGAAAAGAAAGCACAGTTGGTAGAGAAAAAGGTTAAATATTTGGGACACATTTTGACTGGAGGTTTATGGTGTATTGATCCAGAAAAAATACAAGGAATTTTACAAGTACCATTATCCCGGACTAAAAAAAGAGTTATGGCAGTTTTTAGGGTTGGTGGGATACTGCAGAGCATGGATTGAGGATTTTTCTGTTTTAGCCAGACCTTTATATAACTTTTTAACCCAAAACAGTCCTAATGTTGTGGTATGGACACCAGAAGGAGAGCGAAGCTTTAGAAAATTAAAAGACAAATTGATTAATGTCCCAGTCTTAGCTCTTCCAGACTCAGAAAAGGAATTTGAGTTATATGTGGATGTTAAACAGGGCCATGCTAAAGGATTTTTGGTACAAGAACATGGGGGAACACGACAGCTTGTTGTTTATTTTTCTAAGGTGTTAGACCCAGTGGCCAGAGGCTGGCCTCATTGTCTGCAGAATTGTGCAGCCACGACTTTGATGGTGCCAAAAACTGACAATGGGAAAATATCTGATTGTTAAAGTTTGGTATCAAATTAAAGCTTTGTTAACCAAAAGAGCCTCTAAATGGATGACCAGCGCTCAGTTATTACAGTACGAATCTTGTTTAATGGAACAGGAAGATTTAGAAGTGACAAGTGGGGAAGAGTTTAACCCAGCCTCCTGACTGAATGACCCTGGAGAGAGGGGCCAGGAAGAAACCCATGACTGCATTCAGGTGATAGATCTCCAGACCCTGGCTAGGGAAGATTTACAAGACACTCCCTGGCCTGAGGAAAAAAATGTGTTTATTGATGGGTCTTCAAGGGTGATAGAAGGGAAGCGATTTACAGGATGCACTATCATTAAAGGGAAGGGAATTAGAGGAAGGGTGGAGGTTGCCGTCTACATGGTCAGCTCAGACAGTGGAGCTGTATGTGCTTGTGAGAACTGGTGAATTATTGTGGGACAAGATAGTGAATATTTTCACTGATTCTAAATATGCATATGGGGTGATACATGCATTTGGGAAATTATGGGAAGAAAGGGGTTTATTAACCTTTAGGAGAAAAATGTTATCCCATGAGAACTTAATTTCTTGCCTATTGGAGATGGTGAATTTACCAAAAGGAGTGGCAATAATACATGTTAGGAGACACCAGGCACGTGCTCAGAGAACGCAATAGGTCATGGACTGGCTAATGAAGAGACTCAGAAAACTGCACTGTTGCCAGAAATTTCTGAGATCCTCTTCTTATTCCTAGTAGCCCCACTGCTGCCAGAGAAACTGTCTTTTCCACCAGAAGAGCTTGAGATAATTAAAAATAGTAGAGCAGAGGAAAGAGGGGATAATTGGTTTACAAGGGATGATAAACAGTCAATACCAAAAGCCCTGGCCCTACAAATATTAAAACAGTTCCATGAAGGAAGTAATTGTGTTGCATGCCGGGTTGGTTCAGTTAGGGGATTTAATAAATGTTAATTAGTCGGTTCTCTGTACCCCCAATTTCCCCCCACAATGGTTCGCTCCAAGTTGTCTACCATAGGAGCTCTTACATGTCCATCCTATAGCCACCCCCTGTTTATTCCTGAAAGTTCTGTGTCAGTCACCCCATCCTTGCAATCCTAGTCCCAGAACACTGTACCCACCTCTGTTATGTTCCCGTAGGTTGCTGTGATCCATGTCACTCCCCTGTCGTCTGTCCCCATTGGGCAAGGGGGGCTTTCGCCCCTGTCTGCCCGCCCCCTATTTAACCCAATGCCTCCATTGTTCAATCGCCATTTTGTCCTCACGTGCGACCTGGGAACCGCCGCTCCAGCCACCTCAGCGGCCACGTGGGAAATAAACATTCTCCAGCCACGCAGGCAAGGTGTGCCTTCTCTCATCCCTTTGCTTCCTCTCAGCATACGGCTACGAAAGCTGCATTACCCACACCGGAGTGCTCAGCCCTAGAGCCTCTGCGCACGTGGCAGCTTCGGTCTCACAAAGGGCAACGCTAGCCAGGCTTCCCAGCCACCTGAGACCGGAGTGAAGAACAAAAGCCGCAAGTGGTGTCCAACTGCGGGGCCAAAGCCACGAGGGGCGACCAACAGTGGAGCCCAAGCTGTGGGGCGACCAGCAAAGTAGCTGACGCAGGTGGAATTCACCGTCAGGTGCTCCGGAGCCGCGCGGGGAGCCGCGCCGCTGAGCCGTGAGCCAGGCCACCATCTCCGCGCGGGAGAGTGCCTAACGCCAGACTGAAAACTGGAGCATGGGTCCACAAAGTAAGTAAGTGAAAACACCATCACCCTCGAAGGAGAGCACGAAGAATTTTATCCTGCTGTCCCAGCGAGGGAGGGAAACGTAACTTCCCACGGTCGAGAGCAACGAATGGGAGCTGCTTCCGAGAGCAAGGACCTCGGCTGCAGTTTTTGTTTCTGAAGACACCGGTTTGGTGAGTATTCAGTGGCAGGGACGGACCTGGCTGAAAGCCACCTTCACTGGGGTGGGCTAGCCACGATCCCAAGGGTAGGGGACATGCAGTGCATGGCGCGAGTGGCAGCCGCTGGCGGACTTCTCCCTTTTTTCTTTTTTTTCCACTTTTCCTGCAGCTGAGGGTGGGATCACGTGGGCGGGTAGCATGGGGGCCATGCTAACCTCCCACCAGAGGGAATTTTATATCCAAGTTAAGCAACTCCTAAATGTGAAGGGTGGTGGTGTCGCCAAAAGCTCAGTTAAAATTTTCCTTCGGTGGTTGTTCCATGCTTTCCCCAGTGTCTCTGCGGAAGATGTTAGAAAGAAGGAATTTTGGGAGCGTGTGGGCGCGAAATAAATGGAGGGAATCTAACGCGGGGATTCTTCCATCAAAGATAGCTTTACTAAGCTGTATTTGCTAATTTGGGAAGTTGTTAGATCGGAAAGCGCATGGGACGCGAACCGGGGGAGGGGGGGGGAAGCCGCCGAACAAAACCCCAGTTAACCCTGAACCCATTTTCCTACCGTCCTTTCCTTCCCCTTCTTCCCCTAAACTGGGTGGGCAGGGAGGAGTACTCCGCCATTCAGAGGTGCAGGACAGCTCCCAGAACGCGGACTGTGTTCCTGGCTTCCCCAAGCCCCCCCGGCATCCGTGCCTTAGCAGCACTGGCCACGTCGCTAGGGACCTGATCCCAAACCCTCATTCCAATCCCTTTTTCCCAGTTGAAAATCCCAGTTTTAGTGCAACCCAGTGCAGTTCTGTCTCCCTAAACCCTTTCCTTTGTCCCCCTGAGGAAGCCCTGCTGACCGCGTGGCGGGAAACTGCGGCGCCTTTGTCTTCACAAAATGGAGGGCGGGCACCAGTGGGTGCTTCTTCTTCCCACAATCCCTTTGTTCCCATCATTGATCTAAACCCCTCCTGCTTCCCTGTGGGCATGGGTGCTACCCCCTCGAGAGATCAGGTTGCTTCCCATCCCCCTGTTCCTCCTCGTGTGGGTGTTCCCTCCAGTCCTTTGCATGTTCTCCAGGCCGTGTCATCAGCCCCACCCTCTCCCGACAGGGAGGGCTCTGTCGTCTCCATCCCGCTGTCTCAGGAATGGGACAGCCCCCGTCCTGTCCTCCGCCCTCCGCCTCCACGTGCCCACGGTCCCCGGGGATCCGGGGGTGTGGGGGGGCAGGAACAGGTTTGCGAAATCGAGCAGCTGCTTTCAACACCAGCCTCCTACACCAGGGGAGGGGAGAACCCTAAATGGGAACCCCTTCCCTATGAATCAGTCAAAGAGATCTGCAAAACATTAAGAGATTTTGGCCCAAAAAGCCCATTTTTAAGGGCATTTTAAAAGCAACTTTAACATCTAAAACAATGGTGCCGGCAGACCTTAAACGTCTGTTCAGCTGCTTGCTTCTCCCATCTGAATACAAATTGTGGGAGAGGAAGTGGAAAAGATTGGCAGCAGATCTGCTTCCAGAAATCTTGGAGGGACCATATAGCCTTGATTTCGCAGAAGAACCAATCACTTTAAACCATCTTATTGGTGAAGGAGAATGGAGTGAAGGGCAGCTCCAGGCTAGGGGAATTCCAACCGCGGTGCTGGACATGTCCAGGGGTGCTGCAGAGCGCGCGTTCCTGGCTATGCCCACTAAGGAGCCGATGGTACCCTACACAGCAATTAAACAATCTGTTGCAGAGCCTTTTGTAGATTTCGTAGACCGTGTCCGGGTGGCAGTGGAGATGGGTGTGGAGGGATCCGAACTCCAGGACAAGCTTGTCCTAGAAGTGGCATCGATGAACGCAAATGAAGTGTGCAAAAGGATCATCCTAGTGTTGCCAGTTTAAATTGGGAGGGACATTTTCTTGCTCAATGCCCATTTTTAGGGAGTGCACCACCAGGGGCAGCAGGAGGGGGGGGGGGGGGAGGGGAACCCCACCATTCCAAAAAACTAAAGGGGGAGCGTGGATCTGCCTCGCGTGCAGACAAAAATGAGGCAGGTCGTGGGGCTGCAAGAGGAGCCACAATTCACCATATAGTACCATCAGTGAGCGGCTGTCTCTCAACAACAGACAAAAGGGAGCCTTATCAGCTTCAACTCACTAACCCTGTCCATTTCCATTCTCAGGACTGGCATTTCTTTATAGCAGATGCAGAGCTTCTAGCGCACATCTGCCGCTGTGAAACCAGACGGAGAGAAGATCTCCTAAACTGTAGGTACCTCGTTGTTGGGGGCACAAAACACACACCACTGGAGATAGAGGTTCCTCCGGTAATTTCCACGCTTAATCCAAGGCTCTTCTATCTCGCGGCACACTGTGTCCACCCCCCCCCTCTTCCTACTGAAGGGCCAGGTTATTGCACAGGCAATTCCTATTCCTCATGCCCTGTGTAATGATCTGGAACTCTCAGTCTTTTACGCTGGGAAGTTGGGAGAGGAAAAACCCCTCATATGGTGTGGACTTAAGTGCGAGGGGCATTCAATACATCTTCAGGGGATGATGGACACCAGAGCAGACGTGACAGTCATTCCACCGCACAAGTGGCCGTCACAATGGGAGTTGCAAAGCGTGGCAATGCCAGTCTTAGGACGAGGTGGGCCTCAACCAGCAATACAATCCAAAAACATAGTCCAAATTAAGGGTCTGAATGGGCTACTAGCCTCACTACGTCCGTTTGTGATCGACAGCAAATTTACCTTATGGGGGAGAGACGCCATGTCCCAGTGGGGGGCCAAATTGGAATTTCTGGCCCCCTGAAATTTTTAGGTGCGGCCACTGAGAAGCTCCCCACACAGAAACTGACATGGCTCACAGATAGGACAATCTGGGTGGAGCAGTGGCCACTGAGTAAACAGAAATTGCAGGCACTCACAAAGCTTGTGGAGGAAGAATTGGCAAAAGGCCACATTATAGAGACAAACAGCCCCTGGAACTCTCCAGTGTTTGTAATTAAAAAACCGGGAAAGGACAGGTGGCAAGTCCTCCACGACTTGAGAAGTATCAATGATGTTATTGAGGATATGAGCTTCCTCCAACCAGGTATGCCATCTCCATCTATGCTACCCCAAAATTATAATTTGGCTGTGATTGACATAAAGGATTATTTTTTCCAAATTCCTCTCCACCCAGACAACGCTCCTCGCTTTGCCTTCTCTGTGCCCTCCATCAACAGAGAAGCCCCAATGAAACGCTATCATTGGACGGAACTACCACAGGGTCTCAAATGTTCCCCAACTATATGCCAGTGGTATGTCACCAGGATTCTGTCCCCAGTGTGTGCCACATGGATGTCCTGCATTTTCTATCATTACATGGATGATGTGTTGGTCTGTGCCCCTGACAGTGAGGTCCTACAAGAAGCATTAGAGGACACTATTAAGGCTTTGTTGGTGGCTGGATTTGAGTTGCAAAAGGAAAAGGTACAGTTGCTGCCATCCTGGATGTATCTGGGCCTAGAAATTAACAACAGGACAGTTAGGCCTCAACAAATTCAAATAGATAACAACCCAAAGGCATTAAATTACCTCCAACGCCTATGTGGATCCTTAAATTGTATCAGGCCTTGGCTGGGGCTCACCATGAGGGATCTATCCCCCTTTTTGACTTGTTAACAGAAAGGGAGGGGGATGAAGGTTTAGGTTCCCCGAGAGCCCTGACCCGGGAGGCCAGAGCAGTACTCGAGAAGGTCCAGACAACCATCGCGAGCAGGCAGGCCCATCGTTGTCAACCAGGGCTGCCGTTCCTCTTCATTATTCTAGGTGAGTGACCACATCTCTACGAGATATTTCAGTGGGACAAGGGTCAACAGGATCCTCTCTTAATAATAGAGTGGGTGTTCCTTGGCCACAGACAGTCCAAGAGCATCACCAGGCCATAGGAGCTGATGGCGCAGCTCATCATGCGAGCCAGGGCTCGTCTGCAAGTGTTAGCAGGCTGTGATTTCACATGTATCCACCTTCCCATCAAAACATCTATGGGGAAGATGACCAAGGAGACCTTTGAACACCTTTTAAGACAAAATGAAAATTTGCAGTTCGCTCTAGATAGGTACTCAGGGCAAATTCAGATTGGACATCCTGGTCATCATTTGTTCAACACTGAGTTCAAATTGTTGCCAAAAGAAGTACAAAGTAAAAGACCACTCAAGGCCCTGACAGTGTTCACAGACGGGTCAGGGAAGTCCCACAAGTCAGTGGTGACTGGGAAGGACTTCGAGGCTCAGCTGTGGGAAACAGATGTTAAGATAGTGGAAGGTTCCCCACAAGTAGCTGGGTTGGATGCAGTGGTAAGGGC
This sequence comes from Vidua chalybeata, assembly GCF_026979565.1. Taxonomy (NCBI): domain Eukaryota; kingdom Metazoa; phylum Chordata; class Aves; order Passeriformes; family Viduidae; genus Vidua; species Vidua chalybeata. Next base: position 151,747 of record NW_026530341.1, read on the forward strand.
TTTTGAGAGATTTAGCCAACCTTTCAATCTGGTAACAGACTCAGCATATGTTGCAGGAGCAGTATCAAGAGCAGAACATGAAGTCTTAAAGGAGGTCTCAAACCAGGTCATCTTCGGTTTGCTCGCAAAGTTAGTACACCTGATTTCTCACCACGAGCATCCCTTTTACTTGGTGCACGTGAGATCACACACGGATATCCCAGGCTTCATTGCTGAGGGGAACCGCAGAGCAGACGCCTTGGCAGCTCCAGTACAGCTAGGAGGCCAGCCAAACATAGTCGAGCATGCCAAGCTCAGCCATCAGAAGTTCCATCAAAATGCCCCAGGTCTGGTACGCCAGTTCAATCTGCGGCATGACCAAGCCAGGGAAATAGTGGCCTCATGCCCCAACTGTCAGGAGACAGCTTTACCAACACTGGGAGCAGGTGTGAATCCCAGAGGTCTCCGCAGTTGTGAGGTATGGCAAATGGATGTCACAAAAGTCCCTGAATTTGGGAAACTCAGAAATGTCCATGTATCAGCGGACACCTTCTCGGGTGCAGTTTTTGCCTCAGCCAACATAGGTGAGAGAGCTGCAGACGTAAGGAAACACCTCATACATGTGTTTGCAACCTTGGGGGTCCCAGCCACAATTAAGACTGACAGTGGTCCAGCTTATACTTCCAGAGTGTTCAGAAACTTCCTGCAGGAATGGGGGGTCCAACATAAGACTGGGATTCCTCACTCCCCCACCGAACAGGCAATAATAGAAAGGACTCATCAAACGTTAAAACAGGTCCTCCGAAAGCAGCGGGGAGAAGTGCAAGTGCTGTCACTGCACAAGAGACTCTGCAAGGCATTGTTTACCATCAGTTTCCTAAACTGTTCTTTTGACAGGCCAGAACCACCAGCACTGAGACATTTCAAGCAGCATCAGCAGCTTTGGCCAGAAGAGCGGCCACCGGTGCTGGTGAGGGATCCTGATTCTAAAGAAATCCAGGATCCATTCCCACTTTTGACTTGGGGACGGGGATATGCATGCGTATCCACGGATTTGGGAGTCAAGTGGGTCCCCAGGAGACATGTAAAACCATACACCCCAGGGCAACTAGTGAGTCAGGACGATAATGTGCCTGTGGATGCAACAAACGATCCCACTAACCAGGGGGTTGCATCCAATCGCAGATGCCGCGGGGAGGAAAGGGATTCCACATCTCTTTAAAAAATTTCCCTAAAGCCAAAGGGAAAATCCTTTCAGCTACCTCAGTCCGTTTGTGTTCCAAATCAATTTGTTTGCAATAAAGTTGTTTTCCTAGTTTCCCTATCCCCAAGCACTCAGGAAGGAATCAGCTCCAGTACCATCTCCAAGCCCTCTCCATCTTCAAAGGCAGTCATCGCAGTCACAGCAGAAGAAGAGACTGAGTGAGGAGGCGACCACACAAGTAGTCAAGAAGTTTAAACAGCTGTCTTTTTTATTTAATAAAAAACAGGGAGATGTTGCATGCTGGGTTGGTTCAGTTAGGGGATTTAATAAATGTTAGTTAGTCGGTTCTCTGTACCACCAATTTCCCCCCACAATGGTTCGCTCCAAGTTGTCTACCATAGGAGCTCTTACATGTCCAGCCTATAGCCACCCCCTGTTTATTCCTGAAAGTTCTGTGTCAGTCACCCCATCCTTGCAATCCTAGTCCCAGAACACTGTACCCACCTCTGTTACGTTCCTGTAGGTTGCTGTGATCCACGTCACTCCCCTGTCGTATGTCCCCATTGGGCAAGGGGGACTTTCGCCCCTGTCTGCCCGCCCCCTATTTAACCCAATGCCTCCATTGTTCAATCGCCATTTTGTCCTCACGCGCGACCTGGGAACCGCCGCTCCAGCCACCGCAGTGGCCACGTGGGAAATAAACGTTCTCCAGCTACACAGGCAAGGTGTGCCTTCTCTCGTCCCTTTGCTTCCTCTCAGCATATGGCTACGAAAGCTGCATTACCCACACCGGAGTGCTCAGCCCTAGAGCCTCCGCACACGCGGCAGCTTCGGTCTCACAAAGGGCAGCGCTAGCCGGGCTTCCCAGCCGCCCGAGACCGGAGCGAAGAACAAAGGCTGCATCATTGAGGCTCTCGAGGATTGGCAGAAACCTCCATCAAAATGTACACTGCTGTGGGTCTTTTTACTCTGGCAAAGCAAGCAATTGAGGGTTGTTTGATTTATGCTAATGCAAATAACAGGGTTACAAAGAAAATTGCTCGGAAAGGGAGGCCTTAGTCTGTATGTCCCTTCCAAAGATGTCAGGTGAATTTGAGTTCTTAGTTGACACGGGCAGATAAGTCCAGTATAAACAAGTTACCAGTAGGAATCACCATTGGGAAGAAGGTCTGTGAGGTTTTAGGGGCAGAGGGAAGACCATTTAAAGCATCTATAGTTGAGAATATAGAAATCAAGGGGAATTCAAGACAATGTTTGGCAGACTTTATCTATCTGCCCAATTTAGGAAGTAACCTCTTGGGAAGAGACTTTCAAGTTCAACTGGGGTTAGGGATCATCCCAAGAGATGGGAGGATGGTAGTCCAGGTCATGAGGCTGACCCAGAGAGACATAGAGGAAATAGACCCCAGAGTATGGGCAGAAGAAAGTAAGTGTGGATACTTGAACATCACGCCAATAAAAATAGAAATGCAAAAAGATACACCCCCTATCCGAGTCAAGCAATACCCAATATCCCCTGAAGGCAGGAGTGGATTAGCCCCAGTGATCAAACGACTATTAGAGCAAGGTATTCTAGAATCCTGCATGTCCCCCCATAACACTCCTATACTAGCCGTAAGAAAAGCAGAGGGGAAATACAGACTAGTTCAAGACTTAAGGGAAGTAAACAAGAGGACTATTACCAGACACCCTGTGGTATCCAACCCCTATACCCTTTTAAGCCAAATTCCAAGGGAACATGCCTGGTTCACAGTAATAGATTTTAAAGATGCCTTCTGGGCATGTCCGCTGGCAGAGGAATGTCGTGACTGGTTTGCATTTGAGTGGGAAGATCCTGACAGAAGGAGAAAGCAACAGCTAAGATGGACACGCCTCCCACAGGGGTTTACAGAATCCCCAAACCTCTTTGGGCAAGCACTAGAGAAACTACTAGGGCAGTTCACCCCTGAAGAAAACATTCAGATCTTACAGTATGTAGATGACTTCTTAGTATCTGGAAATGAGCAAGACCGGGTCAAAACCACCAGTGTTCGACTCCTAAATTTCCTGGGAGAAAACGGCCTAAAAGTATCCCAAGAAAAACTACAATTTGAACAATCTGAAGTGACGTACCTAGGTCACATAATTGGAGCAGGGTATAAGAAACTAAGTCCTGAGAGAATCTCAGGTATCCTGTCTATCCCAGCTCCCAAGACTAAGAGAGATGTAAGGAAGCTACTAGGCCTGTTTGGTTATTGTAAACTGTGGTTAGATCAATATACCAAAAGCGTGAAGTTCCTTATGATAAATTAGTAGACTCTGAGCCTGTAAAGTGGACAGAAGAGGATGAGGAACAACTACGAGGCTTTAAAGATAAACTGTCCTCGGCACCTGTTCTAAGCCTGCCTGACCTTAAGAAAGAGTTTAACCTGTTTCTGAGTACAGAAGGGGGAATTGCATATGGGGTATTAACCCAGGAATGGGGAAGACAAAAAAAAACCAATAGCCTACCTCTCAAAACTACTAGACCCAGTAGCCAGAGGATGGCCAACTTGCCTGAAAGTAATCGCAGCTGCAGCTATCCTGATAGAAGAAGCCCAAAAATTGACTCTGCAAGGGAAAATTAAAGTCCACACCCCCCACGATCTCAAAACAGTGCTAAGCCAAAAAGCTCAGCAGTGGTTGACTGACTCTAGAATATTGAGGTATGAGATCATCTTAATGAACACAGGTGACTTAGAGTTAGTCATCTCCAAATGTCTAAACCCTGCGCAATTTCTTACTGGAGAACCCCTGGCAGATCTAGAACATGATTGTGTTGAACTCATAAATCTACAGACCAAAGTGAGAGAGGATTTAGAAGATGTACCCTTGCCATATGGGAGATCCCTTTTTATAGATGGGTCCTCAAGAGTAGTAGGAGGGAAAAGAGCCTCAGGATATGCTGTCATAGATGGGGAAGACATGAAAGTCGCAGAAAAAGGGAAACTGCCCTCGAACTGGTCAGCCCAGTGTTGTGAAGTCTATGCTTTGAAAAGAGGATTAGACCTGTTAGAGGGAGACCAAGGAACTATCTACACAGACTCGCAATATGCGTTTGGGATCATCCATACCTTCGGAAAAATTTGGGAGGAGCATGGCTACTTAAACTCCAAAGGGAAGAACCTAGTACATGAGAAACTGATAAAACTAGTATTAGAATCCTTACAAAAGCCCGCAGAGATAGCTGTGGTGCATATAAAGGGACATCAGAAAGGACACACCCGTGAAGAAAAGGGAAATCGATTAGCAGGTCAGATCGCTAAAGAAGCAGCCTTAGACCCAAGAAACCCAGTCAAAGCTTTTAAAATAGAAGTAGGACCAAGTAAAGAAAGAAAAGAAGAAGAGCCGAGGTTCAGTGAAAAAGAATTAAAAACAATAAAAGAACTAGAATTACATCAAGGGAAACAAGGAGAATGGTTAACTCCTGATGGCCGTAGGTTCCTAAATAAAGCCCTAGCTCGAAGAGTGCTAGTAGAGTTATACGAATTGACCCACTGGGGAATCCAAGGTTTGTGCGACCACTTTTTACGGGAAAATTTATGTCTTGGAGTATATGATCTGGCGAAGGCAGTCACAAGAGGGTGTGCGATTTGCCTGAAAACTGACCAAAAGGTAATGAGAAAAACAGCATGTGGGGGAGGAAAACTTGCTTTGAGACCTTTTCAAAACATACAAGTAGATTTCACTGAAATGCCCTCTGTGCAGGGGTACAAACATTTACTAGTGATTGTAGATCATCTCACTCACTGGGTGGAGGCTTTCCCAACCAGAAAAGAAACCGCGCAGGAAGTTGCAAGAATAATCCTAGAAAACATCATACCACGATACGGGCTAGTCAATAACATTGACTTGGACCAAGGTCCACATTTTGTCGCTCAAACTTTACATCAAGTAACAAAAGCCCTGGGGATAAGGTGGAGATTGCACACCCCATGGCATCCTCAAAGCTCTGGAAGAGTAGAAAGGATGAATAGAACTCTTAAAAATGTGTTAACTAAATTAATTGAAGAAACAAAGATTAATTGGCTCAGGTGTTTACCTCTCACTCTCTTGCGCATCAGAACCAGACCTCGGTCCGACATAGGGGTCTCTCTGTATGAAATGATGTTTGGACTCCCTTTTTAATCACCCCTTTCAGTACAGCAGATTATCTGGAAGGGGAGGCAGCAACTCAGAAATATTTAGAGGTCATAGGAAAATCCCTAGAAGGCCTCCGAAAGAAGGGGTATCTCTCCCAAACTTCCCCTCTGGATGCCAATGCCCACATCAGTCCTGAGGATTGGGTGTTGATAAAGTCCTGGAACACTACCACTCCATTAACCCCCAAATTCGAAGGACCTTTCCAGGTACTACTCACCACACACACTGCGGTATGGCCCCAAGAAAAAGGCTGGACCCACGTCACCAGAGTTAAAGGACCAGTGCCACCCCCAGACGCCAGACCAGACCAAACAGTGTCACCCGCCTCCTCTTGTGCATGGACAGTAATTAAGAAACCAGAGGACTTAAAATTAACTTTAAGGAAGACTTGCTAGAGACTGATATACAGTAAGGTGTTAATAACTGTTTCTGAGTTAAAGTACCATAGTAAAGGTTTAAGTACTTGGTAATTGTTTAATAAGACTAAGTGTCCTTTAGCCAAAGGAGTTACCTAAAAAAAACTTGGTTTCTAAAGGATACAAGAATTACCCTCAGGCCTGAGTAAAAGCATACAAATGCATAAGAAGTTAGCCCTCAAAAGCCAAAGACTGTAAGTTGATGCTGGCGACCGAGGGGATGGGCAGGGCGCGGAAACTCTCGGCGGGAAGAGTCCAAAGACCCGGATTCTTGCTAGTGCACATCTGCGAGGAAAGGAGGAGGAGGGGGGCGGCGGAGAGCGCATGCCCAATCGGGAGCCGCGCTCAGCACTGCTACCATGTAAGGGAGAGACCTCCCCCTGCGGGCGGCAGGGCAAGCCCAGGTGGTGGGAACGACACCGCCCCCGAAGGGAGGGGGAGGGACGGGGCCAGAGCCGCACGAAAAGGCACCGGGACCCGGAAATGCGCTGGCATTCGACTTCCGGCTCTGAGACCAGCTCCACCAGCTCTGACAGCTCGGGAGAGCTGATGGATGCCGACGGGGACTCAGAAACGGAAAAAGCGGAGCTAACGCGGTTTAAAACAAAAACTAATAAAGCCTTAAGCCACATCGAAAGGCAATCACAATGCGAACCAGCCCAGTTTACCGACTGGGCTAGGATAAAGATAGCCTGTGCAGAGTGGGCTCCTTCAGGGGCAGTCCAAGCTTTCCCGGTTAGGATCACCGGGTCAGAGGGGAATCAACAGAGGATATATAATCCGGTAAACCCCAAAGGCGTACAGGCAATTGTCAAAGCGATCTCAGAGAAAGGGATCAACTCGGCTATGGTCTCCACCCTCGTGGACGGCCTCTTTGGCAATGACGACTTGCTCCCCTTTGATATCAAACAAATAAGCCGCATGATACTCGGTGGTGCGGGAATGATCGTGTTTAAGCAGGAATGGGAAGATAATTGTACAAGAGCTCTAGCCCAGGCTTCCGGGGTGGGGCAGCCACTGCACAGCTCGAGCCTATCTAGGCTGCTGGGGAAACACGACGAGATGGTTACACCTCAGCAACAAGCCGCACAGATGCGAGCTGAGGAAGTCAGGGCCACCACTCGAGCTGCTAGGGAGGCTATTCGGGCTGCCTCTCTGGTTGTGGCCAAGCCGTCACCGTGGTCCACATTAAGACAGGCAGAGAGCGAAAGCTTCACGCAGTTCGTAGACCGCCTACAGGCGGCAGTAGACTCCTCTACCCTGCCTGCAGAGGCAAAGGGTCCCGTGGTGGCAGACTGCTTGTGTCAGCAATGCAACTCCGTCACCAAAGACATCCTGCGCTCCCTGCCAGCCGGGGCCAGCCTGGCCGACATGATCAGGCACGTCGTAAGAGAGGAACACCTAACACCCGTCCAAGCAGCCGTTCGCACCCTAACCAGTGCCATGGCGTGCTTCAAGTGCGGTCAGGCAGGTCACATTGCAGTGAGCTGTCCCCAGCCGGCACAGCAGTCTGCAGCGGTGCCCCCACCTCAAGCACGCCCGAGAGGGCCCTGCTGGAGCTGTGGGAAGAAGGGGCATTTCACTAAGGACTTCAGGTCCCAGCCTCAGGGAAACGAGAAAGGGAGGGGGCGCACTGGCCGCACTCAGCCTCCTCCCGCTGTGAATGCGAAGCGGCTCGTTTATGTCAACCCCCAGTGGGGCGGGGGGCCCTCATACCCCATGCCCCCACAGGAGGCAGACAGCTTCGCACCCCCACCAGCGACACAATCGCAGAGCTTTGCAGCGCCGCCAGTGGCATCCTCATACCCACCACCGCCACAAGCCGCACCTGTGCCACAGGGCCAGCAGGGGACGCCCCAGAGCGGGACCCCTGGGTGGCCTTGGCCATGAAAATAGGGAAGGAGCCCCTGAAGATGTGGGGGACATGCCGCCTTTATGGCAGTCAGGATCCCCACGTCATAGGGCTTCAGTTCTGGGCGGACACGGGATCAGACTGCTCAGTTTTTCCCCAAGCGCTTTGGCCTCAGCATTGGCAGTGCAAAGAGGTCCCCCCAGTGAACGGAGTGGGAGGGCCATCCCAGGCGTGGAAAAGCACCCAGCTGGTGGCTATAACACTCCACACGAAAAAGGGACCGGAACAGACGGTGGCAATCTACCCCTACATTCTACAAAGCTCTCCACCCTTGATAGGAAGGGATGTCCTCGCTATGTTAGGGGTCAGGATCACAAATTTATCCTGAGGGCCACTGCCGTACACCCACCGCTGCCAATCAGACTGACCTGGAAATCGTCAGACCCCATATGGGTCGAGCAGTGGCCCCTGTCAAAGCCTCGAATGGCAGCCTTGCTGGAACTGGTCAGCCGCGAGCTGCAGAAGGGTCACATAGAACCCTCCACCAGCCCGTGGAACACCCCTGTATTTGTAATCCCCAAAAGGTCCGGAGAGGGTCATCGCCTCATCCACGACCTGAGGGAAGTGAACAGGACAATCCAACCCATGGGTCCAGTTCAGACACTGCTGCCCACGAACTCAGCCATCCCCAAAGGGCAGCCATGCGCAGTGCTGGACATCAAGGACTGCTTCTTTTCAATACCCCTGCACACTGAGGACAAGGAACGGTTCGCCTTTTCCATCGTGTTCCCAAACGGCGAGTGACCTAACCTCCACTTCCAATGGAAGGTGCTGCCGCAAGGTCTCGTGGACAGCCCGACCATATGCCAGATCACCGTGGACAGAGCACTGATGCCAGTCCGACAGTCCTACCCCGCTGCGACCATCATTCAATACATGGACGACATCCTCGTCACTGCACCATCGGCAAGCCAAGTGGATCACCTGGTGACCGCGATCACGGAAACTCTCCAGGCCAGTGGCTTTGAGATCGCAGACACAAAGATCAAGAGAGGACCCTGCGTGACCTTCCTGGGAGTGGGGATCACGGACTCCTACGTGACACCTCCCAAGGTGAAGGTCCGCCGAGACACCAAGACGCTCCATGACATGCAGCGCCTTGTGAGTTCTCTGCAGTGGCTCCGCAACATCATCCTGATTCCACCCGAGGTCATGGAACCCCTATATGACCTCCTGAAAGGAAAGCACCCCTGGGACCCCAAGGAGCTGACGCCGCAAGCAGCGAGCTCCCTCGACTTCATCGAGCACCAGATGTCTACTGGCATGCTTGCCAGGTGGGACCCAGATGCGCCACTCGATCTATACATCCACTTCACACAAAAGGGAGGAGTGGGAGCACTGGCCCAAGGACCTTCCGAAAAGTCCTGGCCGATCCAATGGGTGGTCCTCGGAAGACCAACTCGAGCGTTTTCCTTGGGAGTTGAATGCATCGCCAACCTCATCATGAAAGGCAGGAGACTCGCCCTGAGACACCTGGGAACCGAGCCGACAAGAATCCACCTCCCCTTTCGCAAACGGCCAACCACGGAGTCGACCGCGATATCGGAGCACCTGGCCCTTGCTCTCACCGGCTTCGGAGGAGAAATCTCCTACGCCACCAGGCCACCTTGGACTCAGCTGCTGACCATTGTCGACATAGACATGCCGCCAAAGGTCATGGACCGACCGCAGCCGGGACCGACGGTCTTCACAGACGCTTCCTCCACGACTTCTACTTCAGCGGCAGTGTGGCAGGCAGGAGAGCAATGGCATTGCGTCAAAACAAGTGACCCCACACTGTCAGTGCAACAACTGGAAGCAGCAGCAGTTGTCTTGGCGTGCGGACTCTTCCAAGACGAACACCTCAACATCGTAACGGACTCTATATTCGTGGCAAGGCTTTGCCTGGCCATGTCAGGACCAGGCGTGTCAACGTCAGCAGCGGCCTCAATGCTGGAGGAGGCGCTCTCCTCGCGACGGGGCACCGTGTCTGTCATTCACGTCAACAGCCACAACCCAGTCAAAGGCTTCTTCCAGACCGGCAATGACAAAGCGGACGCCGCAGCAAAGGGAGTGTGGACACTGCAGGAAGCTCGGCAGCTGCACGAGTCGCTCCACATTGGAGCCAAAGCACTGGCAAAGAGATGCGGGATCTCGACCGTGGACGCAAAACATGTAGTGGCCACTTGCCCTCACTGCCAGAAGTCACCCCTGTGGACCAGTGGGGTCAACCCAAGAGGTCTCAAGGCCTCGGAAATCTGGCAGTCGGACTTCACCTTATGTCAACTGCTAAAGCCCCGAGCATGGCTTGCAGTGACGGTGGACACCTACAGCGGAGCGATCGTAGCCACACAGCACCCCAAAGCTAACTCTAAGGCCATGGTACAGCACTGGCTGACAGCTATGGCATGGCTTGGTATCCCCAAGCAAATCAAAACTGACAACGGTTCCAATTTCATTTCCAAACCAGTGCAAGAATTCGCCTCGAAATGGGGCATCACCTTAGTACAAGGTATCCCATATAACAGCACCGGGCAGGCCATAGTTGAGCAAGCAAACCAGACCCTGAAAGCTAAGCTAGAAGTGTTGGCAAAGGCAGAGGGTTTTGCCAATTCCGTCCCCCCAGGAGACCAAGCGCGTATACTGGCAACAGCTTTGCTGGCACTGAATCAGTTCCCCAGAGGAGATGAGGCAGACAGTCCTGTACGAAAGCACTGGGTCACCCAAGCCCAAGAGGAGGGCCCGCAGGTTGTAATCAAAAACGAGCTGGGCGAATGGGAACGGGGCTGGAGACTGGTGCTCACGGGACGGGGGTATGCGGCGGTTAAAAAAGAGGGCAAGATCAGGTGGTGCCCACTTAAGTCAATCAAGCCAGACCTTCAGAATGAGACTAACGAGAATTGCGAGTTTCTGTTTACAGGACATGCTCGTGGGTCGTCCCCGTAACGTGTACATCCCGGTTCCAGAGGAAAACGATGAACCACCAAAACGCCGGACACCACCCAAGAGTCCTACACCGGTGACACCCAGACAGCAACGGTGGCTTTGTGTGATCTTGCTATTAGGGCTCGTCGCCGAGGGGCGAGCTAACCCAAACTATTACCCCCATCAGCCATTCAGGTGGGTCATGCAACATCTTTCAGGTGACAAGGTGTTCAAAGAAATCACCACAGCAGGCACCCCGTCCTTCGTGTTCCATATCGCCGACCTGTTTCCAGGACGACCAAAAATACGACCCCAGCACCCACACATCATGCACATGTACCTGTCCTACTGGTGTCCAGCCTCCAACCCAGGGAAGAAGTACTGTAACTACCCGGGGTGGGGATATTGCGGACACTGGGGCTGTGAAACCATTGTCACAGATGCCAGACCATCGGGAGAAGGGTGGGAACCACAGGAGCCCGATAGATTCTTGCAGTTCACCTGGGCACCTACCGGCTGTAAAAAGCCCGCCATCGTGAAAGGGGTCTATAGCAACCATTATACACAACCCAAATATCGGAAGTGCACAGACTATAACATGACGGTTCTGCAGCCAGAACACCCTAGTTGGGCCACAGGCAGAACGTGGACTGTAGTTCTCAAGGGGCCAAAAGAGTGGGTGAATGTGCGAATTATGAGGCTCCAACCACCGGCACCCCGACCGGTAGGACCCAATAAGCTTATTAAGGACGTGCTGAAAGGGGGAAACATAACCCATCCCAAACCACTACCCACAAAGGCCACTGATATCCCGACCGGCCATGCAGATGCCTTCCAAATAGGCCGCTTAGCCGAGTCAGACTCAGACCCAATCTTCCGCATGCTGGAGGCTACCTTTCTATCCTTGAACGAATCCAACCCGAACCTAACCAGTTCCTGCTGGCTTTGTTACGATGTCAAACCTCCTTTCTACGAAGGAGTTGCTCTAGACACCCCCTTCAGTTACTCCACAGCCGAAGCCCCTCACCAGTGCAGATGGGACACTCCCCGTAGAGGAATCACCCTGAGTCAAGTCACAGGCCAGGGCAAATGCTTTGGCAATGCAGCCTTGGCAAAGCAGAAAGGCAACTTCTGCACCAAAGTCGTCAAGCCCAACAGAAAGGTCAACAAGTGGGCGGTCCCATCCGCATCTGGGATGTGGGTGTGTCAGAGATCTGGGGTGAGTCCTTGCGTGTTCCTTGCCAAGTTCAATGACGCTATCGACTTCTGTGTCCAAGTTCTGATTGTTCCTAGGGTCCTGTACCACTCAGACGAGGAGGTGTACCACATCTTTGAGGAGCCCAGCCGACTTCACAAAAGAGAAATAATAACGGGAGTGACTATTGCAATGCTGCTCGGCCTGGGAGCAGCTGGCACAGTCACAGGTGTCTCAGCCCTCGCGACCCGACACCAAGGGCTTGCTCAGCTGCAAACGACCATCGATGAGGACCTGCAGAGGATCGAGAAATCCATCTCCTTTCTAGAGAAATCAGTTTCCTCGCTTTCAGAGGTGGTCTTACAAAACAGGCGAGGACTGGACCTCTTGTTCATGCAGCAAGGAGGTCTGTGTGCCGCCTTGAAGGAGGAATGCTGCTTCTACGCGGACCACACAGGAGTCATTAAAGACTCCATGGCAGAACTCCGAGATAGACTGGCTCAAAGAAAGAAAGACAGGGAAACCCAACAGAGCTGGTTCGAATCCTGGTTCAATCAATCGCCATGGCTCACTACTCTAATTTCCACCCTAGTAGGTCCGCTAGCGATACTGCTTTTAACCTTCACATTCGGACCATGCTTGCTGAACAGGCTGGTCTCATTTGTTCAAGCTCGCCTAGAACGGGCCAACATCCTGTTTATAGGCCGGCAACAAATGCTGTGAACCAAAAACCGAGGACACTGCCAGTCGCAGAGGTTCTCTAAACTTGCCTTGCGAAGACTACTCAGGTTTACCAAAACCCCTTTTCCCTTATCATATTATAACTTCGTACCTCACCTTAGTGCCTATGTTTATAACTACCTCATTCATTAGTAAAAAAAGGGGGGGAGATGTGGTAGATAGGGACAGGCGAACGGAAAATCTCAGGATGTGACAGAAAGCAAGACCCTTCCCCCTTCTTCCTGCTATAGGTAATCAATCACCCCTGAAGCATGCAGCCCCTCCTAACTCTGTAGTTTTCCACTCCTTACTAACCCTAGCCAGACCCACCATCCCCTTTTGACGTAGGAAAGCCCCCTTGACTATTTAACCCCACGAGATGAGATAATAAAGGCCATTTGACCATCCACCACATTGGTGTCTGTGCATGTCAGTGGACCGAGTGACCCAGGGGAAGCCGGGTCGCCGTGCTGTATCTTGGAACCAGGTCACCCGCCTTCTCACCAGAAGGCGACACAACACTAAAAAAACTACTAACTCTAGCTAAGTACCGATATTGAAATGCTAATTAGCTAATCGCTCTGTTTGTTTTCTCTAAACTACCTGGCCTCCCACCCCTCCACGCTGCCATTCTGGGACTAACATGCAAATAAAAACCCCTTAGGATCATGGGAGTATTTTTAGGAGATAAAAATGAATATAAATCAAAAACTGAACACAATAGAGGAGTCTAGACAAATGCCCTAGCTGAGGAAGAGGGAAACACATCCCCTGACTGGCTTTTAACCATCGCCATCACCTAAGAAAGAACAGACTATATTAGGCTCTGAGAAGCCGGGAGATAGAGACAGAGAGCCCTGGTGCTGCCACCACGGAAGGAGCGGGGACAGCTGTTGTTCTGGACTTCAGCAACAGACTCTGCACGCCACGCCTCCTCATCCTCGGGCCACCGCTGTGCCACAAGGAAAGGAGAAAGGACAGCTGCTGCTCGGGACTCCAGTGACCGACTCTGCATGCCTCCTTCCTTTCGGCTGCCTGGGAAAGCTACGACTGCGGGGGTGAGTTCTGCGTCGAGCCCCCTGTCCAGCTGATCTTTTTAATAAAGAGCTGAACATTAATAAAGGCATTAGCCCTGTTCATTTCACCCAGGACCGAGAGAAGCCGCCGCAGAGTTTTTTCGCGTTCCTGTGGCCCCCGTGCCGACCAGCCCCCCCACCGCTCCGACCGCGGCGGCCCCGCCTCCCGCGCCGCCCGCCGGGCCGGCGGAGAACGTTGAAGCCGCTTCGCTCTGCGCCCTGCCGCCTCCTTCTCCTCCTGCAGCGTGTGGATCAGCCCTGCCGCTGGATTCTCCTTCTCCTGTGCGGCGGGAGGGTGTGGAGCCGCCCCTGCTGCCTCCAGCCGCCCGGGCTCCCAGCCGTGACACTGAGGAAGATCCCCAGCCCGCCTCGTCGCTCCCGGCTGTCCCACCCCCCGCTGATTCCATGGGGTCGCCAGGCAACGCGGGCACCGACAGCAACGGGCACCAGCAGCCTGGCGCCGAGCAGGGGCGTGCCCCCGTGGCTGAGCGCCAGCCCGATCGTGCTGAAGATTCCTCTGGGGACAACGCCTGCCCTGCTGTTATAAATGAAAAATGATCCAGCCAAATTAAAAAAATAAAGAGAATTTATTTTAGCAATGTTATAAATTGAGGCGAATAATTTGTTCAGCCTTTCAAGAGTCAATCAGAAATTTATTGACTACAGCAAGCGATGGCAAGCAAACAGCGCTGGGTGCAGCCAGGGAGTCAGCGCTCCGCCAACGGCTCACACCGTTTCCCCCTTCCCACAGTCTTTTTATACTCTCTTTCTTCCGTGTCCGCTGTGTGAAAATTTAGAGAAGACTCTTTGTTCATCAAGACAGAAAGCAGAAGCCTTGTGTAGATAACAGAAAATCAAACGAGAAGCCTTGTGTAAGATAACAGAAAACCACCAGACAGAAACTAGCTGGTATGTTGATTACTTAAGCTGGTTGTGTAATTAGAACTTAGGCGCATATAACATATAACCTTATATGGAAAAGACCATTACAGGGCCGTGGACTTCCACCGAGGAAGAAGAGAGAAGCCTTCCTCAAACGACCACCAGAGAGTAGAAGACGACCCCTAGCAACAGAGGGCGCAAGCACAGAGTACACCCAGCGATACTGCAGACACGGAAGAAAGACAGTATAAAAAGACTGTGGGAAGGGGGAAACGGTGTGAGCCGTTTGCGGAGCGGGGACTCCCCGGCTGCACCCAGTGCTGTTTGCTTGCCATCGCTTGCTGTAATCAATAAATTTCTGATTGACTCTTGAAAGGCTGAACAAATTATTCGCCTCAATTTATAATACGCTGTATCTCTGGGTGTACTCTGCGCTTGCGCCCCCTGTTGCTAGGGGGTCTTCTTTTACTCTCTGGTGGTCGTTTGAGGACAGCTCCTCTCTTCTTCCTCGGTGGAAGTCCACGGCCCTGTAATGGTCTTTTCCATATAGGGTTATATGTTATATGCGCCTAAGCTCAAATCCTGTTATCCACACAAGGTTTCCCCTTTGGTTTCCTGTTATTTACACAAGGCTTCCCCTTTTTGTCTTGATGAACAAACAGTCTTTTCTAACTTATCACAATCCCCCCTTTTCTTTTTCTTTATTTTGTTCATCAAACCTTTTTAGTTCTTGTAAGCTAAGGGCTAAGGTTTCATTAGTCTCAGGATCCTCCAGTGTGGGTTCATATTTGGCCTTTATCAACATGAGGTGAGTGGCTTCTAATCTCCCCTTTACTATGTTTATGATCTTATTAAAAATACACGGGCTAAAGGTTAGTCTCAAAATCAGCCAAATTAGGGGCCCTGCAATTGTGGATAATAGGGTAGTCAGCCACAGGGAACTGTTGAACCAGGTTTCCCTGACTACCCCTGTGTGATCTGCATAGATACAACACTCCTCTCTGAGCGCTGCACATAGCCCTCTTTGATGTAGGAACAGGAGGTCTAATCTTCTCCTATTTTGCAAAACTACTTCAGATAGGGATCTTACTGATTTCTCTAAGGCTGATATCGATTGCTCTATTTGCTCTAAGTCTTCGTCCACTGCTACCCTTAGAGAGTGAAATTCTTTCGTTTGTTTTACTAAGGAGGCCACTCCCGTGCTTACACCCGCTCCCCCCATGAGCATTCTTGAGGGTGATATATAATTTTTGGGATTATAACTACTTGTATGCAGTAATTTGAGGTCTCATTGAAAATTTCTAGGGAGATACAGGGTGTGAGTCCTCTTTTTGCACAGATCCACTTTGTGTGTTCAGCAGGGAGTAACCACTTGGCTGGCTTATCCTCTCGTTTTTTTGTAGTCATTGTTTTGCACAGGAACTCTGTGTGCTGGGGCACTCGGCTAATGCATCTCCCCTTCCCTGTTACTAAGACTAATGTGATTCCTTGCTCTTGCAAATCTTTCTAATTACATGAAGGGGGGTTACTGCCATTTGCATGTCTTGCCTTTTCTGATATTCTAACAACAGTTTCATAAAATGGGGATTTAACATCAAAGCAAAGCCAACGATGCTCTGTAAGCCAGGGGTTAGTTACATTTAAGACCTGGTACGCTCCCTCTACTAGCTTCCAAAGGGTGTTAATTCGAGAATCCTCGCTAGGGGTACTATTGTCTGGTTATCAGCAGTCAAATTTTCCATTCCTGAATTACTTTGATTACTGATTATTTCAACATAACCTGGCTCTCTATCTTTGGCTATTATTGGGTTAGGGCCTACTGGTCGGGTATCTGGTGGGATAGGCTTTTTCTTTATGGTAAACATGTTACCTCTGTCCTTACCGGGTTCCACGTACCGAAAACCCCGTGTTCGTCCCGCTGTCCATCCTGAATCTGATTATTTAGTTACATTCAGATACACAAATTGACAATTCCCCTGATTGACTATGCCGCCTGACCAGTCCTTCTGCGGAGCTTTACAGCCATGGGGTCCCTAAGAAACAGTAAGCCATTGATCTCCTTGTACTGACTAATCCGATGCAATTCTTTCACAGCCCCAATACTCACAGAAGTATTTCCCGGGGTAACTGCAATATCCCTTTCCTGGATTTGATGCTAGACACATATAGAAACATGGTTCGATGGGGGCTAATGTACATAATGACGATGTAAAACTAGGAGATCTGGACGATACCTAAGTTTGAATTTCCTTCCTATCTACTCGGGTTAATATCTATTTAAAGGGTTGATGTAAAAATTGAGAATCTCCTCCTGGCAATAACATAATCAGAATTACAATAAGGATAACTTGCCAAGGAGGATGGAGTCCTGGTTTTGCACTTAACTCATAATTCCCTACCATTCCCCTTTTAGCTTGTTGCCCTTTTTGTCTACCCAGGGTGGTTGAGTCGGTACTTTTGGGGAGATTATCAATACCCAGTCGGTAATATTTGGAGTATCTCTGCATTATTCCACTTGGGATTGGGAAGAGCCTGGTTCTTTCCCCTCTGCCTCGCCCGCCGACTCGGGTGCTTCGAGCCGCGGGGATTACCATCTTATCAGCAGCAGCGGTACTCTCCAGCGCATCCATTCCCTTTTCCCCTTCTAGCCTTATACTGCTCCCAGTTCTTATCCTAGACCAGGGATGAGTCACATGGGATTTCCTTCAGCTCTTTCCGACAACACCGGTTTACAATATGGGCAACAAAGGGGCCAGGTTCATTCAGGTGGAAACAAAAATTGTCAGGGTTAACCCCTTTTCTGTAAACCTCCCACCACTCTTCTGATTTGAACCTTACCCACTTATTCTCCAATTCCCCTAACTCTAATATGATTCTTGTTAATCCTTGCTCTAGCTTGTAGCAGCTGGAGTAAATCCCAGTAGGTGGCTTTCCTTTGCGGCAATGGACCCACCACCGTTCCTGGCAAGTTTTACAAACAAAGTACACAGAAGGATAACAATCACAATGTATTTCTTTACACACTACTCTATAATCATCAGCCAAGGGGTAAGTGTATCTTTTCTGTTCCCCTTCTTGGTCTATCTGGATTACCTACACTGAGTCCGTTAGTTTTTCTTCAAGGTGACCTTCAGGTTTCCGGGTTGGCTTGTTACTCTCCAGTGATCAGCTGTAGTCCTTTTCTCTATTGGATCGTAACCTGCGTCTGTCGGTCACACTAGGGGAGTACAGTGAGGCTGCCTAACAGGGCAGGATGCATACATATACTTTTATTCGTCCACATTCACTTAACTTTATTTTTCACTTACTCTCACACACAACAAAACAATCACAACAACAAGGTACTTTTTCTTTTTCAACACACTTATTACACTTTTAGGTTTCCCTGGCCAGTCACAGTGTTCTTGGATACCCCTCAATCTAGATGTGTTGTTCCCAACTCCAGATCCTCTCAGATTTATCTTCAAACTGGGAAAACTTTTATTCACTTCTGGGTGCTCTCGAATATTAATATCTCAACCCAGCAAACTTACTTCTGGGTGCTCTCGGAATGTTAATCCCTCAACCCAGCAGGTTTGAATCAACCCTGGATGCTCTTGGAATATTAATCCCTCAATCCAGCAGGTTTTAATCAACCCTGGAGACTCTTGGAATATTAATCCCTCAATCCAGCAGGTTTAATCAACCCTGGATGCTCTTGGACATTCTTATCCCTCAATCCAGCAGAATTTTAAGGGGCCCCTCCTACACAGTTTACCTTTTATTTTTCCCCAATAGATTATGTCAAGAAAGCACTCTTTTTACCTTTTTTTTTTTTTTTTTTTTCTCTTCCGAATTAATTACCTTTTATTTTCCTCCCCTACTTAGGGGTCCCACTCTTTCTCTGACACCCAGTCCCGGGGGGGGGGGGGGGGGGGGGGTCTCTCACTCTTTTTATCACTCGCTTCGTCTCTTTACTGGCCGCTTTTTTCATGAAGAAGACAGAAACGCAGCATGGGAGACTACCACTCTCGCTTAGCAGGTCTGGGATAACCAGCCCGCCTCTCATTGACACACATTCATTCCCCCTTCATCCGCCCCGTCTCACATAAATTTACGAACTCCTAAGGGTTCAATCCAAACTACTGGGGAGGAAAGAAAAGGAGAAAAAATTTGCCTTAGTTCTTCCTTTTAATGCTAAGGCGGTGCCACTCCTTTATCCTTTCTCAATCTTCTTCAAACACGACTCAGGTTTTAGGGACTAGGTGGCTTTTCTTACAGATTAAATTCACTATTTCACACTTTGCTTGTTCAATCCCTGGGTTATAGTATCTCGGTACTTCAGGGATACATGCACGGCATGTGGATCTCTGTCTATATGAAACACAATACCACCTCCTCTGATACTTCAAGCATCGGAGGAGGACCCAAGCTGTGTGCCAGTCTGGTTTCTGGCAAAAGGTTGTCAATCCACACACAAAGCAGGGGATTACCCCTTCCAGACCCCACCTCAAGGGGTTCTTAAGTGCCCATTCAACTGGCGGTTGTTCCCAGTCAAAGGCTAGATGGCAACTTGTTGAACTTTGGTATATCCCTCCCAAGAATACTCTGTCTCTCTCTCTGTCCTCCCGCTCTATGACTACCCAGTCCCCTGGTGGATGAAGAGACTGACTTGGTTCAAGCTGAAACCACCTGTGGAGAGCCTGTCTGGGAGGCCGGGCTCCCTCGGCCCGGGCTTGGAGTTCTGCAGCCACTGTGGGCAGATCGCCTCTCACTTGTAACAAGAACTGAACAGCAAAGCACGTAATGCAAAGGATCTCCCAGTGACAGCTTTTAACACTAAAGGGCAGTGCTATCGCACAACAAACACTTAACTCTTAGCCCAGCCGGGTTCGCTGGCTACTTTTGCAAGCCCTTTACGAACCAGCGATGCTTTTAAGCGGTGCTTGTAACTCCCAACTTGTACCACGCTCCCACTGGCTGCACTATCAGCTAGCAGCGTTCAAAGCAGCTTCTCAAACCGCGGCTTGTGTCCATGCGCCCGCTGCGCTATCAGCTAGGCTGCTCCTAAAGCACTTTCGCAAGCCCCGACTTAAGCCGTGCGCCGCGCTCCCCCCCGCTCGCCAGGGACAGCCTGTGCCATGCATGCGCACTACCCGCTCCATCAGGTGGTGTAGCTGAACTGCCTCGCGCATGCGCTCTTCGGCACCGCCGTGCTGCGTCTCTGTATCTTAGTAAAGCCGCACCGCGCTTCACACACACACACACAAGCACGCACGTCCGGATGTAACAGACACACCACATCGAAACTGGGGCACACCACACTGCAATCGGGACACAACACACAACACACTGAAATCGCAATTTCTCCCTCCCCGAGCCGCGCTATCAGCTGGGGAGGTCCTCCCGCCTTTTCCTAGTCTGGCTTCTAGTTACCCGCTGGTTATTCCCCTGGAGCTCAACATTCACCTCATCCCCCTCCGACTCATCTTGTAACGAGTCGTCTTGTACCGGGGCAGAGGGTTCAGGATGTTGTGGTGAATGTGGAGGTAGGGGTGGAGGGGTGGAATTGGGTAGGTCTGTATCCTCTTTCAATCTTTTCTTCTTCTCCCTAGTACTAAGTGCAAACAACTTAGTGTGATTTTCCCCCACTGTCTAGAGGGAGGCGTACTCGCTTTCCTCTGAGTTCAAGGGCTCTTTAGAACTCACATAAATATTTAGAGCCTGACATATCTAATCCCTAAATGAGCCAAACACTGGCCAGTACAAATGGTCCACTCTTATTTGTTTCCCTCCCCAAACCTCTATGCAGTAGTGCACCATTTTCACCTTGTCCTTTCCTGGAGGGGAAGGCATCCCAATTTTTAATCATTAGTCCTTATGGACTATCTGGAGGAATTTGGGGAAGCTTTACAGGGTTTCCCCTACCCATGGGACCAGAGGGCTTGCTTTTTCTCTGTCCCATCTTCCGGAGTGCCTTCTTACACACACCTCCACGCTTCCCTCAATTCATGGCCCAGCCCGTCGCCGGGTGTGGGAAACGCACTACTATGAGGTCCACTCTCATGTCATCTCAAAGAGACGTCTCACTCATCACACTCCGGGATCCCAACCCCAACCGAGCGGGCCCCGTTCCCTCTGAACGGAGCAACCTCAGTAGCCCCGAAGGACCACTGAAAGGTACTTACACAATCCTGTGTCTTCGCCCGGGACTTCGTGCACAAAGATTAAGGGGTTGCTGGCTATTCTTTGCTTGCCACAGAATTTGGGTTCGTCGGTAAGGGTCCCAGAGGGAAGACTCCTGAGCGGGGCTCGCTGCCAAGGCAGCGAGGGCGCCTCCCCGTGAGGAGCTTCCAACAGATAGCCCTTATCCGAGTCACGGCACCAGATTGTTATAAATTGAGGCGAATAATTTGTTTAGCCTTTCAAGAGTCAATCAGAAATTTATTGATTACAGCAAGTGATGGCAAGCAAACAGCGCTGGGTGCAGCTGGGGAGTCAGCGCTCCGCCAATGGCTCACACCGTTTCCCCCTTCCCACAGTCTTTTTATACTCTCTTCCGTGTCCGCTGTATCTCTGGGTGTACTCTGCGCTTGCGCCCTCTGTTGCTAGGGAGTCTTCTTTTACTCTCTGGTGGTCGTTTGAGGAAGGCTCCTCTCTTCTTCCTCGGTGGAAGTCCACGGCCCTGTAATGGTCTTTTCCATATAAGGTTACATGTTATATGCGCCTAAGCTCAAATCCTGTTATCCACACAAGGTTTCCCCTTTGGTTTCCTGTTATTTACACAAGGCTTCCCCTTTTTGTCTTGATGAACAAAGAGTCTTTTCTAACTTATCACAGCAATAGAGATCTAACTTAGCCAGCCACAAGGAAAAGGACAGTGCCGAGCCCGGGATCAGCACTGGGTGCGAGACACAGAGATTAGCCTCAGCAGAGGTTTCCCTCTCTGCTCCCACACCACCATCCTGGTACAAGCGATTTTTATAGGGAAAATTTTGCCTGAAGCCAGGATTTCGGCATTTAGTCCTTTGTTTCATTCAGAGTCCCATAAGTTGATGAGATTTCCTTCTCGGTGACAAGGCAGAACAATTCGAAGTCTGGAGCCGTTGAAACTCTTGATGAAATTTACGGGAATACGGTATTCACATGTATCAGCCAAGGAGATGTTCCTGATGCCCATCTCGGGTCGTTCATGTGATGATCAGTGCCTGGGTGTCTGCTTATCGCTTCAGATAAGGCCCATCTCCTGGCGAGCCACATCCTTTTGCTTGTAAATCGGGTTTCAACACACACCTGGTTTTGCCTGAGAAGGGGGGCTTCTAATGCCAAAGGGTACATTCTAACAACTATTTAATATTATATATATACCATGTGAAATGAACAGGGCTAATGCCTTTATTAATGTTCAGCTCTTTATAAAAAAATCAGCTGGGCAGGGGGCTCGACGCAGAGCTCGCCCCCGCGGTTGTAGCTTTCCCAGGCAGCCGGAAGGAAGGAGGCGCGCAGAGCCGGTCACTGGAGTCCCGAGCAGCAGCTGTCCTTTCTCCTTCCTTGTGGCTCACCGGTGGCCCGAGGATGAGGAGGCGTGGCGTGCAGAGTCTGTTGCTGAAGTCCAGAACAACAGCTGTCCCCGCTCCTTCTGTGGTGGCAGCACCAGGGCTCTCTGTCTGTCTATCGCCCTGCTTCTCAGAGCCTAATATAGTATGTTCCTTCTTAGGTGATGGCGACGGTTAAAAGCCAGTCAGGGGATGTGTTTCCCTCTTCCTCAGCTAAGGCATTTATCTAGACTCCTCTATTGTGTTCAGTTTTTGATTTATATTCATTTTTATCTCCTAAAAATACTCCCATGATCCTAAGGGGTTTTTATTTGCATGTTAGTCCCAGAATGGCAGCGTGGAGGGGTGGGAGGCCAGGTAGTTTAGAGAAAACAAACAGAGCAATTGGCTAATTAGCATTTCAATATCGGTACTTGGCTAGAGTTAGTAGTTTTCTTTTAGTGTTGCCATGGGAACTAGGAAAGCCCTGCCCGCGTCTCTGGGGAACACCTGGAAACTGTTCATAACAAATCCCTCCTCTACTTCTTTGATCGGGCTTAAGCCCGCATCAACTTACAGTCTTTTGAGGGCTAACTTCTTTTGGCATTTGTATGCTTTTACTCAGGCCTGAGGGTAATTCTAGTGTTCTTTAGAAACCAAGTTGTAACTCCTTTGGCTAAAGGACACTTAGTCTTATTAAACAATTACCAAGTACTTAAACCTTTTCTATGGTACTTTAACTCAGAAACAGTTCTTAACACCTTACTGTATATCAGTCTCTAGCAAGTCTTCCTTAAAGTTAATTTTAGGTCCTCTGGTTTCTTAATTACTGTCCATGCACAAGAGGAGGCGGGTGACGCTGTTGGGTCTGGTCCGGCATCCGGGGGTGGCACTGGTCCTTTGACTCTGGTGACGTGGGTCCAGCATTTTTCTTGGGTCCGTACCGCAGTGTGTGTGGTGAGTAGTACCTGGAAAGGTCCTTCGAATTTGGGGGTTAATAGAGTGGTAGTGTACCAGGACTTTATCAACACCCAATCCCCAGGACTGATGTGCGCATTGGTGTCTAGAGGGGAAGTTTGGGAGAGATACCCCTTCTTTCGGAGGCCTTCTAGGGATTTTCCTATGACCTCTAAATATTTCTGAGTTGCTGCCTCCCCTTCCAGATAATCTGCTGTACTGAAAGGGGTGATTAAAAACAAAAAAAAAGGGAGTCCAAACATTATTTCATAGGGAGAGACCCCTGTGTCAGACCAAGGTCTGGTTCTGATGCACAAGAGAGCGAGAGGTAAACACCTGAGCCAATTCATCTTTGTTTCTTCAATTAATTTAGTTAACACATTTTTAAGAGTTCTATTCATCCTTTCCACCCTTCTAGAGCTTTGAGGATGCCATGGGGTGTGCAACCTCCACCTTATCCCCAGGGCTTTTGTTACTTGATGTAAAGTTTGAGCGACAAAATGTGGACCTTGGTCCAAGTCAATGTTATTGACTAGCCCATATCGTGGTATGATGTTTTCTAAGATTATTCTTGCAACTTCCTGCAGTTTCCTTTTTGGTTGGGAAAGCCTCCACCCAGTGAGTGAGGTGATCTATGATCACTAGTATATGTTTGTACTTTAATTTTCCCTTGCAGGATCAATTTTTGGGCTTCTTTTATCAGGATAGCTGCTGCTGCTGCGATTACTTTCCCACTTAAATACATTCTTAGGGCTTCTTTGAGCAACTCATTGATGTTCTTTGCTTGCCAGTCCTCTATCTTTTCTGGGTTTTGTCTAATATCGGGTCAGGATTTGGTGGCAAACTAGACCTTTAAGAGGACTTGACCCTCTGGGCTATCTGGGTCTATATGTGAATATAACTGGAAATTTCGTTTTAGTTGGTTAAGCCAAATTGCCGGGGTCTCATCCTTCTCCTGAGTACCATCAAAGGCCAATTTCGTGTTGCTTCCCCTATGGATACTCTTTGATCCCTCTTATCATGAGGGACCTATAGTCTCTCATGTTTTGCCTACCTTCTTGTTGGCTGGGACTCCAGTTGGGGTCCACCAAGGGCATCCCCTGGTTCCCTGGGGGCCCCAATCCACCCTCTCTTTCCCATATCTTCACCCCTGCCGCTCAGATCATCTGGACCTTTCTCAGAAAGAACAGAATGCTTAGAATAGCTCAGGTCTCCCCAGGTACAAATACTCAGCCCTAGAAATTGGTCCAACTGGCTAGATATTCCAACGGGGTCTTCAGTGGAGACAGACACTGGAGGCCAGGGGGCATGCCAGGTGATGAACCAACCCTGGGCAAAGGTGGCCTCAGCTCCCAGGTGGGAGGAGGCAAGGAAACTCCAGCTGGAGAAGGGGAAGAGGGAGTTGGGGAGATGGTTGAGGAAACTAAGGGAAGGGGCGATGAAACAGAGGTGGGAAAACGGGGGAAAGGAATCAGGGACTCAATAGGAGGGGCTGAAGGACCAACTGGGGAAACTGTTGGGGAAGTAACAGGAGCAGAAGGAGACAGGCAATCGAGGGGGTCCCATTCCTTTATTTTTCTAGTCTCCCCTCTCTATTCCCTTTGTTTTCCTCTCTATTTCTTTGTAACTTGCATATTCTCACAGTCTCATTATTTATAAAATTCTCCAGCCAGCAAGCTGCATGAGATAGTTGTTCTATATCAAGGGGCTGTTAGGGGGAATTCTCTTTGCTTTGGAAGGATTTGCTCCTTTGCTATAACCTCTTCCCAATTTCAGGCCTCAGAACTAAAAAAATAGGGTGCTTCTATCTAAAATGGAATATACTGACAGGCAGCTAAAGCTCATCTGACCCTTCCCAACTTCGTATTTTGAATCACTTGACTAAACTTAATCTCTTTTAACTAAATTCCCCTCGTGGCACTTTACATTGTCTCTTGGCCAGGACAATCACTAGTCACACTCTCATCTATTGTCTTCTGTACTTTTTCTCTTTGGATTAAGTTTTGAACTCCTTTATGGACTTTCTAGCCTTGTACCCCTGCTAAGTCCTGCCCAAACTCTTACTTGGCCATTTGCCTAACCTTCTTACTAGGCTTGGGAAGCTTGGTCTCCCTGCCGAGCTAAGGTCGAACGTCCTGCCGAGCCTTACACTCGAACTCCGGCCAAGCCCCCTTGCCTGACCCTACTAGGCTTGGGAAGCTTGGTCTCCCTGCCGAGGTAAGGTCGAACGTCCTGCCGAGCCTTACACTCGAACTCCGGCCAAGCCCCCTTGCCTGACTATCCTACTAGGCTTGGGAAGCTTGGTCTCCCTGCCGAGGTAAGGTCGAACGTCCGGCCGAGCCTTACACTCGAACTCCGGCCAAGCCCCCTTGCCTGACTCTCCTACTAGGCTTGGGAAGCTTGGTCTCCCTGCCGAGGTAAGGTCGAACGTCCTGCCGAGCCTTACACTCGAACTCTGGCCAAGCCCCCTTGCCTGACCCTACTAGGCTTGGGAAGCTTGGTCTCCCTGCCGAGGTAAGGTCGAACGTCCTGCCGAGCCTTACACTCGAACTCCGGCCAAGCCCCCTTGCCTGACTCTCCTACTAGGCTTGGGAAGCTTGGTCTCCCTGCCGAGGTAAGGTCGAACGTCCTGCCGAGCCTTACACTCGAACTCTGGCCAAGCCCCCTTGCCTGACCCTACTAGGCTTGGGAAGCTTGGTCTCCCTGCCGAGGTAAGGTCAAACGTCCTGCCGAGCCTTACACTCGAACTCCGGCCAAGTCCCCTTGCCTGACTCTCCTACTAGGCTTGGGAAGCTTGGTCTCCCTGCCGAGGTAAGGTCGAACGTCCTGCCGAGCCTTACACTCGAACTCCGGCCAAGCCCCCTTGCCTGACTCTCCTACTAGGCTTGGGAAGCTTGGTCTCCCTGCCGAGGTAAGGTCGAACGTCCTGCCGAGCCTTACACTCGAACTCCGGCCACGCCCCCTTGCCTGACCCTACTAGGCTTGGGAAGCTTGGTCTCCCTGCCGAGGTAAGGTCGAACGTCCTGCCGAGCCTTACACTCGAACTCCGGCCAAGCCCCCTTGCCTGACTCTCCTACTAGGCTTGGGAAGCTTGGTCTCCCTGCCGAGGTAAGGTCGAACGTCCTGCCGAGCCTTACACTCGAACTCCGGCCAAGCCCCCTTGCCTGACTCTCCTACTAGGCTTGGGAAGCTTGGTCTCCCTGCCGAGGTAAGGTCGAACGTCCTGCCGAGCCTTACACTCGAACTCTGGCCAAGCCCCCTTGCCTGACCCTACTAGGCTTGGGAAGCTTGGTCTCCCTGCCGAGGTAAGGTCGAACGTCCTGCCGAGCCTTACACTCGAACTCCGGCCAAGTCCCCTTGCCTGACTCTCCTACTAGGCTTGGGAAGCTTGGTCTCCCTGCCGAGGTAAGGTCGAACGTCCTGCCGAGCCTTACACTCGAACTCCGGCCAAGCCCCCTTGCCTGACTCTCCTACTAGGCTTGGGAAGCTTGGTCTCCCTGTCGAGGTAAGGTCGAACGTCCTGCCGAGCCTTACACTCGAACTCCGGCCACGCCCCCTTGCCTGACCCTACTAGGCTTGGGAAGCTTGGTCTCCCTGCCGAGGTAAGGTCGAACGTCCTGCCGAGCCTTACACTCGAACTCCGGCCAAGCCCCCTTGCCTGACTCTCCTACTAGGCTTGGGAAGCTTGGTCTCCCTGCCGAGGTAAGGTCGAACGTCCTGCCGAGCCTTACACTCGAACTCCGGCCAAGCCCCCTTGCCTGACCCTACTAGGCTTGGGAAGCTTGGTCTCCCTGCCGAGGTAAGGTCGAACGTCCTGCCGAGCCTTACACTCGAACTCCGGCCAAGTCCCTTTGCCTGACTCTCCTACTAGGCTTGGGAAGCTTGGTCTCCCTGCCGAGGTAAGGTCGAACGTCCTGCCGAGCCTTACACTCGAACTCTGGCCAAGCCCCCTTGCCTGACTCTCCTACTAGGCTTGGGAAGCTTGGTCTCCCTGCCGAGGTAAGGTCGAACGTCCTGCCGAGCCTTACACTCGAACTCTGGCCAAGCCCCCTTGCCTGACCCTACTAGGCTTGGGAAGCTTGGTCTCCCTGCCGAGGTAAGGTCGAACGTCCTGCCGAGCCTTACACTCGAACTCCGGCCAAGTCCCCTTGCCTGACTCTCCTACTAGGCTTGGGAAGCTTGGTCTCCCTGCCGAGGTAAGGTCGAACGTCCTGCCGAGCCTTACACTCGAACTCCGGCCAAGCCCCCTTGCCTGACTCTCCTACTAGGCTTGGGAAGCTTGGTCTCCCTGCCGAGGTAAGGTCGAACGTCCTGCCGAGCCTTACACTCGAACTCCGGCCACGCCCCCTTGCCTGACCCTACTAGGCTTGGGAAGCTTGGTCTCCCTGCCGAGGTAAGGTCGAACGTCCTGCCGAGCCTTACACTCGAACTCCGGCCAAGCCCCCTTGCCTGACCATCCTACTAGGCTTGGGAAGCTTGGTCTCCCTGCCGAGGTAAGGTCGAACGTCCTGCCGAGCCTTACACTCGAACTCCGGCCAAGCCCCCTTGCCTGACTCTCCTACTAGGCTTGGGAAGCTTGGTCTCCCTGCCGAGGTAAGGTCGAACGTCCTGCCGAGCCTTACACTCGAACTCTGGCCAAGCCCCCTTGCCTGACCCTACTAGGCTTGGGAAGCTTGGTCTCCCTGCCGAGGTAAGGTCGAACGTCCTGCCGAGCCTTACACTCGAACTCCGGCCAAGTCCCCTTGCCTGACTCTCCTACTAGGCTTGGGAAGCTTGGTCTCCCTGCCGAGGTAAGGTCGAACGTCCTGCCGAGCCTTACACTCGAACTCCGGCCAAGCCCCCTTGCCTGACTCTCCTACTAGGCTTGGGAAGCTTGGTCTCCCTGCCGAGGTAAGGTCGAACGTCCTGCCGAGCCTTACACTCGAACTCCGGCCACGCCCCCTTGCCTGACCCTACTAGGCTTGGGAAGCTTGGTCTCCCTGCCGAGGTAAGGTCGAACGTCCTGGCGAGCCTTACACTCGAACTCCGGCCAAGCCCCCTTGCCTGACTCTCCTACTAGGCTTGGGAAGCTTGGTCTCCCTGCCGAGGTAAGGTCGAACGTCCTGCCGAGCCTTACACTCGAACTCCGGCCAAGCCCCCTTGCCTGACCCTACTAGGCTTGGGAAGCTTGGTCTCCCTGCCGAGGTAAGGTCGAACGTCCTGCCGAGCCTTACACTCGAACTCCGGCCAAGTCCCTTTGCCTGACTCTCCTACTAGGCTTGGGAAGCTTGGTCTCCCTGCCGAGGTAAGGTCGAACGTCCTGCCGAGCCTTACACTCGAACTCCGGCCAAGCCCCCTTGCCTGACTCTCCTACTAGGCTTGGGAAGCTTGGTCTCCCTGCCGAGGTAAGGTCGAACGTCCTGCCGAGCCTTACACTCGAACTCCAGCCAAGCCCCCTTGCCTGACTCTCCTACTAGGCTTGGGAAGCTTGGTCTCCCTGCCGAGGTAAGGTCGAACGTCCTGCCGAGCCTTACACTCGAACTCCGGCCAAGCCCCCTTGCCTGACTATCCTACTAGGCTTGGGAAGCTTGGTCTCCCTGCCGAGGTAAGGCCGAACGTCCTGCTGAGCCTTACACTCGAACTCCGGCCAAGTCCCCTTGCCTGACTCTCCTACTAGGCTTGGGAAGCTTGGTCTCCCTGCCGAGGTAAGGTCGAACGTCCTGCCGAGCCTTACACTCGAACTCCGGCCAAGTCCCCTTGCCTGACTCTCCTACTAGGCTTGGGAAGCTTGGTCTCCCTGCCGAGGTAAGGTCGAACGTCCTGCCGAGCCTTACACTCGAACTCCGGCCAAGCCCCTTGCCTGACTCTCCTACTAGGCTTGGGAAGCTTGGTCTCCCTGCTGAGGTAAGGTCGAACGTCCTGCCGAGCCTTACACTCGAACTCCGGCCAAGCCCCCTTGCCTGACCCTACTAGGCTTGCTTGCCTTCTTGCCTTTCTGCTTACTCGGGTTAATGCCTGCTCTGACGGGGACATCCTGCCCTGCCTTCCAGGGACATTCCCCTATCTGCTCTGATGGGGACCTCCATCTATGCCTGCCATGGACATCCTACCTGCCCTGTTATCCTGTCCTGCCTGCTGTGGACATGCCCTCTGCCTGGCGGGACTTGCTGCTCCTGCTTGCTAGGACATCCTGCCCTACATGCCTGTTATCCTGTCCTGCCTGGCGGGGACATGCCCTCTGCCCGGGGGACATGACGCTCCTGCCTGCTTGGACATTCCACCTGCCCTGTTGTCCTGTCCTGCCTGGCAGGGACATGCCTTTTGCCTGTCAGGGACATGCTCTCTGTCTGCCAGGTACTTGCCCTCTGCCTGCCAGGTACATGTCACTCCTGCCTGCTAGGACAGCCCGCCCTACCGGCCAGTGATATCCCACCTACCGTCCTATCCCATCCTGCCAGCGCCGGGGACATGTCCTCCAGGACCTCCACATCCCACCTGCCCTGCTGGGGATATTCCCCTTGCCCTGATTGACAGGGACTTACTTTGCCCATAGGGCACCTCCACACGCTCGGAGGAGGGCCTGCTTTACTTCTAAGGAGACGCCTCAGTCGCTCCTCTATTCCACTCGCTTCCCCCCGTTCCCGGCCGGCCCCTTCGCAGGAGTCCGGAAACGCGGTACTAGCGGGTCCCTCTCACTTCGGGGGTCCGAGCTGCCGGCCCCCGTCTCACTCACTCACTCATTCGCTCGTCTCCCGGTTTTTCTTACCCATCCGATGCTCCTCTGCGTTGCTCGTCTCACGCTGATCCTAGGGTCCGAAGGTAGCCAGCAACTCCCGAGGGTCCCTCGAAGCAGGTGGTTGAGCTGTCCAGCTGTCCGGGGGTCCTCTTTGGGCGTGGCTATCCCGGACGAGCCCCCAAATTGAAATGAACAGGGCTAATGCCTTTATTAATGTTCAGCTCTTTATAAAAAAATCAGCTGGGCAGGGGGCTCGACGCAGAGCTCGCCCCCGCGGTTGTAGCTTTCCCAGGCAGCCGGAAGGAAGGAGGCGCGCAGAGCCGGTCACTGGAGTCCCGAGCAGCAGCTGTCCTTTCTCCTTCCTTGTGGCTCACCGGTGGCCCGAGGATGAGGAGGCGTGGCGTGCAGAGTCTGTTGCTGAAGTCCAGAACAACAGCTGTCCCCGCTCCTTCTGTGGTGGCAGCACCAGGGCTCTCTGTCTGTCTATCGCCCTGCTTCTCAGAGCCTAATATAGTATGTTCCTTCTTAGGTGATGGCGACGGTTAAAAGCCAGTCAGGGGATGTGTTTCCCTCTTCCTCAGCTAAGGCATTTATCTAGGCTCCTCTATTGTGTTCAGTTTTTGATTTATATTCATTTTTATCTCCTAAAAATACTCCCATGATCCTAAGGGGTTTTTATTTGCATGTTAGTCCCAGAATGGCAGCGTGGAGGGGTGGGAGGCCAGGTAGTTTAGAGAAAACAAACAGAGCAATTGGCTAATTAGCATTTCAATATCGGTACTTGGCTAGAGTTAGTAGTTTTCTTTTAGTGTTGCCATGGGAACTAGGAAAGCCCTGCCCGCGTCTCTGGGGAACACCTGGAAACTGTTCATAACACCATGCAAAAAAAAGGCGCGAATTATACCTGTTACATATAACACCTGCCGTGCTTTGGAGCCCCCTGTGCGTCCTGCTCCCGTTCGGGGGGTGGGAGGGGCGGGGCCCCGAGAAGCTGTGGCTTGATCCATGGCCGGGTGGGGCGGGCGAAATGCCGGAGGAATTGCCGAGACACTGGCAGCATGGTGGGGTTGAGCAGTGAAAAAAAAGGTTGGAATGGATCGCTCATCTACGGATGGGCGTCGGCTGTCCCGGGGACCCCAGGTCCTGGAGCCCCAGGTGATACCAGTGAGAAGCTGGGGGGAGGGACCAAGCCGAATGAATCTGGGCTCAGCAGAAGGGCCGGGCTCCCCGCCCCGCCGGCTGGGTCTGGGCAGCTTGGCCCGCCCCCCTGGGCCTGGGCACCCGCTCCGCCCCGCCCACCGCCGGGTTTGGGTTCCTTGGTCCGCCCACCCGGACCGAGTCCCCTGCCCCGCCCAGCACTGCAGGGTCCTAAGACTTGCTGCTGCTGCTCGCCCTTTTTGGGAGAAAAAAAAAAAAAAGAAAAAAAAAAAGAAAAAGGTGGAAAGAGCTACCAGCTCAAAGTACTGGAAAGCAACGAGTCAGCCGGCCCAAGTGGTTGAATTAGAGGCTCTGACCATGGCATTCCAGAGATTTCTCAATAGTGCTTGATAATTATATGATGTCACATCTGATTTTTTTCTAATAGTTGTTAGTAACTTTCTTCAGCTGTTCTCTGTTTCAGGATTCAGTAGTTCTCTGTTTCAGGACCAAGAAGGACCTTTAAGGATATCAAAGATCAACATCTCCAGTCAATGGACCTTCTCCTGAAACTCAGCAGTTTGGACTTGAAACAATAAGCATTCTTTGCATTGTTGTTTGGGTTTTAACAAAACTCCGTGCTTCTTCTTCGGCCCATCTTTGCTTCTCAGAGCCAGTCTCGAAGGCACAGAGCATAATATCCAGCATAAACAGAACAGACGATAGGGGATACAAGCATCATAACATCACCCTAGGACATTCTACCCCTTATCCCCATACCATCAACATACTACCAGACATCATGCATTTTATTCATGTAAAAACTTCCATCTGCTCCCCCCCAAAAATTACCATCAATATCTCTCATGCACCTGTTGCATCCCCACACCAAAGCACTGAATCCAGGCTCCAGACTACAGAGCTGCAGGATTCCCCACTTTCATTTTACTCACTCAAAACTCCATCTTTCACTTACTCAGACTTTTGACACTTACACATTTCCTTCTGACTTACTCAGACTTTCAACACTTAAACATTTCCTTCTATCTCATGTCTGTGTGGTTTAATGTACAGACAATGGCAGTAACATCCAGCAAACAGTGATATTTGCATATGATTCTCACCGCACAATCAGATCTCTCTGAGGTACACATCATGTTCTTCCATCTCTCTGCATTATCCACCATGTGCAACCTGGATCAGTCCATGGCAGATGGTAGGACTGTGTTTCCACCCCTGGGGCAGTCGGTTCCAAGTATACTGCACTCCCCTCCACGTGAAGGCAAGCTGAGGCCTGCATTCTGCTGCCAGAGGAATGGAGAAAAATGCATTGGCAATATCGATAGTGGCATATCGCTTCGCTGCCTTGGACTCAAGCTCGTACTGGAGCTCTAACATGTCTGGTACAGCAGTGCTCAATGGTGGAGTCACTTCATTCAATGCATGGTAGTCCACCGTCAATCTCCATTCTCCTTCAGATTTATGCACAGGCCAAATGGGGCTGTTGAAGGGTGAGTGGGTTTTGCTGACCACCCCTTGGCTCTCCAGCTCTCGCATAATCTTATGGATGGGAATCACAGCATCTTGAGTTGTTCTATACTGTCAGCGATGCACTGTTGAAGTGGCAATTGGTACCTGTTGCTCTTCTCCCTTCAGAAGTCCTACTGTAGATGGATTCTCGGACAGTCCAGGCAAGGTGTTCAATTGCTGAATGCCCTCTGTCACTGCAGCTGCTATCCCAAATGCCCACCTGAGTCCTTTTGGGTCTTTGAAATACCCACTTGGGAGGTAATCTATGCCCAAAATGCATGGGGCCTCTGGGCCAGTCACAACAGGGTGTTTCTTCCATTCATTTACAGTCAGGCTCATATCAGCTTCCACCAAGGTAAAGTCCTGTGATCCCCCTGTCATGCC
Source organism: Vidua chalybeata (assembly GCF_026979565.1). Classification (NCBI taxonomy): domain Eukaryota; kingdom Metazoa; phylum Chordata; class Aves; order Passeriformes; family Viduidae; genus Vidua; species Vidua chalybeata. Next base: position 184,433 of record NW_026530341.1, read on the forward strand.
AGCGATAGAGACAGATTCTGACCCCACATGTCTCAATGGGATTAATGTACATTGTGCACCAGTATTGACCAAAGCTTTATATTTTTGTGGTTCTGATGTGCCAGGCCAATGAATCCACACAGTCCAAAAAACATGGTTTTCCCTCGCCTCTACCTGGATAGAGACAGGGCCATTCTAAGCCTGGTTATCCTTCTTTCCTTGGGCATATGTCTTGGAGGTTCCTTTGAGGGGATCGGACATGTCATCATCATCATCATATCTGGCAGCTCGACTACAGGCAACGGGAGCTGCTTTCCTTTTGGTGGAACTTCCTCTCTGAGTCTTGCCTTCCTTCAATTCATACACCAGTTGTGCCAGAGCAGCAGTAGGTTTTCCATCCCATCTCCTCATGTTTTCTCCGCAATCACAGCTCAGCTCATGGGGGTGTACCTACTCTCCCCATCTGGGGAACTTCTGCATTGGATACCAGAACCTCTTATGGGTATTCTCAGCTCAGTCAGAGAAAAAGAGAGAGGTTTTCTAACCAGGCAAGAGCCTGGGAAACAGTTGGAAAGGAATGTAAATAATTCACAATCTCTCTTGTTGTTCACATTGTCATAGATATGTTCTGCCACTGTGCGTCATTCACTGCACACCAATGGTGTGAGATGTTTTTACTTTAAGACCAATGAAATTAGCCTGCACAATGTTCTCTATATAGAGAGTGGTGCATTTGAAATAAATAAATTCTTTCTTGCCTTCTGATATTGGAGTCATTCTGTTCCCGCTCAACGGCGACAACCTCTGATCTGTACTGCTGAGATTTGGAGAAGGTCTTCTTTAATCTCCTCCCCGAGTTTCTTATGATTCTCCTCCATCCTGTCTTCTAACTTCTGCAGACGTGTTTCCATCGCTGCGATTCTGGCATGTGTTGGGCCACGTACAGCATCTGCATATGCTCGGAGTTTCTTTGCCATATCAAGCACGGTCTCATCCCTGTCATCCCGCTTCATTATTGCTAAAGCAGAAGCGTATTCTTGTGGCCCAAGTCGTACAAGTTTTTGCCACATCACAGATGTACATGGTACCAAGTCTGGATTCCTAGTTGTTATGTCATCTGAGAAGATAATCTCTGCCGTTGCCATTTCTCTCAGGCGTTGGATCCCTTGTTCTATGGTCTTCCACTGGGTTTGCTGCATATAGAGATTTTATGCACACAGGTATGTTTGTGCTACACTTTCCAGGACCTGTGCCCAGAGGCTGTGAGGGTTAACCCCCCTCATCATTCCTTGGTCGATGACGGGATCATGTGACAGGGATCCCAAATGCCTTGTTTCAGTGCCATCCAGAATTGTAGCCTCTCCTGCAGCATCACAAAGATGGACTAACCAACTAATTATAGATTCATCAGGTCATCGAGTGTAATCCTTTCTCAGGCCATGATGGCCCTTCAGGGAAAAGGACTCAATATTGCCTTCTGATCTTGTGCCAGTTGATTTGACTCCTGATTTTATGTCAGGAGGCATTGAAGGTCCTTTTCCTGCATCATCATCGTCATCATCATCATCCACTGGTTGATCGGTCTTGTTTTTGCACTTTCCACTTCTTGTGCTAGTAGCAACAGCCATTGGTTGAGGCTTACTGTCTGGTTTAGCTGCTGGCTTAGGCTCACTGTCTGGTTTAGCTACTGGCTTCATAACTGGGGTGTTGGCTGCAGCCGGAGTGACTGGGATAGCTGTTGATTTATCTCCTTTCCCCCCTTCCTCTGTCTGCTGCCCTATAGTATCTAGCAGTGTGCAATAAGCATATGCCAGGGCCCAGCTTACTGCAATGATCCTTTTCTCCTTAGGGTCATCATGACACTTCTCTTTCAGGTATTTCCCCACCACAGCTGGGTTCTGAATTTGTTCATGTGCAAAATCCCAGACTATTGGGTCAGAAAATTCCTTCAGGATTTGGCCCATATCCTCCCATTTCCCATACCACTCAGGATTTTCCACACCTGGGTCTACTCCTGGGTCAGGGGTCTCATCAGCCCCTCTAGAAATCTTAGCCCTCATTCTAGAGAAGCTGCAGACTGCATAGAGGAAGCTTACCACATTAAATACCAGAAAGATGGTCTCTTTAACATTCAGGGGAAACTTAACATTCTCCAATAGGGATGTAACAGATTCAGGGGAGAAGAAGGAAAGCAAAGGCTGAAAAGCCTCATCCCCTGCGCCTCCTCTAACAAACTGGGTGCATAACCATAACCATGAACCATACATACCTGGAACAGACTCCAGCACCTTCATAAACTTCCTACAAGTCATTACCACCAAGCCCAGACTAATAGCTATTCTAGTCAGTGCCCCTCTACTGCAAAAACTACGTATTAGGGACAATAACGGAGCTATTTCTGGATAAGAAAATAAACCTAGGGACCATAGAGGTATTAAGACCTCAAAAAAACCTAGGGACCAGAAACACATGCAAGCCTCCACCTCAAGAGACATTATAAATTCAAACAACATGGCTACTAACTGCTCTATACCAACACAGAGTAATTGCAACCAAAATACAATTAGAACAGGGTTTTTTCCACTCTCTCGAGCCCCACAAGTTGGGCGCCAATTATTTGTCCTGGTTTAGGAAAAATTTGGGAGAAAACCTCCAAAAAGGCCCCTCCCCCAGAAAGCAAACCCACATGGCCCCTCCCCCCAATCGGTTCGAGAAGAATTTCCTCAGACAGAAGTAGAAAAAACCTGTTTATTTAACAGGCAAAGCACTCCCCAGCACACAAAATGAACAATACCAGGTGACAAAACTCATTTGCTGCTCTGAAGAGATGACAAATGCCGAAAGTGTGTCCAGTGGGTGGTCGCTCTGTTATCGGTCCCTCCAGCACTGGGAAAGGCTGCTGCTGCCCAGAGTAGGCCCCAGTAGGCCACAAAGTGCAAGCTCTTGGTGTTTCCCTGGGTCCCAGTCTGGAGCAGGTTCGAATGGATCCAAGAAAAGGGAAAGAAAACCAGTCCAGGGAAAACTTGGACTGCCTCAGCTAGCTAAACTAACTAAAAAGCAAAGGAGTGCAGTGTTCTGCACCATCTGTGTCCAGCAGACTGTGGGGGAGTGAGCAGGCTGATAACAAAACTCCGTGCTTCTTCTTCGGCCCGTCTTCGCTTCTCAGAGCCAGTCTTGAAGGCACAGAACATAATATCCAGCATAAACAGAACAGATGATTGGGGATACAAGCATCATAACGTCACCCTAGGACAGAATCTCCCTGATCATTCTGTGTTAGCATCTGATTGAGGTTCTGATTGACAACCAGGAAATTGCTAAGGGAACCTCTCAATCTGTGTTCATTCTCTCTTCTGCAAGGGCCCAGCAGAAGAATTGCAAACACAGCTCCTTTTATTACAGTAAACGGGGAGATGTGGTATTCACATACCCTCTGAACAGAGAGAGACTTAGCTTTCTCAGGATTTCTCCTGAGAGAAGCTGTGAGAGAAGCAGAGAAAAGAGAATCAAAACAATTCTTATCTCATTTGCTGCTCCTGTGTTTGTGCCCATGTGGAATGTGTTCTGGAGTTTGTTTACCCAAGGTGATTGCTTGATTGGATTCTGGTGATGGTTTTTTGGATTCATTGACCAATTGGATCCACGTGTGTGTCAGGACTCTCAGGAGAGAGTCATGGGTTTTCTAGTTAGGTAGTTAGTGGTAGTTCTTGTTAGTGTAATATAGTGTAATAAAGTTATAGTATAATATAGTATAATATTGTATAATATTGTATAATAAAGTAATTAATTAGCCTTCTGAAATCATTGGAGTCAGAGCTCATTCTTCCCAGGCATCAGGGGCCGCTTTTACTATAACCGGTCATCCATTTTGTGACCATTTTGTGTCCATCTTGAGTGTAGCCCTGGCCAGGCTCTTCTTTTGCCCAAGGTGTATCCTTTTAAGGTCTTTTAATAAATACCTACTTTATTCTCTTAGCTCTGTCTAGTCTCTGTTCCAGGTCAGCCTTTTCAAGGCATCAGTTCCAGTCCAAACATAGAACACATGAGAAAAGATGGACATGTTTTCGTGGACTATGGGTTAAACCAATGTTGTTTTTCCTCTTATGTGCTATAGCAACTCTAATCTTTTTACCATGCATGATACCTTGTCTAGTGCAGCTCATTCAGCATGTGATCAAGGGGATGCAAGTAGTACCCATGCCTACTGATCCAGAAATGGCTACAGAAGGACAGAAAATGAGGTCACTGCAAATAATCACAAAAAAAAAAAAAAAAAAAGAACCAGGAAGAAAAAAATTAAGACAATTGTTTATAAAATAAGAAGAGGGGGGATGGTACTGATAGGTGAAAGAAGCAGTGGGGGGGACCATCAATTCTATAGCAATTTCACTAATTGACACAGGGGAGGAGGCACATGAGAAGAGGGTCTTAGGTATTAGGCAATTCGGGAACTCTGTACCTCTCAAGTACCTCAGTCAGTGGGGAAAGAGAGAGGGAAATGTGGCTGGGAAATTAGGTTAAAAAGGAGGCTGCGTCCTCCAGCAATTGGAGAGACCCCATGAGAAATGCCCAGTGGCCTCTTCCTTTATTTGAATAAAGTTACAGGACTACTCTGTCTCCTTTTTGGACATAAATCTCTGACATCGTGAATTAATTTTCCTGACAAACATAATCTGGCAATCTGAATGAGCTTTAATCTGTGACATAAACGACTCTTGCCAAAATCCTGGAGGGCAGAAAATAAAGGCCTCTTTTTAAAAGAAGTAAAGCCAAAAAAACTCAGAGCTCCTAGTTCAAACTGCTCCTTGGACCAGTGAGAGGTACTGAACCATGATTCTGAATGTTCACCCTGTTCCTAAACCTATCCCACCATGGCCCAGGCTGCTTCCTAGGGTGCTAAGTCTTTGTCTCCCCACGGCCTGACAGAGAGGTAAGGTGGGGCTGCTCGTCCCCGCAGATGCCCTTCCCGGTCGGGTTCTGCCAACGCATCAACCCTCCACAGAGCGACCCTAGGAACGGCTGCGGCCCTCCCTCAGAGCCGTCCGCAGAGTAGCTGGCAACAGCAACGAGCCAGTGCAGGGAAGACCCCTCACGGAGACACACCCTACACCACCTCCCCTCAGCGCAGCTTTGAAGGGGTTTAGCCAACCCCTCCGCTGCGCGAGCATTTTGGGGGAGGGGCAAAGCCCTGGTCATGTGCGTGCCAGAGTAGGCGGAAGGACTGGTAAGGAGTGAAGTGTGTAGAAGGGGAGTGTGTTATGTCATGTCATGTGATATTGCGTGGTGGGGGAGCGGTCTCGTGTGTGCGTGGGGAAGGAGGGGGAGCCAGGCAGGTAGTCACGTGACAGTGGTGAGCGCCACTGCTGCTTTGTGAGCACATTGGGCAGGTATCGCGTAGGGGGGCCGGGGCTGCCTCCTGCGGGGGGGGGGGAACGGATGGACGGGAATACGCGCGCGCCTGTCCCCCTTCTTCGCTGCTTGCCCCGTGCACGCGGTGGCTGTGGTGGACTTGCGCACCCAAGGGAAGCCTGGTACCCCTTCCCATCTTAATAGTGTGGGGGCGGCTGTTGGACCCTCAGCGGTCTGAGGCCCTGGGACGGGCCTGCCGCCTAGGGCCGGTTCCTCATTCTGGTGTGAGCTTTTGTCCTGCGGCGGGTGTCTGCTAGGACCGCCCTTTCCTGCCGGGCCTTCTGCCCCTTCCCAGCTGCGGGGGGAATGAGGGTGGTGGCGTGAGGGGAGGTGGCTTTGCCCTACTTATGCTGGCGGCCAGCCGAGGGAAGCTTCTTCCTGCTCTAGATTACTACCTTTCCCCCTTCCCCCCATTTTCTCATGGGTGCGGTTAGGAGCCGCTGAGTAGGCCGCGGGTGCGGGTAGCTCCTGCCCCAGTCCGGGTTCGTGTGGGGAGGGGAAGCCCACCTGGTGGGTGTCGGGAGAGGTGGATTAATTTTCTATTCTGGAGAGGAGGTCTTGCACCCCCTTCTCCTCATTTCTCATCTCGTTACAGCTGGGGGGGTTCTCTCCTGAAGGATTTGTGCTTCTGGTTCTTTGGGCTTATGGGTGTGAAGAAAGGGCGGGGGGTGCAGTGGACCTTTCAGATAAGTGCATCTGGTGGAGGGAAGCGTCTTTGGGTCTCTTTCTAATCTCGAGTTGGGCCAAAGGAGGGCTGGCATCATGGGAAGGGAACAAGTAGGTGAATAACTATTGATTTGTGCCTTGTGTAGGGTGTTATTTTCATGTTTTCTTTATCTTCTTCCCCAGTGCTCCCTCATTGGTGCGGTAGGGTAGCTGTGTCGCTGTCACAGATACAGAATTCACTGACGGTAACATATTGGCAGCAACACTAGGTTACTTGAGATTTCTGTTAACCATTTCTACTTAGTCTTTCCTCACCCTTGACTATGTGTGCTTGTTGAGAATTGCAAGTCGGTGCAGGGCTTTATTATTGGACTGGCTTTTTTTCATTAAAAAAACAAAAAAAAAAGAAAGCTCTTCTGTGTCTGCTATTATTGCTGAAGAAAATTGTAGCAGAAAAGTGAGCTGGTAGAAACCCTTCTGCAAGAAACTGAATGTAGAAAGAGACCTGGTACACCTTTGAGCTTGGTGCATGGACATGTAGCTTGGTTACCTTCAAAAGGAACATGCGGTCTAGTGGAACAGAAACCTCTGGTTTGGTGTGGAGCTATGTAAGGGGAAGCTCATAAGGGTCTGCCTGCTTTGTCTCTAGCTACCAGGAAGTAATCAGTCCTTAGTAATCTCAATTTGAGTGAATACTGAATGCTTATAATACAGGTCAAGGTGTGATAGCCTCTGGGGTAGTGGTGGTGCCTAGTGAAATGGAGAGGCTATTCTGGTGTGAGAGCAGCTGTTTTCAAGAAGAGAAATTGGAGCTGGATGTGAGGGGAGGGGAAAGTAGCACTTGCCATTGAAACAGAGCTCTTTACAACAAATGGTAGTAATTCAACCTTCCAAGGCTTTGGTTTTTTAATATTAACTAGGGCCTTTTAGTAATTCCCTCAATATTGATACCTGGGTCTGATCTTTCTGTGGTGGTCTGATCTAACTTGTTTGAAGAATATATTTTTAACCTTACACTAGGTAACTTGAAAGCAAGCAAGGCTAAATAATTTTGTAGTATTAATGATGTTTGGGACTCCTGGAAGGTTACACTGAGAAACTGGATTAACTAGTGTAAATCAATTTTGTGGAAAATGAGGCAGCTGTGTTTATGACCTCAGCAATTTAAAGGAGGTAGGGAGGAGTGGGAATGGGGCAAGCTCTGTTCTAGTTGCAGTTTTATCAGTAAGTTGATTTTTTTTGAAAAAGTGTTTATAATAATAAAACCAAAGGCATGTAAATTCAGAAATTTAGACTGATTCACTTGCATTGTTTTGGCCAGTCCTCAAAAAAGCTCTTGGTGCCATGAATTGCAAAAGGATTTGACAATTCAGGAGGACTTTGGAGTTACAGACTCACCACTAAAATCTAGGGAAGCTAAGGGAAAACACAACCAAAAAATCTTGTCTGTTACCAGGAGTGTGTGTGTGGTTTTTGGTTGCTTTTCTGTTGTGGTGTGTTATTTTTTTGATTTGGCTTTTTTGGCTTTTTTTTTTTGTTTTTTTTTTGTTTTTTTTTTTTTTTTTTTTTTGTTTTTTTTTTTTTTTTTTTTTGTTTTTTTTTGTTTTTTCAATTTTTAAGCTACCTTTATAGAACTTAGGAGTAGATTTTTGGTGTTTGACATTTCTTTCATGGATTTCTGTGACGCTTTCCTCATAGAATGCCATTTTTTGGTATGTTTTACATTTGTTGGTGTCCTAGTGATACTGATTGTAGCAGAATAGTATGCTGATTAATAGTGCTTGAGAAATTTATGTATCATGGACTGTTAATATTCTGTTAATAATTGCCATTGACAGTATTGCTAATGATAGCAATATTTACTTGCAATTTCAGTGATGTTTAGTACCAGTACTTGAAAAGGTACTTCATGAAAGACTAGGAATACAAGCGAATATATTTTAATAATTTTTTAAAATTTATCTTTGAGTCTTATTTGGTTAAAGCACATGAGCAGGACTCTGAAGACCTGTTTTCTGTGCCTGGGTTTGCAAAAGCCTCATATGATCTTGGTAAAAGAGAAGCCAAGTGACTTATCCCTTTTGTAAGCTGACAGATTAAAGAAATTTAGTGTTGTATTTGTAGACTTCAAAATTATTGAATAGAAGGTGCTAGAGGAAATATGTGTTGTTATTCTGCCAGAGCATTTTGTTGAATTCATTGTTGTGGTTTTTTTTTTTTTTCTGATACAATCTGCTTGTCTGTAGCCCATTACGTCTTCTTTGCTTCTCAGAGACCTAGTTTTGACTTATACTGTTTTTCATATAACTTTCCTAATCAGGTTATGCTTGTTAAAGTGAGTGCCAGGATGAAAGGTGAAGTAGCTCCTTTATAATTGCCTCAGGTTCTTAATTTACAAATAATACAGAGGATTTTTCTGCTTTGCTCTGATGTGAAAGTCCATACTCCTTAATTTTGGCCATCCAAATTGGGAGTTTGTTGGAACTACCAATCTGCCTGGGGCTCCTGCAGGCTGTTTCAGGTGTGGTACCCTCAGCCCTTTTCTTCCCGCTACTTTGCAATGCTGCAAAGAGTAAATAGTGACTAAAGACAGATTAGAGGTGATACAGTCTGATGCCTAAGATCTCATGGCTTGCTCAGCTTGCTTTTACTATAGCATAATTATTTTGCTGAGCATATTGTTTTATTTATGTTCCCTCTAGACTAAAGCTTGTAAGATAGCTTATGTGAACAACTTTGCTCAGCTCCCTTGGAGTTGTTTCTACTCTCAGTTCTCTTGAATTTTTGTTTTTTTGTTCAGCTGTCTTTGTGAAAGCTGCAAGACACTGTGGCTTCTTTTGAAGGTAAAATTGCCAAGCTTTTTTCCCCTCCCTAGCTTCTTAAATCAGTTCTCCAATAGATGAGCTTGGAGGAGTTCTTAACCTGCATGTGTGTAGCATTTTGCATTAAAATGATGAGATGTTTTCCATATTGAGAGATCTTTGATCTTTCTCAAGACTTAAGGTTTGCTCAAAGTAATATTTATATTGTAAACTTTATGGTTGGGGTGTTTTTTTTGGTTTTTTTTTTTTTTTTTGCTTTATTGTACAGGAACCTCTGGTTATTACAGATCTGCAAAAGATGCAGATTGAGTGGAATTTGTGTTACAGGATCATTCACTATTTGAATCCAAAGTTAAATGGAGAAAACACAAACACTTTCTTAACCTCTAGATTTGAATTATTAGGTTGTACTTTTTTTAACCTGGTTTAATGGGGGGAAGTCCATCTTAATCTGTTAGGCAGCCCTATGGTTGAAGGTGTAAAATTTAAATTCAGTAGCTATTATCATATTCCTAAACATTTTTAATGGTTACCTGTAGAGAGAGGAAGATTTTCTGCAGTTTTATTCTGTGTGGTATAGGCTTCATCTAGAACATTTCAGTTGTATTTCTTGTGACTAAAATACTGTTCCTGGAAGTAGGATGATGTTTTAGAGACCATATTGAGATTGCTTTTGAGCAAAGAAAATGAATTATTATTTGTAACTGTATTTGAGCAAAGGAAATAATTTGTTATTTTCAACTGTATTTATTTTGTTAAGTGTTTTGAGGATGATGGATATAATAATATAGAATGAAGCATATGGCTTCTGAAAACCCTTTTGCTTATTCTATTTTGTTTCAAATGTTAACCAAATTGTGGTTTTTTTATCATAAAACACTTGTGCCCATTGCCTTTGGTCCTGTCAGTGGGTACTGCTGAAAAGAGCCTGGCTCTGTTTTTGCACCTTCCCTTCAGGTATTTATATGCTTTGAGACACCTTCCTCAAAGCTTTCTTTTTCTCTAGGTTAAGCTACTTGACATAGTCAAGTCTGTAGTCTTGCAGACAAACTCAAGGCCATATGCTCTTACATGTCCTTGAGAAGGAGGTGGATTAATGATTGGATTTAGTGTAGGGGGTGGTGGTAACAGTAATTCTTGACTCTTGATAAGTGGAGAGGTGGGTGAGTTTGGGATGTGTGTTTAAAATGCTGTGAAAATGCAATAAGATGCATATTTCAAATCCAAATAACTTCTGTTATTGCAAATAATGAGTAATTGGCTGTCTTTGCTCTAGCTGAAATGAAGGCTATAATTTGGTGGTTCTGTAAGGAAAGAAACAGGTCAAATATTTAATTGTCTGACAGTGATAAAATTGCCTAAGTCATGTGTATGTTCTATCTTGGAATTGTGTGGATTGTAAATGATGGTTTAATGTACATACAGCATGTAGGATAATTTAGGCTGAGGTGCAATATGATCGCTAAAGCTGATATTTGTAATATTTTAATACTGTTGGTAGAATTGAACACCATAGTTAGCAAAGCATATAGTCTAGATGCAGTCTCAGAATTCTAAGGGTGAGGTGCTGCAATTAATATAAATAAGCTGAGATGTGAGGAGTACAAGTCCCTTTTCAAAATTAATAACTCGATATTGCAGCAGAGTGCTTGGTCTTATAGATTGATGGTGAAATAGGTGACTCATCTTCTTGGCATGTTTTAGAAAACATGCTTTCTACTTAGGCATTTTAGTGTTGCGCTGCACAGCATATAAAGTCAGCATACGTCTGTGGAGTCAAGGGCTGTTAGTTTAGTACAGCATGATAATGAATGATCCTGTAGAATACAAAAATATACTTAAAAGGAGATGTAAGCTTTAAAAAGAATGAGTGAATAAATTCCTGTGAAAAAACTTTCTTAATGCTCTATCAATAGGAAGGAAGTTTTTAAGGAAAATTATTTGCTAATTCAGATTTTTCAAACTTAAAAAAGATTCTTTGCACATTCTTAAGTTTTATTATAAGCTAGTCTGGTTTGGAAAGAAACGGTAGAGGAGAGTGAGAACCTCCTTTCAGAGACAGAAAACATATGGCAGCCAAACAACATATAAGCCCAGACACAGAAAAAGGTAAAGATGGGGAGCTGGAGCAGTGACTGTGGGTCTAGGAGAAGTTTAAGGGTGGTTCACCCCCACTTCTGTTGGAAAGAATAAATACTTAATTAAATGCAATAAGAATTTTGGCAATTTGACATCATATGTAACTTGTCTCTTTGGTATCTTTTAAAAAAGCAAAATTAAATTTATCTCCCACTTCCTAGTTAGTTTCTTAATCTTTTTTATGCTAAACACACAAGAACAGCTTGGATGACTTTTTTTGATAAGATTGCATGGAGGGCACTTGATTTATCTGCTCCTTTCTAGCGTGTAGTATGTTTGAAGTTGTAAAGATTGTTAATCCTTCATCTCTTTTGGGTAGTTTGGTATCATTTTGGTGTAAATTGGATAGACCTGACCTCATGGAAAATTCTAGGGCAACATAACAAGAATAAGTGAATTTACACGTGACACCAAGTTGAGAAGTTGTGATCATGAGAAAAATAATGCTCAAAATAAAGTAGGAAAACCTGGGAGTAAAATCAAGTTTTCTGACTGAAGCAGGTCAAGATGAGGTTTAGTATCCAAAAAAATTAATAAAATCCACCTTGTTTAAAGCTAGACAAAATGCTAACAATGGTTGTGACAACAGAAGGAGCAGTCCAGAGTTGGCAGATAAATAAAAATTATCTCTTACAGCTTTGAGTTCTTGGTACTGTTTCTGTGGTGACAGCTTGCAGTTGTGCTGTATTAGATATGAGCTGAAACTTGATTTTAACAGAATAAACTGTTTGGGTTCTACCTGTGCTATGGATTGAAATTTGAATGAATATACAACCAGGTCCCAAACATGAACTAAAACTTTTGTCACGATATTTTCTCCCAAACTCTGCTCAGCCATCCTTCACTTGTGTGTGACTTCAGGAAGGATGTTTTCTGGTTGCAGAGGGTAATTATTTTCATCTCTGAAAAACCTGGTTGTTTTTTTTTCCTCAGCTAGAAAAACCTTTCCTTTTGTGAAGAACTAATTAATGTTTTTTACAAGCCTCCTAGTTAATGCAGTATATAATTCAGTCTGAATATTTGTTGCAGTGGATGACCAGGCTGTAGTTCTGCTAGCTGCTTCTTTGTTGGAAGTTGTTGACGCTGTAGTGCTCTTTCACTGAATACTACTAAGGAAACCCTAGGAGGGAAAATACCAAGGACTTTACCATTTCTGGTTTTCTTTGTTGAGAAACAGGTATGAAGACGTTTGCAATACTGATGGTTCTTCACCAGTGAATGTAGCAGTGATGGAATAAACAGCAATTATACTGTGTATTGACTTGGCTAATATTTTCTTTTATCTCCTTAGGCTAGAAAATAAGAGAGCAGAGGACTTGGAAATGGAGGTGTTCCTTTCCTCCTGTAGCAAGAGGAAGTAGAATGTGTGCATGGCTGTGCAAGCACCAGGGCTCACCTCTGAGCCACTGTGGTTTCTCTGTTTCCTGACCCGAGATACTGAGTCAGTTCAGGACAGCATATGGTGTGCTGAGTGATGGGAATACATTCTCTCGTCTACTTTGGTAGTTTTTTACAGAATCAACTAGGATGAAAAAGACCTTTGAGATCATAGAGTCCAACCTATGACCTAACGCTACCTTGTCAACTAGACCATGGCACTAAGTGCCACATCCAGTCTTCTCTTAAACACCTCCAGCAATGGTAACTCCACTACCTCCCTGGGCAGCCCATTCCAATGCCCAATCACTCTTTCTGTGAAGAACTTCTTCCTACTGTCCACCTTAAACTTCCCCTGGTGTACCTTAAGACTGTCTTGTTGTGTTGCTGGTCACGTGGGAGAAGAGACTGACCCTCACCTGGCTACAACCTTCTTTCAGAGAGGGTTTGCATAAGAAAAGCCTTTTCTATGACAGAGATCAAGAAATTAGGTCCTTCTATCAAATATGACAGGAACATGTGTTTAATTTTTCCTTCAGGTCTTAGAATATCAGACAGCCAAGACATTTTCTTGAATTATTACTCAGCAAAGAAACATACTTTAAAAATGAACTTGCTGTTGCCCCTTCCTCACATGCTCCCCATGATGATTGCCTCTCAAAGAGAATTCCTATTTTCTTTATATTATATTTCTATGTGGGCCAGTTCAGCTTTTTTTTTTCCCTCTCTCTTTCTCTATTTCATGGCAATAGCTGTGGTCTGGTCTGTGTTATGGTCTAGTAAGATCCTCTAATTCTGATGGTCCTGAGAGTGGTGTTTAGATATATAGACTAACTGCATGTTATTTTCTAACTGTGTTACTTAAAGCTATGTTACAGTCAATGGTAAGTGCTGGTAACTAGTGCATCTTGCAGGTCCTTGCAAACATGAGGCTTATAATTAGGACAGGGATCAGGATTTTATTCTTTTTGCATGTGGAAGGTCAGCTGGTTGCTATCTAAAATGGTGGTGTTCTTGCAGAAAGGCATCAAAAGATGATAATAGTGACTTTGTAGATATTGATGTTTGAAACATAAGGCTGAGGCCTCTGAATTTTCTAGGACATTCACTCTCTATTGATTTTCCAGAATCAGGGCAAATGAGGAATGTTGTTTTCTGACATCAGCAGAGCTAGGTGGGTTTTGCTAACCAGGTTTTTAGTAGTCTGAAGGTTGCCTTAGTTGTGTGAAAGATAAAGCCCTAGGTTCAAGTTATTTAGGCTTCTCCAATTTTGGTGCAATTGTCCTTTGTTATTTTTTTTTAAATACCAGTGAAAGTTGATTTTGGGGAAGTTTGGATTCCTCCTTCAGAAATTTATGTATGAATAAGGGTGCTTGTTGCATCTGAAGTTTGAATGTTTATGAAGAAGTTGAGGGCAAGTCTGTTGGATGTTTATTGGGTGTAGCTGGCAGATTTTGATTAAAACAAGGATAATCATCAGCAGTGTATACTAAAATGTAAAGCATCTGTTAGACAGAGACACTGGGATAATAGCAAAGATAGATATTGTGAGATTAGAAAATTTTATTTTTTAAATAATGCTAATCATATTGCTTGACTTTCGTGATTGAAACTTGCTCTACTAGTGGAAAACATGTCCTGTTCAGTCCCCCTTCGACATCATGCTTTTGAGAGGGGCTCTGGATGTGTAACCAGCCTTTGCTTAACTCCAGTCTTTTGATGGTGAACATTTCTTTCTCTTACAAAACAATGCTGTCTTTTCTTTATTTGCAAGACCTATTTGTATATTTCTGTCTTCCAATTGATTTAAAATTTCAATAGCCAAACCGAATTTTATTTCTGTCTTTTATTTTAAAGCAAGCAAGCAAGCAGCTCTGGGTGGCCGGGGAGTCACCACTCCACTAACAGCACACACCACTTAGAAGTTCAGCAAAGTATATATACTGTTACTGTTTTTAAGCCTACAAAGCATTTTCCAATGTGCTTGGTTAGTCCGGATCAGCAAATATCAATAAGCTGGGATCAGCAATTTCATAATCTTTCCAGGTGGTTGTTGGCTTCCTGTCCTTCTTGTGGTCATCTGGAGGGAGGCCTTACACCAGTGTCTGCTACGTGATTTTGTCAAGTGCATCAAGCTTTTTATTATACATAAGCATTTAGTCGCAATATCCCTTAGCTTTACCACAACTTCCTCTATTTTATTCTAAGCATCAGTTGTCTGGCTACCTCACCTCTTTACTATACTTCTATTTCAATGCTTCATTTGGCTATTTGGTCAGAAAGTTTCAAAACCGTTCTTTGTAGTTATCCCAGGGAACGCATCCACTTTCGACACAGCAGATACAAGCATTTGCTGATTCCATTGCCAATTGACACAAATCACAAAAACATTTTTCACACTCTGTATAACATTTGTTTAGGAATAGTAATCCTTGAAATGAACTTTTTTTTTGCTGGTAGTGAAAAAGTATTGATTTCTGTAGATTGGGGGTGTTCTTAGGTCATTATAGATTGAATTGACAGAATAATAATTTTGACTAACAACTCAATGGGTTTTAAGAGTGTTCACTTGTTTATTCAGTATGCTTTGCTAACATAAGTGGAAGTGTATATGTTAGTTTATATGTTTGTGTTGGTACTCTGGCCACTCCCAGCAATCTTCTTTTATTGGTAAAACATGAAAGTGTACTGATAATACATTTTCTCCCTCCTGTGATGTTCTGCCAGTGATGCAGGTCTACTCCTGGCCATCAATATTCTTCCTATTTACCACAGAAAACTAAGATGAGACAGAAATCGTCCCAGGATCCATAAGCTCAGGTATGGTGTTGTTGGCTTGGGACATTACAGACACTGAGTAATCAGCACCACTCCTGAGGAACATCTGACTCTTGGAAACTTTTTCCCTTTCAAGCAGTAATAAAGGTGGTGAAATGCTTTAGACAACAGCTATAGACATGTTTGTTTTCCTCCACTTTTTTTCTCATGCTTATATCATGCTACTGCATAGCAGTAAAATCTACACTCATTGTACATGTACAGTAGTCATGCCATCATGAAGCAGTATCCTGCAGCCTTTTCCTAGCCCTGTCATTGCGAGAAATCCTGAGTAACTTCGTGATTAGAGTACTGTGGTTTAGGAATGGTATTCTCCAATTTAGTGCTCCCACTAAAACTATGCTGCTGCTTGTTCTCCCCTCCCTTTCCCCTCTCCCCCCTGTGGGTTACTGTAGAGGAGAACTGGAGGCAGGAAAGGTAAAGATCAAGGGTTGAGATAAGAAAAATTTACTGGAAACAGCAATGAGAGAAATAAAATGAAGAGTAACAGCAGCAATATTAATAACAAAAGTGTACATAAGAGAGAGTGTGATTTACATGCAAAATGCTCACCCTGACCACTCCCTCTGGCTTGGAACATGTGCTACCCAAGTGGTAAGGATAAAAAGGAATAAGACTCTTCTGTTGAGTCACTAAGTTGAGAGTAGACCCCCTTGCTAAACTGTGCCCCAGACTTGACAAACATTTTAGGCCCAAAGGTTTTAACCGCACTTAATCGATAGTTTAAGTTAAACAATTTAACTAAGGATTAATGTAGAATTTACTATAGCAGAATAGTAACTCACCAGCCAATTTACCTACAAATCTAAAGTACTTGAGAATGTATGAGAGCAGCATTCCTAGTCCATTTACTATAGCATACTCACATGCACAGACCTAAAGAATATGTACAAGGTATATACCTGTGAAAAATTCCCTTTGAAATCAGTGATGTACTCATATTGGATGCCTTTGCATCTTCTCAGTGGGTGAAGGGTTGAGCCTTGAGGAGTGGGGGTATCAGCCTGTGATCTGTCATTGGCATTCAGTGATCCTCCAAGTATAGCAAGCTTGAGAGTTTGCTGGCTCTGAGAGGCCCCACTCAGAGGGAGGTTGTTGGTCACAGCCTGCTGTGGTCCAGGAGAGCTCAAAGGGTCTCACTTTGGACTGCTGTTTATAGGGCTTCAAGAGAGTGGGCTTTAGTCATAGTAATTTTCCATCCTGGCCACAATTTGGGGTGGTAACTTTCAAAGAAAGTTCAATAACAAATGTTAGTCCACTTGGATGGTTATTCAGGCAGGAAAAATAAGTTTCCAAGTCTGTTTGTTAAAAAGCAGGAGCTCTTTAAACAGCACCAGTTTCTGGGAGCCGACCGTGTTCAAGAGGAGCTCAGCCCAGGTGCTGCTGTCAAGGCTGAGGCCTAATGAGCATTTCTCAGATCATAGTGTGGCCTGAGGGTGGAGAGGGGATGCACCACTACACTCTAACTAGTATGGTGCACTATCTTTAAAGCAATTATATTAAAGCTAGAAAAAATGATTATTAAGTAGAGATTGATATTACCCATACCAACGACCGTGGGCAAATCTGTTGCTCAGTCTCAAGGAATAACCTTGGGGGGCATCCCCACTCAAGGAAGGAATCTCCACATGTACTCCAAGAAAGGATATGTTAGAAGACCCTGCCATTAAAAAGCAGGACTGGGCTTTTATACTAGTGTTTGACTGTCAGTCATGTTTCTGGGCCAGCTGTGTCAGCTCAGCAACTTTAGCTAAGTTATCAGTACTATCACTTGTTGGTTCCTTTATCTCAGGTACTTTACCAGGTCTGCCATATTTTTACCTCACTATCAGGATGTCTACCTTTGAGGCTGATGAGTCAGGCTGGTTTCAGCATTTCTTCAACAACAAAAGCTGCATGACCCCCCCTTCTTCATTCACCAGTGATAGCTTTGCAAATAGGGTATTGTTCAAGTTGTTTTACCCCCACTCCAGACAGAGCATCCTGCTATATCCCCATCTTATTAGTAATATCCTACTTAATGCTCAAAATTATAGTTACTATGGTAATTCGAAGGCAGTTGCTAACTGCCCTCCTCCTTCCTGTTGCTTTGGTACTTTAAAGTAGGTGTGGTGTGGTGTGAAACCTCAGCCTGGTGTGGTGAAGGTATGTCTGTGCCAGGGAGGTGCAATGTTGCCCTGGTCAGTGCACTGTTGGTGGTGGAGCAGGGCCCTTCAGCTGCTTCTTGTGCTGGGGCTGGGCTGGTTGTTGTGTCTACTGCCAATTGTGCTTTAAGATTACTGTATTACATCTGAAATAGATTATAACATGCCCATGTTGGCTTGATGGAGACCATCAAACTGGGGGTGTGTTTCCACAGTTGTCTGAAGCAAGTGCAAGTTCATACTGCTGCCAGGAAGATGCTCTTACCATCACTGGTTTTCTGCTTCAGACCTGTTGCTAAATTGTGCTGCTCATGAGTTGCAGTCAGCAAGATGAGGACATTCTCTAAAGATCTTGTTATATTCAGGTTGTTTGGGCTGTTTTCACAGCAAGCTGATCTTCCTGTGCTGCTTCATCTCCCCAGGAGTGTTTCAAATATTTGTGTGCATGTCTTTTTCCTTAAAGTACCCTTTCATCCTGAAAAACAAACATGGATTAAACAACAAATTGAGACCCAGTGGAGTTAACATATCTTAAATCACAGTGGGCTAACTCCAGACTATCATAGGTGAAGTTATTAGCTTGTCTTTCAGAGAGGCTAGTGCTCTCTGTCATGTACTCTATTAAGGGTGCTTGGTTTTATTTTTTTTTATTGCTTATTGTGGTATGCTCAAGTTGTGATGAGTTGATTGATACTTTATTTGTTGAGTACCCATTCCTTGTGAATGCCAGTGAGCAGCTTGCACCAAAGCTGCTGCCCTGACAAGTTGTATGCTGAGGCACATTCATACTTCTGGGCTGCAGTAAAAGCACTTTGCTGCTTGTTTGCACATCTCCTCCTGCCCAGGTACACCACTTGTAGGTTGTCCTTAGTTCCCTAAATTTGCAGGTTTTACTTCCCAGTGTCATGGGACAGAAACCAGGCAGTCAACTCTGACCTGACCAGTCACAAGAGCTGTTTCCAGTTATCATAGTAACTATAAGCCATGCTTGTCAATTAACCTTGTGCCAGATGCTGTAAAAACACAGGGGGAAAAATAAATTTCTTGTTTCAAAGTAATTGTAATGACAGAGAATGAATTAGAATGAAAGCTGACTACCACAAATGGGATAGCACTGGTAGGTGTGTGTGGTTTGAGTTTTCTTTTGTTTTCTTTTGTTGCCATACAACCAATGTATGTTTAAAGCAGGGTAATAGGTAGTTTTGTAAATAATTTCTTTAAGTGTGAGGAAGAACATAAAAATATTGGCTACAAAGGCTGTATTTAAAGGTAAGGATCATGATTTTTCTATAAGAGAGAATGAGAGAGTGGGAAGTAGAGTGGGCATTGTCTATGACTTCATGTATGTGTGCAGGAAAGCAGTTTAATGATAGGGAAGAAGGGAATGGCCTGAGTGTCGCCTTCTGCTGAGAAGGCGGGCGACCTGGTTTCAAGACACAGCACGGCGACCCGGCCTCGCCCGGGTCACTCGGGCCACAGACATGCACAGACACCAATGTGGTGGATGGTCAAATGGCGTTTATTATCTCATCTCGTGAGGTTAAATAGTCAAGGGGGTCTTACTACGTCAAAGGGGGACGGGGGGTCTGGCTAGGGTTAGTAAGGAGTGGAAAACTACTGGAGTTAGGAGGGGCTGCATGCTTCGGGGGTGATTGATTACCTATAGCAGGATGAGGGGGGAAGGGTCTTGCTTTCCGTCACATCCCGAGATTTTCCGTTCGCCTGTCCCTATCTACCACATCTCCCCCCCCTTTTTACTAATGAATGAGGTAGTTATAAACATAGGCACTAAGGTGAGGTACAAAGTTATAATTTGATAAGGGAAAAGGGGTTTTGGTAAACCTGAGTAGTCTTCGCAAGGCAAGTTTAGAGAACCATTGCGACTGGCAGTGTTCTCGGTTTTTGGTTCACAGCATTTGTCACTGGCCTATAAACAGGATGTTGGCCCGTTCTAGGCGAGCTTGAACAAATGAGACCAGCTTCTTTAGCAGGCATGGTCCAAATGTAAGGGCTAAAAGCAGTATCGCTAGCGGACTTATCAGGGTGGAAATTCGAGTGGTGAGCCATGGCGATTGATTGAACCAGGATTCGAACCAGCTCTATTGGGTTTCCCTGTCTTTCTTTCTTTGAGCCAGTCTATCTCGGAGTTCTGCCATGGAGTCTTTAACGACTCCTGTGTGGTCCGCATAGAAGCAGCATTCCTCCTTCAAGGCGGCACACAGTCCTCCTTGTTGCATGAACAAGAGGTCCAGTCCTTGCCTGTTCTGTAAGACCACTTCTGAAAGCGAGGAGACTGATTTCTCTGGAAAGGAGATGGATTTCTCGATCCTCTGCAGGTCCTCATCGATGGTCGTTTGCAGCTGAGCAAGCCCTTGGTGACGGGTCGCGAGGGCTGAGACACCTGTGACTGTGCCAGCTGCTCCCAGGCCGAGCAGCATTGCAATAGTCACTCCTGTTATTATTTCTCTTTTGTGGAGTTGGCCTGGTTCCTCAAAAAGGTGGTATACCCCTTCGTCTGAGTGGTACAGGACCCTAGGAACAATCAGAACTTGGACACAGAAGTCGATAGCGTCATTGAACTTGGCAAGGAACACGCAAGGACTCACCCCAGATCTCTGACACACCCACATCCCAGATGCGGATGGGACCGCCCACTTGTTGATCTTTCTGTTGGGCTTGACGACTTCGGTGCAGAAGTTGCCTTTCTGCTTTGCCAAGGCTGCATTGCCAAAGCATTTGCCCTGGCCTGTGACTTGACTCAGGGTGATTCCTCTACGGGGACTGTCCCATCTGCACTGGTGAGGGGCTTCGGCTGTGGAGTAACTGAAGGGGGTGTTTAGAGCAACTCCTTCGTAGAAAGGAGGTTTAACATCGTAGCAAAGCCAGCAGGAATTGGTTAGGTTTGGGTTGGATTCGTTCAAGGATAGAAAGGTAGCCTCTAGCATGCGGAAGATTGGGTCTGAGTCTGACTCGGCTAAGCGGCCTATTTGGAAGGCATCTACATGGCCGGTCGGGGTATCAGTGGCCTTTGTGGGTAAGGTTTTGGGATGGGTTATGTTTCTCGCTTTCAGCACATCCTTAATAACCTTATTGGGTCCTACCGGTCGGGGTGCCGGTGGTTGGAGCCTGATAATTCGCACATTCACCCACTCTTTTAGCCCTTTGAGGACTACAGTCCACGTTCTGCCTGTGGCCCAACTAGGGTGTTCTGGCTGCAGAACCGTCATGTTATAGTCTGTGCACTTCCGATATTTGGGCTGTGTATAATGCTTGCTATAGACCCCTTTCGCGATGGCGGGCTTTTTACAGCCGGTAGGTGCCCAGGTGAACTGCAAGAATCTATCGGGCTCCTGTGGTTCCCACCCTTCTCCTGATGGTCTGGTATCTGTGACAATGGTTTCACAGCCCCAATGTCCGCAATATCCCCACCCCGGGTAGTTACAGTACTTCTTCCCTGGGTTGGAGGCTGGACACCAGTAGGATAGGTACATGTACATGATGTGTGGGTGATGGGGTCGTATTTTTGGTCGTCCTGGAAACAGGTTGGCGATGTGGAACACGAAGGATGGGGTGCCTGCCGTGGTGATTTCTTTGAATACCTTGTCACTTGAAAGATGTTGCATGACCCACCTGAATGGCTGATGGGGGTAATAGTCTGGGTTGGCTCGCCCTCCGGCGATGAGCCCTAATAGCAAGATCGCACAAAGCCACCGTTGCTGTCTGGGTCTCACCGGTGTAGGACTCTTTGGTGCTGTCTGGCGTTTTGGTGGTTCGTCGTTTTCCTCTGGAACTGGGGTGTACGCGTTACAGGGACGCCCCACGAGCATGTCCTGTAAACAGAAACTCGCAATTCTCGTTAATTGGGCTGTCCACGAGGGTGGAGACCATAGCTGAGTTGATCCCTTTCTCTGAGATCGCTTTGACAATTGCCTGTATGTCTTTGGGGTTTACCGGATTATATATCCTTTGTTGGTTCCCCTCTGGCCCGGTGGTTCTCACCGGGAAGGCTTGGACCGCGGCTGAAGGGGTCCATTCAGCACAGGCTATTTTTATTCTTCCCCAGTCGGTAAACTGGGCTGGTTCGCATTGTGATTGCCTTTCGATGTGGCTTAAGGCTTTATTCGTTTTTGTTTTAAACCGCGTTAGCTCCGCTCTTTCCGTTTCTGAGTCCCAGTCGGCTTCCGTCAGCTCTCCCGAGCTGGTGGAGCTGCTGTCGCTGGACTCAGAGCCGGAAGTCGAATGCCAGCGCACTTCCGGGCTTCGGTGCCTTTTCGTGCGGCTCCGGCTCCGGCCCTGTCCCTCCCTTCGGGGGTGGTGCCGCTCCCGCCCCCTGGGCTTGCCCTGTCGCCCGCAGGGGGAGGTCTCTCCCTTAAATGGTAGCAGCGTTGAGCGCGGCTCCCGATTGGGCGTGCGCTCTCTGCCGCTCTCCTCCTTCTCTTTTCCCCGCGGATGCGCATTAGCAAGAACCCGCGACTCCGGGCTCTTCCCGCCGGGAGCCTCCGCGCCCTGCCCATCCTCTCGGTCGCCGGCACCATGTTCGGCTGGGTATGGCGGCAGTGCCGCCCGCGCTTCCTTCTGAGCCGCGTTCTCCACGTCTCTGGCTTCCCTCGCCAGTTCCTCCCAAAAGGACTGCGCGCGCTGCTGCGCCCGCGGCACCGGATCGCTGATCGGCGATGAAGGGACTGATGGGGAACCCGTGGGTTTTTCCGGAGGTTCCGCGGGGGGTTTTGGATTTTGGTTCGGGGAGGGGGGGAACGCGCCCGGCCCCCCCGGATCCCCGCTCCCGGGTAAACCGCCTTCAGGGGCGGTTTGCGTTGCCGCTCCTACCCCCAGCTTGGGTGTAGCTAATAAACATGTGCGCACGGCACTCCATGTTTCCTGTTCCTCTTGCGCCCTGCGCAGGGCTTGTTCGACTTTTCCCCACGCCTTGAGGCTTTTGCCGCTGCCTGAGGATTTAGTATCCTCGGCCAGTGCGGCCGTGCATTTCTCCCACACCTCCGGGTGTAATATTTCCACGGGACGTTCAATCGCCCCAAGCTCTAAGAGTCTCGCAGTAGCGAGATAAAAATCCTTGAGCCTGCACTTAATTCCCCACTGCTTATAAACTGAACTCACGACCTTCGCGATGGCTTCCATGTCAATCGCTGGTCCGGGGACGTCTCCCCCGCCAAGAGTCGGTCCAGCCGCTCTGGCCGCTGCTCTTGTCCAGGCGATACCCGCTACCCGAGAGAATTTCTCTTTCCCGGGTTTCGGCACCACTTTGTCGCCTTCTGCTGAGAAGGCGGGCAACCTGGTTTCAAGACACAGCACTGCGACCCGGCCTCGCCCGGGTCACTCGGGCCACAGACATGCACAGACACCAATGTGGTGGATGGTCAAATGGCGTTTATTATCTCATCTTGTGAGGTTAAATAGTCAAGGGGGTCTTACTATTTCAAAGGGGGACAGTGGGTCCGGCTAGGGTTAGTAAGGAGTGGAAAACTACTGGAGTTAGGAGGGGCTGCATGCTTCGGGGGTGATTGATTACCTATAGCAGGATGAGGGGGGGAAGGGTCTTGCTTTCCGTCACATCCCGAGATTTTCCGTTCGCCTGTCCCTATCTTCCACACTTGAGTTGTGAATGTGACTTCTGTTAGCATTCTGAGTGGGTATGAGTGGTTAAATTCTAGGCATCAAAACCAGACAGCAGATATTAAAGAAATCTAAGGAGTGATCCAGCTGGAGCTGGAATTTCAGCAGAGTAGCAGATAGAAAAGTCTATATGTTAAGTAACTGGGAAAAGCTGTGAGATCCAGATGTTGTCTGGAAGTAGAGATCTAGACAGATCGAAGTCAGCTAACAAAAATGCTTTTTATCCACTTCATTTACCCCTTTATTTTAAAGATTGCAATAAATCCAAAAATAGTGTATTGAAGCTGCTTTCTCAGGAGTCTCTGTATAGAGTTTGTGGTAAAGGCAGGAAGAGTTCAATCTACTACATTTGTATATTATCAGAGTATGGAATCAATACCCTGCCTTAACTCTTTTTTTCCTTTCAGATTTTCTATTTTGTACATACATTGTTTTGTATATACTGTATATGATGACTTCGGTGGTCAGTGAACGTACCCGAGGTACTAGGGACAAAATGCAAATTTCAACCTCTCAGCCAACACAACCACAGAAACAAGTAGTACAGGTACGTGCTACTATATAATCTTCTTTGAGTTGAAAGTGAGCTTGCAATGATTTGTTTCTTCCCTAAGTCAGTAAAAACTGGGAAAAGATGGGGGGGGGGCTATGGTCTTATTTGGAAAAGTATGTTTGTTTGATATCTTGCTTTAATTGCTTAGTTATCCAGCACAGCATTAAGTTGTCCCTGTATTCTTATCTCTTAAGGACCTTTGTATTCTTCAGCAACATTTCCCATGAGCAAGGAATTCTATGCCTATCCCTGTCAGGATTTCTGTCCTGTTACCTTAGTGTCTTCAGAGCTTAGTTCTTTCATATGCCAGCCTCATGATGCTAGAAAATTTCTGGTCAATAGAGGAATTTGGGTGGGTGGGAAAAGCTTTGTTAGATCCATGTTGTGTTCTACAGCATGATTCAGCATATTTAGAAGTCACAAAATCCTAAACTTTTTGTGCAGTGTCTTCACAAAGTGAAATGAAGATGGTTGTCCACTAGCAGACTAAAGTTATTTTCAGTATCTGCAAGATGGAAATTAAGCTCTTACCCCATTGTTTTGGTTCTCAGGAACAGAATAGTAAAGTTGTGTGCTTGCTTGGGTTAAAGTGCAAAATGTCTGTTCCTGGCAACTCATTATTCTTTTGTCAGGTACTTTTCAAAATTTAATTCAATTCAAGAATTGCCTCAGTTCTCAATCTAGAGGTGCTCCCCTGGGAAATTGTCTTATTTTCTAGACTGATCTTTAACATGGAGGGGCTCTTCTTCTCTATACAATATTAATTATGTGACCTCAAGCTCTTATCTCCTTGTGTTACAGTGCTTTGCATAGTGGTGATTCATGCTAATGTGTGGGTTTAGAAAGTGACTTTCAACAAATGAGATTGAATTTGGTTTTGCTTTATAACAAGTAAGTGTGCAGGAGTATAACAAGCAGGTTGACAGAAGTGATGGGTTCCCATTTTTTGATGTTTGCCAGACAGTGGAGTACTCTGCCCAGTTTTGGGTTCCTTAACGCAAGGCAGACATTGGCAAATGGGAGCAAGCCCAGTAAGGAGCTGTGAGGATGGTTGAGAGACTGGAGCACAGGATGAATGAGTGGTGACTGAGGGAACTGGATTTGTTCATTCCTAAGAAGGCAAGGCCAGGTTGTCTTCTATTCAGATACCTCATGAAAGGCTATAAAAAAGGTGAAACCAGCCTCAGAGACAATGGCACAAGTTGTAACACTGGAAATTCCAGCTGTTAAATGGGGAAAAAAATTGTTTACCACAAACACTGTAATGGATTAGAGAGGTTGTTGGGATCTCCATCTGGCCTCAAGCAGCTACTCTGATGGGACATGTTCTCAGTGGGAGGTTGTACTGACTATCACTAGGGTATATTTGCAACTGATGTGATTCATTGATTTTAAGCATTAAGTCTTAGACCTTTTTCTGCATTTTTTCCCACTTATTCTACCTCTTGCATAATAGATATTGGTCATTTCAGTGGAAAAGATTATTATTTAATATACAGCAGATATGTTTTACTGCACCATATATTTTTATTGTTTAGATCAGATGAACCTCCCTCCTCAGGCTTTACAGATCAACAGCAACATGTGGGATGATACTATTCAATTACCACTGATTCATTTTTTGAATATAGAATTATGTTACTTTCTCAAATGGAGGTTTCATTGTCATAGTCGCATTGAACATCATTTAAGTTATTTAAGAAATTACATCACAGTTATTTTTCATTGTTTCTGGATAATAATATACTATTTTATTTTAAGATCCGGGCCTATTACTGTCACTTTGTGTTCTGCATACTTCTGTTTTCTGGTAGTTCAAAGTTGTTAAAAATTTCCTTCACTCTGTTATGCTGCAAAGATAACATATCTTGTAAGGCTGAGTGAAGTTCTAGCTGTCTTAAGATGCTACCATTTTTTCTTAGTTGCAATTAAAACTTAATTATACTGTTTTATAGGATATTACAATGACACTTGTGACAATGGTGCCTTAAAAATGAAGAACACTGGGGAAAAAAGCGCAAAACTTTTTGTGACACTAATTTGGTGTTTGTGTCGTAAACACATCTTGTGGGGTTTTGTTGAGTTTTTTTTTCTTCTGAATCTTCATTTCTATCTGTGTGCAATCCACTGGCATAAATGTTAATGATATTGCACCTGCTTGTGTTTCTAAGCTTTCTCCTTATGTTGCATCCCGGACTTTGGGCTTAGATCGGGGTTCTGATGTGTCTTAGCAGATTCTGTGTACCCCCATGTGTCCCCCGGTTTTTCCCCCCTCTGGTGACTGGTTCCTGAGTTGCCTTACCATGCAGCCCAGCTCCCATCCCCCCCTGTGGATCCTTTCCTGCTGTTACCCCTCCCCCGCGGCCAGGGCCGCCCTGGACCCCCGGCGCCGCCCCTGCTGCCTCCCCATTGACTCCTGCCTTCCACACCACACCCCTGCAGCCCCGGGACTGCCCCGGGCCCTGGTGCCACCCCTGCCATGCCCCTATTGGTTCCCCCAGGCCACACCACGCCCCGGGACTGCCTCGGGACCACCCCGGGCCCCGGTGCCGTCCCCTACTGCATCCCTATTGGCTTCCCCAGACCACGTGACACCCCCCTGTTCCACCCCCGATAAAAGCCCCACGAGGCCGGGGCCGGGCGGCCATATTTCCCAACACAGGGATTGGGAGCATCTCAATAAAATGCTCTCAGCTCTTGCCACAGGGAATTTGGTCCTTCCTTCACCCCCTTTATCGAGGTCCCTCACACGCGGCGGTAGAAACAGCCGACCCACCTTCCCGGAGTGCGCGGCACCCGGGAGCAGTGGCGGGACCGGGACCGGAGGACCTGTGGTGCCCCGCTGGGCACGGCAGCTGCTCCGGACCCGGGAGAAACACCAGAACGCCGCATCCTTACACAGGAAAACGAAAGATATTGTTACTCATTTGATAGTGTTATAAAGTTTGTATATTTTTGTCTTCTAACATGGACTTGAAAAAAGTTGGTTTACAGAAGCAAT
The DNA here is from genome assembly GCF_026979565.1 of Vidua chalybeata. NCBI lineage: Eukaryota > Metazoa > Chordata > Aves > Passeriformes > Viduidae > Vidua > Vidua chalybeata. The sequence goes on from NW_026530341.1 coordinate 210,992, forward strand.
GAATCTCAATGGTTTCCTGTTTCTGGTCAAATATCCCATCATGTCTCGATAGAAATTACACTGAATGTTTGTATTCTGGATATCTTTAAAGAAAATCTCTTCACTAGCTAAGAAGTTGCTGTGGGCATGAGGAGGCTGAAGTCAGAGCAAGAAGATGGATCATCAGGACTTAATTTCTGAAACCAGCAGACCTTTTATTTTTGTTCTCTGCTGAGCTCTCAATAGATACCAAGAGCAAGCTCCTTTACACAGAGCACCACACTGATGCAGGAAGCTTTTGTGGAGGGTGGCACCAGGGCTGGCACAGGGAATTCCAGAGCAGGCTCTCCTCTTGTGTTACTGATTGGCATATGAAGCTGTCAGCATGACACTTTGAAAATGTGAAGTAGTGCAGAGTATTTAACTCTGTTACTGTCTTAGTTTAAGGCAATTATATGGGGTGGAGACTCCACAATGAGTTACCTTCTCATAGTTTTAATCACTCCCCTTTCACCAATAAGGAGAAATGAACATGAGAAGATATAAGTGACAAAATAACAGTTTATTAAAAATAAAAAACCAGCAGTAACCACTAGATACAAAGGTGCTGAGTCACCTCGTCCCCCTGGGAACAAAGAAAACAAGATGGTGGAGAAGCCCCCGCCTCCCAAGATGATGGCAGCCGTAGCAGCCCATGTGGCCTAGAGGACAAAGACAAGATAGTGGAGAAGCCCCCTTCTCTGGACCACTGGCAGAGAGAGAAAACAAAGGAAAATCAATACAGCAACTGAGTCTGCTGTTCCACAACTCCCTTCTCCCTCAAACAACAACCGACAGGGGACAGGGACAAAGCAAAACCTGGGAAAAAATCCAATTTTTGTCCAAAAGGTTCCAATGCTGCTGAAACGCTGGAAGAAACTTCCCTCCTTGGCATGGCTGGAACTGGAGTAACAGCTGGAAAACTTGTGGAGAATGGGTCTGACTCCTCCTTGGCGAATGGCAGGTGGCTGGAACTGGAGTAGCAGCTGAAAAACTCATGAAGAAAGAATCCCGACCCCTCCTCGTGAAACAGCAGGCAGCGGTGGCAAAGGTGTTTCAAAATCTGCTCTGAAGTAGCTTCGGATTGTGAAATGCAGCTTTGTGGGTTGTGACTAGGAAACCTGCCCAAGGCAACCCCTTTGGGAACCCAGAGAGAACAAGAGGGCTCATTGGTGTGCATTCCCTGTTTTTAAAAGGACCCAGCCCCGCTCCTTTCCCTGAACTGGGGTAAAACACACAAGTTCCACTTCCTGGGTTTGTCAGGTCTTAGAGACTAATAATCTTGGGCAGGTTGACATGGAGAAGATATGAAATACATGAGGTTTTTTGGGTCATCTAGGTCACCTATGACAGTTACAAATGCTGATTGTCTTGTGTCCTGGCTTGTAAGATAAGCATATATTCTATTTGCCATCTGTTGGAGGTGGGGCAGGTATCTTCTGTTGGGCAGTTTTCTTATCTCTTCCAAGAACAATGTCTCCCTCCGGGGAGATATCTTCTGTTAGTGGGCCATTGAATGGCTCACTGCATGACTGATAAAATTACATCATCCCATTGTAAGATGCTCCACCCAGAGGGAGGACCCAAGCATCCCTACCCGCATAAAATCAGCATTTCTTGCGACAGCCTCAGCCTCTTCACTGGATTCCCAGAGGAAGACCAGGCCCATCTACTCTATCACCAGACCTTCAGAGAAAACTACACCCTTCTACTGGATCATCGCTTCAGCAGCATTTCATCTGCCACTCCAGGAGCAGGAGGAGCAGCCACTATTTAACTGGACTATCACCAACACCCTGACTCTGCAGGGTGTCAGGTTTCTGACTCTATCAGTAGTTTTGTTTGTACTAATTGCTTTTTTTTTTTAATTTAGTTTTTTCTTCTAGTAAAGAACTGTTATTCCCATTTCCATATCTTTGCCTGAGAGCCTTTTTATTTTGAAATTGTGGTAATTTGGAGGGAGGGGGTTTACCTTTTCCATTTCACGGGAGGCCCTTGCCTTCCTTCACAGACTCCTGTCTTTTCAAACAAAGACATCTTGGAACATTGACTCTGAGCAAAGCAAATATTACTTCCCTCAAGGAACTGGGACAGCTGCAGTAACTTCTCAGCCAATAAGCAGCTGGTGTTTTATGGTGGAATATTTTTTTTAGACTCAGGAATTACACTTGGTGATCTTCTCTAAAGCTTGCATTTGTGGTAAACTCCAAAAATGAAGCAGTTTGAGACTGATTAAGTCTGAACTTGTGAGGTACAGAATTTCATGTAGGTATCCTGTGAAGTGAGACTGCCTAGGATGAATCCTTTCTGTCAAGAATTTTGGAGGATGATGTGGTCCCCTTCTCAGTAATGAAGTCTTTTGCAATACATCAACTTGCATTTTGGGTCCTGGCTCTCTTCAGTATCAGCCTTCTCTACCATGAGATAGTAGCCTCTTCTGTTTGGGCAGAAATCAAATGAGGTCCAAGATCATGTAGCATACAGTTATCTTCGGTATTTTCATAGGAATGCAGTTAAGTAGGCTGCAGATGCCGCACTATGAAGACTGGCCCGTACTATCTCTGGAGTGGTAGATACTAAATAAAAGAAATATCAAAGTGTAAGCTTCTGTGGTAAATTCTATTATATACTTGTCTATGTGGTGAGCTTTAACTGTGGTTCAAATATATTAGAATATGTTGAAATTGCTTCTGTTCTAGCTAACTTTTTAACTATAAAATGGGCATAGAGATGTTAATCCCTTCCCTGTAGCACTGCTGTGCTTGTGTATATTCTTTTTGAGAATCTTGAGAGAAAAAAAAAAAAGTAAAACTCTAGTGACCAGTGACAGGACCTGAGGGAATGGCCTGATGTTGTGTCAGGGGAGGGCTAGGCTGGATATCAGGAAAAGATTCTTCCCCCAGAGGGTGGTTGGGCACTGAACTGATTTCCCAGGGAATGGTCATGGCCCAAGGCTGCCAGAACTCCAGGAGGGTTTGGACAATGCTCTCAGGCACAGGGTGGGATTGTTGGGATGTCCTGTGCAGGGCCAGGAGTTTGACTTTGATGATCCTTGTGGGTCTCTTCCAACTCTGTATTCTGTGATTGTGATAACTAGACGATACTTTAAAAAAATATAGATAAATGTTGTGTACTTTATTGGATGTTTGTTTTTCAGGCAACAGCAGAACAAATTCGCCTTGCTCAGATGATCTACGATAAGAATGACACAGATTTTGAAGATAAAGTGAAACAAGTATGTTTCCTATGATACAGAGTTTTTATACTCTGTAACAATGCTGACTTGTGTTTTGGAGGTAGAGTATGTTTCTGATTTAGATTAAACCTTTTTCACAAGGATAAAAGTTTAACTAGAAAAAGGCGCTCTTATTGCCCTGTAAAGTCTGTTTTCAAGAAATTGTGTGGTAATATAGCTATGACTGTATGGTTATACCTGGTGTATTTTCCTTTGGCATTTAAGCCAAAACTCATCTGTGCTGACCTCTTCCAGACTATATCTCTTTAGTATGGTCACAGTTGAATAATTGTCAGAATAAAGAGTGCATTCAGGTTGTTCATGTGTACACACACATGGGAAAAATGTCACCTGTGTAACTGAGTTTGCCAATATATTGGTTGTTTTTCAGGAAAAGTAAAAATCATAGAATCATAGCTTAAAGGTAAATTGAGGTATTATTTAAAAAAATAATTTGACCTCCCAGAGCTGTGTATGCAGCTTTATTGACTTTTCCTTTGTAAAACCTCCTCTGAAGCATTAAGTGCTTTTTGTTGTTATAAACTTGTTTTGGTGATGTGCCAGAAGTGAAGTTTTGTACTTCCTGAAGCCATAGTACCCTCATCAATAATGCCTGTAGCTGTGCTGGTGGGAAGGACAAGAATTAAGTTCTGCATAGGAAATCTCCAAGCATAAAGTTAAAGGGAAAAAAAAAAAAAAAGTGAGAGAGTGCTTTCTTGATTATAATTTAATTTGTGTTTACCTTTATTTAGGATTTTAGTTTGCTCTGACACAGTAGCTTATGCACGTTTTTGAAGCTGTGGTGATACTAACTCTTATTTTCTTACAAAGATAATTTGAATATTTTAACATGTCTGACTCTTACTGCCAGCTTATGGAAGTGACGGGGAAAAACCAGGATGAATGCATAGTGGCACTACATGATTGTAATGGGGACATGAACAGAGCAATTAACATATTGCTGGAAGGAAGTTCAGACACGGTAAGTTCAGATACTTTCCTATTAAGCTGATTTTTGTTTCCACTTCTTAGAAGTGATTGGGAAAGTCACATTTTGGAAGCTTTCAATTTCCATGCCTCCAAATTCTTTTGAAGGAAATGGAGACCAGGACAGCTTTTCTGCTGCATGCATACCATAGACTAGGCTGAACCTTGAAAATGTTGTAGGTGTTTAGCTGGTTTCTTGCAGAATCTTTTGGTTTTCATTTACATACAATAATTTTAACTCTGCAGCAGAAATCATTGTTCTGTCAGACACAGGCCTGTTTTTTGCTCCAATGTTTGTAGTGATGCCTAGAGAGGCTACCTGGAACAGAGCCTAGACAGTGTTAAAGGAATAAAGTAAGTATTGAAAGGCCTTTAAAGGATACATCTTGGGCAGTACAAGTGCCCAGCCATGGCTCTACCCAAGATGGACGCAAGATGGATGACCGGTCACGAACTGTCACACTTTTATAAGTTTTGGTCTATTTACTCATTGCGGTTAATTGTCCAATTACAGCTTCAGGTTATGAAGTCCCATCCTCCCAGATCGCTCTCCTCAATTTGCTGTTGTTTATACTTTTTTGGGCCCGAAGCTGCAATGGTGTCCTTGGTTCTCAGGCTGGAAAAGGATTGTTTTGTCTAACTAAACTGTGAAGAGAACTTACTAACACTTTAGTCACACACTAAGGCAGTACAGAATCTGAAAAATATGAAAGCTAAAACTTAAAGCATCAGTAGCACCTCCCAACCATGAGACCTGAGTCTGTTTGCCTCAAAGGATAATCTTTATAAACCTAAAGTGCAGGTAGATATTTTAAGTTGTGCGGCTTATGTAGGTTTGCATTGTCAGTATTAAATTTGGAGGAGGTTTCCACATCTGAAAGTTACATTGACAGCACTGCTAATGGCAAAAGAGGATACAAGTATCCTTTCACTGTTCATTTGCATAACTTCATTGAAAACCAGAAAGTGGAGACTAAACAATGTGTATATAACAACAAATAATATTGTTTAGAATGTTACACAGCAATTTTCTATCCCAAGACATACCAGAAAAATGTCTTGCTGAAGCTCAAGCTTTTGCTGGAGGGACTTCTTATAGTTTGTCCAAGACAGTGAGCTAGATTCCATCTCATCTAAATTGGGAAAGAAACCTGGACTTCCTTTCTTAATGCTGAACATTCTGTATTTCCTGTGATTTTCAGGATGTGTGGTCTGTCTTATTGTTAATGAGGAAACCCACCCGCACACACCCTAAATCTAGAACACATACTGTTCTGACTGAGAGGACTTTCTTTCCTATCCCCTTTTCATTTATCAGAGTTGAGGTCATCTAAAACACAGAGATATATAATACTGAACAAACTGTCAAGTTGGGAATAGAAGAGAGCATCTCATGATTAAATCTGTTGGTAATGTGCTGTTTTTTTGTTCTCTTTTACTTCTCATATTTGCCATTTTCTAGTTGAAAATAGTTTTCTGTCTGATAGAGAATTTTAAATGCTTCCTTACTTTAGCAAATTTTTTATAAGTGATCATGGCGTGGAAGAAACTTTCTGAACTCATTTATCATTTAGAAGCATCATATCCATATATTGTTCTTTTGACAAGTCCCTCTGAACCCACTGCACTTTGTAGACAAAATGCAACTCAAACAGATACAGACAATTTGAAGGACTCAAGAAGGAAGGAGTATTAATTAGAAGGGGTTCCCATCAGAGTGTGAATAAACTTAATGCAAATTTGTGGACCTCCAACTTGAAGGCCGTTATACTCCAGAACACTTTAACTGTGGATTTGATGTAAGGTTGTGTTACTCTTGAGCAAGAAATGACACAAATCCACAAACAGGCTGGTTCACACAACAGCACTTTTAATACGAAAGTTCTTTTCTTTTATAACTAGGTTCGACACATTCTACTTGATTGGCTAATTAACAAAAACATTTTTCTCACAAACAGTCCTTGAGAAGAACAGAAACAGTAGGAAAACACCACCTGCAGGTTGTTTATACTAACAAGTTATCATAGTTTCTCTACAGCTCCCTAAAAAGTCTCACAAGTCCATTGTGAGAAAATTAATTCCGTTTTCTCGCTCTCTGACCAGGCTGTCACATCCACAGGTCCCCCTTTTTGTTTAAAGATGGAGACAGTGTTTGTAATCCTCTGCGGGGCCCCTTGCAGGAAGGAGAACAAACACGGCTCCAGAGGTTCCTTAATTGGATGCTGATTAGAAATGGTCAGAGAGATTGGATCTTGTGATTCTCTCTTAAAAAACACGCTAACAATCCTAAATCATGTACTTATTCTAATACAAAACAGTCCTTTTTTTCAGAAGCAGGATGAAATGTTCACTCCCCACTCGTGGAGGGGCCATCTCATTGATGGTCGTCATCTTCGTCATCATGCAAAGGTTGCCTGTTGGCCACCTTCCAGTTTTGGTGTTGCAAGTCAGGGCGGACAGACCTTGCAGGTACCCATCGCACTCCAGTATCTGTGGAAACACATGTATAACCGCGACCCCAAGTGACAAGGTCGTATAGGCCTTCCCACTTATTAGTGGTTTGATCCCATATCCGGACCTTTGCTCGAGGCAGGTGCGTCTCACCTGAAGAATGCAATGAGAGAAAGTGATTTAGAATGACAGGGTTCTCCGAATTCTGTGGCACTGTCAAATGGTTGATTGTATATAAAACTTTTTCCAATTGACTGTGTGGCGTTTCTCCAGACATTATTCCCCTTTTGTGTTTGTCCAGAACATGCTTCAAGGTACCATGAGTGTGTTCAACAATGGCCTGGCCTGTTGGAGAGTGTGGGATACCAAGCTTGTGTGACACTCCCCATAGGCGTAGAAACTGCTGCATCTTCTGCAAGACATAGGCAGGGCTATTGTCAGTTTTCACAGAAAAAGGTATTCCCAAGACTGCAAAAGCCATCCTCCAATGGGCAATCATATTGCAACTCTTTTCCCCAGTGTGAGCAGAGACCCACATGGTGGAAGAAAATGTGTCAATAGACACGTGCACATACTTGAGTTGGCCAAATTCAGCAATGTGAGTGACATCTGTTTGCCAAAGCTGCAAAGCCTTTATGCCTCTGGGGTTCACCCCCACTGGCAAAGGTGCAGCGAATCCATGACAGTCAGTGCAAGAACTGACGATGTCATGAGCTTCAGCTGGCATCAAATGAAACTGTTTCTGCAAAGTATGTGGACTTTGATGGAAAAAATCATGTGGTGCCTTGGCTTGTGCAATCTTATCAGGCTGAGGCACTACCCATGCAGAGCTGGCCAACCTGTCAGCCCTGGCATTCCCTTCCACTATGAAACCCGGCAAATTGGTGTGACTCCAAATGTGCAAGATGTAATACGGATGGACTTGGGTTTGAATTGCACTCCACAAGGCTTTCAATAACTGAAACAAAACTGCATTACTGACTTCCTTCAGAAGTGAACAATCCAAACGCTTGGTTATGTCCGCGACATAGGTGGAATCAGTCACCAAATTCAGAGGCACTTGGGAAAATTCCTGGAACGCCATGGCAACGGCATTTAACTCAACCAGTTGGGCCGAGCCTGACTCATGGCCTTCCAGTGTCTGCCATCCAGATTCATCCTTCCAAGTAACAATGGCCTTCCCCATTTTTCCAGAACCGTCAGTGAAGACAGTGGGCCCTTGCACTGGCACCTGGCTGCTCTTCGGCCGCAATGACAAACCCGTTGTCTTTGCCAGCAGCAGCAACTTATGGCTGGGCATATGATAAGCAATCTGCCCCGAGAAGTTTTGCAGCACACTCTGCAAAGGAGTGCTATTAGCAAAGCTCCATTCAAAATCTTCCCGTTCCACAGGAAGAATAATCGCTGTGGGATCGGCAGCCATCAACTGCAAACACTGTTGACGGCATTTGATTATCAAACGAGCAATTGGCTCGAACAATAAGGGCGCTGTCTTTTTCTGCTGATGGGTCAAAAAGACCCGTTCCAAAACGTGCAAGGGATCAGACCACTTGTCACTCCACTGGCCAATGATACCCGTAGGATGAAAATCTGGATTGGTAATGAAGACAGTGATATCAATGGAAGGATCTATTAGATGAACCTGATGAGCAGAAACAGCCCTTTGGACCTCCTCCAGCGCTTGTCGCACTGCAGGGGTCAATTCCCGAGGTGACCTCAGGTCAGGGTCCCCTTTCAAAGTGTCATACAATGGGGACAGTTCTGTTCTGGTCAGTCCCAAATAAGGACGCAACCAGCTGATGACACCCATCAACTTCTGGGCATCATTCAAGGTCCGAATAGAATCTGAGAATTGCACCTCCTGATGCTGAATGGTTTGGTCAAGAATTTTGACCCCCAGATACTTCCAGGGAGGGTGCTGCTGAACTTTCTCTGGGGCCACCTGCAGCCCGTAAGCATGCAGAGCAGCAAACAGCTGAGGCGCTATCCTCAGCAACTCATCCTGGGTGGGTACAGCCACCAGAATGTCATCCATATAATGATAACAACGCGCGTCAGGAAACTGAATGCAAAGCTCGGACAAAGCCTGAGCCACATGCCATTGACAGATAGTTGGGCTATTGCGACAGCCCTATGGCAAAACCTTCCATTGATATCTCCACACAGGTTCGGCATTGTTGACTGAAGGCACTGTGAAGGCAAACTTTGGCTTATCATCAGAATGCAAATGAATAGTAAAATACAATCCTTCAGATCAATGATCAAGATCTCCCATCCCGCAGGGATCATTGTGGGTGAGGGCATACCAGGCTACTTCGAAGGTACCTAGCGTACCCTGGTATCTGTGGATACGCACACATACCCACGCCCCAAAGCGATAAGGTCATAGGGACCTTCCCGCTGTTTGGTGACTAAATTCCGCAACCGAACCTTCGCTCAAGGCTGACGTGTCTCATGCGAAGCCTGCAACAAAAGGTGATAATTCAAAATGACAGGGTTATTTGAATTCTGCAGCACAGTAAGATGATTGATGGTATACAAAGTTTTGGCCAACTGACTGTGTGGGGTTTCACCCTGCATTCCCCATTTTTGTTTTTGAAGAACCCACTTCAGAGTACCATGACTGCGTTCTACAATAGCTTGACCAGTCGGAGCATGGAGGATACCAAACTTGTGTTACACACCCCACAACTGCAGGAACTGCCGCACCTTCTGCGATGTGTAAGCAGGACCATTGTCGGTTTTCACGGCAGAAGGTACGCCCAGAACGGCAAAGGCCTGTGTCCAGTGGGCAATGACATCGCGGGCCTTCTCTCCAGTATGAACAGAAGCCCACATCGCAGAGGAGAACGTGTCCACAGTGGCATGCACATACTTGAGCCGGCCAAACTCCACAGTCTGGGTGACATCGGTCTGCCAAAGCTCCAAGGCCCTAAGGCCTCTGGGGTTTACCCCTGCTGGCAAAGGCGCAACAAGCGCATGACAGTCATCACATGACTCGACAATGTCACAAGCCTCAGTTGGCATCAGCTGAAACTGCTTCTGCAAGGTATGTGCGTTCTGATGGAAAAACCCATGCGATGCCTTGGCCTGTGTGAGTGTGTCAGGCTGAGGTGCTACCCACGCCGGGTTAGCCAACTTGTCAGCCCTTGCGTTTCCTTCTGCTACAAACCCTGGCAAATTGGTGTGTCTCCTTACATGCAGAACATAGTACGGATGAACCCAGGCCTGAATAGCACACCACAAGGTCTTCAATAAATGAAACAAGGCAGGATTACTGACCTCCTTCAAAATTGAATAACCCAATCACTGTGTGATATCGGCCACATAGGCAGAATCTGTGACCAAATTGAAAGGTTCCTGGGAAAATTTCTCAAATGCCATGACAGCAGCCCTCAATTCAACCAATTGGGCTGATCCATCCTCATGGCCTTCCAGAACCTGCCACTCAGATCCATCCTTCCAAGTAACTATGGCCTTTCCTGTTTTCCCTGAACCGTCAGTGAAGACAGTGGGTCCTTGCGCTGGCTCCTGACTGTTTTTGGGCCGCAAAGAGATTTGTGTGAATTTTGCTACCTGCAGTAGCTTGTGGCTGGGCAGATGATAAGTGATCTGCCCTGAAAAGTTTTCCAGAGCACTTTGCAGGGACACACTGTGTGCAAAGCTCCAGTCAAAATCCTCCCGCTGTACTGGCAGTATGATCTTTGCGGGATCCGCACCCATCAATTGCAAACACCATTGCCAGCATTTGATTATCTGCGGCTGATGGGGCAGGAAAATCCATTCCAGGAGGTGCAAAGAATCGGACCATTTGTCACTCCATTGGCCAATGATGCCTGTGGGATGTGAATCTGGAGTGGTAATGAACACAGTGACATCAACGGAAGGATCAATGCGATAAACCTGGCAAGCAGAAACAGCTTGCTGAACCTCCTCCAGCAGCTGACGTGCCTCAGGGGTCAATGTGCGAGGCGACTTTAAATCAGAGTCTCCCTTTAACAAATCAAGCAGAGGAGATAGTTGTGCATTAGTCAGTCCCAAGTACGGACGTAACCAAGTGATGACACCTACCAATTTCTGGGCATCGTTCAGTGTCTTCACCGAATGCACAAATTGCACCTCCTGGTGTCGGATTGTCTGTTCCAGAATTCTGACCCCCAAATACTTCCAAGGAGGTTGTTGTTGAACCTTTTCTGGAGCCACCTGCAGCCCATGAAAATGCAAAGCATCAAGCAACCGAGGCTGAATCCTCAGCAGCTCATCCTGGGTGGACACAGCCACCAAAATGTCATCCATATAGTGATAAAAATGGGCATCAGGAAACTGCTTGCAAACTCCAGACAAGGCACGGGCCACATACCATTGGCATATGGCCGGAGAATCACGTATTCTTTGGGGCAAAAATCTCCATTGATATCGCTGTGTGGGCTCAGCATTGTTGATTGCTGGCACCGAGAAGGCAAACTTTGGTCTGTCATTGGGATGCAAAGGAATTGTAAAAAAACAATTCTTCAAATCCACGATGAGGATCGGCCAATCTGAAGGAAGCATGGTAGGCGATGGCATGCCTGTCTGCAATGTTCCCATGCTTTCCATCATGGCATTGACCTTTCAGAGGTCTTGTAACAACCTCCTTTTCCCAGATTTTTTCTTGATGCAGAAGACAGGAGTGTTCCAGGGACTGGTAGAAGGCTCCAGATGACCCTGGTCCAACTGCTCCTGCACTAGGTTTTGAAGGGCAACTAATTTGTCTTGAGGGAGGGGCCACTGGTTCTCCCAGACGGGTTTGTCCACCAGTCACCGTAAAGGAGGCGTGGGACACTCTGCGCCCTTCATCGCAGTGGCCCCCACCAAAAATCTGTCCCGATGCACACCCCCCACGCGGACAGAACGTCCCTCCCCCAGAGGTTAACACTAGTTGAAGTAACATGAGGCTGAATCATGGCCGTCTGTCCCTCTGGGTTCGTGATCATCATGGGCTGCTGGCTCACGTAGCAACGCACTGTTCCTCCCAATCCCACAATAGGTGTCTCCACCGGATCCAAGGGCGACTCCGGGGGCCAGGTGGCAACGGAGAGAACTGTGACATCCACACCGCTGTCAAGAAGCCTGCGGAGATGAATCTCCGGCAGCGTCGTGCCAGGGATGGACAGGGTACACAGTATCTCGGGATGTTTTTCGGTTAGGACAGCAGACCAGTGAACTTGAGGCGGCCCAGTGGATCCAAAGCCGCCGTCACCTCATGACCGATCAACTGTCCTGTGAACAGAAGACTTAAAAGGCACAAGTTGAGCAATTTGTGTCCCTTTTGGGATAGTGACGGGGGGTGGGTGTGGAAACCATGGCAGAAATCTGTCCCGTAAAATCTGCATCAATGAGTCCCATGTGCATAATGATGCCCTGAAGGGTGGCACTAGATCTCCCCATAAGGAGAGCACTCATGCCCTCACCCAAGGGACCAACGGCATCCAGGGGAACCTTGTGTATTTTGCATGAATCCATGACAACTGTTGCTGCTGTGCAGACATCAACACCTGCTGCGCCGTGGGTGCTGGCTGCAAGTTGGCTAAGCAGACCTCCATCGCTTCCAGGGCTTGGAGAGAAGCTTGTGTCTGGGCACGTCTCTCCGTCGTGCTCCGCTTCCAGTTTCCCGAGCCTGGCAACGCTTGGCCATTAGCATGCACAGTCGCCCTACAGACATTTGCAGTATTGTTTGGCCTTCCACACCAGCCACACAAAAACAAGGGAGTTGCGACCTGCTGTCCCTTCTTTCTCTGTTTCTTGCTACCCTGAGCATTCCCCTGCCGTTGCTGCCCACTCTGCGGCATTACCCACACCGGCTGCACAGCAGTAGCCACGGCAGACTGCACAGCAGTAGCCAAGGCAGCCATCTTATGACTTGAGGTGCCTACCTTTGCACAGGCCTCTGCCATCTGAGGGACAGAAGGATCACCAGGAAGAGCCTCTATGATTCTTCTACAGTCAGCACTGCAATTGCTTCTCGCAAGGTGTTTAATCCAAAGCTTCCTTGCCTCAGGATCTCCCACCTGCTTCTCCACAGAAGCAGACAGCCTGTCTGCAAATCATAGGAAAGACTCATCAGCTCCCTGGACAACAGTCACAAATGACTCCTTTGGAGCAGCCACTTCTATGGTCTGAATCAACGCTGCCATGCCTGTTGTCTGGCACTGATCCAGCACCAGAGGAGCAAAGCCAGCCTGCTCCTGAGGATCAGCATAATTGCCTGTGCCTAGCAGCACATCAGTACCAATCACACATCTGGGATCCCGTTGGCCCAACACAGTAGCATTTTGCTCCACTGCTCTAGTTGCCAGCTGAGTCCATTTAGACTCAAAAAGGTCGTATTCTACAGGCTGAAAAAGAACACGAGCCAAGCTTCGAATGTCATAAGGTGTCAGCAAATCAGCAGCAAACACTCGAAGCATCTGCATATCTTCTACAGAGCCCAGACCATATTTTCCAACCTTATCACAGAGTTCCATCAAAGCTTTCAATGGTAAAGGCTGATGGGCATTGTTAGCAATGCCCCTGAGCACAGGGAAAGCCTGGAGACCTCCTGGTAAGGCGGCAGCACCTGCTAAGCCCCGTGGACTCCACAGGGACAGAAGCAGATGCCTGACTGGGAGTCAGCTCAACAGCACCCGATATTGCGCTCCCTGCAGCATCAGCAGTGCCAGAGCAGCCATCTGTGCACCACGGGAGGCAATACAGAGAGGCACAATCAAGCACGTTCTCGACCTTAACTTTGACTTCTCATCAAAACTGCTCGTGCTCCTTCAGATGTACAGTCACCTGACATGGCAGAAGCGTCCACAAGGCCGAGGAAGAAGACCCACGGCCCTGGGGAAACATGGGTCTCCCGCCGGCCAGGTCACCTTTTGTGGCAAAGGTAACCACCGCAGTGGCAGCACCTGCTGCTGCCCCGGTACCCGCAGGAGGGATGGGCGGTGGAGAAGGGCCATCCCCCGCCGGGGCCCCCCCGAGGCCACCCTCCCTTGGCACAGGGGAAGAGCAGTGCGCAGAGAGAGACGCAGCTTGCAGAGCCGCGCCATTGCTTAGCGCCCCAGCCACGGAACCCAGCAAAGGCTGTCCGGGGATGGGGCCATCAGGCACCACACCCAAAAAGAATCCCGCCTGGGATGCGCAATCCGATAGTGGACACCACCTCACGGGGATGGAGCGGGCCAGGCCACCCGCCCACCAGGGTGGGGTCTGACAGAAAGTCGATCAATGTCCTGCCTACGGCGGCTTCCTCCACCTGCGCATGCCTGGCAGGGTGTGCAGACGCAGAATCGATCAATGACGTGGACCCCAAACGGGTGAGTGGGAGGGAAGCGGCTGACTCCGCTCCCACCGCCTTCAAGGGATACGTTGTGGAAACCCCACAGTTTGGGCAAAGTGTTGTCACTGAATCCGGCTCCAGCAGAGGCGGAGGCTGAGCCAGAGGCTCTTCACAGCCCCCAAGAGCTGGAAAGGCACACAGAGGAGGCGTCCCCACCCCGCTCCGCCACCCCCTGGGCGCGGAAAGGGACGGGGCCGGCACCGATCTGCGCAAAGACTCAACATTCACTTCTGCCTCCAAAAAGACTTCAGCGTCACCGTGTTCAGAGGCTGGGGTGCTGGAGTCCTGCCAAAGTTTGTCAATCCATCTCCAGTTCAGGAGCATTGCCACTACACCTGCACTATAACCAACAGAGAGAGAGCCCATGAGGTGTTCTCCCAGGAGACCCCACGTCTCCCTGGAGAACGACTCCTCAGGGCCTGAAAAGAGCCCATGATCTCTGCCCTAGTAAAACAGCTGCTTAAAGCCATCCCAAAGAACAGAAGCCCTCTTTCTCTCCAGAAAAGCTTCCCAGACATTCAAGACCAGGAAGTCCTCCATAGAAACCACAAGGGCTGTCCTGACCACAAGCGCTGCAGGCAGAGAGAGAAAAAAAAAAGAAAAAGAGAATTAAAAGACCTCACCCACAGCTGTCCTGAACACAGCAATCACCAAATGTCACACTGCGACACAAAATAACTCACAGAAGCAGACCAGATGTAAAAGGAAAGAAAAAGAACCCAAAAAAGCAAACTTTATTTTCTGCCTCCTCTGTATATACAATAGCAAAAGTGACAGTGGATTGGAGGGTGAAACTGCCACCTCTCCAACCACACTGGTCAAACCAACGGTCCATCAATTCTTTCCACCCACAAAGAAGAATGAAAAGCAATCATTATTTACATGAACATGCGTGAGAAAACTCAGTTGAAATATGTAAATATCAGAAGGCATAGGAACTTTCAGAAGAACTTTAAAACTCTCAAAAGAACAGGGCGACAGTAAAGGGAGTGTTGGATATCCTTCACCCTTCAACGCAGTGGCCCCAACTAAAAATGCATCCCTATTCGCACTCCCCAGGCAGCCAACACATCCTGCTCCCACAGCTTGATCGGGGTAGAAACGACATAGGGTCAAACTGCAGCCACCTGCCCCTTTGCGTTGCCGATGAGCACGAAGCGTTGGCTCATCAAGGTACGTGCCGGACCTCCCACCCCTACAACGGGTGTTCCCACAGGGGCCAAAGGCCACGCAGGAGGCCACACAGAGAGGGAGATGACAGTCACATCTGCCCCCGTGTCGATCAAACCTTGCAGCTCGATCTTCGGCGGGTGGGCACCCAGTAGGGTCAGAGTACACGCCATCTGGGGTCGCTGAGCAGAAATGGCCACAGACCAGAGGGCTCGTGGCAGTCCCATATATCCGAAGCCACCACTCCCACGTGTGTGCAGGTCAGACCTGGGGACACATGACTGAAAAATCACAAGTTGAGCACTCCGATTCCCTGCCGGAATAGCAACGGGGGGGAGGGTGTGAAAACTGTGGCAAAAATCAGACCTGAAAAGTCAGAGTCAATGACTCCCAGGTCAACAGATTCCTTGGTGGGTGACACTAGACCTCCCCACAAGCAGCGCGCCGAGTCCCTGTCCCAAAGGTCTGAGCACGTCCAAAGGAACCTTATGTTCACAACAGGATTCTAGGACGACTGTGCCAGCAGTACATACATCCACGCCGGTGGAGCCGTGGGTGATGCCTCTGAGCTGGCTGGGCAAGCCTGAGCCGGCACTGTGCTCTGAGCAATCACTTGTGTCAGGCGCAATTCCTCTGTGTGCTTTTTCCCGTTTCCTGGGCCTGCCATAGGCTGGCCATTGGCATGATATTTAGACTTGTATTGGTCTGAACAATGACCTGCCTTTAGGCATCTAGAGCACAAGAAGGTGCCACCTGTACCTGTCGGCTTGGGTGCACCTTATTTTTTCTTGCCCTTATTTTTGTCCCTTTTCCGTCATCCTCCCCCTGAGGGCACCTGGCCTGGCTGTGTAGCAGTCTCCAGAGCAGACACTCTGTGGTTCACAGCACCTGTCGCAACACATGCTTTGACCATGTCTGCCACCAATGGGTCACCTGGAAGAGCATCTATGATCTTCCGGCAATTACTGTTCGCATTGAACCGGACCAACATTTTGCAGAAGCTCTCCCTTAATGTAATATCCTCAATCTGCCTCTCCAGGGCAGCAAAATCCTTCTCTACAAATTGCATAAAAGGCTCACCTGGTCCCTGTACAATCGTTGTACATTGTGGTGGGGGGGAGGCCGCCTCAATGGTCTTCACCAATGCACCAAATCCTACACTTTGACACTGCTCAAGAACAGCAGTGTCCCAGGTAGCCTGAAAATCAGGATTGGAAAAGGCATGCTCCCCGAGAGCATCCACCCCCACACCATACCTAGGGTCAGCCTGAGGCAGAAGCCTATTGCTTGCCGCAACCTTTGCAGCAGCCTGCATCCAGTACTTCTGAAATTTCACATACTGCACAGGCCAGAACAGCACCTGAGCAATATGTTTAATATCAGATGGAGCAAGCCGGTCCCTGTTTATCACTCTGAGAGCCTGCATAACTTGCTCAGAGCCAAGGCCATATTTTGCAACCTGGTCCCACAGATCCTGGATCGCCCGCCAGGCAAATACATCATGCTTGTTGGCGAGTCCCGAATTTGGGACAGCTTTAAACACGGGAGGAGCACTTACCTTGCCTTGTGGCAGAACATGGTCCTCCTGTGCCCCTCCCTCAGATGCTGGACAAATTGTCTGATTGACACCTGTGGCCCCACCCCCTGAGGCAAGTGGGGTGTCATCAGCTGCCCATCGCAGCCTCCCCACCCTGTTCAAAGGACCCCCACCCCCAGCTTCTGAAGCTCACACCTTGACTGCGTCACAAAAGCTGCGGGGATTCCTGGGGCACAAGGTCACCCAACAGGGAGGCAAAGTCCAGAGGTTATGGGCGGACGATGATTCCAGCTGTCAGTGCTGGCAGTTGTGGCAAGTACATTTCTCTCTCTCTCAAGATTTTTTATTGAGGTGCACAGAGAGAAATGAAAGAGAAAACAATTTCTATTTCTGCTCCATGTTTTTCTCTTGTGGAATGTGTTTGGAGAATTGTTTACCTGGAGTGAGCGCTTGGTTAGACCATGGTGGATTGTTTGGGCCTGATGGCCAATCGGATCCACCTGTGTCTGAGCTCTGGAGAACAGGGTCACGAGTTGTGAGTTAGTTAGATATGATAGTTAGAGAAAGTAGCATGTAGTATTTAGTATCCTCTTTTATATAACATATTAATGTATTATAACATAATTATAATAAATCATTCAGCCTTCTGAAATAGAGTTAGACATCATCATTCTTCCCATTGGGTTCACTGACATCTCTACAACAGGCGGTCTACCACCGGAGCACGGCCCTGCCGGGGGACTGGCTGTTGGTCGTCATCGCTGTCCGAGTCCCCATCTAGGGAAGCGGAGGACAGCCAGCAGGTAACAGGGGGTGGCGGATCAACTAAAAGGCCCGGATCCGAGAGGCCAACCGCGGGCCGCGAGACTGAAGGGCTAGGTACAAGCCCAAACGCAGGGGGACTGGCTGCCGGCGGTGCTGCAGCCGGGGGGCCAGCTGCGGATGGTGTGGCCAAAGACGGCCCGATGGGTGGCGTGGCCGGTGGTAGTACCGCCGCCGCCGCAGGCTGCACTGGCAAAGGTGTAAATGGCATTAAGTCAACCAAGTTGGCCACTGAGATGAGGAGGAGGCAGCTGCCCCACAACCAAGGGCAGGGTAACAAAAGGAGACACAGCTCCTGCTGTGTGATTTACCGTTCGGAGAGATGGTGCTGGAGTTATCATCACAGTCGCTGTTGTCTGCGCAGACACCATAAAAAAGGAGGTGGAAACCGGCTGGAGGCATGACGTCGGCTGGAGCAGGCACTCGCCGACAGGCATCGACAATGGGCATGGCCAGTACAGCTGTGCAGTCTCTGTGCCTGATGACAAGGAAGCTGATGGAGTGACCAGTGTTGTCCTGGCGGCCGCTGATGCCAGAACCAACCCCGCCCCCTCCCGTGAACCAGGGGGGAACCATGAGCCAGGAACTGCAGCTCCTGCTGGCCACAAGAAAGTCGGTCCCCGGTGTGCAGGGGGGAAAAAAGTGGAAGCGATCGCCGCCGCGACCCCCCAGCTACTTCTCGCAGGAAAGGGGAGAACTGGACCATCAGGGATGGAGGGGTCGATTGTGGCACAGGTGGAGAACTGCCGTCTCCCAGGCACAGCTGAGATGTGGCTATCGCTCTTGGTGGTGTTAATATCACAGAGAGAGGAGACAGCGACCTCCCAAAAAGATGTGAACAAGGGCTTGCCGGTGGAATACAATCTTCAGATGAGAGATGGGTTCTGCAGAGAATCCCCAAGCCCCCCGCCGGCCCACACAGAGTCGGAGAGAAGCTGGCCACCGGCCGGTCTTGCGATCTTCTCCCCAACACGCCGGCACCATCCCTGCCCTTCGAACTCCCACTCTTGGATGCACTGTCCCAGACCAGGATGGCAGCAAACAAGGGTCTCCACACAGTCATAAGTTGAGGTGCAACGAAATCCCCTTCAAAAAATGCCTCCGCGAGCCGGTCACCCAACGCCCGCCACAGGATCCGGCTGAAAGCAGCAGCCACACTCACCGGAAAATCATGAGCCTTGGCCCATACTAACAATTCACAGAGTGAATCATCCGACACAGAGAGTCTCTTAAAAGAAATCAGGTCCCTCCATATGGAGAAAATCGCGGCTTCCTCTTTAGAAGCATTGTTCCCCATCATGGAAACACCGGCACCCGACCCCAGCAAAGCACAAACTGTCCGCTGCGCTGGGGGATCCGTCCCCACCCGGTGGCCCAAGCTACCAGGGCAAAACTGCGGACCCAGTCCGATTCAGAAAGACGCGGGGAGAGGTCGTTACCTCTCTGGGGAAACAGAGCGTGTCCAAATGCGGGTAGACCGTGCAGGCGCCGCAGGGTCCTGGCGGGGGTCCCAGCGGAGGTCCCAGGTGCCACTGTCCGTGAGGGGTTGATCGGTGCAACACATGTTGTCGGTCACCAGATGTCACCGCTGAGCAAGAAATGACACAAATCCACAAACAGGTTGGTTCACACAACAGCACTTTTAATACTAAAGTTCTTTTATAACTAGGTTCGACACATTCTACTTGATTGGCTAATTAACAAAAACATTTTCCTCACAAACAGTCCTTGAGAAGAACAGAAAAACAGAGTAGGAAAACGCCACCTGCAGGTTGTTTATACTAACAAGTTACTGTTGTTTCTCTACAACTCCCTAAAAAGTCTCACAAATCTATTGTGAGGAAATGAATTCCGTTTTCTTGCTCTCTGACCAGGCTGTTGCATCCACAAGCTTGGAAGCAGAGGTGGTACTAGTTCTGAATGCAGATTCCCAAATCTCTTTTTTTTTAGTTTCACTGCTTTGATGCACTGGAAGTTTTTTTTACCTCATTTAGAAGAAGACATGTCTATCCAAATTGAGGAATTAAAAGAAAGAGTGATAGCTAGAATGTCCATTTATAATTTCTTTGGTACTCTGCTAGTTTTGTATTTTTTTAAAAATACTGTAATATTTAAGGCTTTATGCTCTGTGACTGTTAGTCTTTATGAAGACTTCACTTGCAACAGTTGTGTTAGTCTGTCTTTGGACACAGAGGCTTGTGGATGAGAGTTGAGAAGGGCATGTTTCTTTGCCCAAGACTTCTATTCATTTAACTTCCTATAGTCATAAGATCCATTTTATGTCTGACCATGTGTTACTTCTTAAACCTTTTAAGATAGAACAAAGGGGACCTTTCAGGTTATTCTTCTTTCTATCTAAGACCAGGCCAGCAAAGCAGTTTCTGTTACATATTTTTGAAGTTCAGGCCCACAGCTGTCATTTGGGTTGCCTCAGGCATCCTCAGCTGAAATTGTAAGGGAGCTAATTGATTGCAAAAGGAGACAGATTCAATAGTCTGTGATGGATTCCCATGCCCAGAGGTAGCATCATACTGTATCTGAAAGGACATGCCCAACTTTTTGAGGCTTTCCTCAAAATTATACAGTGGGAAAGCATGGATACGATGCTCTCAGAGTCATCCTTTTACTGATCCTTCCTAAGTCATGAAAAACCTTACTAAGGAGAGGCTGCTTCCTCTTCAACTTGGCAGACTCATCCAGTTTTTGGTATTTCTTGCAATGGTTCAAGATTTTTGGCACCATGCCCATCAGTAAAATAGTCATGCATTCTGAAATTTATAGATTTGGTTCTTGAGTTGTCAGTGCGGGTTGGGTTTTTTTGCTCCTGTGAAATAACTAAAGTTTTAGGAGTATTTTAGTACATAATACAGTTACACAGGCTATAGCAGATGAAGCCATGTGATAGTTACTGGGGGAAATAGTTTTCTGCCTCACAAATAACGTGGTGTTGCTCAAACACATAGTTTTGTACTTGTAATCTGTGCTGTCTGTACTTCACCTAAGTTGGTTTATGGCAATATAGTCTTCTATACTGGGGATAAAATTGAAAAGTTATTTCAGCCTTCTTTCTCACCTATATCATGTAAAAAAAAAAAAAAAAGAATAACTATTCTTGTAGTACTTATTGTCTCAAAGGAGATACTGAAACACTGAGTTTATACTTGTAAACTGCTTTGTTACCTGCTTTCTCAATAGAATTAGTTTCCTCAATTCTAGGCATCTTGGACTATCTGATCATTGCCTACCTTGTGAGGGCTGCTGAGTTGCTGTTGTCTGAATTGAGAAGAGATAGGACAGAACCTGAAACTATTGATAGCCAACCTTTTTTGTTGAATGCAGGTGCCTGTCAGAGGTCATGGCTTTTTGTAGTGCTTCACAGTTGATGCCATCTCATTTGCATGTGCAATTTTACCTCTCAAATACCTTACCTAGACAAAAAGCCCCTAGAGATGGGGGCATATACATAAACCTGTCTGCCATCTTGATGGTTTGCACATAATACCTTTCTTCTTTCTTTTGCAGCTAACAGCTCAATAGATTAACTGTGCAATTGAGTAATATGAGTTGCTGTGCTATTCCTGATAAGTGTTTTAGTTGTTTTATTTTCAATTTCTATAGAACTGATATGATCCCTGAATTTATTTTAAAGGTAGAATTTAATATTAAAGCTAAAGCTCCAGTTTTCCCAAGTTATTGTTTTGCCATTCTGTATGTTGGTGCTTGAATTCTAGTACATCTGGATAATGGTTTCCCCTGGCCACGTATTTACTGTCTATTGTTCAATTATACTTATAAACATTTTTTCATTTCCTTTGGAGAAAAGAATAGCTCTGTACATACTCCCTTGCTAGATTTATGGAGGTAGTTGAGAGGGAAACTGTTGCTTGCTTTGCAGATTTTCTGTGTTGTGGTCATATCTAGGCTTCCTTGAACTAGTAAAAGTTCATTATAGCCAGAAATATTTGGGATTCTCACATTCCATAAGAAAATCCAACTTTTCAAACTTGTTTATTTTTCATTTCTTTCAAAAAATGCAACTTATGTTTCCATTTGTATCAGTGTGATATGTATGTATGGCTGTTTTTTTCCCATGAACTGGAGGGATGTGAGGTAGAAGCATACATTGAAAGCTGTCTCTTCCTTTTTGACTTTTGTATCTATTTTATCCAAATAGACTTCTTGGGAGACTGTAGGGGGAAAGAAGAAAAACCTTGGAAAAGAAGGTTTGGAAAACAAAGACAACAGAGAGAAACGAGGGGACAGAGAAATGAGCCGTGGATGGGGAAGTTCCAACAGACGGGGAAGAGGAGGCAGCCGTGGCCGAGAGTGTATGTATTTGGGTTCATTTTTAAAGATTCAGATACTTTTTTTGCAGCTGAAACTGGTTGAGTTAAGAGCAAATGCTTAATGGAGTAAAGTCTGTCCGAGCTACAGCTCAGCACTGAAGGGATTGTCTATGCAACAGGTATGCTCGATCTGTCTGTGACATGGTTCTGTCTGTGTTTATTTAGAGACACTAAATTTAAATTTCTGTCCTTTTTTGATTAATTGATCTTGTACAAATTGCTGTTCTTTTTTAAGTTTGAGAATTGACTCTGTAAAACTGCTTGAGAAGCAAGTATTTTGCTACACAGCTGATACACTTTTTTTTCTTTTAATGAAAAAAATATCCAGTTTTGATTACATCTCCTTTTATGAGTGGGAGAACCTGAAGATGTTCTCATCTTTTTATAAAGGGGAATGAAAAAACTGGGCTCATTATTACTCTCTAGCATATGTTACTCATAAGCCAACCAAATGTGAGTTTCTACAACACAGAAAGTTCTTTGTGGGTTGAAATGTTTAAAATTTTTCTACAGCTTATACAGGTGCAAAAATACATTGTGCAAAAGCAAACTGATGTTTCCAAGTTAGGTAGCATCACATTAGATCGCCATTGTATGCGCATTGCTTTTTTCTACTTAAGTTTTATCAGCAGTATCAAAGCTATATAAATAGCCTGTAAGGGCCATACACACTGATAGATGAGCAGAGAAACACCAATGAAAAAATATGTTTAGCTTTTGACTAAAAAGCAGGAAAAAATTTACAGTATTAGTCAATTCTTTTAATTATTGTAATATCTTCAAATATTGTGCCAGTGAAGACATTGTGAATCTTTGTAAAATAATGTCAAAGTTAGGAAAAAATAGTAATAAAACTTGCAGCTATGCTTAGAAAAAATGAATTCTGATCCATCAAAATGAAAGTGAAGTGTAAGAGCCGTGATGAGGGATGCGGGACTCCAGGTGGCTTTTCAAAATGCAGTTTATTACATCCAAGACGTTACAGCAGTCCAGGGTCATGGGCGACAGAGCCTGTGCCTACAGCTGTCAGCTCCAGCTGCAGACAAGCCTGAAGACTCTTTAGTTTTGGTTGCAATGCATTATATACTTTTCTTTGCTGAGCATCTTAATACAGAAGAACCAGTCTATACCTTAACTTTTACCTATAGCCTATCATAACTACTATAATTACCATATTCATGTTACTATTCTCCAATCACTAAAAGTTAGTACATTACAGTTTAAGCTAGAAGTTGTTTTTCAGTTTTCTTGCAGTGGAAAATTCTGAGACCTTTTTTCTACTTGCAACATTGGCAGTCTTGTTTGCCTGCGCTTTCTGCTTGTTAAAAACATCTTGTTTGTGGTGGGTTTATCCTTTGCTCTAAGCCATAAAAACCCCTTCTAAGTAACATACCCTTTGCCTTCTTAGTTATCCAGTAAGACTGGCTCAGCAATTCTTTTCTTCTATATCAAAACTTGCTTCCATCTCTATTTCATTCTCAGGTTCTACATTCAAAAATCTTTCTGCCAAGCATACATATCTGTGAGACTTTCTTGTCAAACTTTCATCCTTCCCAACAGTGAAGGGCAAAAGTTTTGACAGAGTCAGATGCTGCTTGTCTCTTTTTGGAACTGGAATTAAAGATTTGTTTCAAGTTGTTACCAAGTTGTTATCTCCTCCCACTGCAAGCATTATTGGTTTTGTTGCTGCCATTAGGAAAAGTTGTGCAGTACAAAATCTCAACAGTGTTTTAAGTGGCCAGTCTTTTTTTTTTCCCTTCTTTCAAAGAGCCAGCCATCTTTTGGAGTACTTCCTCAGGAGTTTCCTGTGAAATAGTTACGGTGCAGTGTGCTTTTCTAATGCCTCACCTTCACCTGGTTGTTATCCTTCTGATTTAAATACAAAAGAGAGTTGTTTTAAGTTTCCCTAGTTGTACAGGTATATGGTATGGGCAGACAAAAGAGTTGGTGTTCTTGGTTGTTCTTTATTCTTTCACTGTTGCTGCACAGCCTGTTATTGAGGAAGCATAGTATGAGGCAGCTTTTCTTCCTACCTTGTTAAAGAGGTGAGGCCATAATTAATAGTGTAGGCTGCAAAACACTGCCTTTCTCCCCTCCCCCAAAACTCCAACCTAACAGAAATGTGTTTGCTGGAGGGTATTTTCCTCTTAGATATTTTTCTTCCTAATGGTCTAGCACAAAGTAAACATAACTTGCTTGTAGCTAGGCTGCAGAAGAAGAGGGCTGACTGATATCTGTTAACCAGCCCACTTTAAAATCTTGCCCTTTTTTTTGAGGTTTAGGTTAAGCAGATGGCTATACTGTCTCATGCGTGAGTCTCTTAAGATGTCTTCTCTCCACAGTCAGAGCTGAAGAGAATGGAGTGGACAACAGTCAAGGAGACAGGCCTTCAGACCGTGGGAAACGTAGCCGTGGGAGAGGTGAGATGGTAGTATTGGTGCAGGACTGGCACCAATGATTTCATATCCTGAAATCAAACTCTCCCATTTGTTTCTTTAAACACTTCTTTTTAAGCATTTGTTTGTTATCCTTTGATTCCATAAGCATTTCATCCACCTTTAATTTAGGTACATTCCTCTCCCTTGCCCCTTGTTATGTCTTGGTCTCAGAACAACTTAAAAGAATTGGCACAGATGACTTCTATGGTAATTTCCTGTGTAGCAGGCTTGTGTGCTCTGGCTATGGAGACCTGTTTTCCCAGATTGACTCATGTCAGCCTTTTGAGAGTGGGAGTATGCTGGGCTCTGCAGGATGTACCTTGGCAGCAGGAGAGCACAAGATTCCATCTGTATGGCTCTCAGGGAAGGATTTGATGTGTACTTGTGTTGTTTTTTTGGGGTAGATCTGGTTGTCAGGCTTGCCTTCTGTTTTTGGTAGCCAATCGGAGAAAGTACAAGCCACCTTAGAGGCTTTTTGGTACGAGAAGGAATTCAGCATAGAGGACTTGATGAGAACTGTGGAAAAAGAATACTGCAGAGTCTTAGGTACAACAATCTTATCCTGTAGAAGAGATAGGAAAGGTGTTGATAATTGATTTGATGTGGAATCAAGGGATGTGTAGTTGGTTTGATTTTCATAGGCTGAAGTGGAAAGAGGCTTGTTTCTTCTAAGAGCAGGAGGAATGAAAATGAATAACTTGGGTACAGTGCAGATTGTGTGAGGAAGTGGGTATTAAGTGAATTAAATTGAGAAAGTGCATAGCAGAACTAATGTACTTAAGTAATGTCTGATTGGTAAAAAATTCTGCCTTCAAAAGGCTCTCTTCTTTGGAATATTCAGTAATGAGGCATTCAAAGACAGGCACATCCAACTTCATTGTCTCCAGATCTGCATCTTGAAGGAATGGAAACATGCAAAGACATGTAGCTTCTAAAGGATTGCAAAAATGACTCAGTTGTACCTGTGAATCAGCAAATACCAAATGGTGTGTGTAGAGAGGTAGGCTTGCAGGGAAGGGTGTGGTATAGATCACAGCTATAGTTTTTTGGTATGTTAGCACTGTTAATAGATGGAATGTAAGTATTTCAGTTAATTGTTTTATAAAATAATCCTTTATACTCAAATTATAAATATAATGGTAGGAGTTTTTAAAATTGTTGGGTGAAACTTAGAGGTTAACTTTAAATGCAGTCTGTTTTTTTGCTTTGTAACCTTATGAACAATACACTGCTTTTGTTGTCAACACTGTAGCTCTCTAGGTGAATATCATGTCTTAAGCCAAAACACTGACCTATCTGACTGAAGAAATAGGAACAACTTCAACCAATTTTCATTCACTGGCTTAGTGTACAAAGTAATGCTGTATCTCTCTACCAAGTATTTTAGACTGTGCATTCATGTGAGAAAAGTATCTTAATGAAATGTTTTCAACTGTCTGGGATAAGCTGGTTGACTTCAGTATTACTATATTACAAGCATGTGTATTCTGTGGCAGGAAATACCTAGTTAAATTTTAATGCAAACCTCTTGTGGTTTTTGGCCAGGACAGTTATTTTTTTCGCAGTAGTCGTGAGGGAGAAGAGCCTGGAGCCATCTGGGCATGCCTAGGTTGTTATTCTATACTACTCACATCACTGCCAGGGGGTGGAAGTAAGGGATTCTCACTTCTGAGAAGGGAGGGGGGGCATGGTTTATGGTCGGGAAGAAAAAGATGGCACATGGAGTGTCCCCCCACCATTTTGTTCATTGTATTGCAAGTTATGCAGTGCTGGGTTGGTTGATGAATGTGTGGATTTTTTTGGTTTTTTGCATGCAAATCACCTTCTTTTTGTACACTTTTGTTAGTAGTATTGTTGCTGTTAGTGTTCATTTTCTTATCTCATTGCTTTTTCCAGTAAATAGTTTTATCTCAACCCGTAATCTCTGCCATTCTTATCTCCCACTGAAGGGGAGGAGCGAATGGGGAGGGGAAATGGGACACACGCTAAATTAAGGAGTGCTGCTCCTAAACCACAACAGCCTTTAATTGACACCCAGTGTGAGGCATGAAGGGTTGAGATAATAGACTTGCCCAGAGTTGTTGGGAAGCAATTTTGATCTAAGAATTTGTTGTATTATGTATGGAGCCACTGGGCACAATGTTGCTTGGTCTGTTCACATGGTTGTGGTACCTAACCCTGTATGTGTTTCTGTATATGCACTATGTGCCCATCACAGTGCTCCTTCTCAGAGCAGGGATAGGGATCAGGATTGCTTTGTTGCTGTACTGTGTGATATCAGTTTATGACATTATAACATCAAGGGCAATGAGGGCCATTAGGGATGTGTCTTCAGTACTGCTCTCCTGTCATGGCCTTGGGTGCTACCTCTGGAAATTCATTAATAATCATACCCAGCCTGTGGGGGAAACAGGGAAGGATGATTTTCCCCAGCTTTTTACCCCCTCTTCCTCCTTTAGGCCTGTTACATCAGTTTTTGAGAATTTTCAATTTCCTTTGGATGTTAAGGAAAGCCTCTTCTTGTTGCTAAGTCTGCCAGGTCTCCTTAGTGTGGTCTACACCATGTTCAGAATCAAGAAAGAGCTATCTAGGGAGGTTATTCAGAGATCTGCCATAAGGGTAAATGGATAGTCATGAGTGGCATGGAATGTGGGAGAAAATTAGCCAGTTTTGGGGGAAATTCTCTGCACCAATGGTTGGGAAGTTCACCCCTGAACAAATATAGGACCCTGTTAAAGTGACAGAATATTTGCAAGGACAATGCTGTGACCGCGCCACAGGGGAGCAACTTGTTGCAGTGTGCTGGGACATGGCTACTATTTATTGGGCACTGCTCGTCACTAGACAGCACCCTCGGGGGGAGGAGGAGGAAAGCAGAGCAACTGACACTGTGGTCACTCAAACTGCAGTTGAACCAGAGGTAAAACCCATGCTGGTAGCAGTCATACCTATACAGAAAAAGAAATCCAAGACCAAATAATTTATCTTAGTGAGGGTTAAAGATGAAGTAGGGCCCTCAGAACAGGAGGAAGAGGCAGAGCCAGAGATAATAACCTGATTCCTATCCCTGGGTGAGCTGCAAGATATGTGAAAAAATTTCAGCTGCAAGTTGGGTGCCATGGTGACCTGGCTGCTCTGATGTTGGGGTATGGTGGCCCATGATATGAAACTAGATGGTAGCCAAGCAATTGGGATCTCTGTTCCGGGATGTGTGCATTGACCAGAAAATTAGGAAGAAGACACAGAATCACAAGGTTGGAAGAGACCTTCAAGATCATCGAGTCCAAGCCAGCCCTAACACCTCAACTAGACCATGGCACCGAGTGCCACATCCAGTCTTTTTTTAAACACATCCAGGGATGGTGACTCCACCACCTCCCTGGGCAGACCATTCCAGTACTTTATCACTCTTTCCATAAAAAACTTCTTCCTAATATCCAGCCTATATTTCCCTTGGTGTAGCTTAAGACTGTGTCCTCTCATTCTGTCAGTTGCTGCTTGGAGAAAGAGACCAACCCCCACCTGACTACAACCACCTTTCAGGAAGTTGTAGAGAGTGCTAAGGTCACCTCTGAGTCTCCTTTTCTCTAGGCTAAACAACCCCAGCTCCCTCAGTTGTTCCTCATAGGGCTTGTGTTCCAAGCCCTTCACCAGCCTCATTGCCCTCCTCTGGATGTACTTGAGCGTCTCAACGTCCTTCCTAAACTGAGGGGTCCAGAACTGGACACAGTACTCATGGTGCGGCCTCGCCATTGCTGAGTATAGGGGAAGAATGACCTCCCTGCTCCTGCTGGCCACACTATTCCTGATACAGACCAGGATGCCATTGGCCTTCTTGGCCACCAGGGCACACTGCTGGCTCATGTTCAGTCAGTTGTCGACCAGTACCCCCAGGTCCCTTTCTGCCTGGGCACTGTCCAGCCACTCCGTCCCCAGCTTATAACGTTGCAGGGGGTTATTGTGGCCAAAATGCAGGACTTGGATTTATTAAACTTCATCCTATTGGACTCTGCCCATCCATTCAACTGTTCCAAGTCTCTCTGCAGAGCCCTCCTACCCTTCAACAGATCGACACACGCTCCCAGCTTAGTGTAGTCTGCAAATTTACTAATGAAAGACTCAATACCCTCATCCATGTAGTCAATAAAAATATTGAACAGAACTGGCCCCAGCACAGACCCCTGAGGGACACCACTAGTGACTGGCCACCAGCCGGATGCAGCACCGTTCACCACCACTCTGTGGGCCTGGCCATCCAGCCAGTTCTTAACCCAGCAAAGAGTGCTCCTGTCCAAGCCATGGGCTGCCAGCTTTTCCAGGAGTATGCTGTGGGAGACAGTGTCAAAGGCCTTGCTGAAGTCTCCGCATGTTTTCTCCACAATCACGCAGGAAGAACCACAGCTCAGCTCGTGGGTTGTACCTTCTCTCCCCATCTGGGAGATGTCTACGTTTGGTACCAGAACCTCTGATTTGTATTGCCGAGATTTGGAGAAGGTCCTCTTTAATCTCCTCCCTGAGTTTCTTGTGATTCTCCTCTATCTTGTCTTCTATTTTCTGTAGACGTGCTTCCAAAGCTGTGATTCTTGCATGTGGTGGGCCATGCACAGCATCTGCATATGATCGGAGCCTCTTTGCCATATCAAGCACGGTCTCCTCCCTGTCATCCCGCTTCATTATTGCTAAAGCAGAAGCTTATTCTTGTGGCCCAAGTCGTACAAGTTTTTGCCACATCACAGATGTACATGGTACCAAGTTTGGATTTACAGTGTCTAGGTCATCTGAGAAGACAATCTCTGCAACTGCCATTTCTCTCAGGCGTTGAATCCCTTGTTCTATGGTCTTCCACTGGGTTTGCTGCATATAGAGATCATCTGCACACAGATATCTTTGTGACACACTTCCCAGGACCTGTGCCCAGAGACTGTGAGGGTTAGCCCCCCTCATCATTCCTTGGTCGATGACGGGATCATGTGACAGGGATACTAAATGCCTTGCTTCACTACCATCCAGAATTGTAGCCTCTTCTGCAGCATCCCAAAGACAGACTAACCAACTAACTATAGATTCATCAGATCATTGAGTGTAATCCTTTCTCAGGCCACAAAGGTCCTTCAGGAAAAAGGACTCAAGAGTGACCTCTGATTTTGTGTGAGTTCTTGGCTTTCAGGGTCCTTCCCCCAGATCATTACCATCGTCCACTCGCTGATCGGTTTTAAATATGTGTTTTCTGCCTGTCGTGGTAGGAGCATGTCCTGGTTTAGGACAAATTAGGGGAAAACACCTCCAAAGGAGCCCCTTATAGGAAACCAAACCCTCCGCAACCTCCCCCCCACCACCGGGTTCGGGAGGAATTCCTTCAGAGGGGAAGTGGAAAAAACTTGTTTATTAAGGCACAACAAAAAACACTCCCCAGCACAAGAGAAATAGCCCAAGATGACCACAGATGTTTTCACCAGTCCAAGGGGGTTGAGCTGTATCTCTCTTCGCCGCAGAGGGTACGCAGCTTCTTTCGCAGACCCCGGGGGAGCTCCTGCCCGGAGTAGGTCCGATGTCTTCGGGGGGGGGGGGAGGGAACAACGGAAACCGGGAAAAAGGAAAAAAAAATGGCAAAAAAGCAAGCCAGCGAAAAGCAGAGAAAAAAGAGAGGAAAGCAGAGCCAGCAAAGCATGCAGCCAGCAGCAAGCAAAAGCAGCAAGCCCGCTAAGCAGCAAGCCAGCAGCCAGCCGGGGGTGGGGGGAAGGAAGACAAAACAAACTGAGGACAGGGAACAGAAACCACGATTGGGATAATGAGCATGAAAATGTCCTGTCCCCACGACATTCCACCCCTTATCCCATATCATGAACATGTTACTGAACTTCCTTCCCACCTGCTCAAACCTTCCACACTTACACATTCCCTTCCATTCTCACTTGCTCTGACTTTCGACATTTACACATTTCCTTCTGTCCCATGCCTGTGTGGTTTAATGTACAAACAATGGCAGTAACATCCAGCAAATTGAGATGTTTGCATATGAGTCTCACCCCACAATCAGGTCTCCCTGAGGTACACATCGTGTTCTTCCATCTTTCTGCATTATCCACCATGTACAACCTGGTCCCTGAGCAAAGACAATCCCACGAATGGGTTTGTCTGTACTCGAGGCAGAATTGATCCACACTGTCCTCCCTAACAAACCTCTGATATGTGCCACTGGGACTTTATCTCCGTCTACTATATTCAGGGACTCAGACTGGGCAGGACCTGCTCGATTGGTGGAACCTCGGGTGTTAACTAACCAGGTGGCCTGTGCCAAATGCTGCTCCCAGTTTTTGAAAGATCCCCCACCCAATGCTTTCAAGGTGGTTTTTAACAGTCCATTGTACCTCTCTACCTTGCCTGCAGCTGGTGCATGGTAGGGGATATGGTACACCCACTCAATGCCATGTTCCCTAGCCCAGGAGTTGATAAGGCTGTTCTTAAAATGAGTCCCATTGTCTGACTCAATCCTCTCAGGGGTACCATGCCTCCAAAGGACCTGCTTTTCAAGGCCCAAGATGGTGTTACGGGCGGTAGCATGAGACACAGGGTAGGTTTCTAACCATCCTGTGGTGGCTTCCACCATTGTGAGCACGTAGCGCTTGCCTTGGCGGGTTTGAGGCAGTGTGATGTAGTCAATCTGCCAGGCCTCCCCATACTTGTACTTGGACCACCGTCCCCCATACCATAGGGGCTTCACCCGCTTGGCCTGTTTGATGGCAGCACACGTCTCACAGTCATGGATAACCTGAGAAATACTGTCCATGGTTAAATCCACCCCTTGGTCTCGTGCCCACTTATAGGTGGCATCTCTACCCTGATGGCCTGAGGCATCATGGGCCCATCGCGCTAGGAACAACTCCCCCTTGTGTTGCCAATCTAAATCTATCTTTGACACCCCTATCTTTGCAGCCTGATCTACCTGCTGATTGTTTTGCTGTTCTTCATTAGCTCTACTCTTGGGGACATGAGCATCTACATGGCGAACCTTCACAGGCAGTTTCTCTACCCGGGTAGCAATGTCTTTCCATTCTTCAGCAGCCCAGATTGGTTTTCCTCGACGCTGCCAGTTAGCCCCTTTCCATCTCTCCAGCCATCCCCACAGAGCATTGGCTACCATCCATGAATCAGTATAGAGGTAGAGCTTTGGCCACTTCTCCCTTTCTGCAATGTCTAGGGCCAGTTGAACGGCTTTGAGTTCAGCAAGTTGACTTGATCCACCTTCTCCTTCAGTGGCCTCTGCGACCTGTCGTGTGGGGCTCCATACAGCTGCTTTCCACTTCCGCTTCATTCCTACGACGCGACAGGAACCGTCAGTGAAAAGAGCATAGCGTGTTTCCTCTGCTGGCAATTGGTTGTAGGGTGGAGCCTCTTCAGCCCGTGTCACTGGTTCTTGTTCTTCATCTGTGACACCAAAGTTTTCACCTTCAGGCCAATTTGTAATCACTTCCAAAATCCCAGGGCGATTCAGTTTACCAATACGGGCGCGCTGCGTGATGAGGGCAATCCACTTGCTCCATGTAGCACTGGTGGCATGGTGGGTAGTAGGAACCTTTCCTCTGAACATCCACCCCAGCACCGGTAGTCGGGGTGCCAGGAGGAGTTGCGCTTCTGTACCAATCACCTCTGAGGCAGCTTGGACTCCTTCGTAGGCAGCCAAAATTTCCTTCTCTGTTGGGGTGTAGTTGGCTTCAGACCCTCTGTAGCTCCGACTCCAAAATCCTAGCGGTCGGCCTCGAGTCTCATCAGGCACTTTCTGCCAAAGGCTCCAGGACAGACCATGGTTCCCGGCTGCAGAGTAGAGCACATTCTTGACCTCTGGTCCCGTCCTGACTGGGCCAAGGGCTACTGCATGAGCAATTTCCTGCTTAATCTGGGCAAAAGCTTGTTGCTGCTCAGGGCCCCAATGGAAATTGTTCTTCTTGCGGGTGACCAGGTAAAGAGGGCTCACGATCTGACTGTACTCAGGAATGTGCATTCTCCAAAAACCTATGGCGCCTAAGAAAGCTTGTGTCTCCTTCTTGTTGGTTGGTGGGGACATAGCTGTGATCTTGTTGATGACATCCGTAGGAATCTGACGCCGTCCATCTTGCCACTTCACTCCCAGGAACTGGATCTCTCGAGCAGGTCCCTTGACTTTGCTCCTCTTGATGGCAAAACCGGCTTTCAGGAGAATCTGGATTATTTTCTCTCCTTTCTCAAACACTTCTGCTGCCGTTTTCCCCCACACAATAATATCATCGATATACTGTAAATGTTCTGGAGCCTCACCCTTTTCTAGTGCAACCTGGATCAGTCCATGGCAGATGGTAGGACTGTGCTTCCACCCCTGGGGCAGTCGATTCCAGGTGTATTGCACTCCCTTCCACGTAAAGGCAAACTGAGGCCTGCATTCTGCTGCCAGAGGAATGGAGAAAAACACATGAGCAATGTCAATAGTGGCGTACCACTGTGCTGCCTTGGACTCCAGCTCGTACTGGAGTTCCAGCATGTCCGGCACAGCAGCGCTCAGTGGTGGAGTCACTTCATTCAATGCTCGGTAGTCCACAGTCAATCTCCATTCTCCTTCAGATTTACGCACAGGCCAGATGGGGCTGTTGAAGAGTGAGTGGGTTTTGCTAACCACCCCTTGGCTCTCCAGCTCACGAATCAGTTTGTGGATGGGGATCACGGCATCTCGATTCGTTCTATACTGCCGGCGATGCACTGTCGAGGTCGCAATTGGCACTCGTTGCTCTTCCACTCTTAGGAGCCCTACTGCAGGTGGGTTTTCTGTCAGTCCAGGCAAGGTGTTTAATTGCTTAATGCTCTCTGCTTCTACAGCGGCAATTCCAAAGGCCCATCTGAGTCCCTTCGGGTCTTTGTAATAGCCGCTCCGGAGGAAGTCTATGCCCAGAATACATGGAGCCCCTGGGCCGGTCACAATGGGATGTTTCTTCCATTCCTTCCCAGTCAGGCTCACCTCAGCTTCCACCAGGGTCAGTTGTTGTGATCCCCCTGTCACACCGGCAATGAAAACAGGCTCTGCCCCCACATATCCCGATGGTATTAGCGTACACTGTGCACCAGTATCCACTAAAGCGTCATATTCTTGTGGCTCTGATGCGCCAGGCCATCGGATCCACACCGTCCAGAAAACACGGTTTTCCCATGCCTCTACCTGGCTAGAGGCAGGGCCCCTCTATGCCTGGTTATCCTTCTTTCCTTGGGCATATGTCTTGGAGGTTCCCTCAAGGGGATCAGACATGTCATCATCATACCTGGCTGTTCGGCTACGGGCAACTGGGGCTGCTTTCCTTTTCTTACCTTCCTTCAATTCACGCACCCGTTGTGCCAGAACAGCAGTAGGCTTCCTATCCCATTTCCTCATGTTTTCTCCAGACTCACGCAAGAAGAACCACAACTCAGCTCGTGGGGTGTACCTTCTCTCCCCAACAAAGGAACGTCTGCGTTGGGTGCCAGGGCCTCTAATTTGCACAGCTGAGATTTGGAGGAGGTCCTCCTTAATCTCTTCCCTGAGTTTCTTGCGGCTTTCCTCTATTTTTCCTTCTAATTCCTGCAGTCGTGTCTCCACAGCTGCAATTCTGGCATGGGTCGGGCCATGTACAGCATCCGCATATGCCCGAAGCTTCTTTGCCATATCAAGCACAGTCTCATATACCTCCTCCCGCTTCATTATTGCTAGAGCAGAAGCGTATTCAGGTGGCCCAAGTCGCACCAGTTTCCTCCACATTACAGGTGTGCATGGTACAAGGTCCGGATTCCTAATTGTTACGTCTTCTGAAAAAATGATCTCCACCACTGCCATCTCCCTCAGGCGTTGGATCCCCTGTTCTATGGTCTTCCATCGTGTCTGCTGGACATAGAGGTCATCGGCACACAGATATCTTTGTGCTACGCTGTCCAGGACCCGTTCCCAGAGGCTTTGAGGGCTAGCCCCCCTCATCATGCCTTGGTCGATGACAGGATCATGTGACAGGGACCCCAAATGCCTCGCTTCAGTGCCATCCAGAATGGTAGCCTCCCCTGCCGCATCCCAAAGGCGGACCAGCCAACTAATTATAGATTCGTCGGGCTGTCGCCGATAATCCTTCCTTAGGCCTCGGAGGTCCTTCAGGGAGAAGGAATCAATATTAGTCTCTGATCTTGTGCCAGTTGCTTTGACTCCTGATTTTATGTCAAGAGGTGTTGAGGGTCCTTCTCCTGCATCATACTCATCATTGTCATCCACTGGTCGATCAGTCTTCTCTGTGCACTTTCCACTTCGTGTGCTAGTAGCCACAGCCATTGGTTGAGGCTTACAGTCTGGTTTAACTACTGGCTTCGAACCTGGGCTGTTGGCTGCAGCCTGAGTGACTGGGATTGCTGCTGGTTTATCTCCCTGCCTCCCTTCCTCTGTCTGCTGCCCTACAGTATCGAGCAGAGTACGATAAGCATATGCCAGGGCCCAGCTCACTGCAATGATCCTTTTCTCCTTGGGGTTATCCTGGCATTTCCCTTTCAGATACTTCGCCACCTCAGCTGGGTTCTGGATGTGTTCGGATGGAAAGTCCCAAACTACAGGATCAGAAAACTCCTTTAAAATTTTGCCCATATCCTCCCATTTCCCGCACCACTCAGGATTTTTCACCCTTGGTTGTACTCCTAAATCAGAGGTCTCACCAGCCCCTCTAGAAATCTCAGCCTTCATCTTATATAAACTGCGGACAGTATAGAGAAAGGTTATTAAATTAAATAACAGAAAGATGGTGTCCTTGGCAGTCAGGGAGGACAGGACATTTCCTAATAGAGATGTAAACAATTCGGAGGAGGAAAAGGAAAGCAAAGGCTGAAAAACCTCCTCCCCCATAACAAATTTAGTACACAGCCACAACCACGAGTTATACATTCCTGGAGCCGATAACAACATTTTTATAAGCCCCTTGCAAAGTATTACAGCCAAGCCCAGCCCGATAAATATTCTCGTTAGTGCCCCTCTGCTACAAAAGCTACGTATTAGGGACAATACCGGAGCTACTTCTGGATAAGAAAATAACTCCAGGGACCATAAAGCGATCAAAACTTCAAAGAACCCTAATGACCACAAATAGAGGCAGGCTTTCACTCCAAATGACATCATAACTTTAAAAAGAGACATACCAATATTCCCGCAGAACGGTTAAAGCCAAAAATATTATTAGAATAAAGTTTTTTCCACTTTGTCTGGGCCTCCCCGTACGGGCCACCAAAATTATTTGTCCTGGTTTAGGACAAATTAGGGGAAAACACCTCCAAAGGAGCCCCTTATAGGAAACCAAACCCTCCGCAACCTCCCCCCACCACCGGGTTCGGGAGGAATTCCTTCAGAGGGGAAGTGGAAAAAACTTGTTTATTAAGGCACAACAAAAAACACTCCCCAGCACAAGAGAAATAGCCCAAGATGACCACAGATGTTTTCACCAGTCCAAGGGGGTTGAGCTGTATCTCTCTTCGCCGCAGAGGGTACGCAGCTTCTTTCGCAGACCCCGGGGGAGCTCCTGCCCGGAGTAGGTCCGATGTCTTCGGGGGGGGGGGGAGGGAACAACGGAAACCGGG
Source organism: Vidua chalybeata (assembly GCF_026979565.1). Lineage (NCBI taxonomy): Eukaryota > Metazoa > Chordata > Aves > Passeriformes > Viduidae > Vidua > Vidua chalybeata. Next base: position 246,954 of record NW_026530341.1, read on the forward strand.
AAAAAGGAAAAAAAAATGGCAAAAAAGCAAGCCAGCGAAAAGCAGAGAAAAAAGAGAGGAAAGCAGAGCCAGCAAAGCATGCAGCCAGCAGCAAGCAAAAGCAGCAAGCCCGCTAAGCAGCAAGCCAGCAGCCAGCCGGGGGTGGGGGGAAGGAAGACAAAACAAACTGAGGACAGGGAACAGAAACCACGATTGGGATAATGAGCATGAAAATGTCCTGTCCCCATGACAGAGCAACAGCCATTTGTTGAGGCTCACTGTCTGGTTTAGCTGTGGGCTTAGGCTCATTGTTTGTTTTAGCTACAGGCTTAGGCTCACTGTCTGGTTTAGCTACAACCTGAGTAGCTGGGGTGTTGGCTGCAGCCTGAGTAACTGGGGTAGCTGCTGATTTATCTCCCTGCCCCCCGCCTCTATCTGCTGCCCTACAGTATCTAGCAGTGTGCGATAAGCATAGGCCAGGGCCCAGCTTATTGCAATGATCTTTTTCTCCTTAGACTCATAATGGCACTTCTCTTTCAGGTATTTCCCTGTCTCAGCTGGGTTCTGTATTTGTTCACATAAAACAATCTGAGGCTATAGGGTCAGAAAATTCCTTCAGGGTTTGGCCCATATCCTCCCATTCTCCACACCACTCAGAATTTTCCACGCCTGGGTCTACTCCTGGGTCAGGGGTCTCATCAGGTCCTCTGGACATACCAGCCCTCACTCTAGACATGCTGCAGACCATATAAAGGAAGCTTACCAGATGAAATACCAGGAAGGTGGTATCCTTGGCATTCAGGGGAAACTGAACATTTTCCAAAAGTGACTTAACAGATTCAAAGGAGAAAAAGGAAAGGAAAGGAAAGGAAAGGAAAGGAAAGGAAAGGAAAGGAAAGGAAAGGAAAGGAAAGGAAAGGAAAGGAAAGAAAGGAAAGGAAAGGAAAGGAAAGGAAAGGAAAGGAAAGGAAAGGAAAGGAAAGGAAAGGAAAGGAAAGGAAAGGAAAGGAAAGGAAAGGAAAGGAAAGGAAAGGAAAGGAAAGGAAAGGAAAGGAAAGGCTCATCCCCTGCTCTTCCTCTAACAAACTGGATGCAATTACTAATAAACCTCCAAAACATGCTACTGGAACTAGGATGCAGGGTAGGACGAATAAGCCATAAACCATACTTATCTTGAACAGACTCCAGTACCTTTGTAAACTCCCTATAAATCATTATCACTGAGCCCTGCACAATAACTATTCTAATCCGTGCCTCTCTACTGTAAAAACTACATGTTAGGGACAATACCGGAGCTATTTCTGGATAAGAAAATAATCCTTGGGACCAGAAAGGTATTAGGACCTCAAAAAAGCCTAGGGATGAGAAACACATGAAATCCTCTGCCCCAAGAGACATTATGAATTCAAGCAACATGGCTACTGACTGCTTTATCCCAATACAGAGTAAGCACAACCAAAATGCAATCAGTACAGTTTTTTTCCACTTTTCGAGCTATGCCTTGGGTGCCAAGAATTGTATTTGTCCTGGTTTAGGGCAAATTTGGGAGAAAACCTCTAAAGGGATTTCTTCTAGAAAGCAACTTGAAACGGCCTCTCCCCCAACTGGTTCAGGGAAAAAGATTTCCTTGGAGAAAAGTGGAAAAAACTGTTTATTTAACAGTCAAAGAATTCACCTGCACACAAAAATGGACAATATTAAACAATAAAACCTCTTGCTGCTCCAAAAGAGAGACAAATTCAGAAAGTCCCCTTTGTGGGCTGTAGCTCAGCTTACTCAGTCTCTTATCAGTCCCTCCAGTGCTGGAAATGTTGCAGCCCAGCCCAGCTTGGCCCAGTGGGCCACAGGTGTGAGCTGCCAGTGCTCTTCTGGGTGTTCAGTCCAGAGCAGGTTTGAACAGGTCCAAAGAAAAAGAAAAAACACAGTCCAGGGAACTTCTCTGCCTCAGCTAGCTAGAAACTAACTAAAAGCAAAGGAGAGCTCTGTCCTGCCATCTGTCTGTCCGTCTGCAGACAACACAGTCCAGAAGCAGAAATGTGGAGGAACGAGTGCAGTTTCTGATAACAAACTTCGTGTTTCTTCTTCCCCCCCCTTCACTCTTGGAACCAGTCTTAGAGGTGCAAAACTTATTTCTGGGCTAAACAGACAAATGGGGATATGAGCATCATAAAGTCACCTCAGGACACACTGTTAGCTGGGTAGAAAACTGGCTGGATGTCTGAGCTCAGAGTGGCAGGGAACAGAGTTAAATCCAGCTACAGGCCATTCACTAGTGCTGTTCCTCAAGGCTCAGTGTTTAGGCCAGTCCTGTTTAATATCTTTATCCATGATTGGTTGAGAGGTTCGAGTGCACCCTCAGTAAGTCTGCAGATGACACCAAGTTGGTGTTGATCTGCTGGAGGGTCTAAAGGATTTACAGAGGGATCAGGACAAGTTGGATCAATGGGCTGAGGTCAATCGTATGAAGTTCAACAAGGCAAAGGGCCAGGTCCTGCACTTGGGTCACAGCAACGCCCTGTAGCAATGCAGGCTTGGGGCAGAGTGGCTGGAAAGCTGCTCAGCAAAAAAGGACCTGGGGGTGCTGGTTAACAGCCAGCTGAACAAGAGCCCAGGTGGCCCAGAAGGCTAATGGCATCCTGGCCTGTATCAGCAATAGTGTGGCCAGCAGGACCAGGGCAGTGATCATTCCCCTGTACTGGGCACTGGTGAAGACACAGCTTGAATCCTGTGTTGAATTTTTGGCCTCTCACTACAAGAAAGTGGAAGTGTTCAAAACGCATGTGGATGTGGCACTTGGGGATGTTATGTTGGTGCTGGGTCAACAGTTGGACTTAATCTTGGAGGTCTTTTCCAACCTTAATTATTCTGATTCTAAAAATGGTTACTAGAGTACATGCATTATATTATGAAACTGATTTAATGCTACTAGGTTTATAATAACTAACAAGACAAAATTGTCGCCCTGGTTATCAAGAGTTTTCTAAAGCCTTCTGAGTTTACATTCTTGTAGAGAACTTTCCCACACAACTTTCTGTAAACAACCTATTGTTTTGCATTCTTTCATAGAGGCGAAGAAATTTGATGTACAGGTAGTTTGTCCAGTGTCGTTGGAAAGGTGGCATGTTCACCCTCCAATCCACTGGCATCTTTTGAGAACTATAAAAGATTGGAGTCAGAAAAAATAAATTAGTCTCTTCATCGTGACCAAAGCTGTGGTGCGTCGTTTTTCCTTGTGTCATCTGGTGACACAAAATGATTTGAATTATAATGTATATATAATTAATATCAAGATATTATAATATATTGAATATAACTTCAGTGTTTGGTAATATGGAATACCGAGAATATGAATTTTCTATGCTTAGCCTCCTTATCTCTTTGCAAAGCTTAAACTTCTGTCACCTTAGTGTCTGCTGGGAGGATGGCTGGCTCTGTATTTCCAAAGCAGAGACCAGGGCTGTTTGATTATTGTGTAGTCAGAGATAAGCACAAATATAAGGTGTTGCCTGCACTTACAGTCTGCGTTCCCTTACTGTTCTTAAGCCTATTTCTTAAACCTTAAAGTGTCTTCACCTAATTAAACCTGTCATTGTGAAAATCTGAATTTCAAAATAAAGCATCTATGATGCAGTGGAAAGATTTAGGTCTGCAAGCTCAGCAAACTGGATTTTTTACAGATTAGGTTATTAAGTTAATGGAGTGTTCCAATCTGAGTTGTGATGCTACACACCTTTTTCATGCTTCCGTGTAGTGTGCATTTGTTTTGTAGGAAGAATAGTTGTGTATGAGATGAACAATTCTTTCTATGCATGGATGGTACCAGAGTGAAGTCTTGATTGTGTAATTATAAGTGTTTTTAACTCCCAGTGTGCTTTACTGGAAACAAAATATCACTCCCTTCTTAGGTTGACTTCTCTATAATTCATTCCAGAATTAAAAAATATAAATTGAATAAGTGGTGGCTAATGTGAACCTAGTCAACTGAGGGAGGTGTGTGTAATTTTGTTATTTGCCTGATTCCATTATTTGCTTTTGTGCTCAATATGCTGATTGATTGCAAGAAAGTCTATTCCTTCAGACTTGGTGGAAGATTTAATGAGCTACTGCCACATCACTTGTCTCTTTGTCAGTATATAAAAATGTTGTTAGAAAAATTGCTGATTGTGAATTACCACAGGAAAAAAAAATTAGTGAACATTGACTGTTGTAATATAAATCATATCTATGCATCTCTTTAGAGTAGTGTTAAAGCTATACTTTTTATGTTAAAAGCATAAACTGGCATTACTGCAGGGAAGAATTGATCCTGTCTGCCTCTTGGTACATTTGCACTTTATTAGAGGATTGATCTAAGTTTAAAATTAACCAAGCCAAAAAAACAAAAATAGGGCAGGCATCATGGTAGCTTGGGACAACAGTGGTTTTGGTGGCTTATCCTTGTGTAAAGGTAACTAGTTTTCTGGCATTCAGCAAGCAGGAAACTGGTTTGAAGAGCCGATACAGCAGTGACCTAATAATTTTGTTTTCTGATGGTGGTTTTGTGCTCACTTTTTTGACAGTATGTGCAAAGCTTAGTGCAGGAAAGAGCAGAATTGTGATCACTAGTGAGAAACTTCTGTTGTAGTAGTTCTGATTTAAATGGGTTTAAGTTACTGTGGGATTGCACGCTCAGAATATGGGTCCCTGCTCTGAATTGTGTGAAGATCTGTTTGCTCACTGACCTTTTAGTCACTGTTAAAAAGTAGCAAAAGTTTGGAAATGATGGTCATTCACAGTTGCTTCCTGACTAACTTCTCTATGTTAGAAGGCTGTGTGCCTTTTAATTGTTTTAAGGCCATGTTTTAATTTTGTCAGTGAAGTAATTTTCTGAGCATGAGAATTTAAGACTATAGTAGTGATTCAGTTGTGTCAGAGAATATCAGCTCTTCCCACCGGCATCTTGCATTAATGACCATGATGTATGAGATTCTGTGTCAGGGTGGTCTTTCAGCGATGGGTACTCACTGTCCCATATTTTGAATCAGTTCTTCATAAGTGTCTTACAGATTTGAATTTAATGTTAACCATGCTGGTTTGGTACTGCTCTTTTGTCTTCACTAGAATACTTTTTGTTGCATTTGTTGATTAAACTTAATTTCAGTTTTGACAGAAGGCAGAGACACAGCTTTATGAAGTTAAGGGAATCTACTTGAAATTCAAGTTCAGGATTAACTTTTTATACCAGATCACTTTGAAAATGCCTTGCTGACTAGTAGTCTAAGACTGTGCATGGAGCTTCAGGAACAACATGATGTTTTTCTAGCAGTTTCTAAAATTCTTAGAAGTTCTTATTGCTGTTTTCAGCCAGTAGTTTATTGTGCTCATCCTGGTATGATATTGTACATATGCCTTGTTTGCTAAAATTTCATCTTATGTGTAATATGCTAAAGTTATTTTTTCAGACTTTTGCACTTGGGAGGCTCGGGAGAATTCTTCTTCTAAAATCTGTTTCTACTTTCATGCTAGCTGTTCCAGCTACTCTCTTTGTACCTAATGTTTGCCTCACTCAAAAATATTTCTGCTTGACTGTTACTGTGATTTGCAGCTCCCAGTCAGTCTTGTAGTTGAGTTTGTAAAAAATCTTTTGATCTCTCTTCTGTGCATCATTAGTAAATGGTGTTTAATACTGTATTGATAGCTGTAGGAAATACAGTGTCCCCAAGTAAACTTGTCTAGCTGGTTCTACTCTTTTAAGAAAACCAACTGAAACAGAGTAAAAATTTAATGGGGTAGAAAATCCATTTGGATTTAGGTGAAATGTGCCGCTTTGAGCTTGCTAACATAAGTAAAATATGCTGTTTAGTCTAGTAACTGCAGCAGTAGCAAAACTGCCCCAGCTAGGGAGAAAGAATGCAAATTTCCAAGCTAAAGAGATAAGAAAGATTCCTCGGACCTTGAAACAGACAGCGCAGAGTGACCCAGGAGTTCTTTCTGTACTTTCTGACAAAAACTGAGTACAAGTATAACTAGCTGTAAGTGTAATGTAAAATCAGCAGAATGAATATACATAAACCTATTGTGAAATTCTATGAATATGTAAATTCGTAAGAGTAATAAAAAAGGATCGGGAGTTCTCAGGGGCGCGCATGCCCTTTGAAGGGAAATCCCTGCATGCGCCCAGCGCTGTAAATAAAAAACATACCGTTCCCTACAAATCTCTATTGGAATTGTGGGGTCTTGATTTTTCACCACAATTCACAACAAAACCAATATTTACTAGGCAGAAAGATAATCCAGAGTGCACTCACTTCTAAAGCTGCAACCCTGTAATGCCATGGATCAGCTTCCCAGATTGTGGATTTTAGGTGGGTGAAGGAGAGAAGAGCAGTAGAAGAGGTAGGCTGGAGCAAGGAGGTTTAGAAGGCTGATTTATCAGATGGGTACAGCAGGGTCGGGGACACTGTTTATGACAGAGCAAAGAGCACATCTCCATGTGTGGGCTCAGTGAAGAGGGATGGCAACTGCCAGGTTGCAGTTGTTACCCCTTTCCTAATCTCTGTCTCTTCTCTCCAGATGATTGTGAAAAGAGTGTAAAGAGGGGAAAATGGCCTAATGTCAGACTTCATTCTTCTGTGTTCTTGTTGTTCTGCCTTGATAGATGGAAATCCTTCCTCTGCAGGTTTACATGGTTGTCATCCTGTATAGAATACGGGTAAACCCTTTCATCAAAATGTGGATAAAGCTATCCTGCTAATTTGATATTTCTAAGAAGTCCTTGGGTTTGCATGGCAAGGTTTTGGTAGCAAGGGGAGGGGGGGACTACAGGGATGGCTTCTATGAGAAGCTGCTGGAAGCTTCTCTTATGTCTGACAGAACCAATGCCAGCTGGCTCCAAGACAGATCCACCACTGGCCAAGGCCGAGCCAATCAGTGACAGTAGTAATGTCTGTGATAGCATATTTAAGGATGGGGAAAAAACATTGTACAGAAGTAATTGCATCCAAGGGAGAGAGGAGTGACAATATGTGAGAAACAGTGCTGGAGACTCCAAGATCAGTGAAGGAGGTGCAGGAGGTGCGCCAGGTGCCAGAGCTGAGATTCCCCTGCAGCTCATGGTGAAGACCTGCAGGATGTCTACCTGCAGCCCATGAAGGTCCACAGGAGAGCACAGACCCACCTGCAGCCTGTGGAAGACCCCACACTGGAGCAGGTAGATGCCCAAAAGAAGCTTGTCACCCCATGGGAAGTCTGTGCTGGAGTAGGGTCCTGGCAGGACCTGTGGCCCCATGAAGAGAGAAGCCCACACTGGAGCAGGTTTGCTGGCAGAACTTGTGACCCCGTGGGGGACTCATGCCTGTTCCTGAAGGACTGACCCTATGAAAGGGATCCATGATGGAGCAGTTAATGAAGAACTGCAGCTTATGGGAAGGACTCACACTGGAAAAGTTCATGAAGGACTGTCTCCCATGGGAAGGATCTCATGCAGGAACAGGGGAAGGACTCCTTTACCTGAAGAGGAAGTAGCGACAGAAACATGTGATGAACTGTCTGTAACCTCCATTCCTCATCTCACTGCACTGTTGGAGGAGAGAGGGTAGAAAATTGGGAATAAAGTTAAGCCTGGAAAGGAGGGGGGAGTGGGTGGAAGGTGTTTTTAAGATTTGTTTTACTTCTCATTATCATTATCTTACTCTGATTTTGATCATAAATTCAATAATCTTTGAGTCAGGTTTGTTTAGTCTGTGATGGTAATTGGTGAGTGATCTCTCCCCTGTCCATTTGTGGAGGGGAGTGATAAGAGCAGCTTTGGTGGGCACCTGACCTCCAGCCAAGGTCAAACAACCACAGTATTTTAGCAGTCCAGAAATGTCTTTGAAAACATGGATAGTGAACTAGGGCAAGGAGGAGAACAAGTGGTGAGGGAAGGAAAAGGAAAGTCATTAAAATAGGAACTTTCTAAACTGAATTTGCCATGTCTTGGAGCTACTGTTTATTCAGTTTAGATAGTCCCCTCAAAATAAGGGGTAATTTTGATCCAAATGTGAAGCCTTTCATAGGTGATTCTGATGTTTGGACAACCAGTATATCAGTGACTTAGGATTATAACTTTTGTGTTCTGGTAAGCTTGTAGTTGTTCAGTGACTTTTTATAACCACATAATTTTGTCATTAAAATAAGCATCACTTTGTTCTCATCAGCAACTCCTGTAATACCAGATAATATACATTGTCTCCCTCAAAAAACCCAAAAACTGAAAAAGCCTCAGATACTGATGTTATAAAAAAAAAAATCCACCAAAACTATGTAGAAATATGCCACATGTAAGAAATAGTTTCTAACAGTTTGCATAGACATGTGCTTTATGGATGGTTAAGTAATACAAAAATTTTCATGCTTTCTTGGCACTATGCAACATGCAAAAATAAAGCTATTCACTATATTAAGAAGCTTGTAAACTGAGGTTGGTAACCAAAATTGGAGGCAACAAATATTTGTTGTTGTTAAAATAGAAATTAATATTCTTGTGGGTAATAACAAGGAAGTTTGAGTAATTTGAATTGGATAATTATAATGTCAGTAGTTATGCTTAAAGGGGAAACAGAAGGAATGTGTTGGAAGAGGTTGGTGAAAGCACAGGAGGGTAGGGATGGGCTGAGTCAGAGAAGGAAGCAAATGGAATATTTAAACTTTCTTCTCACAGATAAGAAGTGATAGAATTTCTTGAGAGATCAAGGTATGCAGGGAGGCTGGAATTTTAAAGCATTTAGGCAAGAGGGAAAAATTAAATGCAATTTTGAACAATGTCTAATGATTTGGCAATAGCAGTCTCATGGGATGATTCTTTAGGTAAAGTCTTTTTCTTGGCATTTGGAGCTACTTCACTAGATACAGAAAAGATAGCAAAGAATTGCAAGTCCTACTGAAACACAAAGTGTTATATGAACTGTGGCTTACTTGCATGTGTTAGGGAAATTTGGCAAGTAAATTATGTTTAACCACAGTACTTTTTTCTTCAACCATTATATTTTCTAATGTGACAGACTAGAAATTGGTGGCTCCTCTGCTGTTGCTATTAAATGGTGTTTTGTCTCCTAGGGTTTGGACGTGGCAGAGGGAGAGGAGCAGGGAGGTCTTCAGCCCAAGGCATGGGGTAAGAAACACACAGAGCACAGATTTTGGCAAGGATCAAATTCACTGTCAATATTAAATTACAGTGTTGCCACTGTGTGTCTTAATATTGCTGTATGTTTGATAAACCTGTATAGATACAAAAATTCAAAATGTCTTAGACTATTAATGGATTCTTTTTGTCTTAAACCAGTATTTCTACCTAGACACACCTATACAAACCTAATGTGAGTTCACTCAATGTTAATATCTCAAACTTGGGGAACCCATTTGTACCTATCAGTAGCAGCCATCAGTCGTGTCTTGGAGACTAAAAGTTTTGTGTGGTGCATATAGTTCTAGGTCAATTTAAAATATGTATTTGTTTCAATGTAATGTAGAACTTTCAAGTTGTATATAAAACCAGGAAGATTAGTGGTTCTAAACTTTCTCCTTTTTTGAGCTTTCATGCTTTAGCTGTTTGGACGTACATTGACCCTAAGACAAAATCAAAAGAAGTTACTCAGCAGCTCTAAAGTTTGTTCTCAGTTTTGGTGCAATAACTTGCTTCATGAAGTGTAGCCTCCACTATTTTCACTCAGTGTTTGCCTTTAATGACATTTCATGTAACATCATTGATGCCATGATGAACAGAAGGCTAATTCTACTTTTCTGATAATTCTTCCTGTTCATACTTGGAGATAATAAACTGAAAAGAGGTTTTTCTTCAATGATCCTTTTTCACCTTTTAGCTTCATGTGTGTGTTTTGGCATTGGTGTCAAGAGTGCATTCTGAAATAGTCTTACTGATGTTCCGACTCCTGTCCTGCACAGGTCTGGTGCACTGAAAGGACATGATACTGGTTTCTCATCAGTAAGCCACCTTCTGAGAAACTATCACCTGAGAGAGGCTTATCATTGTGCATATAAGCTAATGCTTTATAAGACTGGAGGAGTAGGTATGCTGTTAACTGCTATTTCAGGAATTGTTGGTTTGGTTCAGTTTCTCTACAGTAAATTTTTTTCAGTCTCTTAATTTTTTTTTTCCCCTTTTCTCCCTCTTTTATCTGTGTCTGCTCATAGAGGAAAAATTTTTGAAACTAAAACTATCAAGATAGATTATGTGGAAATCAAGAAGTTAAACCTAATGGAACTTCAGATAAAAATTATGACATCTATGTTCATTGAATGACCTATGTGTTCTCTTCCATTTTTAAACTTTTAAAACTCTAGGACATTTAACCCTGCAGACTATATGGAGTCTTCTGCCACTGATGGCTTTGGGACAAAATCAGAGATTTGGGAGACTGGTCAGAATGATGCAGATGATGGAACTGGTAAGATGCTTCAAGAAGTGGAAGGATTGGAATTAAGACCTGTAGCAAATTGCAGTTGAAATAACCATTCTGTTAGTGTTCAGTTAACTTCTGAAAATGTGAATACATTTCACATGACACAGATATTAGTTCTTTTTTATAGCTTAATTGCTACTAATGTGCAGAGCACATGCTGTAGCCTGACTCTTGTTAGAATGAAGGGAAGGCAATTTGCAACTTTTTTGCTTTAATGCTAACAAACCCTTGAGAGACAAAGGGATTTGAAGAGTTATTGGAAGAGTCTTGTATGTGAGGAACTGTGTTAAAGAAGCCAATGCCTGAGCATTCTCACACCATTCAAGGAGTCACACACATACCACCTGAGACTTTAGCTGCTTAGACCAGAGTCTCTTTGTAGTAGGCAGCTCCAGTGAACCAATGGGTGCCCCTTTCGACTCCTTGCTAACACACATTAACTCTCAGGCGTGCTTCCTCCTTCTTCAGGCTTGACCCTAGGTTTCCCACAGCAGAGTCTCAGGCATCTGATTTTATAAAAATAATTTAAGAGTGGTACAGCAGCAGGTCAACTCGACCTGGGTGCTTCTGGAGAGGGACCCCAAACAAAGAAAACCCTAGACTTTTATGCCCACGTAGTCTATGCACATGTTCTTCACCCATCCTTCACATACCTTGCACACACCTCTTGGTCCAATGGTGATTTTTGGTCTGGGGTCTTATAACCCTTTATTGTATTCTTTCTCTGTGTCCACACAGACAGGCCACTAACTGACTGTTCTTATCTTGTCAAGTCGCAACTTCTGCTGATGGCTGTAGCCTTTTTATCTTCTGGTTTGTACTTCTTTGTAGCATCCCATGAACTCTCTTCTCTCAGTCAATTCCCAAGTTCTCTGCCTTGGCAACGGCAGTAACTACCTACCATAGAGTTAGTCCTCCTGGGGGGAAAAGACTGACTCCCACATGGACTTCTGTTTCACAACTTCCACTGGTTTCCCCTTTCCCTGTCGCCTCACTGGCTTGATACCACTGGTGGCTGCCTCCCCTCCCCTGGAGACTAATCCCCTTTGCCCTGCCCTTAGCTCTGCCCCCCACCCCTTCCCCTTCTTAAGCTGCCTGCACTACATGGTTGTTCTCTTTCTCGCCACGTCCCCTTCAGCCTCATGTGATTACTTGGCTGGAATAAAACCTTATAAAAAGAGCCTTTCTTGCCTCTCTCACTGAGCCAGCTGTGGTGAATGTTGTGTGGGGGTCTGACTGCGTTGCCTGAATATTAACCCAACTTGTTTTTCTACAGGAGAGGTTTGTTGGGAACAGATAATAGGCAGCAGCATCCACCATTCAACACCCACATTTTTACTTCTTGTGCACTAGCTCAGTTGACAGAGCATGAAAAAACTGAAAAGTCTTTGATTTAGAGTAAACACTATGTAGCAACAACTAAAACATCAGTGTATTATCAACATTATTCTCATACTGAATCCAAAACACAGTGCTGTACCAGCTACTGGGAAGAAAATTAAGTCTATTCTAGTCAAGAGCATACCTAGGTGAAAGTGAATTTTTTTTGCATTTCACATTAACATATATTCTATTTACTTGAAATTCCATGTCCAACCATACACAACAACTGGAATTGACTGTTAAACAACAGTTAGTAGCATTGGAAGAATGAACTTTGCTCTTGCTGATTACCTCTATCAAAGTTAGATTTTGAGCTGTATCCAATTTGCAAAAAGAGAGCTCTTTCATTGGGTTTTCCAAGGTTTGGTCACCCATCCCATAAAAGTCTATGTCACATACCTCCCCTTTAGTCTTGTTAACTTTATATCACAGTGGGTCTTCCATTGACTTTATACTTATCCATGCAGTTGTGGTCCTCTGGATTAACAGCACCAAGAGTAGTGAGATGCTCCACTTCATGTCTTTGGTATATAGATTCTTTCCAATGCAGATATTTGTTAGGTGGTTGGTTATTCATTGCTCATTTGACATGAGAATGGTATATCCAATGTTCTTTTCATAAAACTTTAAAAGTAAAATTAGAACACATTAAGACAGTATATGTCCTCTCCCATTTGGATTCTAATTTGGATTTTTGTGAAAATATCTTAACACTTCCATCTCCAGGTTGTATATAAGGTACCTGTATTTCAGGTGATGTGGACTGACACAATTGAACATACTTCTTTCCCTCAAACCCCTTTTGCATATATATAACATTCTAGTTCTAGTACTTTAGAACTTGTGACAAAATGAAAATGTCAATGACCAGCTGGAGTGAATGGGTCTCTACCTGGGAATGGATGAAGAGTTTATGGGTTAGGATTAAAGGGAGAGGAGGGACAGGTGACATTATAGTGAGGGTCTGCTACAGGCCACCCAAACAGGAAGACCAAACTGATAAGGCCCTCTACAGACAGGTAGAAGTGGCTTCAAGTTCCCAAGCCCTGGTACTCATGAGAGGGAATGACTTCTACCACCCTAGTATCTGCTGGAAGGACAACACCACAGCAGGGTACAAGCAATCCAAGTGTTTACAGGAATATGTTGATAACAACTTCCTTCTCCAAGTGATAGAGGAGCCAACAAGGAGAGATGCTATATTGGACCTTGTTCTCGCCAACAAGAAGGGGCTGGTGGGGAATGTTAAGCTCAAGGACAGCCTGGGCTGCAGTGACCATAAAATGGTGGAGTTCGAGAACCTTAGAGCAGCAACAAGGAGGATGCACAACAAGCTCACTGCCCTGGACTTTCAGGAGAGCAGACTTTGGTCTCTTCAGGGATCTGCTTGGTAGAGTCTCATGGGATAAAGCCCTGTAAAGGAAGTCCAAGAGAACTGGTTGATGTTCAAAGATCACCTCCTCTAAGCTCAGGAATGAAGAGGGAATCAAGCAAAAATGCTAGGAGGCCTGCATAGATGAAAAAGGAGCTGCTGGACAAACTTAAACACAAAAGGGAAGCCTACAGAGAGTGGAAGCAGGGACATATAGCCGGGGAGGAATATAGATTGTCTGAGCAGCCAGGAATCAGGTTAGGAAAGCTAAAGCTCCAACAGAACTAAACCTGTCTAGGGATTCCAAGGGCAACAAGAAAAGTTTCTGTGGGTAAATTTGTGATAAAAGGAAGACTAGGAAAAATGTGGACCCTCTCCCGAAGGACAGGGAAGACCTGGTTATCCAGGTCATGGAGAAGGCTGAGGTACTCAACAAACTGTTTTGCCTTAGTATTCACCAGCAGGTGTTCCAGCCGCACCACCCTAGTTGCAGAAGGCAAAGGCAGGGAATGGGAAAATGAGGAACTGCCTGCTAGAGGAGAAGATCAGGTTTGAGACCATTTAAGGAACCTGGAGGTGCACAAGTTCATGTGCACTGGAAAAGGGGAAATATAACCCCCATTTTTAAAAGGGGAAATAAGGAAGAGCCAGGAACCTACAGGCTGGTCAGTCTCACCTCAGTGCCTGGCAAGATCATGGACCAGATCCTCCCAGAAGCTATGCTAAGGCATAAGGAACATAAGGAGGTGATCGGTGGCAGCCAACATAGCTTCACTAAGGGTGAATCGTGCCTGACAAATTTGGTGGTGTTCTATGACAGGGTTTACAGATGTGGTGGATGAGAGAAGAGTGGCTGACATCATCTTCCTGGACTTGTGCAAAGCATTTGACACTGTCCCGCACAACATCCTTGTCTCTAAACTGGAGAGACATGGATTTGATGAGTGCACCACATGGTGCATAAGGAGTTGGCTGGACGGTCACACTCAAAGAGTTGCAGTTAAGGGCTCAATGTCCAAGCGGAGACTAGTGACAAGTGGTGTTCCTCAGGGATTGGTGTTGGGACCAGTGCTGTTTAACATCTTTGTCAGTGACATGGACAGGGGGATTGAGTGCACCCTCAGCAAGTTTCCTGAAGAGACCAAGCTGTGTGGTGCAGTCGACACACTGGAAGGAAGGGATGCCATCCAGAGTGACCTTGACAGGTGGGCCAGTGCAAGCTTCATGTAGTTCAACAAGTCCAAGTGCAAGGTCCTGCACTTGGGTCAGGGAAATCCCAAGCACAAATACATGGTGGGTGGAGAATGGACTGAAAGCAGCCCTAGGGAATTGGTAGATGAAAAAAATGAGTAGTTGTTATAGTCCTAGTTTGGATTATTTGCTGCCCAGGGGTTTCTGTCACCTCTTGCCTGTTGAGCCAATTCAGCATCCTTATTATTTATGTTATCTTTTATCAGGTTGGAATAATTTTCTAAGCAACACCTCGGTATCTCCCTAGCTTGGATTGTATCCAGTGCATATATTGGAAAACAGTTGAGTACATTTCTCAGCATCCTTCCTTAGTCTTGGCATTTTACTTCCCACATAGAGCCAAGTCACCAGGATTCCAAGGTGGTTTAGTAAATATTTGCAATACAGGTGGTGCTCCAACCACAGCCCTCTGTTGCATGGCAGCAGGATTAGGTAAGACACTAGAAAGCATAGGATAGAGTCTGTCAGCCAACAGAGCAATTATCTGAGGCTTGTCTGGGCCAGTAGGCTCAGCTACTGCAAGCGTTACCTTTGGTGATACCTCTTTCATCTCCCACCTGACTTGGGTGTCTTTTCTCTCACACCCAACCATCCCAAATGTACCAGTAATCCATTTGTCCTGGGAACCTATCCTTTAGTCTATGTTGCAGAAAGGTAAGTCTGTGCTGATCAAAGGTCCCTTGCAGTGGCCACTGTTCTGCCAGGGTTCCATCTCTAGTTATAAATGGCCAGTCTTCTCAATATAAAATATCCGTGTACTTCTTTTTGATAATTTGCTGTACCAAAATTCTTTTCCAGTTTTGTAGTACCTTGGTCAAGGGCACCCCCTTTTCTGTGTCAGGTATATTTCCTATCACTTATTTATCCTTGTGCGCTTTACTCTGATCAGGCCAAGTACCACCCCTGTCTCCTTGTGCAGTTTACACTGATCAGGCCACACACCCCTCTCTGTTTCCAATAGGTCTACTAATGGAATTTTAATACACACCTACTCTTGGGTGCACTTCCTTCTTTTTCAGGCTCAACCTTAGGTTTTTCACAGCAGTCTCAGGTGCTGGATTTAATAAAAATAAGTAGTTTAATAGAGTGGTATAGCAGCAGGTCAGCTGGAGCTGGTTGTCTCTGAATAGGCATCCAGAATAAAGAAATCTCTGGGCTTCTATACCTTCAAAACACAGTACTGCACCAGCTACTAGGAAAATTACTAAGAAAGTGAACTCTGTTCTAGCCAAAAGCATATCTATGGTGAAAATACAGCTTGCAGCCTAAGGCTTCAGCAAATACAGCTACTCATGGTAAGCAAGTAAAGCTAAGCAAACAGCATATTAAATCACACAATATTATAACTCTTAAATGACTCGTTCTTATTTAAAACTTACTTATTAAGCTAAACAACTAATATCTCACATAAGTCCTACTAAAAGTGATTGGTCCATGGGCATTGAACAGTAGGGTATGAATATTTAAGTAGAAAAAGAAAAAACATTTACAAATATGAATTCACTCAGTGACACTGGAATGGCTTTGGCAGCCCCACCTGTGTAATATAAGAATGCGAGTCTCTAGGATGGAGGAGAATTCTGAGATCTGCTACCTTTGAAGAGAATTATTAATTAAAGCACGAGTAGGCAATTGAATGAAAGCCAAAAGAGTAATTGGCCTGTCTGAAGATAGAAGCAGCTGTGTGTTTCTGTATGAAGTTTCAAATGTGAAGTACACACTCCTGACTAAAGACAAGAGACGGGCCTAGTTTAGAAAGGAACTGCTTAACAGTGATCTTGTGGCAATTCAGAAATGAAGAATGTGACCTGCTGTCACCACTGTGTCAGGAACGGGAATGAAGGCGACACAACTCCATGCATTTTCAGAAGGCATAAAAGCTCACTTTATTACAAAACTTCACATTTTTATAAGCAACATTGTTCACCCGGAACCTGATTGGTTCTTAATAACACCTGTCACCCCATTGGTTAATTAGGAACAACACCATCTTTCCATAAACATCACGTAGAATGCGTTCCACATGTTCACAAACACCAGCTGCAGAGACCAAGATAAGAACTGTTTTAACTCTTTTCTCTGAGCTTCTCACAATTTCCCCAGGATGATGCCTGGGAAACTGTTTCTCTCTGAGAACGTCCACAACCTGCTTGTCTGTGATTGGTAAAACAGGATACCTTTCTGCTTCCTGTATTCTGTTACAGGAGATAAAGACACAGGAAACCCTGCATCAGGATGGAGAAATTTATGTATGTTATTGTCCACACTTGGGAACTATCGAGTAATATGAGAATTTTTTTAACCCCAGCAAAGGGTAACTTCTGATCTCTTTGCTGCTGCAGCTTACTCAGATGATTTTTCATCAACCTGTGTCAAGTGTGGAAGGAGAAGACTGGAGGCCAGAGCATGCTCTGTTGGGCTCTGCTGTGAGCTGTGAGCCTTTTGAGATGCAGCTTTCTAAACTTCATATAAGCCACTTTCCACTTAACCAGAGAAGACAATAACAGGCCCAGAATTTAGAAGGGCCTATGATGCAGCTATTTTGTCACTCTGAGTCCCTTCTAGTCCAGTGTGGGAGAGTGGCCTTGAGTATATTAATGGCTGCTGAAAGGGAGCACTAGCCAAATTATGATATCTTTCCTAGGAATTACTTTTGAAATTACTTGGTGCTATAGTGCAAACGGAAACACATCTTTTACTTTCATTGATGATAATTCTTCAAATAAGTTTAACAGATAAGTTAGAAGAATACCTAATGACTTGTAAATTCCACCTAGGAATACTGATAATGTTGTTTGTTATATGGTAGCAGAGGACAAAGTATGTTGTCACAAGTATTGCAGAAGCAATAAGGTTAGCTAAAGAAAGAAGATAGAGAAGGAAGGCATGAGAAGACTGGACCAGAGGTAGAAGATTCACTGATTAGTTATTAATGAATGCAACTGTAAGGCTTATGCATGACTGACTTGTGTTTCACTTCCTAAGTGAGCTCGAATGTTTTGTGACTTTCTCTGTTAACTCAAGGTAGCTTTCATGTGTGTTCCCTATGGCAAACTCTGTTCCTTCTTGTAGGCATCTCCTCAGTTTTCAGTAATGGAAGAATTATGCCTAGGAATAAGAGTATCTTGGTGTTGGTAAACAGATCCCAGTAAAAGTACAAATGTGTCTACATGAAGAGTGTACTACTGAGAAAATAGATTAGTGGGAATCCAAAGTGACATGTGGAACTTCAGTTTGGATGCCAAGTGCATTGTTGCTGTTAGGCTGTGCATATGTCACTGAGAACTGCTCTGAACTTCAGTAACACAATTTGAGGTATGTATGAAAAGTTGGGGAACATGGTACGGAGAAGGTGTGAGAAGGCATTTGGGAATTTTCCCTGTCCTTGTCAGATTAGTGATTCTTAGGGGAATGAATGAGTGAGTGTCAGTGTGAGGAGTTCCTGCAAAATAATTTGGTTGGTGGAAATTGAAAGTAAACTAGTTAAACATGAATGTTCTTTTGGGGTGCTAAGTACCTTTTTACTGCTAATCTTAATTTACTTTCAGGCAAAGGGAAAAGGTACCATAACTGACAAAACAAAAATGTCTCTTGTGACATCCCACCCTTAAGGGAAAGGGAGCACCCAAGATTTGTTAATGTTCGTGGTTGAAAGGAATAACAAAAATCAGAAGGTCTGCAAAAGCTTAGAGAGATTTATTTGTAAATTACACATTTGGCTTGAAATTGGTGTGTTAGTCCCTGATCTCCTATATAAGCACACGGCAGTGGGTTTTGGATAAAGGGGTAGGGTGAAAGGGAAGAGAGAGATGAATTAAAGAGGGAGGAGAAAGAAAAAAGTCACTAGTCACCCTGGGCCCTGAGGGGGTGCCTTTTTATAGATAAGTTTTCCCCATCCTGAAGATAAGTTTCTTGTTTCTATGCAAATCAGTTCTCATGCACAGTCTCTTCTAGACCTTTCTAGGAATGGATCAGGTGGCTTCCAGGGGTCTTTGGTGGTGTTGAATCCCCCCCCTTGTCCATGGCCTCTTCTCAATCTCATTCCTGTGCTTGTGCTGGACTGTGTCATGCTTATCTCCAGGAACTAGAACAAAGATGTTTGTCCCAGAAAAGTGTTGCCCTACCTCCATATGGCCCCTTTTCCAGCCACATCCTGTTCGTTCTCACAGTGTGTTATTACCAACAATCCTTGGTTGGTTCCACAGACATCCAGCTATTGGTGTTTAAGGCACACACATTAGCCCCTTATCTTCCATGCTTCTACATCTCTCTATATATGACTATAGGGAGAGTGTTTTGTTTCTTTCTTCTTTACACAAGCTGTAGGAATGTCAGCAATAAGTCCCTGAGCTAAAAAGTTTTCTTGAAAAAGAGTAGGCTTTAAAATTGAATTATTTAGTTTTGTCCAAGTGGGAAACAATTTCAACCTTGTGATGGAAAGCATCTTGGGGCTTATTAGAGGATGCTGCAGCTGAGGTAATAGTTTTAAAACCGAGGAAAGTGCTGGGAAGGAAGATGGAAATAGAGGTAGGGGGAAGGAGTGGCAGACAAGATGTGGGACTGGAAGCAGGTTGTACAAATTTGAGCTTTTGATTTGGCTTATTAATCACAAGGATTAGTTTTCATTTTTTTCCCTTAGCTTACAGTGCTGTTATGTTAGTTACAAAACAACAGACTCGATAATAATTATGTTACCAATGTGGAGTTACTAAAGATGTGAATGAGGGCGATGTTTATGTGTGGAAACCCATATAATCTTCAGTGGGCTTGCAAAGGATTTCAGATAAGTATATACAGTGAGAGGAAGGGCAGGATGTAAATCCCTGCTTTATTCCTTATTATTCAGTCTTATTTCTTCTTTAATCTTAAAAAAAAAAGAAATTAGCGCATACTGGCTACATGGAGAATTAGTATCTTACATCTGCAGTTACATTGAAAAGGAGGTTACTGGGCAATTACCTGGGGAAACAAAACCAATTTTGCATATTAAAATGTTTTCTAAAGATATCACGCAAATATAAACTCTGCAAAGTTTTGAGTATTTACTAGCTATTTCCTCTTTAAGCCAGTGCTGGGAAATTATCAACATTAACATTTTCAACTAAAAATAATTGCACTATTTGTTTCCAAAATGTACTTGCCCCCATACCTTCTATGAAAGCACTTTAGCACCTCTTGTCCTGAATTGTTGCAAGTGCCAGAGGAATTGCAGTAGCCTGAATGAAAGGTGTTTCTAGGTGCACCATTGTATAATCCTATAGAAAAGCTAGTTGGTTCTGTGGAGGTAAAATTTATTGTTGTTGGCTGAAATAAAAAAAAAAGAGAGAGTAAAGGGCAAATCTTTAATGGTTTATAATGTTTAAGTCTGATTGTATTTTAAATAATTCAGCATTGGGTTTTCTACATCCTAATTTTTATAGAAGTAATGTACAACTGAAAGGTAAAGAGAAGGGACAAGTAGGACGAAACAAAACCACCAGTCCTTATTCAAAAGGGAATAAACTTGAATAATATGATTGATATTTTCTTACAGGCATGCTGAGTGTTCAGTCTCTTAGCCTTTTTTGTAATGTACAAATCCATGGGAGATCCTGAACCTCAAATCACAACAGTTCTTATAAATAAATTATGTTGGAGGTGGTCGCTTCTCAAAGTAAGTTATAAAAAATTATATTCTGGTAATTTAATGATACTTCTACTTTAATAGTTTCATAAATTTAACAGAAAAACTTCATTTGTTATTATCTTGGTTATGAGTAGCCTTAAATAACTTTGAAACTGAAGAACAACACGAAAGAAAAAAATTATAGTGGGGGAAGAAGGGAATTGTTTAGCTTAAAAGTTACAAGGAAGTTGTTGGTTGTTTTTTTAGGACTGCTGCAAAAGTCAGAAGGAACATTTTAGGAAACTTACAGGTTATTCTAGAATGTGAATGCAGTCCAGAAGGAAAGGATTATTACATAAGTTTGGGATAGACCAAAATAAAATTATTTTTGCACTAATATCTATGGCTGATTATTAAAAAAACAATCAAATAGTGTGACAGGAAGTGAGGAATTGGAGAGAAATAGCTGAAGAGTTACAAAAAATATGTAGTATACATTTTATTGGCTTTATAACTTTTTAAACTAGACTTGTCACTAAGGGAAACAGGAAAGAGTCATAGATGACCATCTAGGTTGAATTGCAATGACAAGGATCCTTGAAAATACATAGCCTAATTTTAGTGCAAACCAGAGAATTCTTAAATTGCGATGCTTTGCAAGGCTTGGGGGAAGGTTGGGAAGAGGATATATGGAGTTGCAATAATGCCAAGGTGGATTTTGGACTAAAAGGAAATTGCACTTGTGGCAAGATCAGACTTGGAATCCCATCAATAGGAGGAAGGCGTCAGTAAACTAGATTTAGTGCAAAGAAGAGCAGTGAAATAACTGAAACTGGAAGGATTGCATTGAAAAGGTAGAATGTTAATAAACGATAGTAATAAACTTAGCAGCTTAAGTAAACTAATAAAAGGGTGATGGGTTATGTTCAGTATTTAAAAAGAATAAACTCACAGAACCATGATCATAAGTAGGAATAACAGATAAATGTTTGAATTGAATATCAGGAAAATATCCCAAGTATTATTCTAAGTAGATTCAGTCTCCCAAAGGTGATGGGGAAGCAATGGATTCCTTACCTTCTCACCACCAGGCGGGAGGAGGGGACATTAGTGATGGAGGGGAGTGGAAACAGGGTTCTGCTCGGGGTGGCAGGCAAATCCCCTCCCAACTTACCCTACCTTCCCAGGTGCCCTTATACAAATAGGTGCAAGGACACGGAATATGAGGACCATGGAAAGGAGAACGGGGATGAAGGTGGTTCTGGGATGGAGGGGTCACCTAGGGCAAGGCAGCTTACCCCCTCATCATGACCTCTTCAATTAAGAAAAAAAGAAATTTAGTAGTCATTGGTGACTCCCTTTTGAGAGGAATGGAGGGCCTGATATGCTGACCAGACCCAACCCATAGGAAGATGTGCTGTCCCCCTGGGGCCTGGGTAAGGGACATCACCAAGAAACTTTCCAGCCTGGTACGGCCCACTGACTATTACGTGCTACTGGTTTTCCAGGTGGGTACTGATGAATTCCCAACAAGAAGTCTGCAGATCATTAAGAGGGATGTTAGGACCTTGGGACGACTGGTCGAGGGATCTGGAGCACCAGTAGTGTTCTCTTCTGTCCTGCCAGTTGCAGGGAATGATGGGGCAAGAAACAGGAAAATCATGCAGATGAACACGTGGCTTTGAGACTGGTGATACCAGTAGAATTTTGTGGTTTTTGATCATGGGTCAGTTTATACAACACCGAGCCTGCTGGCAACAGATGGGGTCCTCCTGTCTCAAAGGGGAAAAAGGCTCTTAGCTCAGGAGTTAGCAGGGCTTCTTGAGAGAGCTTTAAATTAGATTGGAAGTGAGATGGATTGGACAGGGCTAGGCTTGACAGATAAAGTGTGGGAAGGGGATAACTATACTGACCACCCAAGTAGCAAAAGTAGACTTAAAGAGGGGATGCCTTGAGCAACCAAAGCTGTAACCACAAGACAAGACTTAGAGCATTCCCTTGCACCCCCACTGGGATATTGGCACACTCAAATACCTCTATCAAGTGCCTGTACAGCAACACATGCAGTATGGGAAACAAACAGAAGGAAATACAGATCTGTGTGCAGTCACAGGGCTTTCATTGTGATTGGGATAGCTCACATGACTGCAGTGTTGTCATGAAGGGCCACGCCCTATTTAGGAGACACAGACCAGGAAGGTGCAGTGGTAGAGTTGCCCTCTATGTGAGGCTACATTTGGAATGTATGGAGCTCTGTCTTGGGGTGGATGACGAGTGAGTTGAGAGCTTATAGGTTAAGATAAAAGGCAGGCTAGTAAGGGTGACACTGTTGTGAGTGTGTGCTACAGTCTGCCTGAGCAGGAGGAAGAAGTGTATGAGGCCTTCTACAGGCAGCTTGAAGCAGCCTCAAAGTCACAGTCCCTGGTTCGTGTGGGGGACTTTAACTACCCTGACATCTGCTGAAGAAGCAACACAGTGAAGCACAAACAGTCCAGGAGGATCTTGGAAAGCATTGATGACAACTTCTATCACAGGTACTGGAGGATCCCACAAGGAATGGTGGGCTGTTTGACCTTTTACTGACAAACAGGGAAGGCATTGTTGGAGATGTGAAGGTTGGGGGCAGCCTTGGCTGCAGTGACCATGAGATTGTGGAGTTGAGTATCAAGCAAGGAGGATGCAGGGCAGCATGTAAGATCTCAACCATGGACTTCAGGAGAGCTGACTTAGGCCTCCTCAAGGATCTTCTTGGAAGAATCCCATGGGAATGGGCCCTGCAGGGGAGTCTAAGGATGCTGGTCAATATTCAAGCACCACTTCTTCCAGGCTCAAGAATGATGCAGCACAATCAGCAAGAAGTCAGGCAAAGGTGGCAAGACACCTGCATGGATGAATAAAGAACTCCTGTCACTACTCAAGTATAAGCAGGAAACACACAGGAGATGGAAGCAGGGTCAGGCCACTTGGAATGAATATAGAGAGGTTGTCAGAGTAAGTAGAAATGAAATGAGGAAGACCATGGCCTATCTGGAATTAAATCTGGCTAAGGATATTAAGGACAACAATAAGGGCTCCTTCAAATACAACAATAACAAAAGGAAAACTAAGGATAATGTGGGCCCGTTACTAAATCCAGGGGGGACCCCAGTGACAGAGGATGCAGAGAAGGCAAAGTTACTGAACGCCAGCTTTGTATTGGTCTACACTGACATGACCAGCCCTCAGGGATCTCTGACACAGGGGAGCAGGGTAAAGGAATGGTGGGAGGAAGACACTCATTTGGTCAAGGAGGATTGGGCCAGAAAACACCTAGGCAAACTTGACATCCACAAGTCCATGGGCCCTGAGGGGATGCATCCAGGAGTGCTGAGAGAGCTGGCAGACATCATAGCAAAGCCACTCACTATCATCTTTGAAAGGTTGTGGAGATCAGGAGAGGTGCCTGAGGACTGGAAGAAAGCAAATGTCACCCCGATCTTCAAAAAGAGCAAGAAGGAGGACCCAGGGATCTACCAGCCAGTCAGCCTCGCCTCAATCCCTGGAAAAGTGATGGAGCCCTCATTCTGGAGGCCATGTCTACACATATGGAGGACAAGATGGTGATCAGGAGCAGTCAGCATGGATTCACTAAAGGGAAGTCATGCTTGACCAGCCTGATTGCCTTCTATGATGAAACAACTACCACAATGGATCAGGTTTTTGCATCTGTAGGATTGTTTCCTGTAGTTTTCCTGTTGCTAGATGCTGTGGGCTGTGTGCTGTCCTCCAGTGTTTGCCAAAAAAACTGTGAGAAGTTACGGGACAAACTGTTCTGCAGGTACAGTGGAAGCTATTGACTCTTCTGCTGTCATTATATCAATTATATGTTTTAAAAGAAAATTCATCTCTCAGGGGAGAGTATTTGGCTTATTTTGCTCATAGGAGAGAGTTAAGATGTTGGAAAGGAGCCTCCAGAACTGTAGTTTATGTCTTGAATTTGATTATGTTGCCAGTAATATTATGGATGGTAGAGGCGATGTTGTGGTCATGTTTTGTTCAAGCTTTGTATGAATTTGTGCATGAAACTGGGAGATCTCATGGGAGGGTTCAGTAACCTCTCACTGTCATAGGAGGAAGTGCTTCCAATGTTTGCAATTAATCACTGGGTAGAGACATGCGTTCATGCAAATTATGTCTGGTACCACAGTGGCTAAGAAATACCTGAAATCAGAAATTAAATGAGAAAATAAACAAACCCACTTCCCAAAACTGTAAATCTGCAAAACAGTTTTCTAGAGCTTCCCATGTTTCCAACCACTATCTCCTTGCTTTGTGTTCCATGAATAATGAAAACAGGATTGCTTATAAAGCAGAATGATTGAAATTACATTGTGCTTTTAGCTTGTAACTGTTTTCTTTCCTTCCTCTAATTCCAATAGGAACATGGAAAAACTCAGTAGAAGAATGGACTGCAGAAGATTGGAATGAAGATGTAAGTGTGCCTTGTTAGGTAGACCAATTGATTATTTACCCTTTTCAGAGTTTCTGTGTTGTCTTCAAAAACTAAATGTTTGAAGTAATACTTTGTGTGCATGTAGTGATATTTCTTATTGTGTTTTTTTGCTGCAATTCCTGTTTAAAATATATTTATATAAGGTTTTTTTTTAGAATAAAATTGAATCAATAAATATTTATTTTTTTCTTGGTGGACAATACATAGATAATAAAATTTTAAGTTTTATCCCAAATTATTTATTTGTGAATTATAATTCTGCACTGCTCAATGCTGGTGGGTGTTAACCACATACTTCCCCCTATTATTTAAGAATTTAAAGCCATATGTAGTGGTTTGGGTTCGTTAATTTAAGATTTCTCTAATTTTAAGCTTTCCTGGTCTAATGTACTAAAGAGTGTGGTATGTTTCGGTGTTGGTCAATTACTAATGTACTTCTTGTCGTGAGATAGGATTAGGAGAAAAGCAAAGCAGGCTTAAAACTTTAAAAGGGTATAAAGAAAATTTTATTAACAGTAATTAAAAGAAAAAAGAAAGCAGTAAGAATTAAGACAAACTTTTCCTAACACTTCTCCCCCTATAACCTTTTCTTTTCCACTGATAATGTAAAGAAACAGAACTTAGAATTTCTAGTTAGTTTACTACTTTTAAAATAGTTTTTCTTAAGTTCACTTAGGGAGAGAAGTTCCTCTTGTTAATGTTATGGAGACTTCTCCACAAGAGGAAAAACAGTTCTTTTGTGGTTCTCAATTTGGTCATGAATAGTAGCCGCCCGGAGGAAATCTGCTATTGTGAACCCCTTCTCATTTTCCACAAGCCATCCCACAGCTTGTTTATGGGCTATGTTGACTTATGGGGTATTGGTTTAAAGATGAGCTGGTTAAAGGTAAAATTTCTCATTATTTATTTCTAAAATCATCTTCATTCCTGGGAACAGAGATCTTCTCCTGGGGGTACAGGACTGCTCTTCTCTCTTTTTTTGTTCAAACTTCTTATGGGATCATAGTTATTGAACATCTGCTTATTTTAGTATGAAGGTTTTTGCTCTCTATCAATTTGAACCCTTCATCTCCCTATAGTTTCATGTGTTATAGGGAAAAGAGTCTTTTTTCCATAACTTATAAGAGGATTTCGGTTTTAAAATTAAGGCATCTCCTCATGCCTCCCATCTGGGACTTAACTTCTTCACTGACTATGATGTTTCCATGTTGTTCTTTTACATGTTTGCATCTTGTTCCTTTCTCTCACTCGAGGGAGGATTGAAGTATTGGAAGAGTTAACATGTCACCTGAGCCTTTCAAATGGTCACTTCACCCGCCGGTAACTTGTGGTGGGAGCTGCGTCTGGGGCTGTCAGGATCGGCTTTATGGTTGCTTTTGGTTTTCTCTGCGTTTAATTCTAGTCGCAGGGCCACTCTGCACAGCTATAGGGCTGCCTCTGGTCTCAGCTGCATTGGGGGGAGGGGATCTGATGGTAAGATCTTAGCTGCAGCCAGCCCTGCTCCGGCCAGGATTCTGCAGCCTCCCCCACCTTCCTGCCTGGCAGCTGCTGGGGCCCAGCCTGGTCAGAACGGGGCTCGGAGTCCCCCGGAGCCCCCGTAGAGGGGCCCAGCCACCTGCAGTAGAGCCTGCCCGGCCCAGCCTGGGACAGGGCCTGGCAGGCTTCCCGGGCCTGGCCATGATGGGACCCGGTGGGCCCAGGGCATGTTACCTTCTTGCCCACCGGGAAAGAAAGAGGAAGTTCCCGGGATTCTTTCGCCTCTAACATGTGTCTTTCACAGAGGCGTGTTCAGCTCTTCACTGGTTCAATAGAGTGTTACACAAAAAGCTTTTAAATCACTTTCTTACATTCCTCCTGTTGTAAATAGAGACAAGCCAATTTGAATTAATTAATAGCATAAATTTATTTTGCGATTGCGTAACAATTTAGAGTTCGAATTTCCCCAACCGCAGCTCGGTTGGGTCAGCCCACAGTCTACAGAGCAGCTCTGGGTGCAAAACGGAGCCCGACAGAGTCAGTGCCTCCTTCAAGTTTTTGCACCCCACTGTATTTCTGCAGAGGGTTTTTATACTTTTTATTCCGCCTTTGGCTATAAGTCATTGTGGCAAGCTGCATATTCATGCAGTCTTCTCTCACAGAGAAGGCATTTTGGCCACTGATGTCTTCCTAGCAGCAGATCATCAGCCAGTGATGAGTCCAGATGTCCCCCTCCTTGTCTTCCCTCCTGGTATTGAGTCTGAGTACCAGCCTCCACACCACCTGCCTGTGATTCGCTTGGGTGTGACCTAATAGCCAGCTCTTTGCGGTCATTGTTTTCTGCTGGCTAGGGCTTTTTAAATGCTAATTTGGTGCCTGGCAACTTAATCTGCGAATTTCCTTTTGCCTTGGTTTTTCCAGTAACTCTAAAACATTTTGTGGCTACAGTGTATAACATCTATAACTACAACTTATTACATGCAACCCCAACTGCACGAATTATACATATATAACACTCCCATGTCAAAACTATAACACCATAACCACAAGACATTTATGTAATTAAGTGCTGAAGTTTACTATTAACTTTAGACTCCTCATTTGATGCTTTTTGTTTTAAATCTGCATTATTGTTCCACTTAGTCCATTTCATGTTCATAATCTTAAAAAAGGAGCTAGTTGTTGCTTAATTGCTTCATTCCTGTTGTTTCATCATGATGTGTTGTGTAAAGTACTTACAAGAATTTGGGTTCTCATTCTTTAACAGGCAGGAGATGTCTTCATGTCTGCAATATATTTGGCATTTGCGATCATCATGCATGAAATTCACATTTATGATTTTAAATTTTCAGCTATTATATTAAAGCTTAAGTAGTTCAGAAAAGAAACTAGATAGCAAGAAACATGGAAAGGAAAACTTAGCTTTTAAGAAGTCTTTCATCTTTTATATGAACATCCATTATTTCAAGTTTATTTTCAGAAGAGATTGTCTTGGAAGTCATCCCTTTTGCCTCAACCTCTAGGGTGGCATGTCAGTGTAATTCCTGGAAATGTGTGAATGTTTCATATAACAGACATGAAAGCTCCATCCTTACCTAATGAGAGATTCATGTCTTTCAAGAAAATGAAATTAAGTTCTAAAATTCATAGGTTTTCTGTATTGATTACTGTCAGTAAAAGCTGGCAGCTTCTTTAAACCTGTCCTCTATTTCTGCAGTATATGCTAGAAATAAACTAAGGGCTAAGGATACTGAAAATTTATGGCCTTGGTTTTACCCCTGTTTACTGGTACAATGCAGCATTTGTAATACAGGAGGGGTGTTGAGCAATGCTGGTTAGGTAATTAACTATCTGTCCTGGTTTAGGGCAAATTTGGGAGAAAATCTCCTAAGGGGTCCCTCTAGAAAGCAGATTGAAGTGGCCCCTCCCACAACTGGTTTGGGAAAAGAATTCCTTGGAGAAAAGTGGAAAAAAACCTGTTTATTTAACAAGCAAAGTAATCGCAAGCATAAAAGAAAAAAAAAATTAAACAATAAAACCTCTCGCTGTCCTGAAGAGATGGAAAATTCAGAAAGTCCTTTTTGTGAGGTGTAGCTCGGCTCTGGTGCTGGAATGCAGCGTCCTGGGCCCTGGTGGGCCACAGGTGTGAGCTCCCAGTGTTCTGGGTTTTCAGTCCCGAGCAGGTTTGAAAAGTTCCAAGAAAAAGGAAAACCACAGTCCGAGTAACTTCTCTGCCTCAGCTAGCAAAAGAAAAACTAACTAAAAGCAAAGGAGAGTTCTCTCCCTCTCTGTGTTGCAGACAACACAGTCTGTGAGAAGGAGAAAAAATTCAAAGGAGCAAGTGCAGTTTCTGCAAACAATCTCCACACTTCTTCTCTACCCCTTTGTGCCCTGTGTCATTCAGTGCAGTTGTATGAAAATAGATCCACTTCAAATAAACCTGATATTGGTCTTTAAGTAAATTTCAAATTAACTGCAAAGACAGAGTATGTCCTTGTAAGAGATGTGATTGACATTTTTTGTTCTAAATATAATGTCCCAGATTGCAAGACAAGATGTATTCCATTTGCCATCTGTATGGCAGTTGTCTTCTGTTTTCCTTACCTCTTTCACAACCAATTCTCTCGCTGGGGAGACGTCTGCTGATAATGGGCTATTGACTGTCACTGCATGACTGATAAAAGTTACAGCATCCCATTGTGAGATGCTCCGCCCAGAGGGAGGAGCCAAGCATTCCTAACTGGATATAATCTGGGTTTTTGGGACACCAGACTCAGGCTTTTCTGCTGGATTTCCAGGAGGACTGCAGCCATTCCAATTTGGATGGCTACCAACACCCTGACCCAAAAGGGTGTCAGGTTGTATTCTGACTCTGTCAGTGGTTTTTCTTTTGTATTATTATATGTATTTTGTTTTCTTTTTCACTTTTCCTAATAAATTGTATTTCTAACTTGGAGTCTCTCACTGGTTTTGTTTTCAAGCCAGAACATATAATTACATGCTGTCATGAAACACATTAGGTGGATTGAAAGCTGCCATGAAAATTTTAGCCAATAAATCTTTTGCAGGAGGGCATTTCTAGCAGTGCTATAAAGTAATCCAGTCCCAGGCCAGATGCCGTCTAATGTCTTTATCAATGATTTGGAAGTAATAAGATCACTGCTGAATAATATTTGTGAGAAATAAAAAATTTGTTTGAATGGCCATTAAAAGTAAGCCAGTCATACAGAAATCCGAAGCGCTGCTAGACTTGACCCATTCGCAAATGAAAAATACTTTAATATAGCCAAGTGCCCATTTTTTTAAGAGGAATAAAGGCACACCTCCAGAACAAAGGGCTGGTGTCTGGAAAGCAGCAACTGAAAAATTTTCAGCATTGTAGCGGATGATGAAAAAAGAACAGCTCAGCATGGTCTCCTAAAGAGGTGTTGCTGTGGCAAAAAAAAAACGCTATTGTAGTCTTTTTGCCTTTAGGCACTCTTCCCTGTCTCTTAAACATTCTTGATTTATATTTCAGTATGTGGACTCTCCTGAACTTGATTCTGAAATACTGCATCCAATTATTAATTATTTTTACAAAACAAAACATGTGGAAAATAGCTGAAAATATTTACTGATAGTATTGGTGTTTGAGAGTGAGATTTTTAGTTTACTGAATCTGAAAAGGTTACTTTATTAGCATATAATGGGTTCTTGTTTTAGTCTAGCAGAAAATGGCATAATGTGACCCTGTGGCTGGAAAATGGATCCATGCATTTAAATGTATTATAAACAATTCTAGCAGCATGACTAATGATTGAAACAACCAAGGAAGCTGATGTATTTGCTGTCTGCAGGTAAAGACCAGGTGTTTTTTTGAAGAATATTTTTGTTTAAATGTGGTGTTCCCTAGTCAAGTTCAAGTTAGGTGCAGGTGAATGAAATTTCATGTTGTTTGACCTGAGAACAGTTTGATTTCTGTGATTTAATTACTAGACAGGACTGGTAAT
The DNA here is from genome assembly GCF_026979565.1 of Vidua chalybeata. Lineage (NCBI taxonomy): Eukaryota > Metazoa > Chordata > Aves > Passeriformes > Viduidae > Vidua > Vidua chalybeata. The sequence continues at coordinate 276,940 of NW_026530341.1, forward strand.
TATCTTTAGTAGTGAGTATTGAGCAAGTATATGTCATCACAGGCCCCCAGCCAGGTAATAATTAGCATTGACTCCATGATTCTCAGAAGGCTTATCTATCACTGTATTATAGTGTACTTATTAAGAATCCCATCGCCCTTACAGACAGTCACGATACAGGTGGACCCAATTGGTCCTTCAATCTAAACACCATCACCATTGGCCAATTAAGAAACCACCCTTTGGTAAACAAATCTCTATAACACATTCCACATGTTCACAAAAACAGGTGCAGCAAGTGAAGATAAGAATTGTTTATCATTCTTTTCTCTAATCTTTTCACAGCCTTCCCCAGGACAATGCCTGGGAAAGTTGTGCGTTGCTCTCTGTGGCCAGAGAGCTGCTGCCACTAGTATGTTGTCAGTATGCTATTAAATAGAGGAAACTCTTTGCAGTGAAAATCGGAGGTTGTATGGACAATGAAGGACCAGACAAATATTGAGGTACTATAGATGGCTCTGGGTTTTCCTCTTAAAATTGTGATTATATTCTTCTGGCTAAATAAAATTAAGTTTAACTACAGAAACTATCAGAAGGGAAGAAATAGAATACATACTAATTGCTGGAAAGTGGTTGAAGGCAAACATTTTGTATATCATATTGGTAGTTTTGATTTTTATTTGAAACAATGGCAACACTTAAAAAAAATTAGTGGGAGTGTTTCCTTTATCGGGAAGCAGCACAAGAACTTGTTTTAATTTCTTTAACTTCAGTACATCATGTCAAAACACTAATAAGGTTTTGTTATTTCTGATTTGTTGCTGTTGAGTTTTTATGAGTATGCCTGAGTATATTTTCTTGTGGTCCTCACTTATCAACTGTCCATATGGCCTGGTAGCTTAGTTGTTAAATATATTCTATGTCTGGTGATTGGAGAATGATTTTTATCATAGAAACAGGAGATTAAAAGCACAGACATTTCACTACAGATGGAGGAAATACCTTGTGGGGCCGCTGCTTGCGAATGGTTCACAACTGTTCATTCAGTCCTGGGAAAATGCCAGAGCCTCAGTAAAAGATTTGTGATTGTAGTGTACAGTGAGCATAAATAACTTTGTTAGGAGCTGATATTACTTCTAAGAAATACTAAATACATCTGTGTGATAAAACTTTTCAGCTGCTGCTGCACAAAGTATGTGTTTGGACAAATGCTGTAATCCCAGAAGACTTTTGAATTAGGTGTTTGGAGCTTGTGGCAGTGAGTTTGCTGCAGGGTGTAGTGTAGACTTCAGTGTAGCCAAGCTGGTAGCTGGAGATGTCTATTTTGCATGCTGGTTCACTTGAAGAGAGCATTTCCTCTCTCACGTCAAGCATGCTTTTGCATTGTTACTAACATCCCCAGGCTCCTCGATTTGCTTAGTTTTCAGGATTTATCAGTGTTTTGGCCATGGTTTGTTTTATCCTGGGTATTGTGAGCATAAGAAACTTTTGACGTTACAAAGAATTTGCTATTTAACCAAGAGATTGCAAACCATAAGCTGCTGCTTGTGCCATTAGCTGACCTCCTCGTGCCATATAATGCAGGAGTCTCATAACACCACAGAAAGTACAGTACACATTGTTATAAAATAACACATATGGTGGGGAAAGAGCTGAGCAATAGAGAAACAGCCTTTTAAATTGGAAATATGCTTGAGCTGAACCTTCTTTGTTTTGGTCAGTACATAGAGTTGCAGGCTGGCAGCATTATGCTCAGGACAGAGTTGTGTTCCAGAAAGATGGTATTAAAATATGTTGTATTAGCAGGAAGGGAAGGAAATTAAGGGAGGAATTGTGGTGGTACTAATTTTTTCATGACCCAGTGTAGTGCTAGGGGAGAGCACATGAAACATTTGAACTTTGCCTCTGAGCAGTAAGTGATTTGCTCCCAGTCAGACCTTCCACATCCTACTTAAATCAAATGTTTCATAGAAGAATCCCAGGTGACCATGTACAGGGACATACGTGCTTTCAGTAGAGCTACCTGTGGGATGGCAGATGATATTACTTCATATCGGTGATGTCCTTTAAACTGGGCTGCTAGCAATTAAAAATGCATAATTTCCTGGAAGAGCTACATTCAAATGTCACATTCTAGAGGGATTCTTCGTGCATGTTTGAATAGGTCAGTTATTCTTTAATCTAAATACAGAGCTACACCAAAGTAGTTAAGGGTGATTTTGTGCAAATTTAATTTAAAATATAACCATTATACAGTCATATCTCTGCCTTGTTAAACCAAACCTATACTGGCTTAACACTTATTCTGGTTTGCAAGTATTCCTGTCAATAGAAATTAATTAGCCATAGGAAGTTCTAGTTGTTTAACTACTATTTTTCTAAAAAAAAAGCTATTAAAAATCCCAAACAAGAAACAATCAACCCCCCTACAAACCAAAATCACCCCCTTTCTCCCCCAAATTCCAACCAACCAGCTCCCCCTCCCCAGCTACCTGTGCAAGTATCTATTTTTATTTGTAACAGCATGGTGAAAGCTGTAGTTTTCTGCTGTGGATGGTTTGACTTGGTATACTAGTATAAGCAATTGTACAGTTCTCCCTTTATTGTTTTCAAACTCGTGCTTGCAGAGCAATCTGTTTAAGATGGTTTTGCCACTCCTAGAAGTGCCAAGAAGGAACCATGAATGCTAGTTCACTGTACATACCTGAGCGCAAACCTGCTTCCACTGATGATGTGAGCTGAAATGTAAAATAGCGATACATGAAATGAGTGGGAACAGTGCAATGTGTTAGACTTCTGCAACGAGATTTATCAGAGCTGCTCTATGGAGTCCTAAATTATGTCCGCACAATGATGATATACCAGCTGTCACATTAATTACTTTCTACTGGTATAGTTTTTAGTTAAACTATTTCCCAAACTGATGTAGTTACATTAGTATACCATTCAGTGTTCAGTAGATTTCCTAACACTTTAATTAAATTGGTACTTGATTCTGTGGAGAAGACTTTGCTGAAGTTCGACTACGTGTTTTTGTCTTTTTAAGCAGAGCTGCAGCATAACTGGTTGTAATGATAGTTTGACTTTACTTTTATCTTAAAAGTGTGTGACCAAGATGGAATTTCTGAAAGATGTCACAGTACTGGTGTGAGCATGTGTATGATTAAAATAACTCTCCCCCCTACACACTTTTTTCAGCTTTCTGAAACAAAAATCTTCACTGCTTCCTCTGTTCCAGCTAAGAATCACGTGACTCCTAGGCAAAGGTAAGCTCTTTTTCCATAATTTCCCTATACCTTAAAAACGTTCTGCTTGTTGAAGCAATGCTAGCTTGCACATATAAAATGTTGACTAAAACACAGGGCAGCCTTGGCCAGAGATTGGTCAAGCTAGTTTCAAAATTGTGAAAGTCTTGCTTTTGTGGGTTCCTGTGTTACCTATTATTGACTACAGAAGTGGAGCCAAACTTAGCAAATCCATGAACATAATACTGACTTCTGCACAAAGACTGCTTACTGGCAGGAACAAAAATAGCTGGTAAGAAAACTGTGCTGCTGTTGTTGAAAAGGAAGCTCTGGCTTTGCTGTCCAGAAAATGAAAACCCTGCCCTTGTAGATGTAGAAAGTGTTCAGAATTTAGTGCTTTGACAAATATGTTGACAGAAAAGCTTGTGTTGCTTACCAGGAAAATTACCTTGCCATCACAATTACTTGCCTTAACTGATGATATAGAGTTCAGCTAGAGAATGAAAAATATGGCAGTTGCTGCCTTTGCTTGTCTTTGTCTTCACCAAATGCCTGGCCAATTATGTGGAATCAGCTGCCTGCATTAGCCTCAGAGAGCAGGTTAAGGTTGAATGATGAAGACTTCTGTAGTTGGATAGCATGAGATCTGAAAACTAGATGGCCTAATGGTCCCAAACATCCTGATACAGCTATACTGCTATACTTCAGACTGCAGCAAAATTTTCATTATAATATGGGTGTGACCTGGAGGAGGCATGGTGTCAGTTGGCTTACAGTGTATATTCCATTCCTTTCCTTCTCAAAGGTGATATGGCAGGAAGGTTGGGCTAGATGATTTCCACAGGTCCCTTTGAAACCTAACTATTCTGTGATATGCTCACATGTTCGTTGTTTTAATGCAAATATTCTTCCAGTGGATGTCCCTCAATTTATGTTAGAAAATATTTTAGTTCATCAGCTCAAGTTCTGGTGTATTGTTTTGTGGTTTGTGTTTTTTTGTTTTGGTTGTTTGGTTGGTGTTTTACTTGCCATAAGAAAGGCTTGGACATTAAAAAATCTATGCTAATCAAAGTGCTGGAAGCAGCTCTTCAGCCCAAGCCTGTGGTATATTTAGGATAAACTTAAGTCAGAATTTTTTGAGTAGATTTATTTTATTGTCTGAATGCTTTGCCTTTCTTTAGATAAACCTGTGTTAAATGTGTAGGTGTTAGTAGGCCATGTTAAATATAAGAAAATTCACATTTCTTATCCTGCTCAGGTATGTATGGTAAAGTAATTTTGGATATGTGCCTACTATCTGAGAAACATAGCTTATATTTCCATACCATCACACACGCAATTACTGCATGTGACTTAATTCTTTACTGTCTGTATACCTACCCCATACAGAGGTAGGACTTTGATCCCTTGCTCTTTGTGATATACAGAGAATGTGGATTATCAATATATATAAAGAGTTGGCAGGAGGGATCGGCTTAAACACAATGTATCTTTTATGACTTGTCTCGAGTTACTTGGTTATATTAATCATATAGGTTATTTATGTGATACATGGTGATGTACATTTGATAATGTTTTAAATGAGAGCAAAGAATTTATATTCTAGCTGTAGTGGTAAGTTTCAGCTAGCAGAATAATTCTGTTGCTGGTATGGCAGCTTTAGTATTCATGCTTTCTTCAGTTTCAGCACAGTCTAATCATTGTGTTTATTCCAGCCAAACTTTGCTTTGTCTTACAGCATTGATTTGGTAACACTGCTTCAAAAGCCTGAAAAGCCTGTGACCCTTACCCAAGAGACAGAAGGCAACTCATTTGAGGCTCCCCAGCAACAGACCTTTGGCCAAGCCCTAGTCTTCACAAATTCTCAGCACAGCACCCAGATGGCATCAGGAACTGGCAGCTCCAGTGCTGTAAATGCTTATTCTCCTCAAAGTCTGGTAAAAATATCTTATGCTTTCTAAATATTCCTAATGAGTAAATATTTCAGGTTAAGTAACTTTTCTAGTACTGGCCATTTAATTAGATGGTTCGGTATTTATAAAATTCAGGTTGCAAATGTTGAAGGAAATCTTAATTTCATTCCTTCCATTCACACACACAAAATAAAGTTTACTTTTTTTTCTGGTTTTGCTAAGTAGTTGTTTCTCAGTTCACATGAAGTACTTGTATTAATTTTTGAGTAGAGAGTGGATGTATTTACTGCATGCTGATTTAGGCTGAAATCACTTGTTTGTAGTGAAGAGTTCTATGCCAGAAAACTTTGATGTGTTATTTGCAAACACATATCTGACTGCTTTTTGTGGAAACCTGATTATTTCTGAGTCAATAGTGAGAGCTTGAAATTGGGAACCTAAACTGATTTTCACAGAATAAACGCAACTATTAGTAAATACATGCTATTTTAAGATGCATGGATTAAAGTAAATCAGTATTGTCATAGTCAGTGATGAAGTTATATCAGTGATAACCAGAGAGGGTCTGGTCATATGCTTCAACTGCTGATTTTTTTTATTGGTCATAAACTAAAGCACAAGAAGTGATGCCTCAACATGAGGAAGAACTTCTTTACACTGAGGGTGGCAAAGCACTACAACAGCTGCCCAGGGAGGATGTGGAGTCTCCCTCTCTGAAGATGTTCAAAACCTACCTGGACCTGCTTCTGTGTCACCTGATCTGAGTGACCCTGGCTTGGCAAGGAGTTGGACTGGATGATCTCCAGAGGTCCCTTCCAACCCTAACAATTCTGTGATTTATTAGTAATCTAGGACTGAAGAGGTTTTGGTTGCTGCCAAATAGCAGCTGTAGGCATTGACCCTATGGTTATAGTTATGTTCAAATTATTTATTAAATAGTCAACTCCACTCCCCCTTTTTTTTTTTCTTTTTCTTTTTTTTTTTTTTTTTGTCTCTTGGTAGTCTGCAGTTCTTTGTCCTGGCTTTCGAGAACGTGGGTCTCCTAAACTGACAAATTCTACTGGATCCCAAATCTTGGACCAATTGAAATCTCCAGGTTTGGGTCAGTTTACCTCTCAACAAAACAATAATAGTTCTACTACCACTACCACATTGTCCTGGGATCAAAACCCGCCCATTACCCAGGCTTCAGTCCTTAGTCAGTTTGGTAAGTGCTTTGATATAGCTTTCTCTCTGTTAGCCTATAAGATGTCTTAATGCCAGTAGCAGTTTAAAATGGCCTTAAATGAAAAGCTTTTGTAAAAAAACATAATCCTAATAATATAACTGGTTACAGCATTGTATTACACTTAGTTGCTGGTAGTAGACATTATAAGTATATCACAAACTAGGTTTTGAGAGGCTTAAGTCTATAAATGTCATTGACTCTTTAGAGGTTGTTGAGCTTTCATGTAATGACATCTTTGATTTAATATGCTTGAATATTTAAGTGGAATTTTGTTGTGACTTTGTGTCATGGTTTAACCCCAACCAGCAACCAAGCCCTGTGCAGCTGCTCACTCCCTTTCCTACCAGTGGGACTGGGGAGACAATTGGAAGGGTAAGAGTGAGAAAACTCGTGGGTTGTTATAAAGACAGTTTAATAGGGAAAGCAAAAGCCACACACTCAAGCAAAGCAAACTAAGGAATTCGTTCACCCCTTCCCATGGGCAGGCAGCTGTTCAGCCATCTCCAGAAAATCAGGGCTCCATCATGTGTAATGGTGACTTATGAAGAAAAATGCCATCACTCCAAATGTCCTCCTCCTTCTCCTTCTTCCCCCATCTTATATACTGAGCATGATGTCTCATGGTCTGGAATATCCCTTGGGTCAGTTTGGGTCACCTGTCCCAACTGTCTCTTCCCAACCTCCCACACACCCCTAGCCTCTTCCCCAGCGTGGCCATACAAGGAGCAGAAAATGCCTTGACTCTGTGTAAGCTCAGCAATAACAAAAACACCTCTATATTATCAACCCTGTGTTCAACACAAACCCAAAGCATAGCCCCATACCAGCCACTGGGAAGAAAATTAACTCTAGCCCAGTGTAATGTTTTGAACCTGGCACAATGCCAGTATCCCCATGAAAATACACCTTCCCCAAATGAGTGCTGTGAGATGCAATCAGGAACAGAGCAGAGCAGGCTCAAGCTTAAAAACAAAGAACTTTATTAAGCTACTACTATGATAAAAGACACACACTGAATCCAGAATGAAAACTTGCCAAAACATTCCTCCTCCCCCCACCCAAACTCCAACAAACCACAGTGAGACACAACTTAGACCCTCAATCAAGTTACCACCCTTCAGATAATCAATGCTCAGTCCATCAACGGAGAGAGGAGTCTCTCTTACACCATAGACCCCCCAGGAAACACAGTTGTGACCTCCTGTGTTTCCATGTCACACATGGCACCGCCTGGAGAAAATCTGCCATTGTGACATCCTCCTTTCTATGTCACAGTGCTCTCACCACCGTGCATGAACCGAGACTATTCATAGGGCTCCTTTAAGGATGCTTTGCCAAGGACCAAAAGAACAACAGTTCAGTTTCTCATTTTTGGGACAACAGTCCCCCCCCATTTTCTCCTCCCCTGGGGCCGAGGGTCTCAAGAACAGAGATCTTCTTCTTCCTGGAGACAGAGGCCACCACCACACCCTCCTCATCACTGCAGCAGGTCACTCTCTTGGCTCCAACCATTGCATCCCCCTAAAAATGCAGTCTCTGTTGCAGAAGAAATTGGTTCAGTCTATGGCTATGCAAGAAAAGTTAATCCAAAAGCCACTCCATCATCTCCTTCCACCTAGGATTTCTTCTTCTAACATCTCAGGTCCCAGACTGTCTCTCTTCTTTTTCAAATTGAAGAGGAGTAGCATTTTGCAAAGTTTCACTGTCCAAGAAGGGGTTAAAAGTCTCGAGTGCCCAGGATGGCTGAAATCTCAGCTGCCCAGAACTCCAACTCCCACGGCTGGGCACCTTCCCCTCGCACTCCGCTTCACTTTCTCCTCTGCTGGCAAATTTCCAGGTGCCTTCAGGCTCTCTGTCTCTTTTCCTCTGGGGGGGGGGGGGGAAACAAAGGTTATCTCAGTTTTTCTCCACCCTTCTGTCTGCAGGGGCCAGCCTGATTCCAGTCCCTTCACACCCTGGGCCTACCTCTCCCAGGCTGCATGGCTTCCCCTCCCCCATGGCAGGGGAAGTCTGCACTGCACTCTGACCGGAACCAAAGAGAGGGTTCGCCTGGGAGTTCTCTGCTTTTAACTCCCTGTGTTCTCAGAGGTGTGTCCAATGCCTTCAGTGGTCACTCCAAGTGTCACTATCCAAACCTGACCACTGATTGGTTTGACCCCAACTTCCTGAGAAAATTCACTTCCCTGTCAAACCATGACACCCAGCCAAAACCAGTACACTTTGTTTCTCAACAAATCCTGGAAAATACCTATTTTCAGTGTGCCTATGCTGCTTCTAGGTTGTACCATATTTTGTCTTTTTCCCCAATTTTTTCTCTTCTCATCATTGCATGAATTTTGAATGAGTACTACATAATTTCTTCATAATGTGCATTACATCTCAGCATTCCTTCCCAGTGTAAAGTTTATGTGTGCTGAAAATTATGCAGGTTACCCATTTTTTAATATTCATAATTGTATGGATTTTTCATTTAATTGAGTAAAATGAGTAGAAATCGTGAAAATGACATAAACTTGGTTTTACAGTGTAGTTCCTAGCAATATTCTCACTATGAAGAGTGATAGCTCTTGTATCTCTCTGCTGTGTGAGTGTAGGTTTCCAGATAGATAAGCAGCCAATTTGGTAGCAGTTATAATCTTTGACATGCAGAAATTCTGAGAAAATGTTTATGTACATTTTAAGTTGCTTTCTAATGCACTTCAACTGGATAAAAAAACCTTCACACTGCAAATGCGTGTAGCTCTTACGGTTGTTGACCAGTGCTCTGAGATACTTTCAGTGTCTGAAAATATAAAAGGGGAAGTCTTGGGAAAAAACCTGTCAGCATCCAGTATCTCTTGATTTTCAGCCATATTGAGATGGCAGATGACTTCCTATTTCTGTTGAAAATCATTTATTTTGTAGGGGCAGGGGAATCCTAGCTCATAATACCAATAAGTTACAACTCTAGACCCCCTCGGAAGTAATCACATTTTATTGTCACAAGTAATTGCCATAAAACTTGCAGTGTTCGACTAAAATAATCAAAAACAGTTTTGGGGGCCTAATGTATGATAATGTTATATCACTGTACGAATAGGTTTGCTTTTATATTTTTTTAAGAAAGCCAAGGCAAGCAGCTCGGGTGCAGGTGCATTTTGCAGCAGAGCAGGGCATCTATGGGAAGTGGTTGGTGATGGTGTCCTGAACTGGGGAAACCCCAGGAGAGCATCAAGACTGTCTTAGGTTGCAAGATGTGGCTGGGGGTGTGAATTCTATTGCCATCTGTTAGAGGTGTGGCAGTTATCTTCTGTTAATTGGGCCACCTGTTAAAACCAAGTGGGGCAGTTTTCTTTATCTCTTCCATGACCAATTCTCCCTCTGGTGAGATATCTTCTGTTAATGGGCCATTGAGTGTCACTGCATGACTGATAAAATTACATCATCCCATTGTGAGATGCTCCGCCCAGGAGGAGGAGCCAAGCATTCCTACATGGATATAATCTGAGAATTGGAACACCACAAGCAGCCTTTTCCCACTGGATTCCCAGAGGAGCAGCTTTCTTCTCCATTGGATTCCCAGAGGAAGACCAGGTCCATCTACACCAGCACTGGACCTTCAGAGGAAAACTACACCCTTCTACAGGATCACTGCTTCAACAGAACCACATTTGTCACTCCAGGAGGACTGCAGCCACCATTTAATCGGACTGCTACCAACACCCTGGCCAACAAGGTGTCAGGTCGTATTCTGACTCTGTCAGTGTTGTTTAGTATTACTGCATTTTTCTTTCTTTTTTTTTTTTCTTCTTTTTTCCCTAATAAAGAACTGTTATTCCTAGTCCCATATCTTTGCCTGAGAGGCCCTTAATTTCAAAATTATAATAATTCGGAGGGAGGGGGTTTACATTTTTCATTTCAAGGGAGGCTCCTGCCTTCCTTAGCAGACACTTGTCTTTTCAAACCAAGACAGATTTTGGTGCCCAACGTGAGACACAAAGGCATCGAGAGAAAAAGGGTGAAAAAAGGAATAACAGTTCTTGAGTAACCTAGTTTTTCTGTGCTGGATGTGAAAACCTTGTTAGGTGTCACCATGTGGTCTAGCTTACCCTGGTTCGGGTGGCATGTGGTTTGTGGCTATATTTCTCCCATTTGCAGACCTTTATCTAAACATGGGTCCTATAAGTAAGCCTACTGTGGCTGGTATCCAGTTTGCTTTATGGGTTAATAAGGTGAGGAATTCACGGATTTCTAACTTCCTCTGAAAGGTGGGCACATGGATTCAGAGCTATCACACACTAGCTATGTTTTTTGGCATTACTTTAAGAATGGTACCTACTGTGAGGAAATTATACCGGGGAAAATTTTCTCCCAACCCTTCAACCAGCTCTTTGGATCTATCCCACCAGTTTTTGAAGGGTTCAAATCCTCTCTAAATGCTAATGATATTATGCAGTGGTTGATGTTGCTGATATGCTTGTTAAGCCTGTTCTATTTATCAAGAGATAAGGGAAGATTGACTTGGATAACCACCCTGATGCCTACTCCAGAGAATAAGAATGCTGCTACAGACCCTGACACTACCATGGTGACTAGGGATGTTGCTCCACAGCCCACCTGAGAAATGAACCACCCGGATTGGGTAGGGGTTCTGGTGAAAGAGATATGCAAGATGAGCCAGATGCTGAAGGAGTACATCTCCCTAGCTGGTGAGAAACCCTCCCCCTGCCTCGAAGAGGGAGAGTCTAATAGTGCACCAGTAGAACCCACAGACATTACAACGGTCCAGGTTCCAGCTGAACCGCAAGGGCAGTCACAGCCAGCAGCAGTAGCCCCTGTGGAAACAAGGAAGTCTAAGATGAAATCAGAGCACCCAGATAATAAGGATAAGAAAGGAGGGCCCTCACAACCTGCAGGGGAGCCAACAGTTGAGATCATCACCAAGTCCCTGACATATGAAAGTCTCTGTAATCTGCACCAAAGACATTGTATGACAGGGGCATGAGGCTTATACAACATGGTTACTTTGGGTCTGGGACCTTATGGATATAGGCGTGCAACTGAATGGTGGTGAGGCAAGGAATTTGGGACCCTTGACCCAGGACTCAGGTATGAATCAGGTATTTGTAAGGGAGCCAGGGCCCCTTTCCCTCTGGGAGCGGCTTTTAATGAGTGTTAGAGAGAGGTTTGTCCACAGGGAGAGAATGCAGGAGCACCATCATAGAATGCGCCGGAAGACCCTTGAGGAAGGGATCCAACATTTGAGATAATTGGCAGTATTGGAGGTACTCTTTGAGAGGGATGGACAGCATGATAATGACCCCGACAAGGTCAGGTGCACAGGGCAAATGTTGTGGAGTCTGGCAAATCTAGGGCCATCTCAATACACCACCTTCATGGCAACAATTGATGCTGATACCAACTGAGAGACAGTGGGTTCTGTTGCACACAAGCTTAGAATTTATGAGAGTATGATCAATGGCCCCATACAGGCTCATGTCTCTGCTGTAATTAAGATCCTCCAAGAGGAGATGAGGGAGATGATGGAGGAGGTGAGGAGGAACAGTTCCCATATGGCACCAGTGTGAGTCACAGGCCCCAAAGTCAGAGCCCAACATCCCCCAGCTAGAGAGAGAGGGTACACCCCATGAGCTGACCTGTGGTTCTTTTTGCATGACCATGGGGAAGACATGGAAAGGTGGGATGGGAAATCCACTTCTGCCCCATCAGCACAGGTGCATGAACTCAAGGAGGGAAACACTAACTGAGTTCCACTAAAGTGAAGGTAGCCTCATCCTCTCACGACTGAGCTGCCAGGTATTACAGAAGGGAGGGTTATCTGTTGGATCCCCTTGAGGGAACCTTTAGTATGTATGCCCAGGAAAGAAATTATAACCAGGGCTAGAGGGGCCCTGCCACAAAAATATGAAGCATTAGTTGATACTGCTGGGCAGTGTACCCTAATACCATCGGGACATGTGGGAGCAGAACCTGTTTCCATTGACAGGGCGATTGCAGCAACTGACCCTGTTGGAAGCTGAGGTGAGCCTGACTGGGAAGGAGTGGCAGAAACATCCTATTGTGACTGGCCCAGAGGCCCATGCATTCTAGGCATAGACTTTCTCCGGAACAGCTGTTACGAATACCCAAAGGGATTCAGGTGGGCTTTTGGAATAGCTGCTCTAGAGGCAGAGGACATTAAGCAGATGAACACCTAGCCTGGACTATCAGAAAACCCATCTGCAGTAGGACTCCCAAGGGTGGAAGAGCAACAAGTACCAATGGCCACCTCGACAGTGCACCGCCAGCAGTATCAGATGAATGGGGATGCCGTGATCCCCATTCACAAATTGATCCGTGAGCTGGAGAGCTAAGGCGTGGTCAGTAAGGCCCACTCACCCTTCAACAGTCCCATTTGGCCTGTACCCAAGTCTGACAGAGAATGGAGATTGACTGTGGACTATTGTAGCTTGAATGAAGTGACACCACCACTGAGCGCTGCCGTGCTGGACATGCTGGAACTCCAGTATGAGCTGGAGTCCAAGGCAGCAAAGTGGTACGGCCATTATTGACATTGCCAATGCATTTTTCTCCATTCCTTTGACAGCAGAATGCAGGCCTCCGTTTGCTTTCACCTGGAGGGGCGTGCAGTACACCTGGAACCAATTTACCAGGGGTGGAAGCACAGTCCTACCATCTGCCATGGACTGATCTAGACTGCACTAGAAAAGGGTGAAGCTCCAGAACATCTGCACTACATCAATGATATCATTGTGTGGGGGAACACGGCAATGGAAGTATTTGAGAAAGGAGAGAGGATCATCCAGATTCTGCTAGAAGCTGGCTTCGCCATCAAGAAGAGCAAAGTCAAGGGACCTGCCCGAGAGATCCAGTTCCTGGGAGTAAAGTGGCAAGATGGATGGCATCAGATTCCCACTGAGGTCATCAATAAGTTCACTGCGATGTCTCCGCTGACCAGCAAGAAGGATACTCAAGTTTTCCTAGGCGCCATAGGTTTTTGGAGAATGCACATTCCTGAGTACAGCCAGATTGTGAGCCCTCTCTACCTGGTTACCTGCAAGAAGAACACTTTCCAATGGGGCCCTGAACAGCAACAAGCCTTCACCCAGATCAAGCAGGAGATCGCTCATGCGGTAGCCTTGGCCCAGTCAGGACAGAACCAGAAGTGAAGAATGTACTTTACTCTGCAGCTGGGAACAATGGTTTGTCCTGGAGCCTTTGGCAGAAAGTACCTGGTGAGACTCGAAGCCGATCACTGGGATTCTGGAGCCGAAATTACAGAGGGTCTGAAGCCAACTCCACTCCCACAGAGAAGGAAATGCTGGACACCTATGAAGGAGTTCAGGCCACCTCAGTGGTCATTGGCACAGATGCACAAGGCCTCCTGGCACCCCGACTACTGGTACTGAGATTGATGTTTAAAAGAAAGGTTCCCTCTACCCACCACACCACCGATGCCACATGGAGCAAATGGATTGCCCTCATCACACAGTGTGCCTGTATTGGAATCCCGAATTGCCCTGGGATTTTGGAAATAATTACAAACTGCACAGAAGGTGAAAACTTTGGTCTCACTGATGAAGAGGTGCAGGAACAGGTAACACATGGCTGAAGAAGCTCCACCATACAACCAACTACCAGCAGAAGAAACACAATATGCTCTTTTCACTGACAGTTCCTGTCACATCGTAGAGATGAAAACAAAGTGGAAAGCAGCCGTATGGAGCCCCACATGACAGATCGCAGAAGCTACTGAAGGAAAAGGTAGATCAAGTCAACTTGCTGAACTCAAGGCCCTTCAGCTGGCCCTGGACATTGCTGAAAGAAAGAAGTGGCCAAAGCTCTACCTCTACACTGATTCATGGATGGTAGCCAATGCTCTGTGGGGCTGGCTGGAAAGGTGGATAAAGCCCAACTGGCAGCATAGAGGAAAGCCAATCTGGGCTGCTGATGAGTGGAAAGACATTGCCACTTGGGTAGAAAAGCTATCTGTGAAAGTCCATCATGTAGATCCCCGTGTTCCTGAGATTCGGGCTAATGAGGAGCACCGAAACAATGAGCAGGTAGATCAGGCTGCAAAGATAGATGTATCACAGATAGATTTAGATTGGCAACACAAGGGAGAGTTGTTCCTAGCTCGATGGGCTCATGATGCCTCAGGTCATCAGGGCAGAGATGTCACCTATAAGTGAGCATGAGACCGAGGAGTGGATCTAATCATGGACAGTATTTCTCAGGCTGCCCACCTCTGTGAGATGTGTGCTGAGATCAAGCAAGCCAAACGGGTGAAGGCCCTATGATATGGTGGGCAGTGGTCCAAATATGAGTGTGAGGAGGCCTGGCAGATTGACTACATTACCCTTCCCCAAACCCGCCAAGGCAAGCACTATGTGCTCACAATGGTGGAAGCCACCACAGGATGGTTGGAGACCTACCCTGTGCCTCATGCTACTGCCCAGAACCACCATCTTGGGTCTGAAAAGCAAGTCCTGTGGAGACATGGCACCCCTGAGAGAATTGAGTCAGACAACAGGACCCATTTCAAGAATAGCCTCATAAACACCTGGGCCAGAGAACATGGTATTGAATGGATATATCATGTCCCTTGTCATGCAGCAGCTGCCGGGAAAGTTGAACAGTGCAACAGACTACTTAAGATGACCCTGAAGGCATTTGGCGGGGGAACCTTTAGAAATTGGGAAATGAACTTAGCAAAAGCCACCTGGATGGTCAACACCCGAGGGTCCATCAATCGAGCTGGTCCTGCCCAGTCAGAACCCTTACACACAGTGGATGGAGATAAAGCCCCTGTAGTACACATGAAAGGTATTTCTGGAAAGACTGTTTGGATTAATCCCACCTCAGGCAAAGGCAAACCCATCCGTGGGATTGTTTTTGCTCAAGGACCTGGTTACACTCTGTGGGTAATGCAGAAAGATGGAGAAAGACGTTGTATACCACAGGGAAACATAGTCTTAAGTGAGAACTGTGTGTAAGGTTTCATTGTGTAGAGTTTAGTGATTTGGGTATGATGCAGATGGTAATAGAATAAGGGGTGGATAATGTCTTAGGTTGCAAGATGTGGCTGGGGGTGTGAATTCTATTGCCATCTGTTAGAGGTGTGGCAGTTATCTTCTGTTAATTGGGCCACCTGTTAAAACCAAGTGGGGCAGTTTTCTTTATCTCTTCCATGACCAATTCTCCCTCTGGTGAGATATCTTCTGTTAATGGGCCATTGAGTGTCACTGCATGACTGATAAAATTACATCATCCCATTGTGAGATGCTCCGCCCAGGAGGAGGAGCCAAGCATTCCTACATGGATATAATCTGAGAATTGGAACACCACAAGCAGCCTTTTCCCACTGGATTCCCAGAGGAGCAGCTTTCTTCTCCACTGGATTCCCAGAGGATTACCAGGCCCATCTACACCAGCACTGGACCTTCAGAGGAAAACTACACCCTTCTACAGGATCACTGCTTCAACAGAACCACATTTGTCACTCCAGGAGGACTGCAGCCACCATTTAATCGGACTGCTACCAACACCCTGGCCAACAAGGTGTCAGGTCGTATTCTGACTCTGTCAGTGTTGTTTAGTATTACTGCATTTTTCTTTTTTTTTCTTCTTTTTTCCCTAATAAAGAACTGTTATTCCCAGTCCCATATCTTTGCCTGAGAGGCCCTTAATTTCAAAATTATAATAATTCGGAGGGAGGGGGTTTACATTTTTCATTTCAAGGGAGGCTTCTGCCTTCCTCAGCAGACACCTGTCTTTTCAAACCAAGACAGAGGCCCATCAGGAGCCAGGAGCTTGCATGAGAGTGACTGACGAGGCATGGGCAGGGCCAGGAGTAATGGTGACCTCCCCCTGTGGTGCTGAAGCCAGGTAGTGGTGCAGCAGGTTGTGCAGGAGGCCCTGCTAGCTCAATCAGGGAGCAATCGTATCCACTTGGCAGACAGCCACAGCCGACCTCTCTAAGCTCTGCACACACCATGACTGAAACAGCTACCTAAACAGAGCTCTGGTGGGAACATGCTGCCCCCCAGGTGTCGGGCTGTAGGGTGTGCCCTGCTCTTATACCAGTATTGGACAGCAGTAGTGAACACACCTGTGGGAGGTGTGCCCAACTAGAGGAATTCCTCTGCTTAGTGACAGAACTCTGGAGGAAGTGAGTAGGTTGAGGGGTATCAGGGAGTGCAAGAGACTACTGAAACCAAACCCTACCTTTCCTGGGACAGGGCCACCAGTCAGGCAAGGCACATGACAGGGAAGATCCCCTATCTTCTTTCTGCTTGGCTTAACATGGTGACTTAAAGGATAGGGGGTAATGGTGACAAGTTCCTACCCAATGCAGCAGGTACATCTCATCTGTGACTACCCCACCTCCCCAGGTGCCCTGGCATAATAGGTATGAGGCTCTGCAAGTAGAGCTGAACAATAATGAGCACAGTGGTTCATCTAGCATGGAGATGTCGCCAAGGTTAAGTCAGCCTATGCCCTGTGTCAAAACTGCTTCCATAAATAAAAAAAAGACAGGTCATTGTTATAGGAGAGGCCCTTCTGAAGGGAACAGAAGGCTTGACATGCAGACCAGACTCACTTCTTTAAGAAGTCTGCTGCCTCCCTGGGTCCTAGGTAAAAGATGTGAAGAGAAAACTTTCTATGCTGGCATGACACTCGGATTATTGCTCTTTCAGGTAGGCAGTGATGAAGTTGGGACAAGAAGTCCGAGGGCAATCAAGAGAAACTTCAGGGTCTTGAGGTGACTGGTTAAGGGATCAGGAGCACAAGAAGTGATCTCTGTCCTTCCAGTTGCAGGGAATGATGAGGGAAGAAATAGGAAGAGCCAGCAGATCAATACCTGGCTCCGAGCCTGATGTCACCAGCAGAATTTTGTTTCATTGTGATCATGGGTCAGTTTATGCAAACCAGGCCTGCTGACAACAGACGGGGTCCACCTGTCTCAAAAAGGGAAAAGGATCTTTGCACAGGAGTTAGCAAGGCTTGTTGAGAGAGCTTTAAACTAGATTTGAAGGGGGAAGGGGATAAACCCATGCTCACTAGAGAGAAGCCTTTGGGCAACACACCAGTGTTTGAGGGACACTGTGCCAGTGAGGTCCTTAGGTCTGCCATCTCAGTGGAGGTAGGGGATGTGCTGCCTTTTGCCCAACCTGGAAATGGAACTCGAGATAATTTTAGTAAGGAGGTAATATAAAAGGGGATCTTTATTTGAAGGCCTTCAGAGGCAGTTATGGAAAGATGTCCACAAAAGCCCACCCCCCGCAGAGGTGAGTACACTTTTATATGTTTTAGGAAATTAGCATAATTGATAAAAAGCACCAGTTAGGAGGACAAGTGGTGATGCAATTCCCCCCCCATGTCAAGCCCCTTCTCTGGAGCCCCCCTTCAGCACTAGTTGTATTTGTCCATGAGAATGTATCTCAAGGAGTTGTTCTTGGCCTTGGTTCCCAGGAAGAACCAAGACAGCATGGAGCCTTGTACCTCCCCGGGCTTGGAGCTGTGGAATTTGTTTTGTCTTTCTGCCTAAGGAAAGGCCATGGAAAAGTACTGGGAAAACTAGTCACTAATAAAACAGACTACAGAGCTACAAATATATGTGTGAAGAATACAGAGAACCTATAAAAGAAAAAAAAGGCAAAACCTAAACAACATCAGATGGAGATCCATGAGGCAGCAAAGACACAAGGATTATTGGTTTGTTAGAAATCCCAGAAGTGCCTGAGAATGGTCACACAGAAATTGGAGCTTCTTCTCCCCCCAAAAAGGCAGCAGGATCAATAGCCCAAATGAAGTGCATCTACACCAACACATGCAGCATGGACAACAGGAGGAGCTGGAAGCCATGGTGCAGCAGGAAAATTATGACATAGCTGCCATCATGGAAACATGGTGGTATGATTCACACAACTGGAAAGCTGCAGTGGATGGCTATAAACTCTTCAGAAGTGACAGGCAAGGAAGGAGAGGCAGTGGGGTAGCCCTGTATGTTATGGGGAGTGTCTTGATTGCCTGGAGCTTAATGATGGAGATGATACAGTTGAGGGTTCATAGGGAGGAATCCAAGGGAAGGCCAACAGGGCAGATATCCAGGTGTGAGTCTGTTATGGACCACCCAACCAGGATGAAGAGACAGATGACATATTCTATAAGCAACTGGGAGAAGTCTCACTATCACTAGTCCTTGTTCTTGTCCAGGATGTCAACTTAGCAGATGTGTACTGGAAATATAACACAGTGGAGAGGAAACAGTCTAGGAGGTTCCTGGAGTGTGTGGAAGAGAACTTCCTGACACAGCTGCTGAGCCAACCAGGGGAGGTGCTCTGCTGGGCCTGCTGTTTGTGAACAGAGGACTGGTGGGTGATGTGGTGGTCAGAGGCTGTCTTTGGCACAGCGATCACAAAATGATAGAGTTTTGGGTTCTTGGAGGAGCGAGGATAAGGGTCAGCAGAACTGTTACGTTGGACTTCCAGAGGGCAGACTTTGGCCTGTTTAGAAGACTGGTTAATGGAGTCTCTTGGGAGGCAGTCTTGAAGGGCAAAGGAGTCCAGGAAGGTTGGACATTCTTCAAGAAGGAAATTCTAAAGGTGTAGGCAGTCTTCATGTGCCAGAAGACTAGCTGATGGAGAAGACCAGCCTGATTGAACAGAGACCTTTGGCTGGAACTTGGGGAGAAAAAAAGAGTCTGTCATCCTTGGAAAAAGGGGCAGGCAACTTGCAAGGCATACAAGGATGTTGGGAAAAAATTAGAAGGGCCAAAGCCCAGCTAGAACTTAATCTGGCTACTGCCATAAAAGACAATAAAAAATGTTTCTATAAATATATCAGCAGCAAAAGTCAGGACAAGGAGAATATCCTTAATTGGGTGTGTGGGAAAGCATAGTGACAAAGGATGAGGAAAAGGCTGAGGTACTCAATGCCTTCTTTGCTTCAGTCTTTTATAACAAGAGCAGTTTGTTCTCTGGGTGCCCAGCCCCCTGAGATGGAAGATGGAGACAGGTAGCAGAATGAAGCCCCCACAATCCAAGGGGAAATGGTCAATAACCTGCTACACCACTTAGACACACACAGGTCCTTGGGGCTGGATGGGCTCCACCCAAGGGTACTGAGGGAGCTGACAGAAGTGCTCACCAAGCCACTTTCAATCATTTATCACCAGTCCTGGCTAACCATGGGGGTCGCAGAAGACTGGAGTTTAGCAAATGTGATGCCCATCCACAAGAAGGGTTGGAAGTAGGATCTGGGGAACTACAGGCCTGTCAGCCAACCTCGTTGCCAGGGAAGGTAATTGACCAGATCATCTCGAGTGCCATCACATGGCACCTACAGAACAACCAGGAGATCAGGCTCAGCCAGCATGGGTTTAGGAAAGGCAGGTCCTGCTTGACCAACCTGATCTTCTTCTATGACAGGGCAACCTGCCTAGTGGATGAGGCAAAGGCTGTGGATGTTGTCTGCCTGGAGTTTAGTAAAGTCTTTGACACTGTCACCCACAACATTCTCCTGGAGAAACTGGCTGCTCATGGCTTGAATGGGTATACTGTTGGCTAGGTCTATGAATTTGCAGAGAACACCAAGTTGGGTGGGAGTGTTGATCTGCTCGAGGGTAGGAAGGTTCTACAGAGGGCTCTGGACAGGCTGAATTAATGGGTTGAGGCCAATGGTATTCAGTTCAACAAAGCCAAGTGCCAGGTCCTGCACTCAGGTCACACCAACCTGTCACAGCACATGCCACAGTTGAGATGGCCACAATACACAGAGTAACACCATATCACTTCAGAAGGCTGCAAGAATCTGCCCTTCTTGTTCTTTAGCCCAACCTTTTATACCCCTCATTGTTCATGCATTGCACCTGTGTGCTTTCTGTTCCCTTTCATGATTGGTCAGTACACCTCAGCACTCCATGTCTCATTGCTTTCAGTACTGTTCACCTGCTTTTCACAGCTGTAGCCCATTAGGGATGAGGCTCGGCAGCAGCCCCATTCCCAATTACCACAAACTGTGTACCTACACCGACCCCCTGCAATGCTACAGGCTGGGGCAGAGTGGCTGGAAAGTGGCCCAGCAGTAAAGGACCTGGGGGTGCTGGTCAACAGCCAGCTGAACATGTGCCAGTGTGTGCCCAGGTGGCCAAGAAGGCCGATGGCATTCTGGCCTGTATCAGCAATAGTGTGGCCAGCAGGACCAGGGCAGTGATCATTCCCTTGTACTGGGCACTGGTAAGGCCACAGCTCAAATCCTATGTTGAATTTTTGGCCTCTCACTACAAGAAAGATATTGAGGTGGTGGAATGTGTCCAGAGAAGTGCAATGAAGAAATCCTATGAGGAGCAGCTGAGGGAGCTGGAGGTGTTTAACCTGGAGAAAAGGAGGCTCAGGTGGGACCTTATTGTTCTTCACAGCTAACTGAAAGGAGGTTGTAGCAACATGTGGATCAGTTTCTTCTCCCAGGTAACATATGACAAGACAAGAAGAAACAGTTTTAAGTTGTGTCAGGGAAAGTTTAGATTGGATATTAAGGAAAATTACTTCACGGACAGTGTTATCAAGCTGTCCAGGGAAATGGTGGAGTCACCATCCCTGGAGGTATTTTAAAAGCTGTGTAGATGTGGTGCTTAGGGACATGGTTTAGTGTTGGATTTGGCAGTGCTGGGTTAGTGGTAGGACTCGATCTTAGAGGTCTTTTCCACCTAAACATTTCAATGATTCTAAATAATGCTTGCCCACAGCTGTTTATTTAAAGTAGTGAATATCAAGTGTTAGCTTTATTATTACAGTGGTAATGTTCAGTATCAAACTTGTGTGATGTCTGAAAAAGACTTGCATGCTCTATAAAAGCATAGCTGTCCAGTGTGTCAGGTCACCCAAATTGTTTCATAAAGGGTAGAAGCATGAAGAGCAGAGTTCAATACTTTAATTTTGATGTTTCTTTTTCCCAACACTGACCAGACTTGAAATCACAGCCTCAACCATCCCCAGTTCTAATCCATCTGACCCAGCGACAGCAACAACAAACACAGACAGCCCCTGTTCCTCCTCCTGGGCTGCAGTCCTTCTCCCAGGTAAAACTCCACGAGCCATCACCAGTAGATACCTCTACCGTTGTTAGCAAAATGTTACAGCTCCCCACTATATCTATGGATAACCCAGAAGTGACTGCCCACCAAACCCAGCAGAAGCAGATAAAACCACCAAAACGGAGGATAACTCCAGTATCCAAGGTGAGTAATTGAGTTTGTCCATAGTAAACATATAAGCATACAAAAGCTTGTATCAGCAATAGTATGGCCAGCAGGATCAGGGAAGTGATTTTCCCTCTGTACTTGGCACTGGTGAGGCCACACCTCGAGTCCTGTGTCTAGTTCTGGGCCCCTCAATTCAGGAACAATATTGAGGTTCTGAAGAAAGTCCAGAGAAAGGTAATGAAGCTGGTGAAGGGGCTGGAGCACAAGTCCTGTGAGGAGCAGCTGAGGGAGCTGGGGGGGCTTAGCCTGGAGAAAAGGAGGCTCAGGGGGACCTTCTCCCTCTCTACAACTGACAGGAGGATGGAGCCAGGTGGGGGTCTGTCTCTTCTTTCAGGTAACAATTGACAAGACAAAAGGAAATGGCCGCAAATTGTGCCCAGGGAGGTTTAGATAGGATATTAGGAAAAATTTCTTTACGGAAAGGGTTGTCAAGCATTGGAACAGGCTGCCCAGGAAGGTGGTGGAGTCACCATCTTTGGAGGTATTTAAAAAACATGTAGATGTGGTGCTTAGAGACATGGTTTCATTGTGGACTTAGATTAATGGTAGGACTTGATCTTAAGGGTCTTTTCCAACCTTAATAATTCTATATATAAGTTTCTAGGGAGAAGGAGAGCAAAGACCATGGTCTTTTTTATAAAACAGGAAATTCAAAGCTGAATAGGTTTTAGGTTCAAAATACAGTGATGTCTTTTCCAAGCACATATCTAATTGTTCTGTGTGGAAAATGACTGTTACTATGTGATTTTTGGATTGACTTAGTAGCCACAAGATGAATATTGGCTGACAGGGATGATCACAGATGACACTTTGATATTGTAGAATAGTATGGCTTACTCTTTCATCTCCAGATCAAGGCACAGAATCAATGAATTAATTTCAGGTTCCAATATTGTAGTTAATTTATGTAAAGTGGGGGGTTGTCACAGATCTAGTTAGCAGCAAAGGCTGAGCCAGTAACTGAAGAAGCCTGTAGTTAAGGGACAAGACTGTCAGTTACTTATATCTTTAATACAGATAGTGCATGCAAAGGAATTATGTTGGGTTTTTTCCTCCTTTAAGATTCCTGCCTCTGCAGTGGAGATGCCTGGATCAGCAGATGTGACAGGATTAAATTTTCAGTTTGGAGCTTTGGAGTTTGGATCAGAGCCTACGCTCACAGAATTTGGATCAACTTCAAGCAGTGAGAATACCAGCCAGGCAACCAACAATAGCTTGTACTCAAAATCTGTCAAGTATATGTGAGTTCCCCTCCTGCATTCTTGCATGTCTTCTTTACGGGGTCAAGTTTGTGCCAAAAACGTCAAGGCACAATTGCCATGTAATGAGAGGGAGAAATACGATGACATGTAAGGTGAACGTCTGCCCAGATGGCCAAGAAGGTCAATGGCATCCTGGCCTGTATCAGCAATAGTGTGGCCAGCAGGGCCAGGGAAATGATTCTTCCCCTGTACTTGACACTGGTGAGGTCACACCTTGAGTTCTGTGTCCAGTTCTGGGCCCCTCAATTCAGGAAGGACATTGAGGTGCTGGAGTGAGTCCAGAGAAGGGCAACAAAACTGGTGAACGGTCTGGAGTACATGTCCTATGAGAAGCAGCTGAGGGAGCTGGGGATGTTTAGCCTGGAGAAAAGGAGGATCAGGGGGGGACCTTCTCACTCTCTACAACTCCCTGACAGGAGGGTGGAGCCAGGTGGGGGTTGGGCTCTGCTCCCAGGGAACAAGGGACAGGACAAGAGGACACAGTCTTAAGCTGCGACAGGGGAGGTTCAGGTTGGACATTAGGAGGAATTTCTTCCCAGAAAGGGTGATTAAACATTGGAATGGGCTGCCCCGAATGGTGGTAGAGTCACCGTCCCTGCAGGCGTTTAAGGAAAGACTGGATATGGCACTTAGTGCCAAGGTCTGGTTGACAAGGTAGTATTTGGTTATAGGTTGGACTCAATGATCTCAGAGGTCTTTTTCAACCTAATTGATTCTGTGAAGTCTTTTCTGTGGATGACATCTTAAAGAAGAAATTTATTTTCTAATTACAGTCAAAATCTCCCTGCATGGGTGTCATGATCCGCTTGTTACGGGGTGCCATGATGGTTCTTTTCACCGATCCCAAAAGTGCAAAAAGGCAAACAACAAGGGACTATCAGTTAATCACAACAAATGCACCTTTATTAGGGGCCAAAACAGTAAATGCCATAGTGGGGGATCAGAAAGGAGATAAAAGGATAGAGAGAGAGAGAGAGCAGGGGGGGTGGGAATAGCTACCAACACAGGCGAGATCCTCAGTGGTCCGGATGATGGGGATCTGTCTGTTGTGTCGGGGAAGTCTTCGAAGTTCTGGTCAACTCAGGGGTCCAGTTATAGTCCACAGAGGAAAGAGGGGGGAACAAGTGTAACAATGAGAGTCCATTGTAATCGCCACAAGGGAACAGGTGAGTCCACATAAACCACCAAAGCAAGACGAATACAATGAAGAATAAGTCCATTGAAATTACTGAAGGGAAACAGGTCATGTCATTAGTGGTCAGACCACCAATTTCCCCTCCTCCCTATAGTAGGGGTCTCAGTCTTAGTCCTTGGGAGGAGGGTTCTCATTCTTTGTTTGTCATGGTGGTAACGAGGCAGATGAGGGGTCTTCAATGAAGGACCATGGGAGTCACCCCAAAAGTTCATTCGGCTTAAGAACGGAGATTAGAAGCAGGCCGCGCATCAGGCTGTCCTGTGCTGGGTCCATGTCAGGTCTTTGCCAAGTCCTTGCCAAGTTCTTGTCAGGCCTTGTTCGGAACAGCTATCATGACGGTTCAGTGGTTCCACCTGCACTGTGTCCTGTTCTAAGCTGGAGCTGCAGTGGGGGAAGGGATTCTTTCTTGTGGCAATTGGAAGGCAGAATGGAGAACGAGGGGCTTCAGACGGCCTCTTACAATGGGTCAGTATGAAGCTGGAGATGACATGAATGTATATAACCTTATAATTAAGCTACCTTTTATAAAATTGCTATTTTATGTTTAATTTTCCTGATTTTCAAATTTGTTTGAGGGTTTGTTCCTCACAACACAATTTTTTTTCTGATTTTTGGTCCAGGAGAGATGACCTTTGTGCCATATATGTGTATTAGTAGATTGGCACCAGATTACAAATCTGATGCTTTTATGGGATGAGAAAAATAGCTGGTCTTTCATTATGCAGAACCTCTTACTGAAATGCTCAAATGGCCAATGATAAATGATGATAAATGCCAACATACTAGTAACCCTTTTTTCTTCCTTATTCATTCAAAAATTGGCTTCAGTAAGAACTTTCCCAAAGTTAAATCAGAAATCTTATTAAAAATGAACCTCCACATTAATTTCTAGTTCTGTAAACAAAAAAAAAAAAAAGCAAGCTGTTTAGAGAGTAAAACAATCCTGCATATTTTACAGTATTTTTCCTCTTTGCATAGTTCTATTAGACTGCTACTTTAATGACAGAATTCTGTTGTTAAAAGAGACTCTGTGTTTCTCATCACATACCAGACTTTATGGATCTACTTGTTTAAAAAAGAGTTTATGTTCATTAATATATCCTTTGAGAAGGTGAAAATAACATGACCAAAAAAAGTGCTTGTGTGTAAACTCTTGTTTTGGTTGGGCTGGCAAGAGGAAGATGACTGGTGCTTAATGCAGCGGATGGTTTTGAAGCAGTGATTACTGGGGACCAAAGTAAAATTATGTATTTTTTCTCATTATTAGATTTTCTAGTATAAATAATGTATATTTGACTCCATGTTTAAGGTAGTTCTAAATAACTATATAGGAGCTGATATTTTCAAAGGTATTTGAGATGTAGTTTGCCATGTTGATAAATAATTTTTACTTTTTCCAGTGATCCTTTGAATACCTCTCTGCCAATATCCAGTACAGTACAGGAGTCCACCTACACAACCTCTGCCATCAGCTCTTCCAGTCTGACCTGCTCATCCCAGAGCACTAACCCAGTAACAACTTCCTCCTATGAGCAGACTTCTGTGCTTAGTAGGATAGTGTACGAAAGCTCCATGGCTCCGTCTGAACCAACCCCTGTTGCAGTTACAGTGAGTGAAATTCTGAAATAAGACTTTGAAAAAAGGGAAATATTCTTATCGGTGCTAGACTTTTATTACCCAAATATGTTAATATTTTAACCAAGCCAAGTGGTGTTTTTGATTCCCAAGTACATTCTGTAGTTTTTTCTTTTCCTGTTTTGTAGCCATTTCTTGTATATGGGATATAAGACCCTCTGCTTTTATGGGTTTTGACATCTTAAATTGCTGTTTGACCTTTATTCTTAGTAACACTTAACATTCTAGTTGAGTTTCCTTCCCTGAAACTTAGTTTTTAAAAAAGGAACTATTTCTGTATGTAAATATCAGTCATGGTGTTTTGCCATAACTTGACCATTTCTATCCAAAGGTATATTATTTATTAAATTAATATGGCACCTAGAAAATGAATCCCAAACTGTTTGTGACCCTTCCAACATTACTCTTTTGTTGGATTTAAACTGCAGTTGGAATTAGTTTCATCTTTTATTTTAAAAAGCATAAGGAGAGATCTAATCTTGGACAGAGAGAGTCTCAGGAGATATTCAAAAGCACCTACTCTATTTGTATATGGAATGTAGGTTTGTTTTAAGATAATTTATTTTATCAAATATTTAAGGAACTTGTGAGAGTTTGTAAGTTTATTTACTCCTGGCCTTTGTTATATAATGGCTCAGTCACACTTGTCTTCTGCACTAGCTCGTATTTACTGGTGAGGATCAAGTATAGACTATCCACTTCTGTACTCCAGCGTTATCCAAAAAACAACTGATGCCTCTCAAGTCTTATCTTTCAGTGGAAAAAAATTGGCATCTCTGTGTAACTTGGATAGTTAAAATTGTGAGTTGCATTAGATCAAAAACACAACAATTTCCTATATGTTATAGCAATTCTTTCTTTCATATTGGTGTGAACCTGAAGTTTATGTTATATACAGTAGATGGGATGGTCTCCAGCTGATGGGTGTATTATGGGCAGTATATGGGATTCTGTATGTTCAGTACACCTCTCACTCGAGACAACTTTATTATGTGGTTTTGTTAAAGGCTATAAAAAAAGTCAATTTTCTGTCTTTTTGGTCTTTCAATTTAGAATGAATATAGAATTTTGTATGAAGCATGTTCTGTGTGTAGTTTGGTCTGAAAATATAATATTCCTATTTGATAATTTATTTATCCATTTCTTTTTTGTTTACAGAATGGGCACAGCAGTGTTAGAACACAGGCAACTCTTGACAGTAAGTTTACAAAGCTTGGTTGTGCAGAGGACTTTTTGATCCTTCCTTGCTACTTGCTGTGTGCACAACTGTAGCAGTGATGTCTAGCGGCAGTGCGTTACTTTTCCCAGCCCTGGTCGGCTCCCGAGCGCCCGGCTTGGGCGCCTCGGCTTCTCGTCCGGGTTGGTGCTTGCCACTACTTCCGGGCACTTCTGCCGCTGTGCCCTGGGGTGAGCTGGCCGCGCGTTGCCGTCAGCACGAGGGAAGAAACAAAGAGGCAAGAAATTCGTCCAAATCCGTCCGCATGGCGGCTGGATGCTTTATTGGCCGCGAGAGCTGAGATGGAGAAGCTGCAGCCCACTCCCAACCTCGCATGGATGAATCTGGCGCTGAGGCTGGGGGGGAGCAGGATGATATAGGGGTGGGACAGGGAGAGCAGGAGCCTTTCCTGCCCAATGAACACAGACGCCATGGCAGTGACGTGTGCCACAGCGACCAACAGGAACACGGCGGGGGCGGACACGGGGCTTTGGGGCGAGTGAGACCGCAGGAATGGGGTGACAAGCACGGAATCCTCAGGAGTTGGCAGGGAGTGGTTACAAGAGTGACAGGGGGAAGCTCCAATGGCAGGCAGCCTGGAGCTACCCACTGCAGGGGGGGGGAAACACGGGGGATGCACGAGGGTACACAGAACCGGCAAACTAACAAAGATCAGAACCCCTAATCTGAACCCAAACCCAGGATGCAACAATGTCTGGTTTAAGGTTTTATATTGTTCTCACTTTTTATTTTATTATTGACTCTTTTGAGTTTATTTTGTATTTCCATAGGATATACTACTTGCTGCTTGACTAGAAATGAAGTGTGAAAGCAGCTCTATTAAATCTACAAACCTAAGCAGTCTTAGAATTAAAGAAGCTGATTTGCTGCTGCTTTCTTTTGAATTTATCTGCCAAAATTAGGAGAAAATAAAAAAAATATAAATTTTAAAATTCATATAAAATGTATTAGTAATTCTTCCAATTCTCAGTTGGGGAGCTATGAATAGGATTTAGCTGTAATGGCACAAAGTAACATTCTTGGAATGTACCTCTCATTGGGTGTAGTGCTACTTGTACCCTATTAGAAGCCCATGGGGAATAAGGGTGACTAACATGGTCCCTCTGCCAGGTACCTTGCTCCCTTGCAGTGGAGTAAGAATAACATAATACTGGCTCTGATACGGGCATTACTGTTCTTCATCTTGGCCAGGTTCTAATGTGGTATTTTACTTGTAGCATCCCTACATCTCTATTCCTGGAGTTAAAATAATTAAATTAAATTCTAGTATTCAATCTTCTGACCTGTGCTGCTTTATGGAAATTTTCAAGGGCAGCAGTGTTAATTAACATATTTTGGAATTCCAACACTAAGTCTGTCTTCCTCTTTAAGCATCTCTTCAGGTAGGTCACTAATAGGGCAGACTGGTTTTTTTATCCTTCTGAGTAGAAAGAAGTTGGGCATTCAAACCTATAAACAATGTTTTGTTAGTGCTAAGTTAAATTTAAATGAGCAGGAGGAGTGTATATGCCCAAAGAGTTACCACTTGAAAGATTGTTATATATAAAAACAGCTTTTCAAGTGGAAAAGTTTCTTACTCTTGTGTACATAATTAATGAATAATGTATGAAATTCACTGCAGGACTTGGGTTTTTTTTGTTATGGAAAACAAAGATGTGAGAATTCCTAATGTTTTTGTAATTATTCTGTAACAGCTTTATTAGTCCCTTTTTCTGAGCCAGTTCCCCTTTGAGAACACTTTTGGTCTTTTCTGTGTTTCAAGCACGTAAACTAGAATCAGTCTTCTTCCATGTATCTATTTAATGAATCCAAACTATTATGTATTTTCTCTTTTTAACATTTGAAAGTACTGATATTTTCCCTTCTGCATGTGCTGATAATATTCTTAGTTCATAGGATGGTTTGGGTTGGAGGGGATTTCAATTTTAGTTCCAACCCCCTGCCATAGGCAGGGACACTTTCCACTAGACCAGGTTGCTCCAAGCCCCATCCAACCTGGCCCAGAACACTTCCAGAGATAAGGCAGCCACAGCTTCTCTGGGCAACTTGTACCAGTGCCTCACCACCCTCACAGGGAAGAATTTCTTCCTAATATCTAATCTAAACCTACCCTCTTTCAGTTTAAAGCCATTCCCCTCTGTCCTGTCACTCCATGCCCTTGTGAAAAGTCCCTTTCCAGCTCTCTTGGAATCCCTTTAGGTACTAGAAGGCTGCTACAAGGTCTCCCTGGAGCCTTTTCTTCAGGGTGAACAATCCAAACTCTCTCAGCCTGTCTTCACAGGAGAGGTGCTTCAGCCCTCTGATCATCATCTTGTCCCTACTCTGGACTCACTCCATCAGGTCCACCTCCTTCCGATGTTGGGTCCTCCAGAGCTGGACACAGTACTCCAGGTGGGGATCTCACAAGAGCAGAGTAGAGGGGCAGAATCACCTCCCTCGACCTACTGGTCACACTGCTTTTGATGCAGCCCAGGATACACTTGGCTTTCTGGGCTGCAAGTGCACACTGCTGGTTTATATTAATTTTTTCATTCACCAAGACCCCCAAGTCCTTCTCCCCAGGGTTGTTCTCAATCCATTCTCCACCCACCTTGTATGTGTGCTTGGGATTTCCCTGACCCAAGTGCAGGACCTTGCACTTGGACTTGTTGAACTACATGAAGTTTGCACAGGCCTACCTGTCAAGGTCACTCTGGATGGCATCCCTTCCTTCCAGCATGTCGACTGTACCACACAGCTTGGTCTCTTCAGGAAACTTGCTGAGGGTGCACTCAATCCCCCTGTCCATGTCACTGACAAAGATGTTAAACAGCACTGGTCCCAACACCAATCCCTAAGGAACACCACTTGTCACTAGTCTCCGCTTGGACATTGAGCCCTTAACGGCAACTCTTTGAGTACAACCGTCCAGTCAACTCCTTATGCACCATGTGGTGCACCCATCAAATCCATGTCTCTCCAGTTTAGAGACAAGGATGTTGTGCGGGACAGTGTCAAATGCTTTGCACAAGTTCAGGTAGATGACGTCAGTCGCTCTTCTCTCATCCACCACATTCCCCTTTTTCAGTCAGTGGAATCTTCACTGGACTGCCACAACTTCTCAAACATGATGGATAGTGGCTTAACCACTTCCTCTGCCAGTTCCCTCTAGACCCACAGATGTATCTCTTTAGATCCCATGGATTTCAGGTTCCTTAAATTGTCTTGAACCTGATCTATAGAATTTCCTTCTCTGTTGTCAGGTACCCTCATGCTTATTCCTAAGGCCAAGACTTCTTGATTTCTGTTTGTATAGCAATCCAGCAACCTGACTTGAGTCATTTAGCGAGGAAAGCAAACCAGTAACTTGAACAAAATGTGATGTGTACCTTCTGAGTGTATATGTGAATTTTCTTTTGTGACCATTCTAAGATTGTCTTTACATGCATTGCAAGTTAGTGATGATCCACTGGCTAGTGGTCTCTGATGTGGTATGGAAGCATGGTCCAGCAGAAGGCAGGGCTCAACTCTCTCTTGCTTTAATTGGTGAATGAGTGCCTCTAATTATCTTCAGAGAACAAGAGATAAGTGTAGAAAGAGCTGGGTATTGTGTTGGGCAGTAGAGTTGTTCAGTGTCTTAGTATAGTGATCATTTGGAAAGGTACATCTGTGGTAAACAAGTTCTACTCTGTGTACCTGAAAAAGCACTATTCATGCTTAAAGCTTTTTGTTATCTAGGTCACATAAAGTTAGACAATATTTGACAACTCTTTAGCCATCAAAAGTGCTTAATGCTGTACCCAGTTGTGGCCTTTTGTCATAGCTTCTTTTATTTTACTGCATTAAGCATTTAACTCAGTTCTCCAAATTGATAAATTGTATGTGCCCTTGTACTCCAGCGATCCAAGTATTAAACATCAGTGGTGCTGTGTAGATTTCAATGAAGAAGCAGAGCTGTAGGTAAAAGCAGATTTGTACAGCACAAATTACTTCTGTTTGTGGAACCAAATGCGAGGAATTTTAAAGTGAGGACTGACTTGTGAGCAAAAGGTAGTAATCCAGATAGTGGGAGTTTAAGTGCAGAAGACTAGTTTGCTACACACATAGCATTGAAAATTATAAATCTACTGTAGGTGAAGAGCCTAAAGGGAAAAAAAATTATAGTTATGTTGCTGTTTGAATTTTTATTAATAGCCTGATTCTTGATACTCTTATTGGTTCTTACTGGTCAGGTTTTTGTAAACCAAGGGGAGAACACTGTTATGTTCCTGAATCCAGGCTAGGATGTCAAGTATGCTGGAATTTGTCTTTGAATGTCTCTTTTTAATTTGTTGCAGCTACTTCATCAGTTCCTGCACTTAAGACAGAGCCTTCTCCCTCACTACCTTCTGCTGATTCTCTGCCCAGCATGGTGTCCACTACTGCTTCACTTCTGCCTTCAGCATCACAGCATGCAGGAACTTTGCCCAGCTTGCTTCAGTCCAGTGATCTGACCAGCAGCTCACTCTCACAGTTAAGCAGGTACAGTAGGAGTTGTGATAAACGGAAAGGGGTTAAATTGTCAGGAAAGGACAGACATATGGGTGATTGTGTATGAGACTGTCAGGCACCAGGGTCTCTTTTTCTGACATTAACTAGAATTAGGAGAGAGATTCAGAAGAGGCCAGGATGTTTCTGGTTACAAAGTATTAGCTCTGGGCTGACTCTTAATGATAGAGCAGCTGCTGCCCATGGTTGTCTTGGTTTAAGACAAGTTATGAGGTGGACACTTTGAAATAAGTTACCTCCTCTTTAGTTTTAACCAATCCATTTCCACCAATAAGGAGGGATGAATATTGTTATAGATGAGTAATGGGATGATTGGCTCTCGCAATTAAGGGATGAACATTGTGTATATGTTAAGAGAAGTTTTATTGATGTATAGTTATGTTATTGTAGTTTGTTGTTTAGACGTCCTCTGTTCTCCCCATAGTCCTCTTTTCCCCCCTCTGTATTGTTGCCACCAGACAGCCTGGGTTGTCAGGGTTGTCCGAGACATGTGGAGGGAGCGCATGTAGCGCATGTACATGTGCCCCTTGCATGGCGCAGTTGGGAATAGAATAAGCTTGTTGCTAGGGGGTGCGGCATGACAACACCTCACCTCCAATCACATTGCAAGAAAGTAGTCTCCTCCAATGGACGATGAAGAAGAGTTGACTGACAGACTTTAGGAGAGGCCAAGGTTGCCTGATGCAACCCCAGGGGTATAAAAGGTGGAGCAGCCATTTTGTAGACAAGCTCATGGCAGACAGTCACACATTCCCAGTGCACTGTCCTTTTTCCTTATTCAGTCCTTTGTTGTATATTGTTAAGGTTTAATAAACCTTTAAAAATTTAAGTGACAGGTCGTTTCTCACAAATATGAGTAGATATAAGTGAAAAAACAACAGTTTACTAAAAAACCAAAACAGAAACAGGCAAACATAATAATAGTAATAGTCACTAGTTAGAAAATTCCTGGAATCTCACAGACTCCCTGGGAACAAGGAGAAATTTTTAAATGGCAGAGTAACCCCTCCCCCAAGATGGTACCCTCCACAGACAACCATGTGTGGAAAGACAAAGATGACAGCAACCCTCCCCCCTCTTTTCTCTCCAGTGGTGGCAGCAGCTCCATTGATGAAGGTGGCTGGCACACTCTGGCAGCTGGAACTTGGTTGTGAAAAACGCCATACACTTGTGTTAAAATTTTAGAAGTTTAATAATAATGAAAATAGTAATGAAAATGAGGATAATAAGAGACAATAAAAGGCAAAGAATTATGGACATCTGGGTGCCTTGCACTCTGCCACAAAACACACCTTGCTAACAAAGGATTACCCCTTAAAAGCAATAGCCTATTGCATATTCATATATCTCATACGTAATTCAAACATTCTTTTCAAACTAAGGGTGTTTTCTGCTTAAGTTCAACTCCCCCCCTCATCTTATAAATCAATCATTTTGGTCCCTCGAAGTCTGGGTCTTCACAATAAGGAGGCAATAATTCTTTTCTTGCAATATTAGTGTCTTGTTGCTGTTATCTCTATGTGAAGAATTTCTTAATTATCTTTTCCATTCCTTGAGGTAGTTGCAAAAAGTATCTTACATCACATAGTTTCTATTTTAATATTATGCTATAGCCTAAAAACTATATTTACCACACGACTTAAAAAAGATTAATACAGCACTACTTTGAAGATATTAAAACAGCATAACTTTCCAACATAACACATATAGTATTCCTTTTAACATTTGCGAAAAGCCAATCATATAATATACATTTTTCACATTGGTCAAGGTCTAGAACTTGTGGAGGGACTTTCCCTTCCTCTTGGCAGAAGATGGCAAGGCAGCCAGCTGGGGCAACTTGGACTCTGCACTTTCCCATTTCCACTGGGCACTGCTGGTGGGCTGGGGCGATTGTATGGAGCGGGGCTGTTCTGTTCTTCTCATTGCAATGCCGCAGCTGTAGGCAGGCACTCCATTTGCCTTGAGGCGTTCCAGGACTGCCTCTCAGAAAAAAAACTACCTGAGGCAACCCTCTAGGAAAAAAAAACAAAAACAAAAGAAACCCAAAAGAGAGCCTCTGCCCACTGGTGCCTTGGCTCTATCTCCTGTCAAGAACAAAGGGAATAAAGCCAGAGCCATGAGGCAAGAGAGAGTTCTGCCCGAGTGCCTCAACCTCAAAAAACCTGGGCACCTCCCAGCCCTTGCAGGGTTGTTTTCCTGCTGCAGGGTCTTAAAGAGACAGTAACAATGTTGGGCATAGATAGATATGGAATACAATAACATTTTGGGTTACCCAGGATAGTGGTATATAAACAACTTTGTGTTTCAAGTAGCTCTTGCTTCAGTCATGTCAGCTAAATTGATTCCCCTAGTTTGTTCTTCCTACTTTTTCTGCAGTGCTTGCTGTTTGTTTAGTGTCATATGTTTGAAATTATTCCCTAACAATTTACTTCCAGGCTAATTTTGAAATTTTGTGTTTTCATTTATATTTGTATTTCTTAAAATTAGAAAATGGGAATGATTCCACAGGGAAAGTGTGTGCCTTTTTCTAAGACATTTCCTTGAGACACTTTGAAATGTCAGATTAGTGTTCCTGGAAGTGCATTTACCACAGCTTGGCTCATTCACACTGTCTGTCTGATATTTTAGTGCCTGTTACCTGAGCTTTGTCCTTGGACAGGTGACATCCTGAGGCTGTGATGGCTTTGTTTTAATACTCACCTTTGTACTGTATTTGCTAATATAAGAAATTAATTTTGTGGGCTATCACAGATTTTTTTCTGTTAGACAGCTAGGAAAGTCTCTCAATACACTAGTGTTTTCTGATGAAGAAAATGGTAAATGTGTCAAACAACAATAATTAATTCATTCACATTGAAAATATATCCCTACATTTGTTTGTTGAAAAGCTGTGTACATTGGTAGAAATTATAGTTGGAGGATCGATGCTGTTAGATGCAAAGTGTAATGAACAAAGTTCCCAGGTGTTCCCCAGAGACGCGGGCAGGGCCTTCCTAGTTCCCATGGCAACACTGGAATGGCTGCTGGCTCTAGCTGAGTACCGATATTGAAATGTTAATTAGCTAATTGCTCTGTTTGTTTTCTCTAAACTACCTGGAGATAACCTGCCTCCCCCACCACGCTGACATTCTGGGACTAAAATGCAAATAAAAAAACCCTTGGGATCATGGGAGTATTTTTAGGGGATAAAGACACCCCTAAATAAAGAACTAAACACAGTAGAGGGGGCTAGACAAATGCCCTAGCCGAGGAAGAGGGAAATACATCCCCTGATTGACTTTTACCCATCACCATCACCTAAAAAAGACTAGACTAGATTAGGCTGTGGGAAGCAGAGACGGAAAGACAGAACTTCCTTGGTGCTGCCACAAGGGCAGGAGAGAGGACAGCTGTTGTTCTGGACTTCAGCAACAGACTCTGCATGTCTCCTCACCCTTCGACTACCAGTGTGCCACAAGGAAAGAAGAGGGGACAGCTGCTGCTCTGGACTTCAGCGACAGACTCTGCACGCCTCCTTCCCTTTCGGCCACCTGGGAAAGCTACAACAGCGGGGGCAAGCTCCATGTCGGGCCCCCTGCCCGGCTGTTCTTTTTAATAAATAGCTGAACATTAATAAAGGCATTAGCCCTGTTCATTTCAGTTGGGGGCTCGTCAGGGATAGCCACGCCCGAAGAGGACCCCCGGACAGCTGGACAGCTCGACCACCTGCTTCAAGGGACCCTCGGTATTTGCTGGCTACATACGGACCCTAGGATCAGCGTGAGATGAGCAACATGGAGGAGCAATGCAGAGGAGTGTTGGATTGGTAAGAAAACCCGGGAGACGAGCGAGCGAGTGAGTGAGTGAGTGAGACGGGGGCCAGCAGCGCGAACCCCCGAAGTGAGAGGGACATGCTAGTACCGTGTTTACAGACTCCTGCAAAGGGGCCGGCCGGGAATGGGGGGAAGCGAATGGAATAGAGGGGTGACTGAGGCTTCTCCTTAGAAGTAAAGCAGGCCCTCCTCCGAGCATGTGGAGGTCCCCTAGGGGTAAAGTAAGTCCCTGCCAATCAGGGCAAGGAGAATGTCCCCAGCAGGGCAGGTGGGATGTCCCTGGCAGATGCGGCAGGATGTCCTAGCAGGCAGGAGCAACAAGTCCCGCCAAGCAGAGAGCATGTCCCCAACAGGCAGGACGGGATAACAGGGCAGGTGGGATGTCCCTGGCAGGCAGGGCCGGCGGTCTCCGGCAGAGCAGGTAGGGGAATGTCCCTGGAAGGCAGGGCAGGATGTCCCTGGCAGAGCAGGCATGAACCCGAGTAAGCAGAACGGCAGGAAGGCAAGCAAGTTAAGCCTACTAGGAGAGTCAGGCAAGGGGGCTTGGCCGGAGTTCGAGTGTAAGGCTCGGCAGGATGTTTGACCTTACCTCAGCAGGGAGACCAAGCTTCCTAAGCCTAGCAGGAGAGTCAGGCAAGGGGGCTTAGCCAGAGTTCGAGTGTAAGGCCGGGCAGGACGTTCGACCTTACCTCGGCAGGGAGACCAAGCTTCCCAAGCCTAGTAAGAAGGTTGGGCAAAAGACCAAGTGAGAGTTTGGGCAAGACTTAGCAGGGGTCCAAGCCTAGAAAGTCCAGCAAGAAGTCCAAAACTTAGGCTGAAGAGCAAGAGAACAGAAGACAATAGATGTGAGTGTGACTAGTGATTGTCCTGGCCAAGAGACAGTGTAAAGTGTCGAGAGGGTAGTACCAAGCGTGGGAGTTTAGTTAAAAGAAATTAAGTTCAGTCAAGAGATTCAAATGCTAAGTTGTGGGAAGGGACCAGATGAGCTTTAGTTGCTTGTCAATATGTTCCATTTTAGATAGAGGCACCATTTATGATATATTTTTTTCTTTTCTTTTTGATGCCTGAAAATAGGAAGAGGTTGTAGTAAAGGAGCAGATCCTTCCAAAGAGAAAACAAAGAGAATTCCCCCTAACAGCCGCTTGGGGCAATTGTTAGACCAATGGGATTCTTGGGAGACCACAAAGCATCTAGACAAGAGTAAGATGATATATTACAGAAGTATGGCCGAAGTTAGAATTACAGGGGGAGTGGCCATAGTCTGGAACCCGAGATCAATAGATGTGTAATCAGTTAAACCAACACCTAAAAAAACCCGCGAGGACCTTGATACAGAACAACTATCTTATGCAGCTTGCTGGCTGGAGAATTCTATAAATAATGAGACTGTGAGAATATGCAAGTTACAAAGAAATAGAGAGGAAGACAAAGAGAATAGAGAGGGAGAGACTAGAAAAATAAAGGAATGGGACCCCCTCGATTGCCTGCCCCCTTCTGCTCCTGTTACCTCTTCAACAGTTTCCCCAGTCGGTCCTTCAGCCCCTCCTATTGAGTCTCTGATTCCTTTCCCCCGTTTTTCCACCTCTGTTCTATGGATATTCTCAGTTCAGTCAGAGAGAAAGAGAGAGGTTTTTCTAACCAGGCGAGAGCCTGGGAAACAGTTGGGAAAGAATGTAAATAATTCTCTAATCTATCTTTTTGTTCACATTGTTTATAGATATGTTCTACCACCGTGCATCATTCACTGCACACCAATGGTGTGTGAGATGTTTTTACTCTAAGACCAATGAAATTAGTCTGCACGATGTTCTCTATATATAGAGCGGTGCATTTGAAATTAATTAGTTCATTCTCTTTGCCTTCTAACTTGGAGTCCTTCTGTTCCCGTCCTGCTCAACAGTGACATCGTTCCATCGTCCCTTACCCCAGTTTCCTCAACCATCTCCTCAACTCCCTCTTCCCCTTCTCCAGCTAGAGTTTCCTTGCCTACTCCCACTTGGGAGCTGAGGCCACCCTTGCCCTGTGTTGGTTCACTACCTGGCATGCCCCCTGGCCTCCAATGTCTGTCTCCACTACTATTTCCCTGCCTGGTGTCTTGGAAAAAGGGCCATATTGTGGCACCCGATCCAAAGCACCAAGGGTGAAGGGGCTCTTCCCCCTTAGAGAAGTTCCTATGGGTGGAGCAGCTAGGGGAGTTAAGTTTGTGGATGCATCTTTGACATCTTCTGAAGTCCGGGGATTTAGGAAAGAGCTAGGAAATTTAGTGGAAGACCCCATTAGACTATCTAGCCAGTTGGACCAATTTCTAGGGCCGAGTATTTGTACCTGGGGGGAGCTGAGCTCTATTCTAAGCATTCTGTTCTCTCTGTGAGAAGTCCAGATGATCCGAGCGGCAGGGGTGAAGATATGGGAAAGAAAGGGTAGACTGGGGCCCCCAGGGGACCAGGGGATGCCCTTCGTGGACCCCAACTTGAGTCCCAGCCAAGAAGAAGGAAGGCAAAACATGAGAGACTATAGGTCCCTCATGATAAGAGGGATCAAAGGGTCTATCCCTAGGGGAAGCAACACAAAATTGGCCTTTGATGGTACGCAGGAGAAGGATGAGACCCCAGCAATTTAGCTTAACCGACCAAAACGAAATTTCCAGTTATATTCAAATATAGACCCAGATAGCCCAGAGGGTCAAGTTCTCTTGAAGGTCCAGTTTGTCACCAAATCCTGGCCCGATATTAGACAGAAGCTAGAAAAGGTGGAGGACTGGCAAAAAAAACCCCAAAAAAACCCCCAAAAACAAAAACATGAATGAGTTGCTCAAAGAAGCTCTAAGAGTGCATTTAAGTGGGGAAGACATAAAAAGCCAATAGCCTACCTCTCAAAATTACTAGACCCAGTAGCCAGAGGATGGCCAACTTGCCTGCAAGTAATCGCAGCAGCAGCTATCCTGATAGAAGAAGCCCAAAAGGTGATCCTTCAAGGGAAAATTAAAGTCCACACCCCCTACGATCTCAAAACATTACTAAGCCAGAAAGCTCAGCAGTGGCTGATTGACTCTAAAATATTGAAGTATGAGATCATCTTAATGAACACAGGTGACTTAGAGTTAGTCACCTCCAAATGTCTAAACCCTGCACAGTTTCTTGCCGGAGAACCCCTGGCTGATCTAGAACATGATTGTGTTAAACTCATAAATTTGCAGACCAAAGTGAAAGAGAATTTAGATGTACCCCCACCATATGGGAGATCCCTTTTTATAAATGGGTCCTCAAGAGTAGTAGGAGGGAAAAGAGCCTCAGGATATGCTGTCATAGAAGGGGAAGACATGAAAGTCGCAGAAAAAGGGAAACTGCCCTCAAACTGGTCAGCCCAGTGTTGCGAAGTCTATGCTTTGAAAAGAGAATTAGACCTGTTAGAGGGAGACCAAGGAACTATTTACACAGACTCGCAATATGCGTTTGGGATCATCCATAACTTCGGAAAAATTTGGGAGGAGTGTGGCAACCTAAACTCCAAAGGGAAGAACCTGGTACATGAGAAACTGATAAAACTAGTATTAGAATCCTTACAAAAGCCCGCAGAGATAGCTGTGGTGCATATAAAGGGACATCAGAAAGGACACACCCATGAAGAAAAGGGAAACCGATTAGCAGATCAGATAGCTAAAGAAGCAGCCTTAGACTCAAGAAATCCAGTAAAAGCTTTTAGAATGGAAGTAGGACCAAGTGGAGAAAGAAAAGAAGAGGCAAGGTTCAGTAAAAAAAAGAATTAAAATTAATAAAAGAACTAGAATTACATCAAGGGGAACAAGGAGAATGGTTAACTCCTGATGGGCGTAAGTTCCTAAATAAAGCCCTAGCTCAAAGAGTGCTAGTAGAGTTACATGAATTAACCCACTGGGGAATCCAAGGTTTGTGCGACCACTTTTTACGGGAAAATTTATGTCTTGGAGTATATGATCTGGCGAAGGCAGTCACAAGAGTGTGTGCGATTTGCCTGAAAACTGACCAAAAGGTAATGAGAAAAACAGCACGTGGGGGAGGAAAACTTGCTTTGAGACCTTTTCAAAACATACAAGTAGATTTCACTGAAATGCCCTCTGTGCAGGGGTACAAACATTTACTAGTGATCGTAGATCACCTCACTCACTGGGTAGAGGCTTTCCCAACCAAAAAGGAAACCGCACAGGAAGTTGCAAGAATAATCTTAGAAAACATCATATCTTGATATAGGCTAGTCAAAAGCATTGACTTGGACCGAGGTCCACATTTTGTCACTCAAACTTTACATCAGGTAACAAAAGCCCTGGGGATAAGGTGGAGGATTACACACCCCATGGCATCCTCAAAGCTCTGGAAGAGTAGAAAGGATGAATAGAACTCTTAAAAATGTGTTAACCAAATTAATTGAAAAGACAAAGATGAATTGGCTCAGGTGTTTACCTCTCGCTCTCTTGCACATCAGAACAAGACCTCGGTCCAACATAGGGGTCTCCCTATAAAATGATGTTTAGACTCCCTTTTTTTAATCACCCCTTTCAGTACAGCAGATTATCTGGAAGGGGAGGCAGCAACTCAGAAATATTTAGAGGTCATAGGAAAATCCCTAGAAGGCCTCAGAAAGAAGGGGTATCCCCCCCAAACTTCCCCTCTGGACACCAATGCCCACAACATCAGTCCCGGGGATTGGGTGTTGATAAAGTCCTGGAACACCACCACTCCATTAACCCCCAAATTCGAAGGACCTTTCCAGGTGTTACCACACACACTGCGGTGTGAACCCAAGAAAAAGGCTGAACCCATGTCACCAGAGTCAAAGGACCAGTGCCACCCCCAGACGCCAGACCAGACCCAACAGTGTCACCTGCCTGCTCTTGTGCATGGACAGTAATTAAGAGACCAGAGGTCTTAAAATTAACTTTAAAAAAGACTTGCTAGAGACTGATATGCAGTAAGATGTTAATAACTGTTTCTGAGTTTAAGTGCCATAGTAAAGGTTTAAGTACTTTGTAATTGTTTAATAAGACTAAGTGTCGTTTACCCAAAGGAGTTAACTGAAAAATTTCTAATTAGAATATTATTAAGACTTGGTTTCTAAAGAGTGGGAGAATTACCATCAGACATAAGTAAAAGCATACAAATGCCAAAAGAAGTTAGCCCTCAAAAGCCAAAGACTGTAAGTTGATGTGGGCTTAAGCCCGATCAAAGAAAGAGAAGAGGGATTTGTAATGAACAAAGTTCCCAGGTGTTCCCCAGAGACGCGGGCAGGGCCTTCCTAGTTCCCATGGCAACACTGGAATGGCTGCTGGCTCTAGCTGAGTACTGATATTGAAATGTTAATTAGCTAATTGCTCTGTTTGTTTTCTCTAAACTACCTGGAGATAACCTGCCTCCCCCACCACGCTGACATTCTGGGACTAAAATGCAAATAAAAAAAACCCTTGGGATCATGGGAGTATTTTTAGGGGATAAAGACACCCCTAAATAAAGAACTAAACACAGTAGAGGGGGCTAGACAAATGCCCTAGCCGAGGAAGAGGGAAATACATCCCCTGATTGACTTTTACCCATCACCATCACCTAAAAAAGACTAGACTAGATTAGGCTGTGGGAAGCAGAGACGGAAAGACAGAACTTCCTTGGTGCTGCCACAAGGGCAGGAGAGAGGACAGCTGTTGTTCTGGACTTCAGCAACAGACTCTGCATGTCTCCTCACCCTTCGACTACCAGTGTGCCACAAGGAAAGAAGAGGGGACAGCTGCTGCTCTGGACTTCAGCGACAGACTCTGCACGCCTCCTTCCCTTTCGGCCACCTGGGAAAGCTACAACAGCGGGGGCGAGCTCCATGTCGGGCCCCCTGCCCAGCTGTTCTTTTTAATAAAGAGCTGAACATTAATAAAGGCATTAGCCCTGTTCATTTCACAAAGCACCATGCAAGATGATTCTTGAATTCCTAGCATGTCTGGCTTGGTTGTGCTGGTGTCTCTTGTCTCTCTCTGCCTTAGGTCAGATAGTGAATTAAGGCTTTTAGAAGAGCTGGGGGAGTGGGCAAGGGAGTGGTTTAAAAATGTATGTAAGACTGAACTGTTTTTTTTCCTTGCTGCTTGAAGTGGTGTCATTTTAATTTCTGCAGGCAGAGAACAGTTTTAAAACGTCAAAGTAAAATTAATCTATGGAACTGCCAATATTTATTCTGGTCCCGTACCTCAAAAGAGCTTCCAGAAGTGTTTGCCCTTTAATTAGGGCATATAATTTAGCCTGCAACTTTGCTATGAGAACTACTGTATTTTCTTGTGACTATTTCCATAGAGAACACTAAAATATTTGCTTTGGTTAGGATCTCTCTTGCTTCTGATTTCAAATAAGGAGGGTTTTTTTGAGCACCAAACAATACTTAGTTTTTATATCTTTGCTTTGTCAGTGTTCAATTTGCTTATTGTGCTGTAAGTTATGTTCTTGACGTTGAATGTAAGGTATAACTTCTGTTAGTGTAAATGTTTAAAAAAACCATTTCAGTCACTTTTCAGGGAGATCTTTGGATTACAGATGTATGTCAGTGCTGCTGTTAGTGCCAATAGTTCACAGGCCTGGTCAGTTAGGAAAAAAAGATGGTGCTAAAGCAGAGTTGCTTTCCAAAGCAAAACTATTGCAAATGTTTTTCATCAGGGGATTCTTTATTTTCATATTTTACAGTGTATGTATAAAACCGAACTAATAGTTCTGTTTCATCTTTTCAAAGAGGAAATCAGTTTTGGTAGGGTGTAGTGGTATTAATTGGCCTTGATTAAATTGACAGATTCTGTAGCAGTATGGCTAACTTTTGGGCTTTCACAGATGCTCTTCATTTGTTGGGGTTTTTTTTTGAGCCCTGTCTTTTGATAGTTTCTTGAGGCTTTTGGTAGAGTTATGGGGCAAATACCCTGCAGTTCTAATTGGTTGAACTAATGTTATGCAGGTTATATGAGAAATACCATAATGACTCAAACCAAAGCACTATCTCACCTAATTAATACTTGTGCCCTATGGCAAGCAGCAGCAGTTGCTTATGGAAAGAATGAGAAACAAGCCATGTGTTTCTGTGAGCGTTCTTCTCGTTTTGGACTTTACATGTCTTAGAGTCATTGCTACATAATTCCTGAACTAGCAGTTGTTTTTCTAAAAATATAGTAATTTGATAAATATAAATGAATGGTGGTTTAGATGTTTCTTGTTAGTAATAGTTGTTTCTGTACTTCATTTTTTTCATTAAACCATAGTAGGATATTAGTTAAAGGGAAAATGCAGGGAGATGTGTGTGTATATATATACACATTTCTACAGACAATTTTTTCTTTATTATCCTACTGTGTGTATACGTGTATACACATAGCTACAATTTTTATTCTTTAACTAATATTCTACTACCTACTCTGTATATATGTATGTGTGTATATACATAGATATATATTTAAAATGTTTTGGGAAAAAATAATTTTATTAACTGTGAGAAACGACTGCTCATTTTTAAAATTTTAAAAGTTTATTAAACTTTAACAAAAAAAATACAACAAAAGGACTATATAAGGAAAAATTACAGCACTGGGAGC
The DNA here is from genome assembly GCF_026979565.1 of Vidua chalybeata. Taxonomy (NCBI): domain Eukaryota; kingdom Metazoa; phylum Chordata; class Aves; order Passeriformes; family Viduidae; genus Vidua; species Vidua chalybeata. The sequence goes on from NW_026530341.1 coordinate 319,820, forward strand.
CACCATAACTATCAGCCACGTGTTCATCTACAAAATGTATGCTCTGCCTTTTATATCCATAGCCCCTCACAAAGTTTTGTCAGTCAACTCCTTCTCTGCTGTTCATTGGTGAAGATTACCTTCTTATATCTTAATTGGAGGTCAGGTGTTGTTACGCTGTGCCTCTTGGTAATAAGCCGGCCTTCTCTAAATGCCCTGACTGCTGAGGCTACTACAAGGGGGAAGAGAAAGAGGACTATGGGAGGACACATTACAATAACATCACTGTACATTTTAACATCTGCATAGTATCTATCTCTTAATTGTGAGAGCCAACTATTATATTACTCATCTATAACCTTAACTCTTTGCAATTCCTTTTTAGCTCCCTTTCCAATCATCAGAGCAGCCTCTCCCCTGCCTCAGTGTTGTCTTCAAGCACATCACATGTGGTAAGTCCTATTTGCATTTCCACAGATATTTGGCATATAGTCAGTTTATCTGGTGATTAAGACCCTCTCTTAGTTCAGTGTGTTCCAGTATGCTAATAACCAAAACAAGAGCTTTATCTCAGGGAAGGAGGACTGCCAGCTCTCTAGTGATAAAAAAAGTCTTTACCACTTGTGATTTGTACTAGATAGGGCTAGCTGTTACAGAGACTTGCCAGTCACACAACTGTAGAGGAAATTTTTGTGCCAGCAAGGGGGGATGGAATATAGAAAGAATTTCTTATAACAAATGTGTTTAAAAAACAAATAAAACCTTAGATGTGGCTGTCTGAAACTGCTCTAAAATATGGACTCTTTACAGTCTCCACTGGAGAGATTAGCTGGCAAAGTGCAGGTGATAGAGTGGTACAAGTCATGACAAATGCTTCAGGACAGATGATTTTAGAGTTTACCATGTGACATTGTTGTCACCTGTGTATTTAATGCATTAGAAATAACAAGGCAAATGGTAGTGAACACAGTGCTCTAGATGAGGTTGCACAAATGAAAGTCAGAGAGATACTGCCTTGTTCTGTCTGTACAATCCCAGTTGGGGTGTGCAGATAGGTTACTGCTTTTCTTTATGCTTAAATTTTGGGTTGTAATGCTCCACCCCTGTTGTATATGTAACTTAAAAATCACACTTATCAAAATGTACTCCTTTTTTGTTGTCAGAGTTCTTTTTGGTTTCTGTGTGTTGATGATGCTGTTTTGCAGGTGTGATCAGCTTACAGTTAAAGCACTGTATTGTGCTGGATTCAAACCAGAAACTCCTTTATCCTCATGTGTTCCTGTAATACATTTTGTTTGTGTTTCAGTTTACCACATTGACTCTGTTGTGGGGCACTGCAGTTTTAATCTTTTAAATTCCATAAATGCACTGAGGAAATCACAATAGCAGTGTTCTGTATTTTGAAAACAAATATTGTCTTTTGGAAGAATATAGTTTATTTAACATAACAAATACTAGTTTAAAGGAATATACAAGCAAAAAGGGCAAGAAATAATGCAAGGGAGTGACATTTGAGTTATTGTGGTATAATTTTGTGATGATATAGCAGTTTGAATTTGTCATGTAATAATTTTCTTTGAATACTTAGAAATCACAAGCATGCAACTTAATTGCTTGCCTGATACATAGATAATGCATTATTTTTACATGTGCTGCTGTTGCTTAAAAGATTGTTTGGTTTGATTTTTAGTTTTGTTCCCTCCCCCGCCCCACATCTTTCACTTTGCCTCATTTGCTCTGTGATCCTCAATCTTTTTGTCTCCTTTCTAGCACACTAGTGTTGAGAACACAACTTCACTTCAGCCTTCAACTTTTTCAGCTGCTTCAACCTCAGCCACTAGCACCACCTCTTCAGTTGTCAGCATGGCAAGCAGTATGAACACTACAGCTAGCCTTGGCCTGAGTGTTACCAGTGTGTCTGCTACCCCACGAGCAGCTCCCTTAATGTCTTCAGGTTTGCAATATTAACAGTTTGTGTGGAGAGACAAAGGACTTCGATCAGCAGGGCTGTCAGTTGAGCATCTTGCCAGCTATAGCTATGCTAAGAAATCCACACTCTTGACTAGCATTTTCAGCATGCTTTATTTTCTGGGTTATAAAAGAAAATTTCCTGGGTTTGTGTATTTGAGATACTTTTTAAGACATTATGTGGCATGTATGTAGCATATTCCATCCCCAAAGAGCTTTGTAAATAGAAACCAGAGTAATTCTGACTTTGGAAGTTTTGGACTAGGAGATTGACCCTGTTTGTATTCCAGGTTATAATCAGCTCTTTGCTGTGAGTTCACATTAGCTTTAATTTCAGTCTTCTCTGTGACTTGAATTTATTTGGCAGTGTCAAAATATACTGTCGTGTCCTCATTATCATATGCCACTTCCCTATTGCCACATCTAGTGAAAGGAAAAAAGTGTCTGATGTCTGGGTCATTACACAGAAAATAGCACTTCAGAAAGAGGGAAGGTTGGGAGGCTTCTTGCACTGAAATGAAAGCAATACTAAATTCTCTTTCTAATCAGCCTGAACTGCTAAAAGGAAATCCTAGGGAGGGAAGTGAATTATTTAAATATTGAGATGAGACTTACTTACAGAAGAATTTCTCATTTACATAGCTTGTAAATAAAGTGTCTGATGACTGGTCAAAGTGATTTTTTTTTACTTTTCTGCTTCCTAGCTCTGCTTCATGTAGGCAATTGAAACCATTTAAATTTCCTCTTTGCTATCCCCAGGTGCAGTAAGTCACCCACAAAAAGTATGCTGTCAACATTTAGTGCTTTCCAGTCTATTGCTGGTGATAAGGGGCAATGTGTTGACAGAGCAGAAAATTAAAGGAGATAATTTGCTCTTAGACTGAAAACAATGCCTGAATTTTGCCTTCAGGAGAGGACCAAGGAATGGAGATATTCCAGTAATTATTGTAATTCTCTTGGACAGAGTAAATAACAAAATTAGACTATTGTCTGATGGGACTCTTTTCAGTCTTAAGTAGCCTATGGTTTCCCTTCCTTGAGGCATGGTTAAACTCTCCAGGCTATTTTGAGCATTTTCATCAAGAGCACAAAATTCTTCTGTGTAGTTCTGCTTTTACAAACTAAGACAGTGCAGCTGCCAGGACTTATCAGCTATCTTGTCTCAGTGGTGAAGCCTTTTCTTTTCTAAAGACTTGTTAAAGTGCCTGTATTTTAATTCTACAGGCAAAGCTCCCCCAAATCTGCCTCAAGGTGTATCACCCTTGTTGCATAACCAGTATATTGTGGGACCTGGAGGACTTCTGCCTGCCTACCCAGTAAGCAATTTGTTTGTCCTTGATTGATTAAGCCTTGGTGCAAGTGAGCCCTCCAGACCTACTGTTGTCTATGCCAATGCATTTCTGTTGGCACATGTTGCACCTGGAATTCTTGTTCCAAATGCTGAAGAATGTTAAATGTATTCAGTGAGGGTTTACTGTTGATAGTAAACTGTATAAGTGTTGGTACAGACCTGATCTGGCTGCTGTTGTAGGTAAACATACACGTTGCTATGGTTTTCTGCGTTATCAGGTTTTAGGCCCTTTGAATAAAATTAGATCCATTTAGGTTTGTATTACTGGAGTAGATAGTATTACATAGTAATGTAATAGTAATAGTGCATAGTAATGGTTGAAATGTGCCATGTATCCGGTCTGTCATACTTTAATAGATTGCATGTAACTTTTTTGGTGTCTGACCAGGATGAACATATTTTTGGTTATCTGTTTTTTGAATCAGAATCTTAATTCCAATAATTCTTCTATATTACACTGAATGTGAGGGGATACTATAGGTTGCTTTGTCGTCTAGTCATCAAATCTTAAATCCTGCAATTTTCAGAAGTAATTATTACAGCAAAGAAGGCTGTTGCTCTTACTCCCAATTCTGAATGCCCTGTAGATTTTAAACGATTTGATGAATGATGCATCTGCGAAAACCATATTAAACATGAGACAGTAATATTCTCAGAGGACTGCTGTCACAAGGAAACAACATCAGAGTGAAAAGCCATTTTAAGCTTTGCTCTACTAGCCTTAAAATGCTACAGTGCACCATGATGGCAAAATGTGACATATATCTGTACATCTCTAAAATAGACTGGGCCTAGGCCAAACTGTTTAAACAGAGCCCCAAATTGATCATCATCAGAGAAATGTGTTATAATGTTTTATTTTTTATCTGTCTTTAAGCAGATTTATGGTTATGATGATCTCCAGATGCTTCAATCCAGGCTGCCAATGGTAAGTAAATTACTTGCTTTATTTAGTTTTAAACAAGTTATCTCCAGTGTTGATCATTTTTGCAATGTTGTAAATAGAGACAAGCCAATCTGAATTAATTAATAGTATAAATTTATTTTGCGATCACGTAACAATTTAGAGTTCGAATTTCCCCCAACCGCAGCTCGGTTGGGTCAGCCCACAGTCTACAGAGCAGCTCTGGGTGCAAAACGGAGCCCGACAGAGTCAGTGCAGAGCAGTTGGCACCTCTCTCAAAGGGAAGAGATTTGGTTTACTTGCACCAGCTTTGTCGTCACTTTCTCTCCTTGTCCTGGACCGGGTTCAACTTGCGGGGGGACCACTTCCCCCCCAGGGGAGGATCCCTGCTCCCGATACCCCATTGATTGTGGTGGGGGAAGGGGTAAGAGGGAGCCCTGTGGTTGCTGTAAGCTCGAAGCTTGTCTCGGTGCACAAGACGCTGGCAATGCAAATGACGGAGACATTTGCGTTGTCTCTGGTTGCTGTGGAGGTGCTAAGGGTACAGGTACGGGGATCTGGCCTTGCCCCGGCTGGGCATTTGGGAGTATGTATGGGGAAGGAAGGTTATCTAGGGGTTCCCACGCTTTTCCCTGAGCCTTGGTTCCCCAATGGCTTTCAAACGGGAATAAACGTGCGCTGTTACGACCCCAAAGTTTGGCATAATCCTTTTCTTCATTGGGTCACTTACCATCTAGACACCGGTACAAAGCCTTCCAGATATGTCTATCAAAGGTCCCGAACATGGGCCAGAACATACCTGGTTTGATGCTCATACCTCCCCATACCTTGATGCAATAATGTATCATCTTTTCCTTGGATTTTCCCTTTTGTTCGTGGAAGTCCTCCCAAGATTCCAATATCCATCCTAGTAGACTGTCCCTTGGAATCTCTGGCACACCATGCCCTCGTCTTCCCTCTGATCCCCCTGAGGTTTTTCCCTGAGGGATACTTCCCGCTTGCCCCATTCTCGGAAAGGGAGAAATGAGAAAGAGAAAAAAAACCAGACCCTTTTTCTTACCTGTTATGAGCTCCCAGTAAGGAGCCGCTTGTAACCTTTGGATGTTTTTCCTTTATTTGCCCGCCCCCTCAACCCAGCAGAACCTCTGGATGTCTTAGGGTATCGGACCCCTCAATCCAGCAGTGGCCCTGGGTGCTCTACGGTTAGGCCTGGTGCTGCCAGCCTAGTAGCCACACCGGGACTGGTCCATGGGGTTTCAGCTAGCAGCAGAGCTCTCAATTTTATCCAGGACTCTTCCGTGAGCCCTCCAGACCCAAAAGGGCTTACCTAGCTCTCTAAGACCTAGAGAGCATCCCTTTCCCTTCTGGATCTCCCGTGATTGCACTCTGAAAACCCTTCCTGAGTTTTTCAGGTTTTACATGTGTCACCCTCACAATCACAACACATTCGCTTCCCCTTTGCCTGACCGGACCCCTCACGGGATTGTGGAAATGCGGTCGCTGGGACCACTAACGCTTCGTGATAAAATCATGTCTCATACACATGCAATCACAACACATTCGCTTCCCCTTTGCCCGACCAGACCCCTTGCGGGATCATGGAAATGCGGTCGCCGGGTCCGCTCTTGCACAATGAAAAAATCACGTCTCACACACATGAAATCACACCACCCAATCACGTGGTACTCACCGATTGTTTTCTTATGCGGATTATTCAGTGCACTTCAGTTTTTACAGATGAAAGCTTTACACTGCGGCTCGGATGCCTGATCTTATCAGGCCTTACTCTGATATTCCTGAGAGCTTTTTTTTGGGCCCACCTTTTATCCTCCTGACTGTGGTTTTGGCTTAGTTCGGGATCTGATTGGTCCCGTGGGTTCTCCAACTCCGGCAGGCCATTGAGTCAGCGGGGCGCCTTCCACACGGAGAAGGGGTTACCCTGGGTTCCCAAATTCAGATCACGTCGGGGTCACCAAATTATTGTAAATAGAGACAAGCCAATTTGAATTAATTAATAGCATAAATTTATTTTGCGATTGCGTAACAATTTAGAGTTCGAATTTCCCCAACTGCAGCTCGGTTGGGTCAGCCCACAGTCTACAGAGCAGCTCTGGGTGCAAAACGGAGCCCGACAGAGTCAGTACCTCCAAGTTTTTGCACTCCACTGTATTTCTGCAGAGGGTTTTTATACTTTTTATTCCGCTTTTGGCTATAAGTCATTGTGGCAAGCTGCATATTCATGCAGTCTTCTCTCACAGAGAAGGCATTTTGGCCACTGATGTCTTCCGAGCAGCAGATCATCAGCCAGTGATGAGTCCAGATGTCCCCCTCCTTGTCTTCCCTCCTGGTATTGAGTCTGAGTACCAGCCTCCACACCACCTGCCTGTGATTCGCTTGGGTGTGACCTAATAGCCAGCTCTTTGCGGTCATTGTTTTCTGCTGGCTAGGGCTTTTTAAATGCTAATTTGGTGCCTGGCAACTTAATCTGCGAATTTCCTTTTGCCTTGGTTTTTCCAGTAACTCTAAAACATTTTGTGGCTACAGTGTATAACATCTATAACTACAACTTATTACATGCAACCCCAACTGCACGAATTATACATATATAGCATGCAACACAAATTAATACATTTGATAGTGACTGAGATCTTATCTCTATGTTCTATATGCTGTTTTTTTAATCATCCAATTTTCTAGGTCGTATAAATTGCTACAGTGAAACTGTCAATTTACAAATAGAAGCAAATGTGCTCTGCTTTTGAGTTGAGAAAATTTTAATTGTTATAGGGAGGGTATGACATCTTGTCAAAGCTAGTTGAAGTCTGTGTGTCAATGTTTTCTTTTACCAAGAGGTAGGATTGACCAGCAAGTAAACAAATTGGCAGCCAGTAGGTGCATCTGACAGGTTTTGGAGGTGCTCATAGCACCAAAACTGCAGGAAAAACAAATAACCTCAAACAACATTTTTAATTTTAGAGAGTCATTACTTTATTATGGCCAGGATGTACCACAGAAATCCTCTCATCCACACATAGGCCAGATGTGCAGAGAGAATCATTCCATGACACATGTTTTTGCAGGATTTTCTCCCAAACTTTATAGTCAAAACTCATAGTGATACACTGTTTTAAAGTTCACTGGTCCAGAGTTGAGCAACCCCCAGTTTTCAGTTTCCCATTGGATCTGAATCTCCTCGCCTCCGATACTAATTAGATATTCATTCTTCGATTTTTTTTATCAGTTCTTTCCAGACCAGCTGTCTCCAACTCTGCCAGAGGTGGCATCTGAGGGTAGATGTTCGTAGATGGCCACTGATGGCCCTTTGTCTTTTGGGTTATTCCCAATCTGTTGATATGTTGAGTTCGCCAGACCTCACCTGGTGCAACAATGCCCTGGAAAGAAACTTAAAATTCTTTTTCCCGGGGCAAAGGCAAACAAAACCCCTTGACTAAAGTAATACAAAAATTTTTAAACTGGTATGTTTTCCAACACTCATAGGTGGAGATCTTTGCATGTGCATCATGGCAACAAATGCAGGTGAGCTGCAGGAGGGAGAGTAAATGAAGTTTTCTTCTCTACCTGGATCGAGAATGTAAATGGCATGAGTGAAGCTGAGAGTTAGATTCATAGAGTCTCAGCCTAGATTGCAGAAAGGTAAATAATTTTGTTTTCAGAAAACTAGGATAAGGATCTTGAAGAGAACGTTTGGTAGTATGTTACTGAGAAAAGTCACCGGATTTAGTGATTCACTGTATCGCTAGATGCAGAAATGGAGCAACGAGCAGTAATCTGAAAAGAAGTATCACTGGATGAATGCCATAGATAAAGGTTGAAGTCAGAACCAGGTCCTTCATGTTGTGAAAAATGTCAATCACTTGTTTTTAAAAATTTTAAAAATTTATTAATAATAAAATAGTTATTAAAATAGTAATAAAATTAGAGTAATACAAATTTGGATAATGAGGATTAGGACACTATGAGACAATAAAAAGCAAAGAATTACAGATGTCCGGATGTTTTTGGGCACTAAGCTGCCAAAAACATGCCTTGTGAACAAAGGAATAACCCTTAAAAGCAATAGCCTGTTGCATATTCATATATCTCATACATGATGCATACATTCCTTGCAAATTAAGAACTTTTCTGGTTTTTGTCAACTTCTTCCCCTTAATCCTGGTGGTTCCATAAAGATGGAGAGAAGGTGGAAGAATGTTTGTCTTTTCTGATAAGGAGGCTGTAACTCTTTAGATTTCTTGTTGCTGTTGTCTCTGTGCAAAGAGTTTCTTGATTATCTTATCCCTTTTCTTGAGCTAGTAAAAAATATCTTACATCACAGAGTTTCTATTTTAACGTTATGTTGTAACCTAAAACTATATTTAACACACTACTTAAAAAGGATTAATACAGTATTACAAAATAACCCTCCATAATACATATAGTATTCAATTTAATATTTGCGAAGAGCCAATCATAAAATGCGCATTTTTCACAACATGGAGTCTGGGGACAGCCAGAGTGAGATAGTCAAAGGTAAATACAGGGATGTCCTAGGCAAAACCCTGTCCAGCTGCACAGCCTGAACACCTGTCTCAAACTCAGGCAAATTTATTTTATAACCCAGCAAATAAAGCATTCTGAAAATGCTACTCAGGAGTGTAGATTTCTTAGTGCAGTTATGGCTAGTCTTAGGAGGAGTGGCTGAAGGAGCTGGGGTTGTTTAGCCTGGAGAAAAGGAAGCTCAGGAGAGAATGGAGTTCAAGATAAAGAATTTTTGTAAAGTTTAATAAGGGATTAAAAAAAAAAAAAAGAGACAAAAGTCCAGTGCCTGGGTGCTGCTAGGGAACAGCCAAAGAACACACCAGTACATACAGACAGTGAGGTACATGCATATTCATGTGTTTCATATATTATTCAAACATTCTTGGGAACGTTCTGATGTTTTGGGAACTCCTTTGTTTGGCTTCTTCACATTCCGACTTCTCTGCATGACATCTTGTGTGTCAGGTCAATATATTTTATTTCTTCTTGTGCCTCCATCCTGCTGTTTCACATCCTCTGATAAGGATTTAGTGTGTCCTCCTTAAATTTAACATGTCCTCCTGAAATTTAACATAAAGTTAACTCTACTTGTCCTCCAGTGCTCTGGTTTGTGTCAAGGTTATCTTATCAGTTGGAGGATTCAGTCAAGGGAAAGGGGAACAACATGATCACTTTACACCATTTGTTTGGTTACATAGAGGTATTTTAACACCTAGTGTTCAGCCAAGGCCTATATTATAGCATATTCACCCCACTACTATTTCTATAAACTGTGCAGTACATACTTAAAGTTATAGATTTTGTTATACTGACAAACAGCTAAATAAAGGTATACATGATATTGTATCTGAATACTAATGATCAGTGCAAAAACTAATATATATAAATGTGAAAGCCAATATCATATTGCAGTCCTCTTTTTTAACAGTGTCTTCTCCCATGGAACAAGTGATAGGACAAAAGGAAATGCCCTCAAGTTGCACCAATGGAGGTTTAGACTGGATATTGGGAAAAATTTCTTCATGGAAAGGGTTGTCAAGTATTGGAACGGGCTGCCCAGGGCAGTGGTTGAGTCTTTTCTGTCTGTAATGACCCGGTGTTGGTTCTGGTCTGTTTTCCTTTCCCTTGTGTGTTGCCTTTGTTTTCGTATTAGCTGATCTTTTCACATTTGGAAGGGTTGTGAAATGTTGTTTGGAAGAGCCTGGGCAGCCCCCTTCTGCACCGAGGGCCTTGGGGTGGGGGGGGGGGAAGCGGTGGTTGCAGAGGTTGCAGGGGCAGCTTCTGAGGAGGCGGCAGCTTCTGAGGAAGTGGCTCTGGGTGTAGGCACTTGATTGCTGGATGTGTTCCTGGATACAGCTGCCCCAGCTCCTATGTTTGAAGCTCTTGAGGATAAGAAAGGCTTTTCCTTCGGATATATATATTGCTCCTACTCCTGCTGGATTGGGTCCCTGGCTGTGGTCCAATGAGTGTGTGCCTGTAACAGGAGTATTGTGCTTTCTCTACCTTTTTGCCTGAGATGGCTAGGGAGTAAAGAAGAAAATGCCCCCCATGAGACTGTTTGTAAGCCAAAGTTCTTGCATTTAAAATGGCCTGGAGCCCCTGTGCCCCAAGAGGAGGGATATCCAAGAGTCCTCTGGAGATGGAGCTGAACCAACTTATCTAGTTAGGGCTCTAGTAGGAGGAGAAGGAGGTGGTGGTTTCACTTGCTGAAGTTTTAAGGTCCCCTCCAACAGCAAGGATCACGTTCTGCTTCTATGAGAGCTATTGTCATATTGAAAACATGTTCACTCTCCTGTGAAAATTTTAAAAGTTTCATAAAGGACAATAAGAAGCAAGGACCATAGAGCAAAGGTTATTACGGCTGGGCCCATCTCAGCACTGAGCCAAGAGCACACTGTTGTCTTTGGGGATACCCCTTAAATACCTTTTCCCTTCCATCAGCCTGTTGCATATTCATAGACCCTTATGCATAGTAAACTTTTTCCCCAAACTAGTTTACATGTTCCAAGAATTGTTTAGCATGACTCCTCCCTGGGTCCGCCTTTTTAGAGCATGCGTATTCTTTGGTTGTGGTTTTAGTCCATTCTTATCACCTCCAATTTTTGGGCCTTGGTCCACACTGTCTTCGGACGGTGAGTGCTGATAGTTGGCATATCTATAGCAAGTTTCCTCATCCTATATTCATTAGATGTTATCCCATCCAAGCAGACATTTTAACACAAGCATAGCTATTTCACTAAGCTTAATTGGCAACAGAAATAAAAACGATATCTTTATAACACAGTTACTTTAACACTACACATATAAAATCCATTTTAATATTTTTGAAAAACCAATATTATAATATGTATCTCTAACATCATATGTTTTATCAAAGCTTTTGGAGAAGGAAAAATGTGTGTGGTGGTGTTGACAGGCTGGGAGCCATAGTCTTTGTTAAAAACAGGAGCACACTCCTGGTACTAAAGGTGATTTCAGCATTTATTATAAATAAAGGCCTGAAGCATGGGGGCCCGTGGTTCGAGCAGGAGCGTTCCCATCAAGAATGCTGCAGCGCCGGTGCTGGGTCTTCTTTCTTTCTTGAGCAGCAATGTCCCCGATGTCACTGGGTCAGATGCCCCCTTTTTATCCTGTTTGTTGTTCCTTTGGATTGGTTTCTGTTTGGATCCTTCATTTGCATGAAGGTTTAAGGTACTTGATTGGCCCATTACAGTTCTGTCCAGGCTGGCTTGTTTCGCTTGGGGGAGGTGGTACACTTTACTTAGGTGTAATACGGTACGTTGAGAACCGTATTTCTTATAACTACCCTTTTAACCCCTTTTACAATATAATAACCAAACTAACAGTACATGCTTAACAATTATCAACTATTTTACAAGTTTCTAACCTATTTTTGACAGTCTTGTCAGGCAATGTTGTGTTGGGGAGTGCTATGCTTTGGGTGCTGGCATATGCATGATGTTTTGGCATACCTAGGTCCCCTTGTCACCAAAACTGCAGGAAAAACAGAAACCCTCCAACAACATTTTTAGGGTTAGAGAATCAAGGCATTACGTTATTTCTGGCCAGGATGTTGTTCTGGCCAGGATGTGCAACAGAAATAATTTCATCCACACATAGCCTGGGTTGCGCAGAGAAAATCATTCCATGACACATAAATTTTACTAGATTTTTCAGATACTTATACAGTCAAAACCCACAGAAATTGGCTCATTGTCATCGGTTCCAAGTTATATACTTCTTAGTATTTGGTTTCCTATTGGCTACAGATCTCTTTGCCTCCAATGCTAATTAGGTCCTCATTCTTATCTCTCTTTTCCCAGAAGAGGTGTCTCCGACCATACCAGGGGTGATGTTTGGAGTTGATGGTCCGTTAATGGTCCTTGATGACCGTTGAAGGTGTTTATCTTTTGTGTATCTTCTGTGCTACTCCCAGTCTGTTGAGATGTTAAGTTCATCAGGCCTCACCTGGTGTTATGAATAGATATGAGAGTTTAGATAAGTACTTGCCTTTTGCCCAGGCCTCTGGCAGCAGACAGTAGTCTTATTGGGGCGGCCAGCACCCCCAACACTAACTCTTGTCCACAAGTTCTTTAAGAATGGCCGATTAGGTTTATTATATAATGAATTATTTATTTAATAGAAACAAAATTATCAGACATTAAGACTCTAAAGAGATTATTTACTACACAGGCATAAAACAGAACAAAAAAAAGGGAATTACTAGTGGATAACATACAGTGTGAAGCCCAAAACTGGGCAAGAAAATAAGACTCTGTAGTCAGACAGCTATAGAGCAGGTATTTGTTTATTCAGCGCTGGGAGTGAGGGGGATCTCTCTGCCAAAAACTCACTCAATCTTCTTTAGCCTTCAGTTACATTTTAAAAGTCCTCCTGCACAACATCGCAATTACATATCATTGGCATACTCATAATTGCATAAAGCTGTGTCATGATTTTACAGCAGATTTTGCTTTCACGCATGCGTCAGTTCCTTCTGTTGTGGTCGTCAGTCTTCTGGTGGTCTTTTGATGAAGGCTTCTGTAGTCTTCCTCATGTTTGAACTTTTTACCTCTATCTTCAGTACATGCCTGGTGCTTCTTGTTTTTTCAGTCTAACCTGTTTTTAGCTAATTTTGCAGTTTGTAAGTTTCATTAAAACTTGCTATCTTGCTCTTGATGGTGTTTGTTATCTTACTTGCCCTGCTATCTTGCTTTCTTTGTTATCTTGCTTACTTTACCTGCACATCTTGTTGCAGTGTTACTTAGGGTTAACCTTTTGTTACATACAACTTAGGATTCAAGTGCACGATTAAAGGTACCTATTTACAGCTAGCAAAGGAATAGTATAAATTAGGATTCAATGTATCTTACCATCCAGTTGCTGATGGGGCACACATCGAAATCCTTTCCCTCAATTTCCGGAAAAGTAGCCGTGAAGATGCGTTCAGGCTTGGGGAAGTAGCCGTCTTACACGTTTCCAGGGAGTGTGTAAGAGATGCTAAAAATTACCAGATAATATTGGCTTTTGCATTTATGTATTAGCTTTTGCATGTTGTTATTGATCATATGTATTTAGATATGATACGAATTATAAGTCTTTTTAGCTGCTTGTTAATATAATATACTCTATTAGCTTAAGTATGTACTGTATTGCACATGGAAATAATAGTGTAATGAATATAATATCTATGTATCGCTTATAGAAATAGTGGCGTGATGAATGTGAAAAACACGTTCACTCTCTTGTGAAAATTAAGAAAAGTTTAATAAAAGACAATAGGAGACAAGGACCATAGAGCAAAGGTTATTATGGCCAGGAGCACCTTGGCACTCAGCCAAGACCAGACTGTTACCTTCGGGGATACCCCTTAAATACCTTTTCCCTTACATCAGCCTGTTGCATATTCATAGACCCATATGCATATCCATAAACTAGTTTACATTTTCCAGGAACTATTTTACATGGCCCCTCCTCGGGTCCACCTTTTTAGAGCGTGCATGTTTCTTGGCTGTGGTTTTGGCTCCTTCTCCTTATCACTTCCAGTTTGGGCCTTGGTCCATGCTTTCTTCAGGTGGTGAGTGCTGATAGTTGGCATATCTGTAGCAGGTGTCCTCATCCTGTGTTCATTGGATGTTATCCCATCCAAGCAGGCATTTTAACACAATCATAGCTATTTCACTACTATGTCTAAGCCTAATTAACAGTAGAAATACAAACTATATCTTTATAACAAAGTTACTTTAACATCACACATATAAAATCCATTTTAATATTTGCAAAAAGCCAATATTATAATATGTATCTATAACAATGAACGTATTGTACTATAGACCTTATCAAAACATAAGATGTGGAAAAGCTCACAATTAAACGGCAAATATCATGTATATATGTTAAGAAAAGTTTTATAGATTAATAGTTATGTTTTACCCCCTTGTGTTGTTATCAGGGGACTGCCTGGGATTGGGACATTTGGGAGGGTTGGCTTATCACTATGGCAACACCTGACCTCCAATCAAGATTTAAGGAAGTAAACTCCACCACTGGACAGCGAAGAAGGAGTTGATGGACAGAACTTTGGGAGGGGAAAAAGGGTTAAAAGGCGAAACCTCCATTGTGTGGGTGAGCACATGGTAGGAAAAATCCTTTCCCGGCATCGTAATATTTTCTCTATTCAGTCTTCTGTTGTATTTTTGATAAGGTTTAATAAACCTTTCTAAATTTTTGGAAGTGAGTAGCATCTCTCACACTAAGAAGAACAATGTAAGGCCAGCCACTGACTGACCTCTCCAAGTGATAACAGTGACACAAGACAGAGCACCAGAGGAGACTGGGAAAGAGCTCATTAACTCCTCTTATCAGAAAAGTGTGAAACAACAGGGATGAAATCATGGGAAGGAATAAAATTCATTGACTTGATCTCAGTATGTCATACAGATAAGCCAGGATGGGAAACCTAAACACGAAGAGCCTCTGCAACATCAAAAGCTCTCAGGAATGTTTAAATAATGTATAAGCTAATGAATATGCATGTAACCCCAGCAATGTAAATGTATATAGAGAACATGATTTTAAGTTTTTTTCTGGTGGTCTTTGACCGTTCATCAAAAGCTCCCCAGCACTGGAAATACTGTCCTTCTTTTATCCTATTATTATTAAACTTTTAAAAATTCTAAGGAGTGAACTCTGTTTTTCACAGAGGCTTCCACCTCCATGATAATGTGTGTGACTTTTATAGTCATAAAGAGCAGTGTCTTTGGTCAATGATATTTATTTTTCTTTTATCTCTTCCCACATCTGCTCTCCATATCACGATCTTGATTCTTGGCCAGGCTGCAGACCTTTTGGTGCTAGGAGATGACCCCTTGCTGGGCCTTTGACCCACCTGGGCTCTCTCTCCCATCTGTACCTGCCATCTATGGTAGAGAGAGGAGGGGGGAGGAAGTCCTGCCACACCTGGTGGAACAATACCTTGGAAAGAAACTTTAATTCCCTTCCCCTGGGACAGAGGCAAACAAACCGGACTAAACTCAAAAAATAAAAAAATTTAAACTTGGTATACTTTCCAACACCATCCCTGCAGGAGGTACACTGATGTTGGAGGTCCATGGCTGGACCTTGTCTATGTTGTCCTAGAATAGCTCATGCTGCAAGGTGTTTTCAAGCAACACAATGTGACAGTTGGCATGAAAAGTGCCTGAAGTGGCAAGAGCAGCTGAATTCAGCCTAGTCAAAGTGATCTCTGCTGTGTCTCTCCTTCATGTAATCATAGAATGGGTTGCATTGAAAGGGATCTTTTAAGGTCATCTAGTTCAATCCCTGTTACAAACCAGTTTAACACAAAAGACTGAAGGAAGCTGAGCCTCTGTGACAGTCCTAGGTTGACTGTATGATGCTTTTATCCCAAATCGTCTGTTCTGTTTATGCTGAATAATAAGTTTTGCACCTTTAAGACTTGTTCCAGGAGTTAAGGGGGGGAGAAGAAGCACAGAGTTTGTTTTGAGAAACTGCACTCACTCCTCCACATTCCTTCTCCTGCACTGCATTGTCTGCGGACGGACAGACAGCGAGACAGAGCTCTCCTTTGCTTTTTAGTTAGTTTTAGCTAGCTGAGGCAAAGAAGTTCCCTGGACTGTGGCTTTTCCTTTTCTTTGGACCTGCTCAAACCTGCTCTGGACTGAACACCAAGAAAAGCACCGGCAGCTCGCACCTGTGGGCCAGCGGGCTGGGCCTGGGCCATGGCATTTCCAGCGCCGGAGGGACTGATAAGAGACTGAGTGAGCCGAACTGCAGCCCAGGGCGAGGGGGGGATTTTTCTGAGTTTGTCCCTCTTTTAAAGTGGCAAGAAGTTTCACTGTTTAATATTGTTTAGGTTTTCTTGTTTAATAAACAGTTTTTTTCCACTTTTTCTCCAAGGAAGTATTTTTCCCCAAACCAGTTGGGGGGAGGGGCCAATTGAATCTGCCTTCTAGAGGAACCCCTTTGGGGATTCTCTCCCAAATTTTCCCTGAACCAGGACAGTGACTAAAACGGATTGGACCCAGACAGGTTCAAAATATACCCAAAAACCATTATTAAAATCAAATGAGGTTAGATGTTGGTGCAAAAAAAAATCTTGATATATTTTATTTTATAGTAAAAGAGGCAAAGAGAAGAAAAGAAAAGAAAAGAAAAGAAAAGAAAAGAAAAGAAAAGAAAAGAAAAGAAAAGAAAAGAAAAGAAAAGAAAAGAAAAGAAAAGAAAAGAAAGAAAAGAAAAGAAAAGAAAAGAAAAGAAAAGAAAAGAAAAGAAAAGAAAAGAAAAGAAAAGAAAAGAAAAGGAGTTGTGCGTGGGGGCACAAGGAGAGAGTGACAGGGGTGTGAGAAACGACTGCTCACTTTAAAAATTTTAAAGGTTTATTAAACCTTAACAAAAACACAACAAAAAGACTAAATAAGGAAAAACTGGCCTAGGAGCCTCCCTCGTGGCTGCCTACCACGTGGCTGGCTCCTCTTCAAGATGGATGCTTCATCTTTTATATCTCTAGCCCCTTCTAGAGCCTTATCAGTCAACTCCTTCTGTGCTGTCTAGTGGTAGAGGTCACTTTCTAACATTCTGGTTGGAGGTCAGGTGCTGCCATAGTAACAAGCCAACCTTCCTAAATGTCCAGATTACCAAGACCATCCCATGATAACATATACTGGGAAGGAGCACATTCCAGTAACATAACTATACATTTATAAATCTTCTTTTAGCATACATATAATGTTCACCCCTTAATTGTGAGAACCAAACATTTACTCATCTATAACAGGGGTTAAATAGAAACATGTCACCCTTCCAGAGGTCCCAACAACATCTCATTGTTCCCCTCCATCTGTTCTTCTTGGTGGTGAGAGTTCCCCGCCACCCACTGCCACCACAAAGTATAGAATCCCATGGATTAATATATGTTTGGGCCAGGTGGGAATGCCCACATGCCTCCCCTGAGGAGGACAAGTTTGACACTGTCCCTTGCAACACTGTGGATCTGTTGCATCATGCTGCAGTGCTCTGGTGCAGGGTCTGGGGACCCCTTTGGGGTGGGGCCTTTGATGAGCCATGACACCCCATCTGCATCCTTGTGGATGCAGCTTTTCCCGGGATGAAGGGGCCCCACAGCTGAGGTCCTCTGCACAGTAGAGGATGGGTGTTCACTGCTCTGAACCAGAGGCTTTTTCATTACACACCCAAAACCTCTCTTCCTCCCCCGCACACTTTGGTGTGAGGGTCTGTGCAAGCCTGGCAGCTGATAGCCCTGGGACTGTGGTCTCTACCCTGAAGGTGCTAAGCTTGATCCCTCTGTGAATGTATTCTTCTCCCCAGTTACTTTATCTTATCTCCATCAACGAACAGTCCAGGGCCCCATTCAGTGTTTTGGTGGTTTTCTCTGCAGCTTTTGTACAGTTTTGCTATAATAGGCAAAAGTCCTTCATGAAGATGTTTAAGCCATAAATTATAACATTCAGTTTCTGACAAATCCCCCCAGCAATGAGCAGGGACATCTTCAACTAGATCAGGTTGCTCAGAGTCCCATCCACCCTGGCCTTGAATGTTTCCAGAGATGGGGCATCCACCACCTCTCTGGCCAACCTGTGCCAGTGTTTTACCATCCTCAGCATAAAAAAGTCTTCCTTATATCTAGTTTGACTCTACCCTCTTTTAGTTTAAAATCATTACCTCTCATCCTATTGCAACAGGCCTTATTAAAAAGTCTGTCCCCATCTGTCGCTATTGGACACAAAATGAGTACACAGAAGATTGGTGAGTTCAAGAGAGAAAAAGAGCTAATTTTATTTCTGACTTCACAATATATAGAATTCTAAAAGTGACAGTGGATTGGAGGATGAAATTGCTACTTCTCCAACTACACTGGTCAAACTAACAGTCTATCAATTCTCTCTTCCCACAAAGAAGAATGCAAAACAATTATTGTTTACATGAACAGTGTGTGAGAACTCCAGTAGAAATATGTAAACATTATCAGAAGGTTAAAGAAGTTTTATGAGAACTTTAAAACTTTCAAAAGAACTATAAAAGAAAACTTAACACTTAAAAATCAGGACAACACCCATCTGTCTACTGAGACCCCTTTAAATATTGAAAGGCCACAATAAGGTTTCCCCTGGAGCCTTCTCTTCTCCAGGCTGAACAACTCCAACTCTCCAACAGGCCCATGCCTTCCTTTTACTGACTCCAGTGCTAATCATTAGTCGATCTAAACTGGGATGGAAGGGGGAAAATGTTGAGGAGATACAGGCTGATTTTGATGATGATGGCTAAACCCTGGCAGAGGTTTTCCAGAGAAGTTGAGGAAATTTCATTCTTGGGGAGGTGCCAAAACAAAGAGTGCACAGGGCTGTGGAGCATGGGAACTGTAGAGCTCTGTTTGGAGCTGGTGTTGAGTGGAGGTCACTTCTCCCCACCCCAAAGGCTTGTTGTCCCTGTGCTCCTGAGACAAGAGACACCAACATGCTTTTTTGCAACAGGTCTTTATTTTCTGTCAAATAAATAAATGAATAAATAGTTTAAACCCCTTTTCAAATTAAATAGAATAAATGAGTAGTCAGTGGAGGCTCAGGGTCCATGACTGTTCTTGTGGTGGATCTTGCCACTGATTGTGGAGGTGGGAGGACAGGGGTGGGAATGAGGCAGTGGTCCAGAAGTGGTGATGGTGGCATGGGTGGAGCTCTGCGTGTTGGTCAGGGTAGTTGGGCTAATCACACATGATATGGGTGTGGTTGTAGAGATGGAAGCAGGTGTGAGCTTCTAGGCAGATGTGGTCTCAGGCATAGGGTCTGTGATGGCGGGTGCAGAGGAAGTGCTGGATGCACCTGTGAGAAATGATGCTCACTTTTAAAATTTCAAAGGCTTATTAAACCTTAACAAAAAATACAACAGACTGAATAAGGAAAAATTACAACGCTGGTAGTGTCCATGACTAGCAGCCACATGCTTGTTTACAAAATGGATGCTCTGCCTTTTATACCCTTAGCCCCCTCCCAAAGTTTTGTCAGTCAACTCCTCTGCCGTCCATTGGTGGAGATCACTTTCTTACATCTTGATTGGAGGTCAGGTGTTGTCATGTCGTGCCTCCGAGTAATAAGCCGGCCCTCCCCAAATGCCTTGACTACCAAGGCTATTACAAGCGGGAGGGGAAAGAAGACTATGGGAGGACATATTACAATAACATTACTATTGTTCTGGTTTGAAAGCAAAACCAGTGAGACACTCTAAGTCAGAAATACAATTTATTGGGAAAAGGGAAAAGAAACAAAATACATGTAATAATACAAAAGGAAGGCCACTGACAAAGTCAGAATACAACCTGACACTTCTTTTGTCTAGTGTGTTGGTAGCAGTCTAAATTGGAGTGGCTGCAGTCCTCTTGGAGTGGCAGATGTGGTTTCTGTTGGAGCAGTGGTCCTGTAGAAAAGGTGTAGTCATCCAGTGGAAACCCCAGCTGTGTCTTCTTGGAAACCTGTGGGAAGGCTGCCTCTTTGCTTAAAAATCTCAGAATATATCTAGGTGGGAATGCTTAGCTCCTCCCCCCTGGGCAGAGCATCTCACAATGGGCTGATGTCATTTTGAGTCATGTGGTGAGTTCTTAATCACCTGTTAAACAGAAACGGCTTTTGGAGGGAGTTATCTCTGAGTCATGTGGCAAGACATTGATGGGCCCATTAACAAGAGATAAGGAAAACTGCCTAGAAGACAACTGCTACACAGATGGTAATAGAAAACATCCTGATTCTTAATCTCGGACAACTATATATCTACAAAACTTCTCTTAACATATACATAATATTAATCTCTTAATTGTGAGAGCCAACTATCACATCATTCATCTATAACACACCCAAAATATTTGTTGATGCTGAGCAGCAGGTTGCAGGGCCTTTGGCCTTCAAAGAGTATGCCACTGGCTGGTACATACTGCTCAAGCTGCCGGATGTGGTACAGGACATGATGCCGTATCTTGCCATCCTAGTGGTGGTGGGTGGGGGTGTTTGGGCTGCTGAGGGTGGTGAAGAACTTCTGGAGGATGCATAGTGTGGTAGCAGCAGCTGCTGTAGGTGTGGAGGAGGGTTTTGGGGAAGAGAAAGGTGCCTGCTGGTGGTGGCAGGGCTGTGGCATGCTAGGAGCCATGGCCTGAAGGAGCTGGAGGCTGTCCCAGGGGAAGGTGGTCTTGCGGAGACATGGGTGGTGGTGAGGCCTGACAGGAGCACCAGGGTACCATACCACAGGCAGGGCTGTAGGTCTGTGAGCACAGCCTAGATGGGGCTGTGAGTGCTGGGTGTGTGAGCCTGGTCAGGCTTGGTGGTGGTGTGGGTGGGTGCTATGCTTTGGATGCTGCCATGTGAGCAGCTTTATGTGGTGTCATGGCTTTCCTTTCCTTGCTTTCTGAGTGCAACAAGTTTCCCACTGTGGTTTTCAGTTTTGGCTGGTGGCTGTGGTGGTCTTCAGGAAGTGCATTGTTGGGGTGGCTGTGCTTGGGGAAGGTAGTGGCGTGTTGGGAGCAGGTTGGCTGTAGTGGTTCAGTGGGGGATGTGAAAGTGTTGGGATAGCAACATGTGGGGCAGTGTTACTGCTGATGTTTTTTTTGTGATTTCTCCTTTCCTTCCCAAGTGAGCTCTGATGCCTATTGTGTTCCACTGAATTTCCCTTCCTGCCCAAGTCTCTTTTCCTTATGTATTATGCCAGTGTTGGTTGTGATTTTTTTCTTTTTTTTTAGTTTTGGTATATTTGTCATCTTTATGTCAATACATAATTTTTTTACATTTTGGATGATTTGTAAAATTGCATATTTCTTGGGAATCTCAGGAGCTCTCGAAGTCCAGATGTCATTTGAGGAGGTAGCTCTGGGCACTTGAGCACTGTCAGGACTTAAAGCAGTTTACTTGTCTCAAAATACTGTCAAAGAGGGAAGTTCCCATAAGATAAGCCACCACAACAGGCACAGATGGCAAACAGGAAGGCGTTAATTCCAGGCCTAAATGGAGGTTTGGAATTAGCACACCAGACAAAATTCCACTGGACTGTGGTAACTCCTCCAGTTTATATACTGGGCATGATGTTCTGTGGTATGAAATATCCCTTTGGCCAGTTTGGGTCACCTGCCCTGGCCATGCTCCCTCACAGCTTTTTGTGCACCTGCCCACTGGCAGAGCATGAGACACTGAAAAGCCCTTGAATCAGGGTAAGCACCACTTAGCAACAACCAAACCATCAATGTATTATCAACACTATTCTTATATTAAATCCAAAGCACAGCACTGTACCAGCTACTAAGAAAAAATTAACTGTATCCCAGATGAAACCAGGACAGTATCTACCCCTTATTCCATACCATTTGCATCATGCCAGGTCCCACACTTCCCAATATCCCATCACCTTTCCTATTTTTTGATAGCTATACAGACAGATATCATTCCCTTAGTCTATGGAGCATCCCTATAAAAGTCCATTGAGATAATTTAGTCCATGACTTTGGGGTCCATCTGTCCTAACAGTCTTTCAGGCAGGAAAGATGGTGGATGGTGTTGGATTGTTGCATGTTGAAGCTAGTTCTGATTCCATCACCACTGCACTTGTTCTGGTTTATGAAAGTTCATTCTTTACTAATGTGCAAATCAGAGGGAAGTCAGGTTCGTATTTCCAGAATGGATGTGGCAAAGATGGATGTCATAACATGCTCAGCGTGATGATGCATGTAGCTGCCACAGAGGTGATAATACACAGTGTTATATAGTTATTAACACCATACAGTTTAATTAATTGGCAATTCTCACCCCAAATCAAATTCCCTTGAGGCACACACAGACTTCCCCATCCTCCCATATTACCCACCAAGCGCACCCAGGTCCTTGAGTGAAAGCAATCCCATGGATGGGTTTGCCTTTGCCTGAGGTAGGGATAAGCCAGAATTTTCCTCAGCTTATTTTTAATGTGTGCTACAGGAACTTTGTCCCCTTCTACAATACGTAAAAGTTTTGATTGGGAAGGGCCAGCCTGATTGGAAAATCCTCTGGTGTTGACTAACCAGGCTGGTTTTTGCTAAATGTGTATCTCAGTGTTTGAAAGTCCCACCACCCATTGCTCTTGGTGTGGTCTTTAACAGTCTGTTACATTGCTCAATCTTTCCAGAGGCTGGTACATGATAGGGAATGTGATACATCCACTCAATGGCATGTTCTTTGGCCCAGGTGTCTATGAGGTTGTTTTGGAAATGAGTTTCATTGTCTGATTAAATTCTTTCTGGAGTAACGTGTCCCCATTAGATGTGCTTTCCAAGGCCCAGGATAGTGTTCTGAGCAGTGCCATGGGGCACAGGGTATGTTTCCAGCTGTCTTGTGGTTGCTTCCACAATTGGAAGCACATGGCGCTTGCCTTGGTGGGTTTTTGGGAGCATGATAAAGTCAATCTGCCAGACCACCCCATATTTATATTTCAGCCATCACCCTCCATAGCAAAGAGGCTTTAACTGCTTGGCCTGCTTAATTGCAGCATGTTTAACATACCTGGATAACCTGTGCGATAGTGTCCAGAGTCAAGTCCACCCCTTGGTCACAAGCCCATCAATATGTTGCATCTCTTCCTTGATAGCCTGAGGTGTCATGGGCCCACTGAGCTAGAAATCATTCACCCTTATGTTGCCAATGGAGATCCACCTGAGCCACTTCAATCCCAGCAGCCCGATCCACCTGCTGGTTGTTCCGATGTTCTTCAGTGGCTTGACTCTTGGGTTCATGAGCATCTACATGATGTACCTTCACAACCAGGTTCTCCACCTGGGCAGCAATATCTTTCCATAATGCAGCAGCCCAGATGGGTTTGCCCCTGTGCTGCCAGTTGTTGCTTCCATTGCTGCAACCACCCCTACAGGGCATTTGCCACCATCCATGAATCAGTATAGAGACAAAGTATTGGCCATTTCTCTTGTTCAGCAGTGTTTAAGGCCAGCTGGATGGCTTTCACCTCTGCAAACTGATGGCAGGATCCATCAATAAGGAAGGCATATTGCTTCTCACTTTCTTGTTATTTATTATATAGTGGGGCCTCTTCAGCACATGTCACCTCCTCCTCTGGTGACATTCTGAAACCTTTGCCTTCTGGCCAGTTCATGATCACTTCCAAGATTCCTGGATGACTGGGGTTCCCTATTGGAGCTTGTTGTATGATCAGTGTGACCCACTTACTCCATGTAGCATCAGTTGCATGATGTACAGAGGAGACCCCTCCTTTGAACATCCAGCCCGGCACTGGCAGTTGGGGTGCCAGGAGGAGCTGTGCTTCAGTGCCAATCACTTCCAAAGTGGCTTGGACCCTTTGATAAGCTGCCACTATCTCCTTTTCAGTTGGAGTATAGAGGGCTTCAGATCCCCAACTCCAAAACCCCAGGTGTCCCCTGGTGCTTTCTGCCAGAGGCTCCAGGAAGGATCATTCTCCCCAGCTGCGGTGTAGAGCACATTTTTTACATCTTGCCCTGTCCTGACCGGCCCGAGGGGCTACAGCATGAATTGTCTCCTCTTTGATTTGCTCAAAGGCTTTTCATTGCTCAGGGCCCCATTTGAAAACATTATTTTTCAGGGTCACTTGGTAGAGAGAGCTTATTATATTTTGGAATGTACATTCTCCAAAAGCCTACAGTGCCTACAAAAGCTTGTGTTTCTTGTGAGTTGGTGGAGACATTGCTGTTTTGTTGATCACATCCACTGGTATCTGGCAACATCCATCTTGCCATTTTATTCCTAAAACCTGGATCTCTTGGGCAGGTCCCTTGACCTTACTTTGCTACATTGCCCCACAGAACGATATCATCAATGTATTACAGGTGTTCCAGAGCTTCACCCCGTTCCAGTGCAGTCTGGATCACTCCATGGCAGATGGTAGGGCTGTGTGCCCACCCCTGGGGCAGTTGATTCCAGGTGTACTGGATGCCACTACAAGTGAAAGCAAACTGTGACCTACACTCTGCTGCCAGAGGGATTGAGAAAAACACATTAGCAATATCAGTTGTGGCACCACTTGGCTGCCTTTGACTCCAGCTCCTATTGCTCCAACATGTCCAGCATAGCAGCACTTAGTGGTGTGACTTCATTCAGGCCACAATAATCCACTGTCAGTCTCCATTCTCCATTAGACTTTCACACTGGCCATATGGAGTTATTAAAGGGTGAGTGGGTCCTGCTGATCATTCCTTGGGTCTCCAGTCAATGAGTCAGCTTATGGATGGGAATCAGGGAGTCTCAGTGTGATATTGCTGCTGGTACACTCTTGGCACCTTCTGTTCTTCAATCTTCAGCAACCCCACAACTAGAGTCCTCCGAGAGACCGGGCAAGGTAGGCAGCTAATAACTTTCCTCTGTCTCTAGGGCAGCTGTACAGAAAGCCAACCAATACCCTTCTGGGTCCTTGGAATACCCTCTCCTGAGATAGTCTATGCCAAGGATGCACAGAGCCTTTGGGCCAGTCACAGTGGGGTGCTTTTGCCATTCATTTCCAGTCAGGCTGATTTCAGCCTCCAATATAGTCAGCTCTTGGGATCCCCCTTTCAGTCCAGAAATACAAATGGGTTTTGCCTCTTTATAGAATCATAGAATATCCCAAGTTGGAAGGGAGCCACAAGGATCATCAAACTCCAACTCCTGGCCCTGCACAGGACAACCCCAAGAGTCACACCATGTGCCTGAGAGCATTGTCCAAACATTTCTTGAACTCTGGCAGGCATGGTACTGTGATCACTTCCCTGGGGAGCCTGTTCCAGTGCTCAGCCACCGTGATACATGAAGGGACGAGACCCACCAGCAGAGACTTATTCGGAAGCATCAGTATATATATCTTTACTCCTAAGAGCTTTTTTTTGGTTACAGCTTACAAGCATAATCACAGTTCTACAATAAATCTGTCCTCTTGACATTTTCCACTGTTCTTTCCAAAGCCATGGTAAAGGAGCATGAAGAGTGTACAGTTTTATGTTGAAGTAGAGACTCGTTTGTCCAGTTCTGTCTCAGGTACACGCTGTCCAGAGATATGCTGCTGCTGCTGCAGGCGCTGCTGTTGCTCTCTGTTTAACTCTTTCCTGACACCAACACCTGTTATCCCAACAAACTACCCTCTGGGTGAAGAACCTTTTCCTAATATGCAATCTAAACCTCCCCTGACACAGCTTCATGCCATTCCCTCAGGTCCTGTCACTGGTCACCAGAGAGGAGAGATCAGTGCCTGCCCCTTGTGAGGAAGCTGTATAATATGGTCCCCCGTCAGTCTCCTCCAGGCTAAACAGACCAAGTGACCTCAGCCACTCCTCATACAACTTCCTCTCAAGGTCCTTCACTATCTTCACAGCCTTCCTTTGGATGCTCTATAATAGCTTTATATCTTTCTTATACTGTGGTGCCCAAAAATGTACACAGTACTCAAGATGAGGCCACACCAGTGCAGAGTAGAACAAGACAATCACCTCCTCTGACTGGCTGGCGATGCCTTGCCTGATGCCCCTCAGGACACAGTTGGCCCTCCTGCCTGCTAGGGCACACTGTTGACTCATATTCAACTTACCATAGCTTGATGATATTAGGGTACACTGTCCACTGGTATCTACTAGAGGCTTATATTCTTGTGGATCTGACATTCCAGGCCATTGTATCCACATAGTCTAGTAAACCCAGTTGTCCCTCTCTTCTACCTGGCTAGAGGCAGGGCCTCTTTAATACTGATTACAGGATTCTCCATTTAGTTCTTGTAGAAATGGATTAGAACTTGGTTCCATTGAATTAGTAGTGAAATCAGCCCTTCCATTCTGCCTGGGAATCTGCTCACTGGAGCAGCAACTTTCCTGGATGAACCCAGGACTGGGTTGTGATTGTTTTTCCCTGCAATTCCTGCACCTGTGCCTCTAGAGTCAAAGTAGGTTTTCCATCCCACTTCCTCATGCCTTCTCCGTGGTCTCACAAGTAAAAGCACAGGGTATCCCATGGTGTGTACCTGTCATTGTTGAGATGGTCACAATACAAAGCAACACTCCATTTTCAGAAGGCTTCAAACCTGTTTTTATTATAGCATGCATGCTTTTTATACATTCTTACAAAACTCTTTACACTTTACTAATTGGTCAGGAAAGAAAAACAAAGTGCTTATTGGACTAGACAGTTGCAGGTTTCTCTTATTTATCCTTCTCTCTTTCTTGGTTTCTATGTCAACGACCTTGGTAGGAAATTCTTTCAGGGGTAAACAAGGATCCTCTTATCAAACTTCTCTTTGGCTCACAGAAGTCACTGTAAAACCTCTTCCACAATTCCCCCTTTTTTTGTATTTGAACCATAAACACAACTCCTAAGGACTTTTTCAGGGCCCTTGCAAAAATCCAAGCAGACAGGGGAGACACAAAACAATGATGACAACTGCCAGCAAAATTAAGAGTCCACCTTCCAACAATACCCCAAGTCATTCAGCAATATCCCATCTTAAAAGGAAACCACTCAACCATTTCCATCCTTCATTCACCCGCAAATTACTAACTCCTTCCTTCAAATCCAAAACTCCCATGAACTGATCCACCATGATCTAACAAGCCCATACAACACATACCCTCAAAATCCTGATGTTCATAACCATGCACCAACAATAAAGATGTACCAACAAGACACATAGAAAATGAATTTTCAAATGCTGTTACTGACCCCGCAGTCCCTTAATGACACATTTATGGCAGGATGACACTTTCACTTTTAGTTGAATAGATTTTTCTCCACACAGAATTAGAGACCAAGTCATCTGCCTAGTCACCACTTAGTAGCATCCACTTAACTTTACAACTGGTTGCTGCTATCATAATGGGCAACTAACCTAGTTGTTCAAAGTGTGGAACCTTAACTACTAACTCAACACCCCTATGCAAAGTGCAAAGGCAACACTTCTCCCCTAGGTACATTAAATTCCCCTATTTTGGGACTGTCAGTGCCATGCAAAGGGAAATGGTACAAGACACGTTACTCAGCACTACCAACCTCTCTGTAGAAAAATACAAAGAACTAAAGTAAAAGTAACATCCACCAATTTAAATTCGAGTTTTCAGCATGAGTCAATATCCCCATTTGCTCTGCCTTGAATTATCTTCACAGCATGTTCTTTGAGGGTCTATGCTTCAATCCACCTAGTGGCCAGGGTCACCCACTCATTCTACTTCAGCTGTGAAACCACCCATCCTATTCCTTCCTATATACTCCAGATAAGACTTAGCACAATGAGCAAAAACCCAATGAGGACCATTCTCTGTCAGAACACACATGTCCCTTCCTTCATGTTATTAATTCCACTGAGCCAGTCCACCTTCCAGTAAGCAAATCTTTAACCCATACCTTAATATTTTTATGAACATTTTACTATTTAGAATTCAAAGAAGAAAAATGATAGAATATAGGAGACAATTGTAAATCAGGTAAAGGACGTAAAAAGTTTAACACATAAACAGCTTTATCTAATCTCAGTTAAGGTAACTCCCTATACATTCCCCCTTTTTATCTTTAAACCTGGTGCTTCAAAACACCATGAGCGTGTTCAAAAATTGCTTGGCCTGTTGAAATATGGGGAATGATCAAAACCCCAGGGATGGAAAAACGTCTGCAGTTTTTGTGAAACATATGCCAGGCCATTATTCATCTTTATATGTGATGAAACACCTAAAATAGAAAAGGCATGACAAAAATGACAAATAGCATCCCAAGCTGCTTCACCTGCCAATGCTAATGCAGCCATGACATGAGAAAAGATGTCAATTGTAGCATAAGCAGACTTTAAATGGCCAAACTCAGGCATTTTTATAACATCTGGGAGTAGGTCTCTAGGGTTGGTACCATAATATTATGAAATATAAGTCATATGCCAATCAGGACAAGAAGAAATAATTGACTTTGCTTCACTTTGTGACAACTTAAATTATTGTCATGGTGCCTAAGCACCTTGGTGAAAAAATTGATGAGATAACACGTTAGGTACCATTTTTACTGCCAAAGCAGCCACAAGGGAATCCACATCGACCAATTAAGGAGACCCTTGTTGAATCATAAATTCATATTCCCAATGATCATCCTTTTTCCAGGCTACAGCTGCTTTTCCAGTTTTCCCTGATCTACCTGTAAAAACTGTTATACCTTCCACTGGAAAACAAGAACAAAATTTTTTCCCTTAAAAAGGAATGTCCCTAGTCAAAGTCAAAATAGGATGAGAAGGTAAATGTTATGTTATTTAACCTGTAAAATAAGATAAAGCAGATTGCAATTCATGATTATTTTGAAAACCCCATTCAAAATACTATTGTTATACAGATATCACAATAGTTACAGGATCATGGCCTAAGATTTTATGACAACATTTGCGACCCTTGATAATGATATCTGCAAAAAGCTCATAAAGTCCTGGAGCTGTTTTTCGGGATCTGAAAGATAAAAATATCCATTCTAAAGTATGCAATTTATCTTCCCAGTCATCATTCCATTGACACAATATTCCACATGGTATTTTTGTTCTTTCAAAATAAATAATTACACACCAACAAAAGTATTTATCCTGTTAACAAGTTTGCATGTCAAAGCTAATTCAACTTCTTCCATGACCTTTTTTTCTTTTACTGCATCAATCAAATATCTCTCATCAGTAGAAGAAGTAATCCCTGACAATAATTCAAACAAAGGTTGCATTTGATAATTAGTTATCCCTAAGTATGACCTAATCCAACCTATTGCATCAACCAATTTTTATACATCAGTAACAGTTTTAACTTCAATATCTAATTTTACAAGTTGAGACATAATCTGAGTATTGGTTATTATCAAGCCCAAATATTTCCAAGGCATCTATTTTCATACTTTCTCTGGGGCAATAACTAAACCCAAAAGTTTTCAAATTTGTTACAGCACCTTGTTCAAGATCTGACAAATGTTGTTTATTATCAGAAGCCAACAAGATATCATCCATGTAATGATAGCAATAGCAATTACTAAATTGCTCTCGCACCTTTGATAAGGCCTGTGCCACAAATCATTAGAACTTTCCATTGATATATTTTATTAGGTTCAGCATGATTTAAAGAGGGCACAGTAAAAGCAAAATTTTCCTTATCTTGTTCAGCCAATGGAGTGGTTAAAACCTAATCTTTTAAATCAATTATAATTATCTCCCATCCCTGTGGAATCATTGTGGGTGTTGGAAGACCTGATTCTAAAGGTCCCATTATGGCCATTACAGCATTTATCTGCCGTAGATGATGCAAAAGTCTCCATTTTCCTGATTTCTTTTTTATCACAAAAACAGGGGCATTCCATGAGCTAAATGACTATTCAATATGTCCAGCTTACAGCTGTTCTGCTACTAATGCTTGCAGGGCAGTAAGCTTTTCAATAGGAAGGGGCCACTGGTCAATCCAGACAGGTTTATCTGTCAACCATGTCAAGGTTACAAGTGGACATTTAAGACCTTGCATCACAGTGGTCCCTACTAAAATTCCGTAGTAATTTTAATACCCCATTGAGATAAACAATTTCATCCCCATAAATTATATGAGGCATTGGTAACATAAGGCCTGATGTTAGCTTGTTGGCCATCAGCATTTTTTACATTAATCAGAATAGCAGACAGACCACCTGTAGTCGAGCCACCCAGTCCAATGAGTCCAAAACCTGCTTGAGTGAGAGGCCATGATTGAGGCCAAAAAAGGTTGTGAAGTTATAATTACATCTGCTCCCATGTTAATCAAACCTGTTATTATGGTGTCCAGATGATGTCCCTTAGCTGTAATAATGCATTCCTTTACCGGGCATTGATCTGTCACTTTTTGAGTCCAAAATACTTGAGGTGTTCCTGTAGATCCAAGACCTCTTGTACCACGACTCCAATTTACTGCAATTGGAACATAACTCACAAAAAGAACAAGTTGAACAACACAAATTCCTTTTTGAATAGCAACAGGGGGTTCACTAACAGATACCATAGCATAAATTTGTCCCACATAATCAGAATCAATAATGCCTAAATGTACATTAATACCTTAAATAATATACAAATATCAAATACAATAGATCACACACATTGATGATATAGGTTTTTAAACTAAGCATTTCATTATTACAATATTCAGTAATGTTCCTTTTAGATTTGTCGCCTGTTTTTTATCAGACTCTAGAATCTAAAGATAGTTTCTTATTACATTTCTAAACTTGTCAACACATCGAAACTTGCTGACAGTAGACTAAGTACTGCTTTTAAGCAAATATCTCTAGCTATAGGAAAGTCCTCTCTATAATTTCAGGCTATCTCTTTACTTCATTAAGTTAGGTATTGTTATAAATAGAGGCGAATAATTTGTTCAGCCTTTCGAGGGTCAATAAGAAATTTATTGATTACAGCAAGCGATGGCAAGCAAACAGCGCTGGGTGCAGCCGGGGAGTCCCCGCTCCGCAAACGGCGCACCCCGTTTCCCCCTCCCCAGAGTCTTTTTATACTCTCTTCCTTCCGTGTCCGCGGTATCTGTGGATGTACTCTGCGCTTGCGCCCTCTGTTGCTAGGGGGTCGTCTTCTACTCTCTGTTGGTCGCTGGAGGAAGGTTCCTCTCTTCTTCCTCGATGAAAGTCCACGACCCTGTAATGGTCTTTTCCATATAAGGTTATATGTTATATGCATCTCAGCTCAAATCCTGTTACCTACACAAGGCTTCCCCTTTGGCTTCCTGTTATTTACACAAGGCTTTCCCCTTTTTGTCCTGATGAACAAAGAGTCTTTTCTAACTTATCACAATCCCCCCTTTTCTTTTTCTTTATTTTGTTCATCAAACCTTTTTAATTCTTGTAAGCTAAGGGCTAAGGTTTCATTAGGCTCAGGATCCTCCGGTATGGGTTCATATTTGGCCCTTATCAACATGAGGTGAGCAGCCTCTAATCTCCCCTTTACTATGTCTATGACCTTATTAAAAATACACGGGCCGAAGGTTAGTCCCAAAATCAGTAAAATTAGGGGCCCTGCAATTGTGGACAATAGGGTAGTCAGCTACGGGGAACTGTTGAACCAGGTTTCATACCAACTTTGTTGGGCTTCTCTTTCCCTTTTTCGTTTCTCTAATCCTTCCCTTAGTTTTGTCATTGTATCCCTGACTACCCCTGTGTGATCTGCATAGATACAGCACTCCTCTCTGAGCGCTGCACATAGCCCCCCTTGCTGTAGGAGCAGGAGGTCCAATCCTCTCCTATTTTGCAAAACCACTTCAGATAGGGATCTCACCGATTTCTCTAAGGCTGATATCGATTGCTCTATTCGCTCTAAGTCCTCATCTACTGCTACTCTTAGTGAAATTCTTTTGTTTGTTTTACTAAGGAGGCCACTCCCGTGCTTACAGCCGCTCCCTCCATGAGCATTAAAGCAGCTACTGTAAGTGTAGTAAAAGGTTCTCGTTTTTCTAGATGGTGTGCTGGGGTAGTTTGTAGGTTATATACATAGTTTTGGGGATGATAGATAATTTTTGGGATTATGATGACTTGTATGCAGTAATCTGAGGTCTCATCAAAAATTTCCAGGGAGATGCAGGGTGTGAGTCCTCCTTTTGCACAGATCCACTTTGTGTTTTTAGCCGGGAGTAACCACTTGGCTGGCTTATCCTCTCGTTTTGCTGTAGTTATTATTTCGCACAGGAATTCCATGTGCTGGGGCACTTGGCCAATGCATCTCCCCTTCCCTGTTACTGAGGCCAATGTGATTCCTTGCCCCCGCGAATCTTTCCAATTACATGAAGGGGGGTTACTGCCATTTGCACGTCTCGCCTTTTCTGATATTCCAATAGCTTCATAAAATGGGGGTTTAACATCAAAACAAAGCCAACAATGCTCTGTAAGCCGGGGGTTAGTTACATTCAAGACTCGGTATGCTCTTTCTACCAGCTTCCAAAGGGTGTTAAATCGAGAATCCTCGCTAGGGGGTGCTATTGTCTGGGTAACAACCGTTGAGTTTTCTGTTCCTGCATTACTCTGATTACTGATTATTTCAACATAACTTGGCTCTCTATCTTTAGTTATTGCCGGGTTAGGGCCTACTGGTCGGGTATCTGGTGAGATCGGCTCCTTCTTTATGGTGAACATGTTGCCTCTGTCCTTACCGGGTTCCACGTACCGAAAACCCCACGTCTGTCCCACTGTCCATCCTGGATCTGATGGTTTAGTTACATTTAGATACACAAATTGACAATTCCCCTGATTGACTATGCCGCCTGACCAGTCTTTCTGTGGAGCTTTACAGCCGTAGGGTCCCCAAGAAACAGTAAGCCATTGATCTCCTTCTACTGACCAATCTGATGCTATTGTTTCACAGCCCCAATGCCCACAGAAGTACTCCCCGGGATAATTGCAATATCCCTTTCCTGGATTTGATGCTGGACACATATAGAAACCTATTTTATTTAGACATGGTTCGATGGGGGCCAATGTGCATAGTGACGATGTAAAACTAGGAGATCGGGATGAAATCCGAGTTTGAATTTCCTTCCCATCTACTCGGGTTAGTATCCATTTAAAGGGTTGATGTGAAAATTGAGAATATCCTCCTGGCAATAACATAATCAGAGTTACTATAATGATAACTTGCCAAGGAGGATGGAGTCCTGTTTTTGCACTTAACTCATAATTCCCTACCATTCCCCTTTTAGCTTGTTGCCCTTTGTGTCTGCCCAGGGTGGTTGAGTCGGTACCTTTGGGGAGATTATCAATACCCAGTCGGGAGTATTTCTGTATTATTCCACTTGGGATTGGGAAGAGCCTGGTTCTTTCCCCTCTGCCTCACCCGCCGACTCGGGTGCTTCGAGCCGCGGGGATTACCATCTTCTCGGCAGCAGCGGTACTCTCCAGCGCATCCATTCCCTTTTCCCCTTCTAGCTTTATACTGCTCCCAGTTCTTATCCTTGACCGGGGATAAGTCACATGGGACTTCTCTCAGTTTTTTCCGACAACACCGGTTTACAATATGGGCAACAAAGGGGGCAGGTTCATTCAGGTGGAAACAAGAGTTCTCAGGGTTAAGCCCTTCTCTGTAAACCTTCCACCTCCCTTGGATTTGAGCCTCACCCACTTATTCTTCAATTCCCTTAACTCTAATATGATTCTTGTTAATCCTCGCTTTAGCTCGTAGCGGCTGGAGCAGATCCCAGTAGGTGGCTTTCCTTTGCAACAATGGACCCACCACTGTTCTTGGCAAGTTTTACAAACAGGGTACATAAAAGAATAACATTTTTTTACATACTATTCTATAATCATCAGCCAAGGGGTAAGTGTCTCCTTTCTGTTCCCCTTCTTGGTCTATTTGGATTACCCACACTGAGTCCGTTAGTCCTTCTTCAAGGTGACCTTCAGGTTTCCGGGTTGGCTCGTTACTTTCCAATGGTCAGCCATAGTGATCGGTCCTTTAACTCGGCTTGTGTGGGTCCATCCCTTCTCGGCGGTCCGAATTGCAGTCTCTGTGGTGAGTAAAACAACGAAGGGGCCTTCCTAACAAGGTGTTAAAGAATTTTCTTTCCATGATTTAATGAGTACTCTATCTCCAGGTTTAATCTTGTGTATTGTCAGGTCTAACGGAGGTCTCTGAGTTAACAGCCCCTTTTCCCTCAATTCTCTCCTTCTGTTCATAATTTGCACAATATAGGTATTGATCTGAGAATCTTTCAAACAAGGGTGATCTACAGGGGCTTCCATGTCATAGGGCATTCCGAATAGCATTTCAAAAGGGGATATCCCCACATCAGTGCGGGGTTGGGTGCGGATATTTAATAGAGCCAAGGGCAAACACTTGACCCAAGACATCTTTGTCTCTAGCATTAATTTAGTTAACTGTTTCTTGATTTCCCCATTCATTCACTCCACTCTCCCGGAACTTTGCGGGTGCCATGGGGTATGGTACTTCCACTGGGCCCCGAGGGCGGTGAGAACATCTTTTGCTATTTTTGAAGTGAAGTGGGGGCCTCTATCAGAATCTAAGATCTCTATCATCCCATATCTAGGTATGATTTGTTCTAAAAGTATCTTAACTACCGCATGAGATGTTGCTTTGGCGGTGGGGAATGCTTCTACATAGTGTGTCAAGTGATCAGTTAATACCAACAAGTACTTGTATCTCCCTATTTTGGGTAGTTCAGTAAAGTCCACTTGTATATGAGAGAAAGGTCTTTGTGCTAACTCTCTCCCACCCATTGGTCTCTCTCTTTGTTGCTGCTTGTTTACCTTTTGACAGGTCAGGCAGCGTTGGGTTACCTGTTTAGCCAGAGTATAGATCCCTATACACATGTATTTGATAGCAAACTGATCGACTAAGGCCTGGGTGCCCCAATGGGTTTTATCATGTATAGCCTGCAGGATTCTCATGGCTACTCCTTTCGGGAGTACTTCTCGACCATCGGGTTATACCCACTTGCCTTCCTCTTTTTCCCGTATTCCCATTTGGTCTAATTTTTCTTTTTCTTGTACTGTGAATGTTAATAAATATTTCTTTGAGCCATGATACCAGCAATGTTTCTTTTGGGGGTTACCACAAACACATCTGATGGAATAATTTCCAAATGTTTTCCAACCTGACCAACGTGGTGTTGTTCCTAAATCATCCCCACAAGTGGAGCAATCCTCCCTTTGTGTAACTTCAATCTTATGTTTTAAAGTCAGTAGCGCAGCTTTCTTGGCCTCTTGATTAGCTAAATTGTTTCCCCTAATGGAGGCTCCTATTCCTGTTTGATGGCCACGGACATGCACAACTGCTATATTTTCTGGATATCTGAGGGCTTGTAAAACTCGTCGGATTAGCTCCTCATGTATTAACCCCTTTCCTTGTGAGTTAATTAATCCTCTCTCTTCCCAAATTTTACCAAAAGTGTGTACTACCCCATAAGCATATTTAGAGTCAGTGTAGATGGTTCCGGATTTTTCTTTTAACAATTCTAATGCTCTGAGTACTGCATATAGTTCACATGCTTGTGCTGACCAGCTAGGGCTAAGGGGGCCAGATTTTATTATCCTGAAGGTTTTTCCATCCACCACAGCGTATCCGGATTTCCTCTTCCCCTCAACAACCCGGGAGGATCCATCCACATATAACTGGGCCCCTGAGGCTAGTTCTTCTTCTTCTAAATCTGGTTGTATTTTGGTTTGTTCGTCAATTTGTTGGAGGCAATCATGTGCCAGTTCAGTAGTTGGTTCCCCATATAGGAATTGAGCAGGATTTTGTAAACCGGTAGTTTCTATAGTCAATTTAGGGGATGATATTAGGATGCCCTCATATTTTAGCAGCCTGGCATCTGTTATCCATTTTTCAGCTTTTTGTTGCAAGACTCCCCGGATGTTATGAGGGGATAAGACCCGCAGCTCACTTCCAAAGGTTATTTTCCCTGCTTCTTCTACTAAGAGCGCAGCAGCTACTATTACTTGTAAGCAGGTGGGCCACCCTCTACTAACGGGGTCTAAAAGTTTTGAGAGATACGCCACTGGTTTTTTGTTCCCGGCCCAGTCCTGGGCCAGCACCCCATATGCAGTTCCCTCTTCCACATTAATAAATAGGAAGAATGGTCTTTTTAGGTCAGGGAGACTGAGGACTGGTACATTCACCAATTCAACCTTTAGGGCCTTTAGTCGGTCCTCATCTTCAGGTGTCCACTTGAGTAATCCTTTTTGAGTTAATTTTTCATACAGGAATTTAACTTTCCCACTAAAGTTCACTATCCACTGTCGACAGTATCCAAAAAGTCCTAACAACTGCCGTATCTGTCTCTTATTCTGTGGGGCTTGTAATGAGAGTATACCTTGGACCCTTTCAGCATCCAATTTCTTAGTTCCTTTGGTTAACTTATGTCCCAAGTATTTAACTTCTTCCTCTACAAACTGTAGCTTAGACTTTGAAACCTTAAGTCCCTTCAAACTCAGGAAGTTTAGTAGCTTTATGCTTTCCTTTCTTACTATCTCCTCCTCCTTGCCTGCGATCAATAAATCATCTACATATTGTACTAAAGTTGTTCCTTCACCTAAAGAATAATCTGCCAGTATTTGTTCTAATGCTTGTCCAAATAAATTAGGCGATTCTGTAAACCCCTGAGGGAGGACAGTCCATCTTAATTGTTGTTTTCGATCAGGGTCTTCCCATTCAAAGGCAAAATAATCTCTGGAGGCTTCTTTAAGAGGGCAGGCCCAGAAGGCGTCTTTTAAGTCTATTACACTGTACCATTTATTTTCAGGGCCTAATTGACTTAAAAGTGTATATGGGTTAGCTACTACGGGAAATCTCTCAACAGTTCTTTTATTAATTTCTCTTAAGTCATGAACTAGCCTGTAACTACCATTCGGTTTCTTTACAGGTAAGATGGGTGTGTTAAAAGGAGACATGCATGGTTCGAGGAGACCTTGTTTTAAGTCTCTCAATTTCGGGTTTTAACCCTTGCCTCCCTTCTTTAGACAGAGGGTATTGCTTTATTCTCATGGGTCTTTCAGGGTCCCGGATGGTTACTTCAAAAGGTTCAATATTCAACTTTCCTACAGTATCGGGGGTGTGCCACACTTCCGGATTGATTTCAGCTTCATCCACGGTCCTTAGGGGACACAGTTTTATGCTCAATTTCTCTTCTATTACTTCCACTCCTATTCCTAATTCAATCATCAAGTCCCATCCAAGTAGATTATAATCCACCTCGGGAACTAATAAAAAGGATCCCACCCCCACTTTAGAATCAGTCTCCAAAAGGACATCTTTTATCACAGGTACTCCAAAAGGCTCCCCTTTTGCCCCAATTACCTGTACTGTGTCAGATGAAATTTTACACCCCCGGGGAAGGGTCTGGACGGTTGATCTTTCCGCCCCCGAGTCCACAAGGAACTCGTATTCTTGCTGCTGGGGACCTATCTTTAGCTTTACCAGGGGCTCCGTTCTTTCTCTTGTCCCCAGCAGATAGAGCCCCTGACACTCCTAGTCTTCCTGAAACTGTTTTTCATCAGCTATCCTTTGTCGGCATTCCCGCCTAATGTGACCCCTCCTCCCACAGTAAAAGCAGGCAATTCCTCTCTCCTCCTTCCTCTTATCAATCTCATCAGTCCGCTTTGGAATTCGCTTATTTTCCCGCACGGCTGCCCCCTTCTGTAAAGGGGGGGCAGTTTTCTGCCCTTCCTGAACTGCCGCTACCATCATCCTAACTTGCTTTTTATGAGTTTCATCCTCCCTCCTTACATAAACTTTCTGCGCCTCTCGCAATAATTCATCCAATCCTCTTCCTTGCCAATCCTTCAATTTTTCTAACTTCTTCCAAATGTCCACCCATGAGTTTGCTACAAACTGTGTTTTTAGCAAGGCCTCCCCTACTGGGGTATCAGGGTCCACTCCAGAATATAACTGAAAGATTTTTCTCAACCTTTCCAACCATTCTGTGGGGTCTTCGTCCTTTTTTTGCTGTTCTCGAAAAGCCCTGTGAATATTCTGTCCTCGAGGGACAGATCTTCTTATTCCTTGTATTATAATGTTCCGCAAATCTGCCATATGGGCTCTGTGTTGCGGATCCTGGTTGTTCCAGTCAGGGCGTTGCATAGGCCACTTGGTGTCTGCGAGGGGCCCTTATTGGTGTTCATCATCCCATATTCTCATCCCTACATCTCTAATTATCCTCCTTTCCTCTGAGGTAAATAATATACCTAAAATAGATTGTATCTCATCCCAGGTATAAACGTTCAGACCCAGAAATTGGTCTAATCTTTCGGCAACTCCAAGGGGGTCCTCTAAGAGATGTCCCATTTCCTTTTTGAACTCCCTCACATCTCCTGAGTTCAAGGGTACAGACACATATCCAACTCCTAAGATTTGAGCAGGTTGCCCCGGTTGCCCTGCATTAGGGTTAGGGACCATCCC
This sequence comes from Vidua chalybeata, assembly GCF_026979565.1. Taxonomy (NCBI): domain Eukaryota; kingdom Metazoa; phylum Chordata; class Aves; order Passeriformes; family Viduidae; genus Vidua; species Vidua chalybeata. The sequence continues at coordinate 357,979 of NW_026530341.1, forward strand.
CATTCCTGCTTCTCGGAGTGGGAACAATCCCATTTCCTCCCGCCTTTTCCTAGTCTGGCTTCTAGTTACCTGCTGGTTATTTCCCTGGAGCTCAGCGTTCAACCCATCCCCCTCTGAGTCATCTTTTGCCGAGTCGTTTTGTGCCGGGGCAGAGGGGTCAGGATGTTGTGGTGAATGTGGAGGCAGGGGAGGGTAAAGGTTCCGGGGAGGAGAACGGGGGGGAGGGGTTGGTGGTAGAGGAGGTGATGGAGGGGGAGGAGGTATGTAGGGTGGAGGGGTGGAATCGGGTAGGCCTGTATCCTCCTTCACTCTTTTCTTTTTCTCCCTAGTACTAAGGGCAAACAGCTTAGTGCGAGTTTCCCCCATTATCCAGAGGGAGGCATACTCGCTCTCCTCTAAGTTAAAGGGCTCTTTAGAATTCACGTAAATATTTAAAGCCTGACATATCCAATCCTCAAATGAGCCAAACACTGGCCAGTACAAATTGTCTCCTCTTATTTGTTTCCCTCCCCACACCTCTATGCAGTAGTGCACCATTTTCACCTTGTCCTTTCCTTTCCTGGTGGGGAAGGCGTCCCAACGTTTAATCATTAGTCCTAATGGGCTATCTGGAGGAATTTGGGGAAGCTTTACAGGGTTTCTCCCACCCATGGGACCAGAGGGCTTGCTTTTCCTCTGTCCCATCTTCCGGAGTGCCTTCACACACACACCTCTACGCTTCCCTCAATTCGTGGCCCAGCCCATCGCCGGGTGTGGGAAACGCACTACTATGAGGTCCACACTAACGTCGTCTCACAGAGACGTCTCATTCATCACACTCTGGGATCCCAACCCCAACCGAGCGGGCTCCGTCCCCTTTGAACAGAGCAACCTCAGTAGCCCCGAAGGACCACTGAAAGGTACTTACACAGTCCTGTGTCTTCGCCCGGGACTTCGTGCACAAAGATTAAGGGGTTGCCGGCTATTCTTTGCTTGCCACCGAATTTGGGTTCGTCGGTAAGGGTCCCAGGAGGAGGACTCCTGAGCGGGGCTCGCTGCCAAGGCAATAAGAAATTTATTGATTACAGCAAGCGATGGCAACCAAACAGTGCTGGGTGCAGCCGGGGAGTCCCCGCTCCGCAAACGGCGCACCCCGTTTCCCCCTCCCCAGAGTCTTTTTATACTCTCTTCCGTCCGTGTCCGCGGTATCTGTGGATGTACTCTGTGCTTGCGCCCTCTGTTGCTAGGGGGTCGTCTTCTACTCTCTGTTGGTCGCTGGAGGAAGGCTCCTCTCTTCTTCCTCGATGAAAGTCCACGGCCCTGTAATGGTCTTTTCCATATAAGGTTATATGTTATATGCATCTCAGCTCAAATCCTGTTACCTACACAAGGCTTCCCCTTTGGCTTCCTGTTATTTACACAAGGCTTCCCCTTTTTGTCCTGATGAACAAAGAGTCTTTTCTAACTTATCACAGGTATTACTGTTAAGGCAAACTTACAGCTTGCAGCAATTGTTCTTATTTTAACCTTTGCTGTGTTATTTAAAAGGTCTTCATTGCTTGTTTGCCTCAGATCTTCTGTCTGCATTTTTTCTCTTTATTCTCTTCCTTACTACTATAGCTTACATTGATTGAACACTCACAATAACAATGCATTCTAGCCCTGCCCTATGGGACCATAGGCATCAAGAAGCACTTTACATACATATCTTTTCAAAATAATTACTATGTCAACTATCGATATAGCAATCAACAACATCTATAAGAATTATTATTTACATTAAATCCTTATCAGCTTTAAATCATAGATATTCAGCACTGCATAACACTGAGTCCTTAATTACACATAATTGTTGTCACACCTTAGTGTTAAAATTACTCATCCCGGGAGCCTTGTGGCCCCTGAGAATTGTTCACAAATGAATAGCTTTGCAGTGCTGGAAAGGCTTGTAATTGTTGTCAAAATATTTATGTCCCTTCAAACCAGTGGCCCCAGGGTGCCATAGAGCCAGGGGCCTCAGTGAGGGAGGGGTCCAGGTTCCTGTAGGTGGAGCGGCAACACAGCTCTGAGCAGCTCCCAGCACTTTCTTAAGTCCTGAGAGGGGCCTAAGGCAGCCATCAGAGCCGAAGGGGGGTAGGGAAACGGCACAGGACGGCTCCAACCCTGCCCCCACGGAGTTCCTCCAACTGCAGCAGACACAGCCCCCCCCCCCCCCCCCATTGCACAGCCTCCGAAAGGGCAGCAAGGGAGGGGAGGGGTCTCGGGGGGCTCGAGGGGGGGCCCCAAACAGTCGCGTCCCTCCCCCACACCCGCAGCACTACGTCCTGGGTGCCGGCAGCCGCTCGGCGCAGGGTGGGGAGGGGGAAGGGCAAAGGCTCCTCCAGGAGATCTTATCACCGGCGTTTCAAGAAACGAAAAATACAGTGTAAATGAATCCATTCGTCTGTTCAGTTCAAGAGGGAGTGGAGGGACAGACGACTCGGGGGGGGGGGAGTGAGGGGACAAACAGCTCGACTTGTTCTTCAATTTGTCTCTTCTGTGAATGGATTTCGGCAGAAGTAACATATTTTAACTTAGCATTCAGTTTGATTAATTGCTGTGCCAAAGAAAGGCACACAGGCTTAACACAGTCCTTCAGAGACACAACAAGGAGCACCACCAGCCTGTCTCCCACGATAACAGGCCCTGGAGAAATCCCTGCAAAAGCAACTCCAGCCGACTCCTCAGGGAAAAACACACTCTCAAGCTGAATCCCATCTTTCTGCTGTTCCCCATCAACTCCCATTTCTTGTTCTGTCTTCCATATTCTGACACTAAGGGCAGTACTAGCATCAGTTTCCAAGTCCTATGATTTTTCCACAACAACACAACGCAAAGGCATAATTAAAGACTTCAAAATCCTTCTTCTTCAGCAAAACTTTAAAACAGTTTCTCTTCCCTTATTAACTGATTCTCCATTATGTTCCCCAGTGGCTCACCTTTATTCCAGGTGTCAAAGTACCGTCTGGACCTACAGCAGCTCCCCACACTGCTTTACACTTCACTGGGGCTCCCCGTCATCCCCAGTGGCTCACCTGCATTCCAGGTGTCAAAATCAATCTTGTCCAGACTGGCAGCTTCTCCCTGCTGCTCTCAAAAGCTACACTGGGCCCCGTGTCCGGCTGTGCCTCGCCCCACAGCCCAATTGTCGCACCTCTCCAGGCTGCCGGCAGCCCTTCTCAGCTGCCCCCCCCCATCACCTCGGCAGTCACCAATTGTCGTAGTTGAGATGGTCACAATACAAAGCAACACTCCATTTTCAGAAGGCTTCAAACCCAGTTTCATTATAGCATGCATGCTTTTTATACATTCTTACAAAACTCTTAAGTTTACTCATTGGTCAGGAAAGACAAAGTGCTTATTGGAATAGACAGTTGCAGGTTTCTCTTATTTATCCTTCTCTCTTTCTTGGTTTCTATGTCAACAACCTTAGTAGGAAATTCTTTCAGGAGTAAACATGGATCCTCTTATCAAACTTCTCTCTGGCTCACAGAAGTCGCTGTAAAACCTCTTCCACATGTACCTTCTGTATACTCTCTCAAGAATGAAAGGACACCTGCTCTCAGTTCCTGAATGTAGTGGTTTGACCTTGGCTGTGTGCCAGGTGTCCATTAAGTCACTCTATCACTCCCCAGTGGGACAGAGGAGAGAATGAGATGGAAAACAACTCATAGATTGAGATAAGGCAGTTTACTAAAGCAAAGGAAAAAAAGCAAAAGTTTGCATGTGCATAAGCAATGGAAAAAGTTAATCTCTACTTCCCATCTGATGGGTTTCTCCTCCAGCCAGGTCTTATGAGCTCTCAGAGAACTTATCACACCTCGAATGGCATAAAATTAGCAGGATGGCTTCTGAGATAGTGTTGGAAACAGAAAAAGTTTTAATAGAAGGCAAAATGACAAAGCTCTTACAGAGAAAAACCGAGCCAGGGGCAAGAGGTTCTTGCTCTTGCTAAAACACCCAACAAAAGTGATTATTTCCTTTGTTTTCTTATTTTTCTAGTGAATTACCTAGGTGGGACCTTTTGGCCTCTGTCCAATTGGGTAGCCCCAGGTTTGAGGTGAAGTCCCAAGGGTCCTATGAGGTGTCTTTTTACCAAATTGAGGAGAGAAACTTCTGGGCTTTTTGCTTTTTTAAGGAGACAAAGGATAATTTGGTCACTCTGTCAACAGGGGGCACATTCATACACCCATCATCAGGTGATGTTCAGACACTTCCCAGGAAGCAGGGCTTCAGCATGCGTAGTGGTTGCTCCAAAAAGCAAACACTGTAGAATAACGAATGCCCCCCATTCCTCCTCTCTCCCTTAGCTTTATATATCTGAGCTGATGTCATATGGTATGGAATATCCCTTTGGTTAATTTGGGTCATCTGGCCTTGTTGTGTCCCCTCCCAGGATCTTGCCCACTCCTAGCCTCCTTAATGGGGGAAGAAATGTTAGAGAGACAGTACTTCTCAGCCGTAGACAAAATGTTGGTGTGTTCTCAACATCCTTCCAGCTACCAAAGCAAAGCACAGCACTGTGAGGGGTGCTATGGAAAAATGAACTCTATGTCAGTTAGACCAAACACACTGAGATATGGGTCCAAACAGGGAGAAGCACAAACAGTCTAGGAAGTTGCTGGAAAACACTGATGACAACTTTCTGACACAAGGGGTGGACAAACCAACAAGCTGCTTAACCTTATACTAATAAACAAGAAAGGCCTTGGCTGCAGTGACCATGAGATTGTGGAGTTCAGTATCGAGCAAGGAGGATGCAGGGCAGCATGTATGATCACAACCATGGACTTCAGGAGAGCTGACTTAGGCCTCCTCAAGGATCTTCTTGGAAGAATCCCATGGGAATGGGCCCTGCAGGGAAGAGGAGTCCAAGAATGCTGGTCAGTATTCAAGCACCACTTCTTCCAGGCTCAAGAATGATGCAGCACAATCAGCAAGAAGTCAGGCAAAGGTGGCAAGACACCTGCATGGATGAATAAAGAACTCCTGTCACTACTCAAGTATAAGCAGGAAACACACAGGAGATGGAAGCAGGGTCAGGCCACTTGGAATGAATATAGAGAGGTTGTCAGAGTAAGTAGGAATGAGATGAGGAAGGCCATGGCCTATCTGGAATTAAATCTGGCCAAGGATGTTAAGTGTTAGGTCACGTGTGGGAGGTGAGGGCACAGGAGACAGAAATCACTCATCCCTGAGGTTTGTGTGGCACAGAGAGCTTTTTTTTTTTTTTTTTTTTTTTTTTCCCAACCCCTCCTTTATATAAGGCATTGGAAAGACCCGGTCTGGATGTTCTCATTGGTTTGAACTTCACTCCCCTTCAGGTTCTGGCCAGTGAGCTGGCTGCAACACTGGGAGATATTTAGTTGGCCAACACCCTTGTCAATCACTGTAACAACTCACCCTTTTTGTCTTTGTAAAATATTGTGAACTGCTCTCTGTCATCCATCTGCAAGGACCCTTTGCAAACAGGGTGACAGGAGACAGAATGGGTCTAATTTGCATTGGGGCTGCAGCATTCCCATCCAGGATCTATTAGGGGAGAACTCAGGCCACAGGCATTATGCTTCTTGGTTACAAATTACAACTTATCTTTAAAAGCAGAAGGCTATTTAACCCTTAACCCATTTAACCCTTATAGAAAAACCCAACTTTAAAAAACAACCTGTAACCCATTTATCCCGTGAAAAAAAAACCCAACACCCAGAAAACAATCTGTAAACAGAAAAAACAATTTGTAAGCAGGAAAACAGTTTGTAAACATGATAAATAATTTACATATGAACTGTCCATGAGGTAGGTAGACATCAGGATGCTTGTCTGTGGTGTCCAGTGTCCACTGAAGTGCATTTTAGGCAGCTGAATATCATAAGGTTATTATACTGCTATATGATTTACCCAAGACTCAAAGAGAGGGGTGTACCCTCACCCCAACCACGTTTTTCCCCATTTTCTTTGTACAATAAATAAAAATAAGGACAAAACATGGTTTTTGAACACTTTTACTGAGGGGGTCCCTTTTTCACTATGAGGACTTGAAAAAACCTCTTCCAGATGAGGCCTTCTCATCTATCTCAACTGAAAAAGGGTTTAACTTATGCAAAGTTTTTTTTACCAGCCAGGTTCATGGCTTGATATACTTTTTTCCATTTGTTAGGAGTTAGAAATTTTGTTATTTTTATGTTCTATGTGTATCTCAGTGAATATTCTTTGAATCTTACCCATTGATCCTGAAGCAATGAAATAATAATTGTTGCTTTTCGTTCTTTTCTTCTCTCTCCGAATTCCTTGTTTTCGCCCGTTCCGCTTTCCCGGGGCGCTGGCCAGGCACTTCCGGGAGCAGCCGGAGAGAGAGAGAGGCAACAAACACCTTTGTGGGTTCGTTCGATACGGACAGAGCTGTTTAGAGAGCGCGATCAAGACCGGGATAAAGAGACTCAAGAGATTGGACACTTGTTGTGCAGTCCAAAGTAGGTTGCATTTGCCCGATCGTCGCACGTACAAGTGACAATGATCTGGGGTCCAGACACAGGTTTTATAGGGGAAAATAAGAGATAAGGTGAAACCAATAGAACAATGCCGAGTGTGAATACATTATAGGTAAAATCCAATGGGAATAACTCCAGGGGGAAGGGCAAATACACGTAAAAATACAGAATAGAAACTCCAGCTTTAGGTTTAGGAAACAGAAACTCCCATCTCAAATTCACAAAGCCTTTTTGCTCCATTTGCGTAGCTGCACACATCTCCCTCTTTTTTGTTTAATAAAATGAACGGAGCTTTGGGGGAAGGAGAAACTGCGGCTATCAAACTGCAGTGTTGTTTTGCTTTCCATCTTCCCACCATTCTCCTCCCGTGGTGGCAGCAGCAACTACAACAGGTGCGGAGGCTGCAAACTTGGAGGAAGCAATGCTAAAAATGATTTGCTTGAGAATCCCAAATGATAGCAAAACTAAAAGAATTGCAACTACAAAATAACAAATGTCCTTTAGAAGGGACAACACCCACCCAGAAAGATCCCAGCCCTTCAACATGCCCTTGAACCAGTCCTCATTCTCCTGCTTCATGCTGCCAATGAGGTTTCTCATCTCCTGGATGGACGATTGAACACTTTGGCCCTTTGATGACAAGTTAAAGCAACACAATCCCTCAAATTCTTTGCATCCATGCCCATGTGCCAACAGCAGGAAATCGATAGCTGCCCTGTTTTGCAGGGTGGCTTTCCTGGTAATTTCCTCGTCTGCAAGCAGGTCACTCAAGGCTGCTGATGTTAAACTTGCCTGCTTCGTCACCCAACATTCTAAATTGCCTAATTCACTCAATGCTTTGGCTGCCGCTACCCATGGTAGGAACACAGAGATGGCAACCCTTTTTGATTTTGCCCAATGGTAAATTTCAGCGTCACAATGTTCATTAAATTGACTTGCACTCCGTTTAGTAATTTTTGTTTCACTTTTCATTTGCCCGATTGGAATTTGAGTCATGTTGGGGGAAGCAAGGGAAAGACGCCCCAGAGTGCATGGACCTCCAACCAGACGAGAAGGGATTCCTGGATATGCTCTATCCCCACAGATGAAAAACATTCCTTTTTCCAGCTTGCGGGGATAGAAATCCATGGTGCTAGGGACCTCTAAAACAGCAACAGCTGTGCACCATTGGCTTGCTCTGAATTCCATCTTGTATTGTCTGACCTGTGCATATAGTTTTATTTCTTTATCTGGTGAAAAATTAAATTGAACACAAAATTCAGCCTTTGTGGAGCCTAGTGGTTCTAATTCCTGGGGCTCCCCATCAGCAGTGGCAAGTCTAGAACAAACTTTTCCCACAGAAACAGGGGATTCTGAACAGGTATTTTAACACGTTCTACAACATCCTTGTGCTTGTAGAACTCTGCCCAGATATTCGGGAGATTGTTTTCATTCAACTCAGTTTGAAAATGGATCAAAGACTTTGGAAATTCTTGCCCCTTGCTTGGAATCCCTACCAGGCATGTGGACATTGGATTTTCTGCTGAGGCAGTGGCTAAACACAGGTGTTCTTGTTTCAAAGCTTGGGCAAGGGTGACCCACACATTTTTTCGTGGCTGAGGGACGATCCATGCATCCCATGTGGACAGGTAGAAGGTAATTTTCTGGAGCCAAACGAGGAGCAGGAACGTAGAAATTGACATCCTGCTAATCTGAAAGAAAAATGAAACCATACAACAGGGTAAACTAACTACAAAAATTCTGCCAGTATAAAGGAAAAACAGGAACTAGGGTTCTCTTCCTCCCTTGCGGCGTTTCCTGTTTGACGCAACTGCGTCATCTGTGGGGTCTCCAACACCCCCCTGACCCACCCCATTTGTATCATCACGCAGGGTAGGTCTGCGCTCCCCAATTAGTTTTTTTTGCTGGTTGGAGAATTCTCCCCCCCCCTCCCTCCCCCCATGAGGAGGCGCTGTCCCCTGAAAGGGGCACTGGCTGATGAAATGGCCTTCCTCATTGCAGTAATAACACCTGCGTTTGGGAGGAGGAGAACTCGATGTGGGAGTTTCTGGGGTTGCTGATGTTGGTGCAACCACTTTTTCCTGAGGACTTTCCACCAAGTCCTCTGCCATCAGGGTGGCTTTTCTTGTGCACTCCTCGATGACTCGATCCAGCGTAGGTGGAGGTGACGCTGGAAGAGCCATGATGACTCGCTGACAGGCATCATTTGCATTTGTGGTGACAATTTCAAACGTGATTTCATCTCGTGCTTCTTGCCCTTCCACCTTTTTCTCGACCGTGTCTCTCACTCGATCAACAAAATCCATGAATGGCTCTGAAACAGATTGCTTGAGAGCGATATAAGGTATTATAGGTTCTTTTGAGGGCATACTAAGAAATGCCCGTTCTGCTGCGTCTTTTGTGAGATCTAACACTGGTTTTGGAATCCCTACTGCTTGTTTTTGGGCTTGATTCCAGTCCTTTTCACCCACAAGATGTTCGAGGGTGATCTCATCATCCTCTATATCTTTTGCATAATCGGGACTCTGCAAAATTCCTGGAAGAAGGTCTTCTGCAAACCTTTTCCAAGTTCTTTCCCACATTCTGTATTCTGATGGAAGGAGCAAGCAACTGAACAAGCGCTTTAAATCAGTGGGAACTAAGGTGTTAGAATTGAAAGTTGCTTTTAACATGCTCTTAAAAAATTCGCTTTTTTGTCCAAATTCACGTTTTGTTTTGCAGAGTTCCTTTATGCTTCCATATGAAAGTGGTTCCCATCTGGGGTTTTGCCCTCTCGTGTTGTACAACACTGGCGCGAGAAACAAGGAATTTGAATCTCTGCCTGCTTTCTGTTTCCCATCTTCGGCCTCCCCGCCTTTCCTGTCACCATGGGAACCAGAGGCCGGGCCTTGGGAAACAGGAGGAGGGGGGGCAGGGTCCAGAGGCTTGGGGGTGGAGGTTTGTGTGGGAGTGGCTGAGGTGGGTGATGCCGTGTGGAGCAGGAGCGGGATCGGGTGATGGAACCTGGAGGGGTGGAGCTGAAGGAACCACCTGGAGGGGCGGTGCTGTGGGTGGAGGCCTGCAATAGCACTTGGGAGGAGTTTGGTCTGCCGCAAGAGAGGAGGAGGACGGGTCAGGACAAAGGGAAGGAGGGTCAGGGACTGGTGGGGATGGGGGGGTACCTGGGAAGAAGGAGTTCCCGCCGCGCTTCTTTGTCCATCTTGTGATGAGACAAAGACCCCCGCCACGCGGCCGCTGCCATCTTGTGGCGGTTCGTCCTGTGGGGGGTGAGGGAAGGGGTTAGAAGGAGTACAGAAGTTTTAGGAACAGCCACAGCTGTGAAAAGAATCAGAAGAAGGTTTAGGAACAGAAGTTTCAACAGAGCGATTAGCATTTTCAGACTGTGGGGGTCGAGGAGACAGGGGAACTAAAGCAGATGGACTCTTTTCAGTTTCCCGTGTTTCCCGACTGTCTGCACCCTCTTTAACAATGTCATAAACTAACAAAAAGATCCTCATGAAACCCTTTTTCACTGAAGGATCCCCCTTCTTGGTGCCTTCTGTTAAAACTGTGCCAACCCCCTTCCAAAAAACTTTCTGCCTCACATCCTGTGCTGAGACGTTTGGAAACTTTAGAGTCAACCACTTTATGAACTTTTTCACAAAACTTTTAGAAAAACTTTCTCCCGACTTTGTCAGGGTTACTCTTACTTGGTAATAAATCTCTTTCTGCTGTTTGGACAACTTCTCACCCATGTTGCCCACCAGCAAGCCTCACCCGCCTGCTGCTGAAAAAAACAAAGAAAAAAAACTAAAAAAGTCTAAAACCCGACGGCGGCACCCCGCACACAGCGCGCTTGCGTGCCCTTTCCCTCTGCGGGAATGGGGGTACCTCCACCCAGATCTACTAACCGGGGCCTTCCCGCGTTAGTTTTGAATCTTACCGATCCGTCGAACCTTAGAAAACAAAAAACAACAGTGGTTCCCGGTCTGAAGTCATCTTCTGGGGTGTGCAGAAGCTGCGTCTTCACTCCGCTGGAAACCCGGAACCCGGCAGGAGCCAGAAGAGTTTCTCAGCGGCGACAGTGCTTCCGGGGCTGAGTGGAGGGAGCGGAATTCCCCCCCAGGCTCGCCGTGGTCCAAGCGGCTTTTCCCGCCGGGCGGACTCTGGCGCTGGCGGCTCATGTCTTCTGCATCTGGAAAAGCCCCAAACTGGAGCGGTATCTGTCGCGGTATGAAAACAGTTCCCGCATCAAAGCCGTGCGTTCGGGCGCCACTTGTTGCTTTTCGTTCTTTTCTTCTCTCTCCGAATTCCTTGTTTTCGCCCGTTCCGCTTTCCCGGGGCGCTGGCCAGGCACTTCCGGGAGCAGCCGGAGAGAGAGAGAGGCAACAAACACCTTTGTGGGTTCGTTCGATACGGACAGAGCTGTTTAGAGAGTGCGATCAAGACCGGGATAAAGAGACTCAAGAGATTGGACACTTGTTGTGCAGTCCAAAGTAGGTTGTATTTGCCCGATCGTCGCACGTACAAGTGACCCCGATCAGGGGTCCGGACACAGGTTTTATAGGGGAAAATAAGAGATAAGGTGAAACCAATAGAACAATGCCCAGTGTGAATACATTATAGGTAAAATCCAATGGGAATAACTCCATGGGGAAGGATGAATACACGTAAAAATACAGACTAGAAACTCCAGCTTTAGGTTTAGGAAACAGAAACTCCCATCTCAAATTCACAAAGCCTTTTTGCTCCGCTTGCGTAGCTGCACACTGCAACAAATAATTACTAGGAGTGTGAAAAATGCCAATCACTTGCTTTTAAAATTTTTAAAGTTTAATAATAATAAAATGATTATAAAAATAGTAATACAATTAGAGTAATAAAAATTTAGAGTTAGGACAATACAAGACAATAAAAAGCAAAGAATTACGGACGTCCGGATGCTCTCGGCCACTTAAGACACAACAATCATGCCTTGTGAACAAAGGAATAACCTTAAATGCAATAGCCTGTTGCATATACAAAACACTTCATGATTATGCATATATTTTATTTAAAACAAGAAATTCGTCTGGTACTTGTCAAAAAGTTTCTGTTAATTCCTAGGCGCCTTCGAGTCTAAGTCAGGCTTGAAGAAGTTTGTTTCTGTTGATAAGGAAAGCCATAAATTCCTCTCCTCTGGAAAATTTAGGGGTTTCTGTAATTGTTATCTCTGTGTGAAGGATTCCTTGATTATCCCATCTCTTTCTTGAGCTAGTTTAAAAGTATCTTACATAGTATAGTTTCTATTTTAACATTGTCTTATAACCTAAAAATACATTCAACACACTACTTGAGAGAATTAATACAGCATAACTTTCCAACATTACACATATAATATTTGAAATGAACAGGGCTAATGCCTTTATTAATGTTCAGCTCTTTATTAAAAAGATCAGCTGGGCAGGGGGCTGGACGCAGAGCTCGCCCCCGCAGTCGTAGCTTTCCCAGGCAGCCGAAAGGAAGGCGGTGTGCAGAGTCTGTCACTGGAGTCCCGAGCAGCAGCTGTCCTTTCTTCTTTCCTTGTGGCACACCGGTGGCCCGAGGAGGAGGAGGCATGGCGTGCAGAGTCTGTTGCTGAAGTCCAGAACAACAGCTGTCCCCGCTCCTTCCGTGGTGGCAGCACCAGGGCTCTCTGTCTCTCTATCGCCCTGCTTCTCAGAGCCTAATATAGTCTGTTCTTTCTTAGGTGATGGCGACGGTTAAAAGTCAATCAGGGGATGTGTTTCACTCTTCCTCAGCTAGGGCATTTGTCTAGACTCCTCTACTGTGTTCAGTTTTTGATTTATATTCCTTTTTATCTCCTAAAAATACTCCCATGATCCTAAGGGGTTCTTTATTTGCATGTTAGTCCCAGAATGGCAGTGTGGAGGGGTGGGAGGCCAGTTATCTCCAGGTAGTTTAGAGAAAACAAACAGAGCAATTAGCTAATTAGCATTTCAATATCGGTACTTAGCTAGAGTTAGTAGTTTCTGTTAGTGTTGCCATGGGAACTAGGAAGGCCCTGCCCGCGTCTCTGGGGAACACGTGGAAACTGTTCATTACAAATCCCTCCTCTATTTCTTTGATCGGGCTTAAGCCCGCATCAACTTACAGTCTTTGGCTTTTGAGGGCTAACTTCTTTTGGCTTTTGTATGCTTTTACTTATGTCTGATGGTAATTCTCGTGTCCTTTAGAAACCAAGTGAGACTTAATAATATTCTAATGAATTTTTTTTTTTTTTAGTTAACTCCTTTGGCAAAAGGACACTTAGTCTTATTAAAGAATTACCAAGTACTTAAACCTTTACTATGGTACTTTAACTCAGAAACAGTTATTAACACCTTACTGTATATCAGTCTCTAGCAAGTCTTCTTTAAAGTTAATTTTAAGTCCTCTGGTTTCTTAATTACTGTCCATGCACAAGAGGAAGTGGGTGACACTGTTGGGTCTGGTCTGGCGTCTGGGGGTGGCACTGGTTCTTTGACTCTGGTGACGTGGGTCCAGCCTTTTTCTTGGGTCCGCAGCGCAGTGTGTGTGGTGAGTAGTACCTGGAAAGGTCCTTCGAATTTGGGGGTTAATGGAGTGGTAGTGTACCAGGACTTTATCAACACCCAATCCTCAGGACTGATGTGGGCATTGGCGTCCAGAGGGGAAGTTTGGGAGAGATACCCCTTCTTTCTGAGGCCTTCTAGGGATTTTCCTATGACCTCGAAATATTTCTGAGTTGCTGCCTCCCCTTCCAGATAATCTGCTGTACTGAAAGGGGTGATTAAAAAAAAAGGGAGTCCAAACCTTATTTCATAAGGAGAGACCCCTATGTCAGACCGAGGTCTGGTTCTGCTGCGCAAGAGAGCGAGAGGTAAACACCTGAGCCAATTCATATTTGTTTCTTCAATTAATTTAATTAACACATTTTTAAGAGTTCTATTCATCCTTTCCACTCTTCTAGAGCTTTGAGGATGCCATGGGGTGTGCAATCTCCACCTTATCCCGAGGACTTTTGTTACTTGATGTAAAGTTTGAGCGACAAAATGTGGACCTTGGGCTAAGTCAATGTTATTGACTAGCCCATATCGTGGTATGATGTTTTCTAAGATTATTCTTGCAACTTCCTGCACAGTTTCCTTTTTGGTTGGGAAAGCTTCCACCCAGTGAGTGAGGTGATCCACGATCACTAGTAAATGTTTGTACTTTAATTTTCCCTTGCAGGATCAACTTTTGGGCTTCTTTTATCAGGATAGCTGCTGCTGCTGCGATTACTTGCAGGCAAGTTGGCCATCCTCTGGCTACTGGGTCTAGTAGTTTTGAGAGGTAGGCTATTGGCTTTTTTAATCTTTCCCACTTAAATACATTCTTAGGACTTCTTTGAGCAACTCATTCATGTTCTTTTCTTGCCAGTCCTCTATCTTTTCTAGTTTTTGTCTAATATCGGGTCAGGATTTGGTGACAAACTAGACCTTTAAGAGGACTTGACCCTCTGGGCTATCTGGGTCTATATTTGAATATAACTGGAAATTTCGTTTTAGTTGGTTAAGCCAAATTGCTGGGGTCTCATCCTTCTCCTCAGTACCATCAAAGGCCAATTTTGTGTTACTTCCCCTATGGATACTCTTTGATCCCTCTTATCATGAGGGACCTATAGTCTCTCATGTTTTGCCTACCTTCTTGTTGGCTGGGACTCCAGTTGGGGTCCACCAAGGGCATCCCCTGGTTCCCTGCCCGCGTCTCTGGGGAACAGGTGGAAACTGTTCATAACAATATTCATTGTAACATTTGCGAAAAGCCAATCATAAAATATGCATTTTTCACAAGGAGCATTAAGGAAACACATGTTAATGCACCCACTAGGGCTTTGAGACACAGTAGTAACTGCCTGAGACAGAAATGTAACATTTTCCAAATAACTTTAGCAGAACTAGCAATCAGAGGCTTATCGACTCTGGTCCTAGCAAATGCAAACAATAATAATAAATATTGTACTATGAACTCTAAGGTAGATTCCACAAACAGCTGTACAATCCTGCAACTCTTGTTTGATAACTCTTTAGTATTTTTATTAGAGTTTTTGGAACATGAAAACCTTGGTATGTCAGGTAAGGTGGTTGTGAGGCTTTTGAAAGGTAGAAACTTGGTGTTCATTTGCCTTCTCATTGTCCATTTGCAGGGAAAAGCTGGCTTTTCGCTGGACTGAGTAAGAGGGTAACTTGGTTTCAGCTGCTGTGAAACAGTTATCTCATGTATCCGGCCCCATCTCTTTGGGCAGACTCGAATTTTTCTGCTCCCACAGCACCAAACCCCACACGTTTCTTTCCACCTTTTTTAGCCGGGCGGGATCCTCTCAGGGACTTTCCCCATGCTCTTTTTCTGGGTTTGAGGCTTGCAGGAGCTCCGGGTGGTGATGTTCCCAGACCCGCCCTTGGGGACAGGTCGGAGGCAGGGCCACTCCCACTGGAGGTGTGGCTGTGTTCCATGGAGGCTGGCTTGGGTGTGGGGCCCCTTCCCCCTGATGCAGGCAGGATCGGGGGGTAGGCACATCCCTCAATATAGGTGCGGCCAGGCTCCATCGAGGCGTGGCTTTGGAGCCAGCCCACTCGGCTTCCCTGGTGATGGGAAGTGCGGCCAGACCCGGTGCGAATGGTGGGGGGGGTGATCTCAGTGGCCACGTGGCACGGTGTAATGGCTGCAGAATTCCCCTTTGTTCCGGGAAGGCTCAGAGCGGCTGCATGGCACAGTATCCCAGAGGGGCAGGAGCGCCTACCACGTGGTCTGTTCCCCCAGAACAGGGTGGCGTGCTGTGCCTACCTGGGTAGGCTGCCAGGGCTGTGGCGGCCGCCATCTCTTCGCGTGTCCAGATTGCGCAACCGGCACCACTGGCTCTCTGGACAATGTCGGCGTCCTCGGCTCGGGCAGCCCCTGGATGGTCTCAGTTTTCCACAATTCCCCCACTTTCTGGGGCTGTGCCGCTTCCCACGACCACTCCACATCGGTCAGCCACAGTCCCATTTTAGTAGGGCACGTTTTTGCAGCGGCCAGGGCCCGCCGGCTCCTGTGGCAAAGCCAGCTTACGAGCAGGGTAGAACGAAGAGGCGGCTGCGCTGCTGCCGTTCCCCCTTTGCCTTTCATAATCCAAGTTTTTTAATAAGTCCAGAACTAACATCCATGGTTTTATAATACCGATGGCTGCATCATCGCCAAATGAGACTGCTGCACATATATTTTGTCCAACCCTCTCCCAAAAGGGGAAATTTAAAACGTCCCCTTCTGCTATGTGCTGCTCATGGTTTTCACACCACGTGAATAAACCTTGTAGAGCTCATTCATCGTGGTTTATCCCTCTTCTTTGAAAGAAGAAAAGCAGTACCTTCATTACGGAGTTTTCTGGTTCTGACGTCCAAGCTCCCATGGTCTCCTAAGTGATTCTAGTCCAGAAAAACACATCTAGAAACCTAGTAGCACTTTCCACTACTTAACAAAGTCCCCGTTTATCACCATATCGGCTCTCCCGCCATTCCCAGCTGCCCGGCTGTTGTCATCCGGTTCTGACACCGATCCCAGCTCCCACGCTGTGTTTTTTCAGTTCCAAACACCGATTCCCAGCTCTAATGCTGCTTATAATCTGGTTTTACACCGATTTCCAGCTCTAACACCAATGGATTCTTTGCTCTGTGCTTCTGAATTCTTATCACGTCGGGATCACCACATGTTAGGTCACGTGTGGGAGGTGAGGGCACAGGCAATAGAAATCACTCACCCCGGAGGTTCGTGTGGCACAGAGAGCTTTATTTTTCCAACCTTCCTTTATAGAAGGCATTTGAAAGACCCTGTCTGGATGCTCTCATTGGTTTGAACTCCACGCCCCTTCTGGTCCTGGCCAGTGAGGTGGCTGCAGCCACATATTGGGACATATTTGGTTGGCCAACACCCTTGTCAATCACTGTAACAGTTAAGGACAACAATAAGGGCTCCTTCAAATACAACAATAACAAAAGGAAAACTAAGGATAATGTGAGCCCATTACTAAATCCAGGGGGGATCTCAGTGACAGAGGATGCAGAGAAGGCAGAGTTACTGAACGCCGCCTTTGTATCGGTCTACACTGACATGACCAGCCCTCAGGGATCTCTGACACAGGGGAGCAGGGTAAAGGAATGGTGGGAGGAAGACACTCATTTGGTCAAGGAGGATTGGGCCAGAAAACACCTAGGCAAACTTGACATCCACAAGTCCATGGGCCCTGAGGGAATGCATCCAGGAGTGCTGAGAGAGCTGGCAGACATCATAGCAAAGCCACTCACTATCATCTTTGAAAGGTTGTGGAGATCAGGAGAGGTGCCTGAGGACTGGAAGAAAGCAAATGTCACCCCGATCTTCAAAAAGAGCAAGAAGGAGGAGCCAGGGATCTACCGTCCAGTCAGCCTCGCCTCAATCCCTGGAAAAGTGATGGAGCCCTCAATCTGGAGGCCATGTCTACACATATGGAGGACAAGATGGTGATCAGGAGCAGTCAGCATGGATTCACTAAAGGGAAGTCATGCTTGACCAGCCTGATTGCCTTCTACAATGAAACAACTACCTGGATGCATGAAGGGAGATCCATGGATATTGTCTACCTGGACTTCAGCAAGGCTTTTGACACTGTTTCTCACGGCATCTTCATAGGCAAGCTCTGGAAGTGTGGACTGGATGCGTAGACAGTAAAGTGGGTTGAGAACTGGCTGAATGGCAGATCCCAGAGGGTCATGATGAGTGGCACAGGGTCTAGTTGGAGGCATTTCACTAGTGGTGTCCCCCAGGGTTCAATACTGGGCCCAGTATTGTTTAACTTATTAATCAATGACTTGGCTGAAAGGGCAGCTGCCTCCTCAACAAGTTTGCTGGCAACACAAAGCTGGGAGGAGTGGCTGATACCCCAGAGTGTTGTGCTGCCCTTCAGAATAACCTTGACAGGTTGGAGAGATGGACAGAGAGGAACCATTTGAAATTCAACAAAGGCAAGTGCAGGGTCCTGCACCTGGGGAAGAATAACCCCGTGCACCAGCACAGGGTGAGCCGACCTGCTGGAAAGCAGCACTGTGGAGAAGGACGTAGGCATCCATGAGCCAGCAGTGTGCCCTTGTGGCCTATTGCAGTCCGGCTCGCTGCAATCCCAAGTCCCGTCCAGCTGGGGGGAGCGTGGCATAAATAGAGGAACAGGTACAATGAATTTGCCCAAAAATAAAGAACTTCAATAGCAAAATAACAAACGCAGAAACCACGCAGTCTAAGGGGCAAGATCCAAAGACTGGGGGGCATGGCAAACGTAACAAGATATAGGGGTATTCTGAGGGTAAGGGTCCAATCCTCGGAACATAACCTTATATGTGACACGTTCTGAACCAACTGAGAACAAGAACCAGAGACATGACTTAATATAGAATAGTTCCATTAACATACAATCAACATACTAATTCCCATGACCACACTCTTCTCGCCATGACCAGACTAGATATCTCCCTTTCCATACCCTGCTTCCCATGGTCTCAGGTTGATGCCTCCTGTATATGGTACCGAGGCTAAACCACTATTCATCCCATCTGGCTGCGTTTCCACAGTGGCCAAGAAGGTCAATGGGATCCTGGGGTACATTAGGAAGACCTTTGCCAACGGGTCAAGGGAGATGATCCTGCCCCTCTACTCAGCCTTGGTGAGGCACATCTTGAGTTCTGTGTCCAGTTCTGGGCTCCTCAGTACAAGAGAGACATGGAGCTCCTGGACTGAGTCCAGCAGAAGGCTACAGAGATGATTAAGGGGCTGGAGAATCTCTTATGAGGAAAGGCTGAGGGAGTTGAGCCTGTTCAGCCTTGAGAAGATACAACTGAGAGGGGACCTCATTAATGTATATAAGTATGTGAAAGGAGGTTTCAAGAAGATGGAACCAGACTCTTCTTGGTGGTGCCAAGCAATAGGACAAGAGGCAATAGGCAGAAACTGATGCACAGGAAGTTCCACCTGAATATTAGGAAGAAGTTCTTTACTGTGCGTGTGACTGTGCACAGGAATAGATTGCCTGGAGAGGTTGTGGAGTCTCCCTCACTGGAGATATTCAAGAACCATCTGGACACAATCCTGTCCCATGTGCTCTGGGATGATCCTGCTTGAGCAGGGAGGCTAGACCAGATGACACCACTGGTAGTCCCTTCCAACCTTATCCATTCTGTGATATCCCTCTTAATTGCTGGAACTCCTGGGTCAGTTTATCGGACAGTTTTTTTCACATCTGAGATGAGGGAGGAAGAAATATTGTCTTCATATTCCCGGAGATGGCGAACCACTTCATCCACTGTTAGTGGTGTATTGTCTTTCCAGATTAATGTTGTTAATGGGTTGGCATGCACCGTTGGTGTGTTCTGTACACATTTCCACTTCATGGGTTGTATTCATAGGACTTTGTCTGGATCTTTATGCAATTACCCATTGTCCAGGTCATAATGAATCATCTCTCACATGGCTAATACCCTCAGGTATAAGATACCTTTCTCAATTGCAGTCTAGTCCTGGGTGACATGGAATATCTTCTTTCTAGGGATACCTTTCCATCACACTTGACAGGAGTCGCCTCCAGAGACTGAGGGCTTATGTAATTTTTCCCATTGCTTTGTCAATGCCTGCTTCCTTAGCAAGTGATCCCAGCTGCTTGACTTCCTTACCCTCTATTTCCAAACTGCTAGCTCTGTTATCCCAGCATCAGAACAGCTAGGCAGTAATAATATACTCACCTGGATGACAGTTTAAATCTTTTCATATCTCCTGCAGCTCATTTAAGGATAGAGATTGAATAGTGGTTACCATTTGTTCTTCCTCTTCCTCCTGTTCATGTGAATGGCATTTGTGACAATCCTGCTGCTTCACCCTCTTCACCCTCCCTCCTTGTCCTCCTTTACTGAGCTCTTTTATGAGCTGACCTCTGTGTACATTTCTTCTGTATAGGGGCAACTGATACCGGTACATGTTGGTTCTCTGGTTCATCTGCAAGGCCTGTCACAGGGGTTGGAGTAGTTGCAGGGCTTGTTGTCTTGTCAGATCCAGAGACCTTCTTGTATCCCTGAGAGCACTGAGTGGTGTTAAGTAGGGCTCAGTAGGCCTGGGCCAGGCCCCAGCATATTGCAGTGATTTGTGTCTCTCTGGAATTGCCAGGGTGACTGTCTTGGTTTGAAAGACAGGTGTCTGCCAAGGAAGGTGGGAACCTCCTTTGGAATGGAAAATATGACCTCCTTCCCTCCAAATTATTATAACTTTGAAATTACAGGGCTTTCAGGCAAAGATATGGGAAAAGGAATAACAGTTCTTTACTAGTGTGTGCATGTATAACAAGGCAAACAAACAACAACAATGGCAGCAACAACAAACGGAACCAGAAACCCAGTAACAGCCTTCTTTTGGCCATCAAGCACTTTCCCCTTTGGTGCAGTGATGGTCACAGCCGGCAGGGGCGCTGTTGGCTCCCAGCAGGGCAGGGCAAGGTGCAGTGATTCCCCCGCAGCTGCAGAGGGCATTGTGGCGCCAGCTCAGCCTCCTCTCTCCACACTCTAATGGCAGGGGAGCCAGCAGAAGAGATAGAAAAGGGGCTTCATTTACAAACCCACAGGGGCAGTTGGTCCCGGTGCCCCTCTGGGTGGCGAGATGGGCTTTATCGGGAACCTTAGAGTAGCAGGCTGGAATGGCAGAGGTGAGCAGACCCTGGGGGTGGCAAACAAAATGTAGCAGAAACTCTGCAGCTGTAGCAGGAACCGCAGGGGGTTGCACAGACATGGGGTATTGGGTTAAAGTGCAGCAAAAAACCCGAAGTAGTGGCAGCAGAGCTGGGCAGTGGCAGCCGGGCTCCCGCAAGCAGCCAGGAGAGGCTCCCTTGGAGGGGCTTGGGGTCCTAGGTTTTCCCCATGGGCACTCAAGTAGATGGTGAGGGTCTTTTCCCAGTAAGGTCAGGTGTTAATAAGGTCCCAGTTCAACCACCATTTAATCGAACTGCTACCAACACCCTGACCAACAGGGTGTCAGGTTGTATTCTGACTCAGTGTTTTTGTATTAATGCATTTATTTTAATTTTCCTATTAAATTGTATTTCTGACTTGGGATCTCCCAGTGGTTTGCTTTCAAACTAGTACACTCACCCATGGTAGGAGAAGCAGTGGGAAGACAAAGGCGCCACAGTGGCAGCCAATCCTCTGGGCAGCAACCGTCCAGCACTAAACCCCACCTGTCTCCACTCTGATCCGGAGAGCAAGAGAGAGAGAGAGAAGCTGATCCCAGCCCCTCACCCTCCAGCCAAAATCTCGAGGAATCTCTGCTCTTCCCAAGAGAAAACCCCCCAGCTAAGAGAGTAGCCAGCTGCACCCTTCCCTCCACTTTGGCCACTTCTTTTGTCTCTTAAGTACCGGTCATTATCATCTCCTAGGAAACAAATGGGACAAAATTCCCTGAGAGAAAGAAAAAAAAAAAGGAGAAATCCAAACCCTCAACAGGGACAGACATGTTTTCCGAATATTTTACTAGTTTTTTTGCATTCTGCACTTGTTCAGGGCAGGGGCAGGTGACGTTATAGTGGGGGTCTGCTACAGGCTGCCTGACTAGGAAGACCAAACTGATGAGGTCCTCTATAGACAGATAGGAGCGGCCTCACATTCACAAGCCCTGGTCGTCATGGGGGTGGGGACTTCACCCCGACATCTGCTGGAAGGACAACACAACAGCATGGCACAAGTGTTATAAATTGAGGCGAATAATTTGTTCAGCCTTTCAAGAGTCAATCAGAAATTTATTGATTACAGCAAGCAATGGCAAGCAAACAGCGCTGGGTGCAGCCGGGGAGTCAGCGCTCCGCCAATGGCTCACACCGTTTCCCCCTTCCCACAGTCTTTTTATACTCTTTTTCTTCCGTGTCCGCGGTATCTCTGGGTGTACTCTGCGCTTGTGCCCTCTCTTGCTAGGGGGTCTTCTTCTACTCTCTGGTGGTCGTTTGAGGAAGGTTCCTCTCTTCTTCCTCTGTGAAAGTCCACGGCCCTGTAATGATCTTTTCCATATAAGGGTATATGCTATATGCTTCTAAGTTCTAGTTACACAGTCAGCTTAAGTAATCAACATACTAGCTAGTTTCTGTCTTGCGGTTTTCTGTTATCTACACAAGACTTCTCCTTTGGTTTTCTGTTATCTACACAAGGCTTCTCCTTTGGTTTTCTGTTATCTACACAAGGCTTCTCCTTTCTGTCTTGATGAACAAAGAGTCTTCTCTAACTTATCACACAAGCAATCCAAGAGTTTACAAGAATATGTTGATGACAACTTCCTTCTCCAAGTGATAGAGGAGCCAACAAGGAGAGGTGCTGTGTTGGACCTTGTCTCGCCAACAAGAAGGGGCTGGTGGGGAATGTGAAGCTCAAGGGCAGCCTGGGCTGCAGTGATCATTGTGAGAAATGACTGCTCACATTTAAAATTACAAAGGTTTATTAAACCTTAACAAAAATACAACAAAAGGACTGAATAAGGAATAATTGAAGCTCTGTGAGTCTCTGTGACTATCAGCCACATGTTCATCTACAAAATGGATGCTCTGCCTTTTATACCTGTGAAAAATGCATATTTTATGATTGGCTTTTCGCAAATGTTGCAATGAATATTATATGTGTAATGTTGGAAAGTTATGCTGCATTAATTCTCTCAAGTAGTGTGTTGAATGTATTTTTAGGTTATAACACAATGTTAAAATAAAAACTATACTATGTAAGATACTTTTAAACTAGCTCAAGAAAGAGATGGGATAATCAAGGAATTCTTCGCACAAAGATAACAATTACAGAAACCCCTAAATTTTCTAGAGGAGAGGAATTTATGGCTTTCCTCATCAACAGAAATGAACTTCTTCAAGCCTGACTTAGACTCGAAGGCGCCTGGGGATTAACAGAAACTTTTGACAAGTACCAGACGAATTTATTGTTTTAAATAAAATATATGCATAATCATGAAGTGTTTTGTATATGCAACAGGCTATTGCTTTTAAGGTTATTCCTTTGTTCACAAGGCATGCTTGTCGTGGCTTAAGTGCCCAAGAGCATCCGGACGTCCGTAATTCTTTGCTTTTTATTGTCTTGTATTGTCCTAACTCTAAATTTTTATTATTCTAATTGTATTACTATTTTTATAACCATTTTATTATTATTAAACTTTTAAAATTTTAAAAACCAAGTGATTGGCGTTTTTCACAATACCCTTCACCCCTCCCAAAGTTTTGTCAGTAACTCCTATGCCATCCATTGGTGGAGATTACTTTCTGTGAAAAACGCCATTCACTTTTCTTAAAATTTTAGAAGTTTAATAGTATGAAAAACACCAATCACTTGTTTTAAATTTTTTTAAAATTCAATAGTATAAAAACAGTAATAAAATTAGAGCAATAAGAATTTAGACAATCAGAGTTAGGAGCATAAAGGACAATAAAACAAAGAATTACAGACGTCCGGATGCTCTCGGGCACTAAGCCACGAAAAGCATGCCTTGTGAACAAAGAATTAGACCTTAAGAGCAATAGTCTGTTGCATATTCATATATCTCATACATGATGCATAAATTCTGTTGAAACAAAGAACTCTGTCTGATCAGTGTCAACGTCTTCTTAATCCTGTGGCGTCTTCAGGGCCGAGCGAGGCAGGAAGAAGTTAGTTTCTTCTGATAAGGGAGTCATAAATTCTTTTTCTCTGGAAGATTTAGGTGTCCTGCAGCTGCTATCTCGATCCAAGTACCTCATTCTTTTCTTCCCACGTACATAGTGAAGCAATAAGCGGAATAGACTCCACAACCTGATGTAGTTATGAAGTGGGTATGTATGTCAGCGCCCGGCACAAGTGAGATAGCTCTCCAAAACCTTGTGCCCCGAGCCTCGGTCTGATCCACATCTTTATTCACAAAGGTGTTCCATATGCAATACATTACACAACTTTTTCATGGATATTCAACCACAGGCCCCGCCTGTCCTCACCTCTCATGCTAAATAGGTCCACGCCCTTCTGGGCATGTGTGGTTTGCTGTGGTGGCTGCATGGGGGTCTCTGAGGCTGAAGATTGTGGTCTTCCTCATGATTGAACTTTTGAATTTTTCTCCTTTGCGCGTTGGCTTTTGTTCCTTTGGTGCTTATCTGAGTACATCTGTCAGTCTTGATAAGCTTGGAGACAGAGGAGCCCCTTTATCTGGGTTCTTTGCATCTCCTGGTCTCCTCCAGTATTGTTCTTTATGTAAGAAGCTTCAGAAATTTGCATTTTCCTATGCCCTTTGTACCATGGCAGAGGTTTCTTAAGTAAAAAGTTAAAATTCAACACATAATTCTACAAGCTAAAATTTAAATGCTTAATTTATTTTGTTAACTCAAGTGAACTTCAAAAATCTCCATTTCAATAGTTTCTATTTTAACTACAAAAGCTCCATTGTAATTACAAAACTATATTTACCATATTATAAAAATGTTAATACAGCACTTCTAATGAATATAACAAAATACATATAGTAAATATCTGCGTAGACCCATATAATAAGCACTTTTCACAATCCTCTATTTTCTTTTTATTACTAATTTGGCTCGAGCAATATTAATTGTTTTCTAGCCTTCATCATTCGCTCATTTTTTTCAAAAATCAATCTCGCTTCTTTGAACGGGTCTTCTATATTATTTTGTTTCTTTAACACCATAATCCTTTGTGCCATTTTAGATGTAGTCAATTTTTGGTCCATGGGCATGGTCACTACCTGCATGCCTTGGACTACACTGGTGATGAGCCAAATGAAACAGGGGATCAAACAAGGAGGAAATATTAGACCACCTATAGTGCATAAAAGGAAGAAGCCTAACTTCTTCCACAATTCTATTCCCAATACGATATCCCAACAGCTAGTATTTAGCATTGATTCCCACATTTGAACTGGCACATGGGCGATTTTTTGGATATCATTGACTATATCCAGGACAGCATCTCCATTGTCATCTATTTTTAAACAACAATCTGATGTATTAAATTTTCCACAAACACCCCCTTCTTCAGCTAATATGTAGTCCAAAGCCAACCTATTCTGATAAATGGCCACTCTTGTTTGGGTTTGCTGCTTTGATATTAATTCCATTGCCTGACCAGTTTTGTTCGTTATTATCTCTACAGCGGCTTGGAGTCTTATAATACGATTTAGCCTATAAACTGGGGTCCGATATCCCCAACTCCCATCTTGTGCCCAGGTAGTGGGCCCATGCGTTTCTAATATGCATTCAGGGAGCCATTCCTCATCTCCCCATTTTTTTAATCCTCCAATCAAATCTCTTCTGTTTCTCTTTAGATCCTCATAAACTGGTATCCTGAATTGATCTCCATCAGGTCCTGGTAAAAGAAAAAATCCTGGCTGTATGATTCCCAGAGTACAGCTCCCTCTCCACTGAGAGGGGAGTTTTGGGTATGCTCTTTTTTCCACATATCCAAAATAAGCCATCTGGAGATTTCCAATAGTCAATTTCTGGTTGATCTATACATTTCCGGGATGCCAAAGTAAGGATTTTTGCCTGTATCATTACATTAAAAAAGTCTAATGTTACAATTATACTTACAATTTCCTTTTTTTACTTTTTCTTGGGTCCAGTACATGGTAGGTTCTTCTGGGACCCACCATACAGAAGTTCCATTACTAACCTTATATCTTTTACAGGGAGTTTTTCCTACTTCATGAAGGAACTTTTTCCCATTGCGCCAGAGACATTCTTCCCCTATGACTATTGAACTCAAAATCCACCCCTCTGGTCGGTTTTCTCCATTTATACTTGTTTGGTTCCACTTAAGGAGCTCAATTGGGCCTAAGCTGCTGCCTTTCCATGGCCATTCTTCTGACATCAAAGCCCCTCCACAGACCCAACAGTTGGTTATGTTAAGTTCCCTACTTATTCTTTCCCTCAATTCCACAAACTGATTTTTACCCATTCTTGAGATATCTATTTCTTTTTCTAATTACTGTTAAAGTTTTGTATAGAAATCGTCAAGTGAGCTTGGAACAAGCTTAGGTTGATGTGCTGGCTTAGCCTTTTTGTATATCAATTGCTCTTTTATCAAATCTTGTTCTTTATTCCCAGTTGTGTATGTGAGACAATTCCATCTCTCCCCTTTTGGTCGTTGACTTCCCATCCTGTTACCACTTGTTCCTAAATTCTCCACAATCCAGTACTTTTTCCCATTGTGCATGCAATTGCCTAATTTGGATGGGTTATAACAGTGACTGTTGACATGAGTGTGAGAAATAGAAAAGGAATCTCGGTGTCTTTCCATATACAGCTTTCAGTAACACCTGTGACATGACTTCGTCGGTATCCCAAAAGGGAAAAGACAAAAAATGAGTGACAGAAAAAGAAATAACAGAGGTCCAGTATGGCTTATACTCCCACCTCCCATGCCTATGGGGTTGCAACCCACAGCAGGTGTATTTGATCTTCTTGGTGGCGAATACAGAGGCCAATCCAGTCTTGCCCTCTATTTCCTTGTCATTTTCTCTTAGCTAATTTCCAGGCAAGTAGTTTTTGACACTCCTTAACTGTGGTTTCCCACCATTCCTCAGGTATCTCCCATTCAACAGGCACTAATAATTCCCATCCACAAAAAAAAGTTTTTATTTCAGTTGCTTCGAGTTCTACCTGGAGATGGGATCGATTTGGCACTTGACACTTCCTGCAATGAGGGTGTCGATTGTGTGAAGTACAATATCAATTTTTCCCACAATTTAAACATTTACATTTAACCCAGCTAGCATGTCGGCTATTTGGGTGAATCAAACAGGGTATAGGATATGGCACTGATGGAAGTTGCAACTCCTCCTCCTCTTTGTATAAGTCACAGGCTAAGGCCAGAATACAAGATTTCTCTGTCCAAAATAGTCCTGATCCTCTTGTTTGAAGTGGCAGTATTCCTCCCCAAGGAGAGTATTGCAGGTGTCTCAGGACTTGTCCAGGCGGTACTTGAAACCACTAATGTAAGCTCAGTCTTATTTCCCAATTAGGTGTGATTCTTTGTACATTTCCTAGATCATTTTGGTCTTCCCAGTTCATTACCACCCTGCCCCCATTTAAGAGTCAATTTGGTATCACCCGATTTAGATGTTATCGTCCACTCCTTGGGTTCTTTTATGGGTCCTTTGATTCTGCTGGCGTGAATCCAGCCTCGTTCACTGGTCCGGATCACAGCTTCAGTCGTCAGCAATACCTGAAAAGGACCTTCCCATTGTGGAGTTAAAGACTGTTCTTTCCAAGTTTTTACTAGCACCCACTCCCCTGGATGAATATTACGGATTTTAAAGGTGTGGTTTTGAGGGATTATCCCTTTTAACCGCAAGTTTTCAAGAGTTTTTGCAATAGTTTTCACATATCCTTTAACACTCATTTCCCCTACTTCATAGGTAGCAGTTTCATGTTGGTTGGTCAGAAAAGGTAACCCAAACATCATCTCATAAGGTGACACTCCCAGGTCGGACCTGGGTTGTGTTCAGATTCTCAATAAGGCTAAAGGTAGACATCGTACCCATGACATTTGGGTTTCAACTATTAATTTAGTCAAAGTTCTCTTTAAAGTCTGCTTCATTCTCTCTACCTGGCCCGAACTCTGTGGATGCCATGGGGTGTGTAACTCCCATTTTATCCCCAAGGCTTGAGTTATTTGCTGTAAACTTTTTGACGTAAAATGTGTTCCTCTGTCTGAGTCTATCCTATTAACCATCCCATATCTGGGAATGATCTGTTCCAAAAGGGTTTTACATACCACGTTGGCTGTGGCCTTGACAGTGGGAATCTCTTCAACCCAATGAGTTAGATGATCTGTCATTACTAATAAATACTTCCATCTCTGTACTTGAGGAAGTTCAGTAAAATCTACTTGGATACTTTGAAATGGTCGATGAGCTAACTCACGACCTCCTAATGTTGTTTTTCTCATCACATTTTTATTTATTCTTTGCAAGTTATACATCTTTCAGTTACTTGCTTTGCTAATCCAAAAATCCCAATACACCCATAGTTCCTTAAAAAATGATCACACAATTCCTGGGTACCCCACTGAGCTTTCTGGTGCATGACTTCTAATATCTTCCTGGTAAGTGTTTTATTAAGTAATTGTCTTCCATCAGGAAGTTTCCATTTCCCTGATTCATCTGGTTTGCCTCCTATTTTGTTTAATTCTTTTTTCTCTGCCTCACTAAACTCTGGAATTTCCAATTTTTCCTTGTTTGGGGTTAAAATTAAACTAACCCTTTCGGCCCCATTTTCTGCTGCATCTTTATCTTCTTGATCTGCCAAATTATTTCCTCTTATTTCTGGGGTCATTCCCTTTTGGTGTCCCTTAATATGTACTACAGCTATTTCTTCAGGTAAGTTTAATGCCTCTAAAACCTCTGAAGTGAGTCCCTCATGTACTAATCCCTTTCCTCTTGAATTATGTAATACTCTGTCTTCCCAAATTTTTCCAAAGTTATGTACTACTCCAAAGGCATACCTTGAATCAGTATATATAGTTCCTTTCTTGTGTGCTAAATATTCCAGTGCTCTTTTTAGAGCATATAAATCATAGGTTTAAGCTGACCAGATTGAGGGTAATTTTCCCTTTTCAATAGTTTGCATGTTTTTTCCATCAACTACTGCATACCCTGATATTCTTTTTCCTTGTAGACATCTGGAGGAACCATCCACATAGATTATTTCCCCTTCTGAAAGGGCTTGTTCTTCAAGATCTTCTCGAACTTTTGTTTGGTATTGGATAATTTCTAAACAATTATGTATTAGGTTATTTACTGGTTCTCCATATAAGAATTGAGCTGGATTTAAACTTCTGTTTACTTCTAGTGTCAAGTCATCACTGTCTATCAAGATTGCTTCATATTTTAACATTCTAGAGTCTGTCAACCATTTTTCAGCCTTCTGGTTTAACACATTTCAAACTGCATGAGATGTACACACAATTAGTTTACTTCCAAAAGTAAGCTTATGACTTTCTTCTACCAGGATTGTAGTAGCTGGTATAACTCGAATACATACTGGCCAGCTGTGACTCACTGGGTCCAACATCTTTGATAAATAAGCTACTTGTCTCTTTACTCCTCCTCACTCCTGAACCAGAACTCCATGAGCTACCCCATCTTCCACATTTACATTCAGATGAAAGGGTTTTTCTAATGAGGGTAAGCTTAAAGCTGGTACTGAGGCCAGTTTTAACTTCAACTCTTCTAATTTAACATCATCTTCCTTGGTCCACGTAATATCATCTCCCTCTGTCGATTTTCCATACAAAAATGTTATTGCCTGTGTGTACACATCTATCCATAATCTAAAATATCCCAGTAATCTGAGTAGTTTTCTGATTTCCCTCTTTGAAGAGGGAGGGAGAAGGGATAAAATTCCTGCAATACTCTCGGGGTTGAGCTTCCAGCTACCCTTACTTATTAGGCGTCCAAGATATTTTACCTCTGGTTCTACAAATTGCAGTTTCCCTTTTGATGCCCTTAATCCTTTTTCCCTGAGAAAATTCAAAAGTTTTGTAGTAGCCTCCCTAACTTCAGCTTTCCCAGATAATAGATCATCCACATATTGGATAATTTGTATTCCAGGAGGAGTGGGGAAAGCTTGTAGTATTGTTTCTAAAATTTGCCCAAAAAACTTTGGAGATTCAGTAAACCCCAGTGGTAATTTTGTCCATCTTAATTGCTGCTTTCTCCCAGTTTGTGGATCCTCCCATTCTAAAGCAAAGATATTTCGTATCTCCTCGGCCAGTGGACAAGCCCAAAAATCATCTTTAAGATCCACTACACTAAACCACTGATGCTGGGGTGGAACCTTACTTAGAAGAGTGTAGGGATTTGCTACCACTGGGTAGTGGGTCCGAGTTCTTTTGTTAACCTCCTGTAAATCTTGTACCAATGTATAGTTCACATCGGGCTTCTTTACTGGGAGAATAGGGGCATTATGAGGAGACATACAAGGTTCTAATGTCCCATCCTTTATTAGTCCTTCTATTACTGGCTTCAAAACTTACTGTACTTCTAAGGATATAGGATACTGACATACACGTATGGGACAATCTTCTCTCTCAGTCGTGACCCTTATGGGGTCAATATCTAATCTTCCCCTATTTCCTTCCCCAGCTCAAACTTCCTTGTTAATTTTTTCCTCATCCTCTTGGCCAAGTTTTAAAACTCTAGCTGTCATTTTCCCTTCTTCTGGTATAACCCGTATTCCTAGTTTCACCTGTAAGTCTCTTTCCAATAAGTTGCTACCTGCCCCAGGGACCAATAAGACATCCCTCATCCAAATTCTAGTTTCTCCCTCGATTACCACATCTTTAATGACTGTGAAACTCTCTCCTTTTGCCCCTGTTACTTTTACAGTATCTTTGCTTACACTATAACATTTTGGAGTATTTAATAGGCAGGTTCTTTTTGCCCCTGTGTCTACCACAAATTCTAATTTTTCTTCTTGGGCACCCACTTTTAAAATTATCACATGCTCCAGATAGTATCTATCCCCCAAAATATAAAGCCTATGACTTCCCTATTCCTCCTCGGGGCCCATTTCTCAGGAGATTTTCAGATCTTTTATCTGATTAGGGCTATTTCTCCTATAAAATCTTTCATCCTCACATTAAAACCGATGCTTCTGGAATGCTCCTGAGATTTGGCTTGTATTGGGGTTCTGTTCTTTTCCCCTCTCTCTATGACCTTCATGTCTAGGAGTGGTGCCTGGGTGTTTTACATTTCTCTGGAAATTTTTTTCTCACATGGTGGTTACCATAATTTTTACTTTCTCTTTATCTTTTTCTTCATCTCTTCAGACATAAATTTTTTGAGCCTCCTTTAATAAATCCTCTAATTATCTATTATGCCAATCCTCAATTTTTTCTAGTTTTTTTCTAATATCTGGCCAGGCATTAGTGACAAAATTAATCCTTAATAGAGTTTGTGCCACAACAGTCTCAGGGTCCATTCTGGAATATTGTTTCATATTTCTCCTAAGTCTGCCTAACCATTCAGCTGGAGATTCTTCTTTCCCCTGCTGTCCCTCAAAAGCCTTTTTAGCATTTTGCCCTCAGGGTGCCGCTTCTTTTATTCCCTTGATTATCAAATTACGGCAATCATGCATGTGTTTCCTCCCCTCCTTATCATTTTGACCCCAATTAGGAGGTGCTATTGGCATTTTTTGATCTCCTGGGGGGCCCTGCTGGTTTTCTTTTTCCCAAATTTTTATTCCAGCTGCTCTGATCAATTGCCTTTCTTCCTGAGAATAAACTATTTTCATTATAGATTGCATCTCTTCCCAAGTATAAATGTTCGGACCTAAGAATTGGTCTAATTGCTCAGCTGTGCCTATGGGATCTTCCAAAATTTCTTTTATTTCTTTGTTAAAATTTCTGACTTCAGAAGAAGTCAAAGGGATGTTTACAAACCCTGTTCCACCCTCTCCCATTGGAACTTCTCATGTGGGCAGGGACCGGTGGTGCAGCCGCGAGCGGCGAGACCAGGGCCGGGATGGGGACCGGGACCGGAGGGACAGCCGCGAGCGACGAAACCGGACGTGGGACGGGGGCCGGGAGTAGTGGCTTAGCCGCGAATGGCGGGGGAGCAAGTGGAAACGGAGGAGGCACTAGTTGCAAAGGATCCCAATAATTTTCTTTCTTTTTTTCCTCTTGTTCCCAGCCCTTTTCTTTCCCCTTTTTCTTTTCTTGCTTTGTCTCGGGGGTTTCTGATACTTTAAAGATTTTTTTATTCTCCTAAAATCTCCCGTCCAACATGTGGCATATTCTCTTTCTTCTGGATTAAACGGTTCTTTTGAATTTACAAATAAATTCAAAGCCTGACAAATCCAACTTTCAAAAGAGCCGTATCTAGGCCAATAAACGTGGTCAGGTCCTATTTCCTTCTTTGTCCATTCTAGCATACAAAATTGAATCATCTTTACTTTGTCCTTTCTCCTTGTACAAGGGTTTTTATCCCAGTTAGCTAACATAACTCCCAAAGGGCTATCTTGGGGTATCTCTGCTGGTACCTTTTTACTCCCTTTTTTTCTTTCCTGTATCCAACTTACTGGTTTTCTGTCCCATTTTTCAAGATTTTATCTATTTGTCCCCTGCCTGTTTCCCACTTTCTCTAGCAACCTGAATACCACCTTCTTCTGACTACACACACAAAAAAAACCCCTTTTTCTCACAATACTATTCAATACAATACACCTCCCTCCAAGGAGATAAAGTGAATCTTAAAATAAAGAAGCTACATTACATATACTTTCATTCATCTACATTTACTCACTTTTATTTCTCACTCACTCTCACACATTCATTCACACCCTCAGGACACGAAGCGGACCCCTTTTGCCAGAGAATTTCTTGGGTCCTAGAAGTCTGGAAGAAGTCTGAATAGTCCCGATAAGGTGGCAATAATTCTTCTATTGGAATTTTTGGTGTCTTGTTGCTGTTATCTGTATGTGAAGAATTTCTTGGTTATCTTATCCATTCTTTGAGCTAGTTACAAAAAGTATCTTACATCACATAGTTTCTATTTTAATATTATGCTATAGCCTAAAAACTATATTTACCATACTACTTAAAAAGGATTAATACAGTACTACAAAGAAATTAATACAACTTTCCAACATAACGCATATAGTATTCCTTTTAATATTTGCAAAAAGCCAATCATATAATATGCATTTTTCACAATATTACATTGGGATATGCTATCTTTTCTGTTAGTCTGTTGCAGGCTGCCTGTGTAGTAGAGATCTTATAAATGCCTTACCTGGTGTGCATGCTACCTAGTGAGCTGCTTGGTGGAACTCACTTCTATTACGTCAGAACACATTGTTTTTCAGTCCTTTTTTGTCTTGCATTTTGAGTCTATTCCTGATGTTTCAGTTTTGACTTTAGGCACCTTCTCCTGCATGCCTTTTGTAGGTCAGGAAATACCCATGTTGTTTGATGAGCAGAGTATCTCTTCTGATGTTTTCCTATGGGTGGGAATGAAATGTAAACGTAACTGGTTTGCACTCATATTTTCTAACGTTTTTTGTTTTGAATGTGTGTATGCACAGGTGTGTGGGATAAGGCTATTCAGTGCTGATGTGGTTTTCCTGTCATGATTTAACACCAGCCAGGCACCAAGCCCCAAGCAGCCACTCACTCCCCCACCAGAGGGATCAGGGTGAGAATCAGAAGAGTAAAACCTTGAAAACTTTTGGGTTGAGATACAGACAGTTTAATAGGAAAAGCAAAAGTTGCACACATGAACAAAGCAAAACAAGGAAGTAATTCACTGATTTCCATGGACAGGCAGGTGTTCAGCCACCTTCAAGAAAGCAGGGCTCCATCACATGTAAATGGGAACTTGGGGAGACAAACTCCATCATTCCAAACGTGTCCCCTCCCCTCTTCCTTCTTCCTCAAGCTTTATATGCTGAGCATATTGTCTCATAGTCTGGAATAGCCCTTGAGTCAGTTGGGGTCACCTGTTCCAGCTGTGTCTCCTCCCAACCTCTCATGCACCCCCAGCCTCCTCCCCAGCATGGCCATACGAGGAGCAGAAAAGGCCTTGATTCTGTGTAAGCTCAGCAATAACAAAAATACCTCTATATTATCAACCCTGTGTTCAGCACAAATCCAAAGCATAGCCCCATACCAACCACTGGGAAGAAAATTAACTCTATCCTGGCTAAAACCAGCACATCCCCTACCTGAGGGGCAGTGGTAATAATTGCAATCCTTCGATCCTGTTCTCATGTGGATTTGGTTTTATTTTTTCTGATTTCTATAGGGAAAAAATGCTACTGTGTTGACGCTGTTGAGCCAGGGATGGGCGAAATGACTTGTACGATTTCAGAAGGCAAATGAATGTTTATTCAAAAGTACGTCTCTCTTTTATAGAGAACATCGTGAACATTAATTCCATTGGTCTTAAAGTAAAAACATTTCACCTGATTGGTACACTGGACTTAGGTCAGTGTGGTAGAACATATCTATAAACAATATGAACGGAAAGCAAGATAATAGATTGTTTACATTCCTCTCGGACTTTTTCCCAGGCTTAGCCTGGCAGAAATATTTCTCTTTTTCTCTCTGACTGAACTGAGAATATCCACACTCCGTCAGTTCCAGTTCATGTCCAATGAATCCTGTTCAGATCTCTTCTCCAAATCTGCTTTTTGTGTTATGATGTTCCTTAGAAGGAGATGGGAGTGCTGCTTTTGAGTAACCTGCAAAGATTTTTAATATTAATTTGGCTGTTTTGCTAAGTGATTCATGCTGGAGGTGCTGAGATGGAATTAACTGGGAAGGAAAGGAGGATGAACTATAACACAGTTTCAAATTACAGAAAACACCTGCAATGCTAAATCCTTGCCAGATGGTTTCATGTTCAGTGATGGAGGACTGGGTTTAGGAGATGGGAGGGATGGGCAGAAATGCAGCAAGGCAGAAGGTGCTGGGGAATTTGGAGAGAGGGATATGAAGGAGGAGGATGCTTTTCCAATGTTGAAGACTATGAAAATTGATATGTAAATGGTTAAAGCATTAACTCTTTGCGCTGGTTTGAAGGCAAGCCAGCAGGAGGAATTAACTCCACAGAAATATGTTGCAAGAGATTCCAAGTCAGAACTACAATTTAATAGGACAATTACAAAAATGGCAATACTACAGGAACATTGGCTTAAACCAACAAAGTCAGAATATAACCTGACACCCTGTTGTCCAGGGTGGTGGTAGCAGTCCCGTTGGAGTGATGGATGTGGCCTTGTCAAAGCAGTGACCCTGTAGTAAGGTCTGGTCCTTCTCTGGAGGTCCACTGGTTGTATCATGCCGTCCCAAGCCACAGATTACATACAGGTAGGAATGTTCGATTCCTCCCCCAGGGCGGGGAATTTCACAATGGGATGATATAATTCTGAGTCATGCTGGTGAGTCCCTGATGTCCCATTAGCAGAGATCCCCCCCCCCCCCCCGCTTTAGGCTGTGTGCATTGAGCAGCTGTTGCAAACAAGCGACTATTAACAGCTCATCAGAAGGTGATATAGGTGGTGATAGAATACATACCTTACATTGTAATGCAAGACACTCTTGATGGATTGGAGTGGTGGGGAGAAAACCATGAGAATTAGGAGGAAAATTACTTAGTAGAGTACCAGCCTCATATGTGCAGTTCACCCAGAAAGGGAAGGACAAATTTTTCTCTTTTTGTCCCAAACTGAAGACAAAATACTGCTTTGATTTTGCTGGCATGTCCTGTCAAAGTGAGAGCTTTCTAGGGTGAGGATTTTCTTACCTTCCTGTAGAAGAATGATCTAGGGCAGTGGTCTCCACCTTTTTTGATTGCACCACCTCATCAGCAAAAAAAATTGTGCGCACTCCCAATATATTTTTATTTATAAATTATATATGTATACTATTGTACTAATATGTATGTTATAAAACATACATGAAAATAAAAAAGGATGAGAACAAATTTTTATTTTCATGCTCTATTTTTATTTTTTAAAATTGTATTTATTATACCAAAACCAATTTCTTCATGCACCCCAGTGGATTGTCTTGTGCACCTCACTTTAGAGACTACTGATCTGAGTTCTCTTGTAACATAAAGTAAATTTTCCAGTAATCAGGTGGTAACTCTTTTTCAGCAGATTTTTAAATAATTGTGCTGTTTTCCTAGCTGATGTTTTTTACTTTTAGAAATCAGAGCATGTTAAAACATTTAGACTACATCCACATTGTGTCCTGGCTTGAAACTAGGTCTTTGGCCTCTGATGGTCTGTTGCTCTTCCAGACACAGTCTCACTGGAATATGACAGCTCAGAGCTGCAGGTTGGGAGGGGTAAGCGTTTAGTCGTTGCCTTTAATTTACCATTAAGAGATTAAGTATTTGTCTATGATATTAAAAAAGTCTGTAAAATAGGTTTATTTTGAAGTTGAGGATACAGGTAAACCTTCAGCTATGCTGTAAATGATAAGGTCAGTTTCTGCCCAAACTTCCTTTAGGTCTTACTTTTAAAAATGTCTTATGCTTACAAGAAATATAAGGGTTATATTATAAAAAGTATAAGGGTTCATAAGAGTTGTCCAGCTCTTATGGTTTCAGCATTTCAGCTATTAATAAATTATGATGTCTTTTTCTAAGGATTACTATGGAATTACATTCCCTGCCCCTGCAACCTTGACAGGCAGAGATGGAAGCCTTGCTAACAACCCCTTCTCAGGTGAGTATTATTTAAACATGAGGATGGTGAGTGAGATGTGCTGGTCATCCTGCTGTTGCTGAAAAAGCAGTAATTTTCCCCTTCTGTAGGCAGTTAAACCCATCAGTCCAAACTAGCCAAACAAAAGCAAGCATCTTTCTCTAAACACTGACATTGATTTTGTTTTTAATTTTTTTTTTCTTCATGGTTTTGGTCAGTAATTCATATGTGACTCAGAGGTTCTTGGGAGTAAGTTGGATGCCCTTTGAGAATAACTGCAAAATTGTTACAAATTTAAATGGTAGTGTCATCTAGTGTCCTTCCCAAGCGCATATAAGTGCTTGAAAACTATTCCATAGCCTAATGATTCTTCTTGAAATTTGACTGGCTTGCTTTCCTTTGTTACTGCTATTTTAGTACTTGTATGTTCTCAGCAGGAGCTGCGTCTAGCAGGCTCCCTCTCATCCTCTCCAAATCTAATGGACTTCATTCCCAAAAGCATGTGGTCTAAGAAGCCCTTGTTCATTCCTGCTCTTACTCTTCAGTTATTGTTGTGCAAAGATGACATTAATGCTATCCAGGATTTTCAGCCAGTGATTTTCTTTCATTACAATCTGATTACAGCTTAAAACTGTAGCTATAGGTGTTATAATTCCTATAATGATGATATTAAGTGTTGTCATACTTTCTGGTAACCAACATAAAGGAATATTAGTTTGGAATGAGATAGATATGAGTGATATATGTCACCTCCCTAAAAACATGTGAGCATGGTGCTCTGTAGACCACCAGAAAATGCAGGTGTTCAGGAGTTTTTCTGCTGCATAATCATTTCTCTTGGGACTCTGCTTTTGGGGTAATAACCAAATTTCCCTTCCTACTTCTTAAAAATGGTGGGCCACGATGCAAGTTTTGCTTTCCTGGCCTTCACCTATTGTTTCCAGAACTTTGGTGGTGTGAGGAACCAGACATATTAACTCTAGTCATGCTTGGCAAATAAACAGACTGACAAAAATATTCCTATCACTTCCTGCAAATCCTAACTTGCTTTCAGCCCATGAAGCTTAGCTAATCAGTTTAACCTCTAGGAGAGTCACACTTTAACCCAACAACTATTTGCTCTTTGGCTGTTTACCATAGTTTTGCTTTTAGCATGTTTTATTGCAATGATCTGATATCAATCTGCTCAGATTGTGTGAGATAGGTAAGTATTGGTATCTCCATTTTAACAATGGATTAGCCATGGCATGGAGTTCTCTGCCACTAACAGGCAATGTCCCTGTAGCCATCAGGAACAGAGACTGGGAGAAGGCTTCCCATGAACAACTGCAGGCTTTCAAGCATAGGATGTGTTCTCTTCTGTAGTTGTCTACTTGTATTCAGATATTTTGAATCCTTTGAATTCTCCACTTCTGGTGTAGCTTTAATAGCTTTTCTGATGAGTTTGTTCTTTCGCAGGTGACATAACAAAATTTGGCCGTGGGGATTCTGCCTCCCCTGCTCCTGCTACCACGCTCGCCCAGTTGCAGCAGAACCAGACTCAGACTCACCATACAACTCAGCAGCCATTCCTCAATCCGACCCTGCCCCCGGGGTACAGCTACACTGGGTTACCTTATTATGCTGGTGTGCCCGGTGTTCCCAGTGCGTTCCAATATGGGCCAACCATGTTTGTAAGTGTGATAGCCTAAACTGTAACCCTCCCTGTGTGCCTCTCTGGTTTTGCTCTCTTCAGCCCAAACCTACATCTTAGAATCACAGGATGGTTTGGGTTGAAAGGGACCTTAAAGATCATGTGGTTCCATTGCCTCTGTAATGAACAGGGACACCTTTCACTAGACCAGGTTTCTCCAAGCTCCGTTCAACCTGGCCTTGAACACTTCCAGGGATGGGGCAGCAACAACTTCTCTGGGCAACCTGTGCCAGTGTCTCACCACCCTCATTGTAAAAAACATCTTCCTTATGTCCAATATAAATCTACCCTCTTTTACTTTAAAGCCATTCTCCCTTGTCCTGTCACTACAGATCCTGGTAAAAAAATGTTTCTGTGTCTTTCTTATAAGCTCCCTTTAAGTACTGAAAGGCCACAATAAGGTATTCCTGGAGCCTTCTCTTCTTCAGGCTTAACAGCCCCAACTCTCTCAGCCATTCTTCAGAGGAGAGGTGCTCCAGTCTTCTGATCGTTTTCATGGCCCTCTAGACCTGTTCTAAGAGGTCTTTTTTAGTGCATCACAACATACTGGGGGCCCCAGAACTGGATATGGTACTCCAGGTGGGGTCTCATGGCAGCAGAATAGTCATCATTCCCAGTCTGTAAGGAATCTCCAAAAACATGCAAGAATGAGAAAATAGCTGCAGTCTCTTCCTCAAGAAAATGGGAAATTTAAAAGGCCAGAGCTCATGAATTCCCATGCAGGTTACTATAAATAGCAGACAGCTGCAGCTCTTGGACTTGGTGTTCCTGAAAGCCTGTAGCACCCTCCAGATAGTCAAAGGGAGATCCAAAGCTGTCAGAAAGATGAGAATGCCTAAGAAATCCTTTTGAGCATTGAGGAGACTGGATTAACTCAGAGAGCAGGGAGTCTCAGGAGGGAAAATGTTATTTGGGAAGAGGGATGCTCCAAGCAGAAGGGTACATGACTCTATTTTAGGGCCTTGTATGACTGTGTCTTATGAAACAGACTTGGGCAGGAGTTGGTGTTTCATTTGATTCTGTGGGTGACAATTTGCTGTTTAGAGTCAGTGTATGAAAGAGATTCAACAAGGCCAAGTGCTGCGTCCTGCACTTGGTCACACCAACCCCCTGCAGTGCTACAGGCTGGGGCAGAGTGGCTGGAAAGTGGCCCAGCAGAAAAGGACCTGGGGGTGCTGGTTAACAGCCAGCTGAACATGTGCCAGTGTGTGCCCAGGTGGCCAAGAAGGCCGATGGCATTCTGGCCTGTATCAGCAATAGTGTGGCCAGCAGGACCAGGGCAGTGATCATTCCCCTGTACTGGGCACTGGTGAGGCCACACCTCGAATCCTGTGTTGAATTCTTGGCTCCTCACTACAAGAAAGATATTGAGGTGGTGGAGTGTGTCCAGAGAAGGGCAACGGAGCTGGGGAAGGGTCTAGAGAGTAAGTCCTATGAGGAGCTGCTGAGGGAGCTGGGGATGTTTAGCCTGGAGAAAAGGAGGCTCAGGGCAGACCTTCTCACTCTCTATAACTCCCTGACAGGGGAGTGCAGCCAGGTGGGGGTCAGTCTCTGCTCCCAGGGAACAAGAGTCAGGACAAGAGGAAATAGCCTCAAGCTGTGCCAGAGGAGGTTCAGGTTGGACATCAGGAAGAATTTCTTCACAGAAAGGGTTGTTAAGCATTGGAATGGATTGCCCAGGGAGGTGGTGGAGTCACCATCCCTGGAAGTGTTCAAGAAATCACTGGATGTGGCACTTAGTGCCATGGTTTAGTTGACAAGGTGGTGTTCAGTTGAAGGTTGGACATGATCTTGGAGGTCTTTTCCAACCTTAATGATTCTATTATTCTAAAGAAATACACAGCCTGTTTTGAGAGAGGGTTGTGCTGTAATCAGGGGGCCAGCTCTGGCAGAAAACTTGGAGCTTGCATAAAGCCACTACAGCAATTTACTTCTGGAAGCGTGAGTGCCATGCCCCATGTCAGCCCAGTACTCCCAACTCCAGATTGAATTTCCCACAAGGTGAAGGTGCCTTCTCCACTAGATGGCAGAGGAACCTTGTGTTTTGTGTGCCAATTCTGTGGTTAACAGTCTTTTGTTTCCTTCCTTTGTCCAGGTACCTCCAGCATCTGCTAAACAGCATGGAGTCAACCTGAACACCACGTCGACTGCTTTTCAGCAAGGGAGTGGCTATGGGCAGCATGGCTATGGGGCAGGTATGCTTACCACTGTGCTTTTCACATGCATATCTGCAAAGCTGCTTGCTCACTGTAACACCTTGTCTTGTACACACTGGCAGGCTACGATGACTTAACACAGGGAACAGCAGCTGGAGATTACAGCAAAGGAGGCTACAGTGGGTCATCTCAAGCACAAAACAAATCTGCTGGCACTGGACCTGGGAAAGGTAACATGAAACATGAGGTTGCTCGAGTGGGATTTAGTAGGGCCAACTCCCAGTGCTGTGCAGTCAACACAGCAGTCAGCTCTAAACAGGGTCACATCCAAGCTGTTTGTCCATCTCACATATACAAAATGCTTTTTTAATGGCCCAAGTGTTCCTTCTAAAGCTCACGGCTGAACTTTGCATAAGGATTTGTGTGGCTGATGTGCAGCTTTGTCCACAATTATACATGGGAGAAATGGTAAGCTGTTTCCTCTGCCAAAGTTTTCTTTGCTGAAGAATATAGTGATCCTGCAACAGTGCTGTGTTTTTGAAGCCTAAGCAGTTGGATGTTGTTGCTGAAATTGTCCTCTGCCAAATGAAGACTAAATTGGATTTCTTGGTAGACACTTGAGGTAGTTGTGTGTTAGGGTTGAACAGGGCACTTCACACATCTCTGGGCTGTTTGGCTTCTGTCTGTACACCCTGTAACTCATCACTTTCTTTTGTGCCTGAAAATGTCTCCTTTGTGACTGTAAAGGCTGAAGAATTTATACAGCTCATATGAAAGCTTTATTCTGCACATGCTGGTTAGACCTGAGAAGTGTATACTTAGCTGCTTAGCACTAACTAGTTCATCCTTGGATTTAAGCAAGTACCAAGCATTTGCTGTGCGTTTGAAATGCTGTCTTCAGCCAAGAGCTGATCACGCTCTCATCTGTAGAGGAGCAATCCAAAAAGGAGCAATGTCCTCGGAAGGGAACAACCATAAAGCAGTGCACACCCTCTGAGCCCAGTCCTCTGATTCACTGGCCAAAGGAATAGCTAGTTTTATTCTGAGCCAAGTGAAATTATTAGACACAGTCTTTATAAGACTGAATAAGTGGCTGGTTTGAAAATCACCTTGCTGGTGAGTGTTCCTGAGCCTGATATGGCACCAGACTGTCTAGATGGAAGGCAGCCTGAATCAGTGATATTAATTTTCTCTGGGCAGAGGAGCATTGCAGACCTAACCCTTCTGCAGGATGTAAAAGGACAAGGGTTCAAATGTGTAGCAGATGCTGAATCTCATTGCTCAGTGCACTACTGGAAAGCTGTTGAATACTACAG
Source organism: Vidua chalybeata (assembly GCF_026979565.1). NCBI lineage: Eukaryota > Metazoa > Chordata > Aves > Passeriformes > Viduidae > Vidua > Vidua chalybeata. The sequence continues at coordinate 398,892 of NW_026530341.1, forward strand.
TAGAGCCAAATGCACCCCCCTAATCCTAGGAGAAAGCTGTCTTTTTGTGAACTTAAATGAGTGTTTGGTGCAGCCAACTGCTGCCTGGTGAAGTGCATTTGAATCCAAGTGGTAACCACTGGGTTATGAATGTGGGTGATTTATTCCAGTTAACTGTTTTCCTGCTTTGCAGTGGGAGTGAGGAACCAAACCATTTCTTCTGTTCCCATGTGCAGTGCTGTGGGTCTGACAGCATGGAGAACCCCACTGGGTGGGCCAGCAGCAGTATCAGGGTGTGGGGTGCAGTGGTTGCAGACAAAGGTGTATCTACTGAGGCTGTCAGAGGTGCTGAGAGCAAAGCATGGGGCTCATGCTAGGTGATGGTTGACTTTCCCATTGTTGGTGGCTGTTTTTTGTTTTCCAGGTGTTTCTGTGACCTCAAGTAACACGGGTGTGCCTGATATCAGTGGTTCAGTCTATAACAAGACTCAGGTGAGCAATGCTGGACTCTCCTCCCCTCTGCTCTTGAGGCATGACCAATGGATCCCCTTGTGGAGGAGGCTAGGGTCATTCCCTAGCCAGTTGGTTCTCAGGGTCAACGGGCTGTGGCATTTCTTATGATGGCTGTTTGCTGTTGGAGAGGAGTCTCACCCTCTGTCCCACTGCTCCTGATGGCAGCTGTTGGCATAGGTGCGGGCACTCTATACTGCCTGTGCTGCCCCACATGTGCTGTGTCCTGGTTGCAAATGAAGTGTGATGGCACTATTGTTTTTGGACAAAATATCCCTCAAAGCAAGTGAGTCAAGAGGCTGGGTTGAGCTTTGGTCAGGGAGAGAAAAATCTTATTGCAAGTGGTTCTTCTGCTTTTGTAATTTCAGCCTGAGACCCCATAATGTGTGAAGGACTGATTTCAGGCAGCTGCTGCCATCCCATGTCCCACTGAATAAAAAGAGGTCAGGGAAAAAAGGAGCATAGTAGCTGTGGAAATAAAAATTAAATGTTGGAGTCATTAGTTCAGAAGAATGGATGAGAAAAGGAGCTGAAGCTCATCTGCTGAAGTGCTTGCAGGTGTAACTTGGCTTGCTCTGTGGCGGTTGATGAAAGTTTCAGGTGATGTGTGTTTGGGCCACTCTTGTTCTTGTTTGGTCACCATGGGGCTGCTCACACCAGTCTCTGATGCTGTCCCCCTCGTCTCCTGTACAGACATTTGATAAACAGGGATTCCATGCTGGCACACCACCTTCTTTTAGCCTCCCCTCTGCTCTCGGATCAACTGGGCTGAACCCTGGTGCTGCCCCAGGTTATGCTCCAGCCCCGTTTCTTCATATCCTCCCTGCACATCAGCAGCCTCATTCCCAGATGCTGCATCACCACCTTCAGCAAGATGGGCAGGTGAGTCAGCCCCTTCATCATCTTCAGTGTGCCTGAGGGCAGATTCCTAGCAAGGTCTTGGGGGTTTTTGCTTCCTTCTGGTTTTTGCTTTGCTCATTGGGAAAGGGCCTTGACAACAATTGTAGACTGACAGACTCAATGCTGTTGGCCAGCTTGGGGAGGGAATCTCATGATGTTCAACAAGGGGAAATGCCAAGTCCTGCCCCTGGGGAGAAACAACCCCATGCACCAGTATATGCTGGGAGCCAAAGCAGCTTGGCAGAATAGGCCCTGGGCATCCTGGTGGACACCAAGTTAACCATGAACCAGCACTATGCCCTTGCTGCAAAGGCATTCTGGGCTGCATTAGCAGGAGTGCTGCCAGAAGGTTAAGGGAGGTGATCCTTCCCCTCTGCTCAGCACTGGTGAGTCCCATGTCCAGTTCTGGGCTCCCCAGTACAAGACAAACATGGATGTATTGGAGAGTCCAACAAAGGGCCACAAGGATGATGAAAGGACTGGGTCATCTCTTATCCGTAAAGGCTGAGAGAGCTGGGACTGTTCATCCTGGAGAGGAAAAGGCTCAGGGGAGATCTCATCTACATATATGTATATATATATATATATAAAAGTACCTGAAGGGAAGGTGCAAAGAAGATGGAGCCAGGCTCTTTTCAGTGGTTCCCAGTGACAGGACCAGAGGCAATGGGCACAGGCTGAAACACAGGAGGTTCCTTCTGAACATCAGGAAACACTTTTTTATTGGGATGGTGACCAAGCACTGTCACGGGTTGCCCAGGGAGGTTGTGGAGTCTCCATCCTTGGAGCTGCCTGGACATAGGTCTGAACAACTAGCTCTAGGTGACCCTGCTTGAGCAGAAGGATTGGGCAAGAAACCTTGAGAGGTCCCTGCCAGCCTCAGCCAGGCTGTGATTCTGTGCCATCCTGATGTGGGGCATGGAGAGATGGGCTGTGAGGTGTGAAGCCCAGGCAAGTGTTAATGTCCCCTGGCTGTGGCAGGACAGCAAGATGTGAACACTTGTACTGTAATTCTGGGGGGGAAATCATCCCCTTGCAGGTTGCATGTTGGTTCCAATTTCTGATTTGGTTTTACCAGCCCATGTGTTTCCTTACTATAAATGTTCCCCCCCAAAAAGTTCTGCCTTAGAATCAAGAAACATGAAATTGCTTCTCTTTCTTAATGTGTGTCATCTTTGGCTGGTGTACTACTTCTGTGCACCTTGGGAGAGTTCTTTTGTTGTCCCCAGTCCTGCTTCTCTTCTTCCTTGTCATTAAACCTGAGTGGGAGGTAGTGGGATGGTGGTCCCTGCTCTTCTGTTTGATTTCTCTTTGACTGTCCTGGATTGCAGGATGCAGAGATGTTGCAGAGCAGAAACAGATCCGTCCAGGGGGGAGCATCGCTGTGTTGGTGGAAGCTCCTCTGCTGTTGTATGGACAGGCTTGTCTTCCTAGAAGTGTTGGTGCTCATGTCTCCTTTCTTTCTGATTTCTAGGGTGGATCTGGCCAACGCAATCAACCCAGCACCATGCAGCAAAAGTCTCAGGCTACCAAAACCTATGGTACTTCTCCATACTGGACAAACTAAATCCAGAACTGGGGAGGGGGGAGAGAATGAAAGAAGAGGAGGGAAAAGAAAAAAAAAAAAAAAAAAAAAAGAGAAAAAGAAAAAGCTGACCCCTATTCCTAGAATTATTAGGAGAAATTACTGCTCAGACAAACATCTGTGTGGGGAGAATTACAGCCAGGCAGCCATTCTGTGTGACTTGCCTGCTTCCTCTTAAAGTTGCTGTTGTATGTAATATATTTATGTATGTATTTGTAAATGCAATAGAGGCTAAATGTGGTTTTCTGCATCTTGCAGCCTGTTTTATTTTCTTTGTAGGGAAATTTATTATGAGTTTCCCATCTGCATCAGACCATCCTTCCTTGTTTTTTTTAAGCTTTATAACTGTCAAAAAACAAACTGTGCTTTTTGCTTTTTTTTTTTTTTTTTTTTTTTTTTTGAGCTGGAGCTCATTTATTTAATGCAGTTCTAAATTCAGGCAAATAAGACCTGCTGTCCCTCCCTCCCCCCCCCCAAAAAAAAAAAGTAATCAAGATGTATCCTGTTGGTTTGATTTTTGCCCTCAGCCCCCAATATAGCTGTTACTTGAAAGAGATAAAAAAGGGGCTGGGGAAAGGGAAAAAAAAAAAGTTTTGTGGGTCCTTTCTTTCATCTCCTCATTCCTTCCTGCTGTGGAAGATGAACTCTTGTGGGCAGTTTGTTCACTGTGGCCCTGAGCTGCACTCTCACCTTTTTATTTTTCACTTTTTTTAATAATAAAGGACTTTTTTTTGTTTGTGGTTTTTGTTTGTGGGGGTTTTTTTGGGGGGGATGGTTGTGTGTTTTGGTATTGGGCTGGGGTTTTCTTGTTTCTCTAGCAAGAGACTTTGGATGGCTCAGTGGGTCCTGCAATTTCCATTCCATCATTAGAGGCAATAACTATGTAGCGGTTTCTTAAATAAAAGTATAAGCTCTGTCTTGTACCTCTTTTTGCCTTGAGCCACCCTGCCCAGAAAAGACATAGCTACTTGAAGGAAACTTCACCTGTCCCTCCCCACTTTTTTCTAAAACAAGACCCTGGAGGCAACTCCTGGTCCTTCTTCTCCTGTACCAGAGCAGTGAATGTTTTAGGAGTTTTATTTCTTTTTAACTCTCCCTCCAACTAATAAATATTTGAGCATATCACTAGTGTTTGCATTTTCAAAGGCCTCAAGCAGTTTTGCTTTTACAGCCTGTCCCTTTCTACCTCCTCCTCCTGGGAAGGTAAGAGCAAGAGATGGGTATGCAGGGGATGCTGAATACTGTGACAAAAGTGAGCACACCTTGGTACTGAAAGCTCATAGGCAGCTGCATTGGGTTGGGATCCTGGGCAGCACCCTGACTTCTGCCACAAGCATGTTCTGCATTTGCTGTGCTCTGTCTGAGGCCCTGTGGAGCAGCTGGGAATGGTAAGGAGGGAGCACAGCAGCACTGTCCTTCCTTGCTTTGCCCATGAAGTCCAGGGCCTCCATCAGGAGGAAAGTCTGTGGTGAGGTTTAATAAGGCAAAGTGCTCGATCCTGCACTGGGAATACAACAATCTGTTTCTGCAGGCTAGAGACTTACTGCCTCCCTTCCCCCTGCCCCTGGCAAGCCTAAACAGGATGTTTTCCCCTTATCATCAGCTCCAACAGGGCTCTTCTGCAGCAATTTCCTCTCTAAGTCTCTGTTCCACAGTCTGATGGTAGAACCAAGGTTACTCTGCTGCATTTGGCCATCAAGGAAATGGAGAAAAAAAACCCCAACCTGTCCAGTGCAGGGCAGTGTGGAGTGTTTGCCCTGGTTTTGGTACAACACCTTCTGCTAGATCAAGAAGCTACTGTCAGCTCAAGGCAGGCAGGAGCTACAAGCAGGCCTGATCCCAGTCAGAAGGCCCAGACAGCACCATCTCATTCCCCATCGTGGAGACTTCTCTAGGAAGTCAGCTCTGCAATACCATAACCATTCCTCCAGCATGGCTGTGAAGCAGAAACATTCAGGCCCCAAACACATTTGACTCGGACGTTGCTGTACTGCAAACAATGTTGTATAGCAAATACAACACCTGTACACGTGTCCTGCTAATTTCAGCACTGCAAAAACAGATACTTCTCCACTCTTGAGCCTGGAGGGAACAGCATGGGCCAGGCAGGGCAAGCACCCTGAAGGGGTGGTTGGCAGTGATTACTTCAATTCCTCTGCCAGTTTTCTGCATGAGGTCAAAGCACCTTGCCCCAGAAAACTGGCTACCAGCAGCACCCCAACCCCATGCCAGCACCACCTTTACTCCAAGTCCTTTCATCCTGCTGCAGTCATATGATACCATTAACAGTCTTCTCCCTGGTCTCCTCTTTGCTGACTTAACATGAATAAATAAATATAACAGCAAAGCTCATGGCTTTTTGCCAAAGTGCTTCTCCAAATCAGTTTGTTCTTTAAGGTATAGACAGCTGTCAGCAGCTTCAGTTTTCCAATAACCTTGTAGATATTTATGTATATGTATTGATACTGGAGCACCACTGAATTTGTGAACAGCTGTTATTCAAAGCTTTAAGTAACCCATGCAAATAAACCAACTCAATTAACAGGGAAGTAACAGTACTGGCATATTTTCATTTTACATTTTTATTAATAGATGTGCAGAAAAGACAAAACTACTGAAGGGGAAGACAACACAAAAATGCATCAGTTAATTGTTTCTGGTAAATTATACTGAAGAAAAAAAGGAAACCATCTGGGATTTCAGCTAAGAAAACTACTAAGAAATGTAGTGTACCCTGCTGGTTTCAGAATGGTTGAAAACTGCATTTGAAAGGGCAGGTAGTTGCAAATGTAAACACTAATATCAGCTGAGATGAGAAAAAGGTTAAGAAAAAAACCAGAATACAAAGATCAGGTAAACATTTTTCCACAATTTCTTAAATAGGTAAAAAAAAACCCCAAAAACCAAAACCAAACACAATACCCTCATTTCAGTTTATATCTCAAAAAATGAAACCAGCAAGTCAACAAGCAATGACACTGCACAGGACAGTGGGGAAGAGAAATTAGTTTGGTTATGGTCAGAGCTCTCAAAATAGGTTGCTTTTTGTCTTTCAAAAGGTTAACATGAGATAATGCATCTTACAACACCAAGCTCGAAAATACAACTCACTGGAGAGCATACAGTGAACAGTGAAGACAATCAAAAATACAAGGGAAATCCTGAAAGATGCAGTATCATTTCAAACCAAGTCAGCACAGCCAGTGTTGCCATACTCTGTTCCTTCATGCCCCCAACAGCCCCTCAAAGCTGGAGACTGATGTTCCTGGCCCAGTGTGGCCTTGAGACCAGTCTTGCATCGAGTGCCAAAGGCCCATTTGCCAACACTGGCACCACCCTCCCAGGGCTGGTGTGAAGCTGGGAGCTGAGGGGGGGCCCTGCTGCTGGCTCCAAAAAGCACCAGGGGCTGTTAGTCCTTGATGGAAGGATGACCTGAAAGAGCCCTTGTGGGACACTTCAGGAGGGTTCCAGCTGCCTCCCCAGGTAAAAAGCAAGCAGGAGGGCAGGTCATCACAGAACACACTGGGGACAAGGTATTACCACTTGGGCTGCCTTCATTCTGCTGAGGGCACACTAGCACAAGCTGGGGCAGAGGGACAGGGACTGTCCTTGCTGCAGCAAACCCCAGCCAAGTAACACTGATAACTTCAAACAGAGCCCCACAGGCCTTCCTCCCCTACCCGAGGGCTGCCTTCCCCTCCTCTCCCTCCAGGCAACACCCTTTAAGCTTGCTCACTCTCATCTTGCTCCTTGCTTCCCACCAAGCTGATCACAGAACAAAATTTACTCCCACCAAAGTACCTCTTGAGGGACTGCAGCTGGTGATGTATCATTAAAACCACCAAGCTATACCAAATGCCTGAGCCTGCAGTTCTTATCAGGGTGACTGCCTGACTGCCTCTTGTGAGAACAGAGGGTTTCACCCAAGCAGGGCCAGCACCTCTGATCTGCTCCTGGGGCTGCCAGGGCTCAGCGCAGAAGGGCAGGGCTGGCTGCCAATCCATGTGAAAGGTGAATTCAGGGCACTGCACTACAGCTGAACAAGAGCACACTGCAATGGGGTGAGGGTGCTGAGGGCCTTAAGCTCTGCCAAGAGCTCCCAAAATCATGCAAGAGGCTGAGCTCAGGGCATCAGCCTGAAAGCACTGTGTACCCTTCTCTTTGTGGGGCTGCACACATCCACCTGTACCCCAGCCAAGCAGGAGAGAGCCCAGCACCCATCCATCTCTCTGCCCTATGTCCCAGAAGCCACTGCAGGCACAGGAACAGCCTGGCTGCCCCAGGGAGTTTTATCTTCTGCCACCCCCACAGAGCTACAGCAGAGCTGCATTTACCAACAGGTGACCTACATAAGCAACAGAAAGAAGGCTCAGGCCATCACTGGACTTGGGCTGCAGGAAGCAAGGGCTACTAGCAAGCACTGGAGAAGGAGACTCTCCCACTGCCAAAAAGAAGTTCAGGATGAATGCTGGCCCACTGGGCAGTGGGATACACTTCTGTTTTCCTCCCTCAGTAGAGGGGCAGCTGACAGCAGATCCCAGAAGAATGGCTAAATTAAACTTTTTCAATCCAAACCTAGTCTGAAAAAAATAATGCAACCCAGGGCTCAGTTGTAGAGACGTGAAGTGTTAAGTGTTTATTTTAGTGTTTATTTTATCACAAGCCTTTTTCAGAGACAAAGCTGATTGTGCCCTCTGGGGATCCAGGGGCCAGCTATTTCCTAATTTGATCAGGCTAAGCAGATTCCTGTACCTTTCAGTAACATCCCATCAAGCTCAACACACAGTAGCTTTACACTTTCCACCCCACACCTTATAAAGGAAAAGCCACCACCACAAGGTTAAACAAATGTACACACACTATTATTGTTAATGGAGAAGCTAAACCCTGGCAATTTTCTTTGTGTGGATTTTTTTCTTCCCAGTAAATGCAGTACTTGAGGTCCTGAAAATTCATCTTCCAATGGGTTTATTCCAGCTTTAAATACATTAAACATCTCAATGCAAGACTGTATTTAATTCAAGAATCTAAACACAAGCAAACCTGTTTCACTGAGCATTTTGTAGAAGTGAAAAAGGGAATTTCTTTTTAAAAAAGAAATCATAATACAGTGATGAAAGGGTTAAGAATGCAAGAATTCAGACATTCTGTGGAGGGTCTCTAAGAGGTCCATATAAAAGGAGCAAACAGATCCATACAACAGGAGACAGCAGGAGACAGTTTTTTTGATCCCCCCCTCCCACCACTACTTTTTTGCTGGACTGCTGCTAGGTTACCACTGCTCCCTTCTGGCCTGAGTTGACAGGGCAGTACAGGGGCATAGAAGGAGCAGGTCACGACTCCTCATTGCCAGAATCATCATCATCGTAACAGTCGGCATCCTCTTCCTCCTCGTCTTCGTCATCAATGTCATCATCATACAAGTCGTCATAAAGCAAATCTGAACTGTTGTCATTGGAAGGCACTTTAGTTTTGATGCAGTACTCTGCCAGTGTAGTGGGGACCTTCACGCCATCCTTCTCTGCCTCAGCTTTGGTAGCCAAAACCTGTTTCCTGTGGGGAGGAGGACACAGCAACATGAGCAGGGCCATGTGCTGGAAGCAGTGTGGCTCAACTCCTCACCTCCCAACCAGCCCCTGCCCAGCCCTCCTGGCAGCTCAGTCAGGTGGGCTGATGTTTGGCTGAAGCACCACAAGCATCACTAGAAACAGATTTAGTTCCTGCATCCCCAGGCTTGGGAGCACTCCAAGGGTGTTTGCAGCACACACACACTCAGCAATATATGAAATCAATTATTATACAGGACTCTGCATTAGAGATCTGCCAGAACTCAAAGCAAAATCCATTACATTTGTTACAGAAGGGATAGTCACAGATTTCCTAAGATGACTTAGGAAATGCCATCCAGAGATGCTATCCACAGCCACCCTCCACCACTGCTGACTCTACCCCAACATGCTCAAAACTCTAATTCCCACAAGCATTTGTCAGCTCTGAGCTCCCACTGGAGGGTAAGAGCATGTGGCTGCACTCTGAGATGCAGCTGTAACCCCAACACTGAGGATAGCAGGAAACAAGTGTTTCCCTGTGGATATTCTCAGTTCAGTCAGAGAGAAAAGAGAGAGAATTCTTCCAGGCCTAGCCTGGGAAAGTTAGGAGAAGGAATGAAAACAATTATTATCTCTCTTTCTGTTCATGTTGTTTATAGATATGTTCTACCACAGTGTGCTATTCATAGTGCACCAATGGTGTGAAAGGTTTTCACTTTGAGACCAATCATATTTCACCTTAGCGATCCTGGCTATAAAAAAGGAACGCTACTTCCTAATAAAGATTATTCTTTGCCTTCTGAACACCATGGAGTCTATTCATTTGGTCCCTGTCTCAACAGCATCATTTCCCTTTGCTCCAGGATGGGCTCTGGCTGGTGCCTCTCAGCAGTACTTGAGCTGTGAACTGTTGCTGCCTCCCAGCAGGGAGAGGAGCAGATGGCAGCCTGTTCCTTTACTCCCACCCACATGTCCAGTCTGCCATACTCTGTTTATGGAGTACATCCAGCTGAAGCCAATGCAGCTGGAGGGGACTAAAATAACCTCCCAGCAAGGCTCTTTGCACAGCCCAGGACAGCGACTGACTGCTCTGCGTAGCTCCAACCAGGGGTATATCCAGCTAGCAGTCAAGGTATATGTGGTCTTGCCCCAGGCAAGTGTGACAGCCATCCCACTGCAGTATGGGCTGCCCATTTCCACTCCACAGCAATCTTGGCTCAAGTTTACATCACCTCCCTACAGCACCTGATGAACCATGAATTTCTCAGAAAAGGGCAGTCAAGACTAAGCAACGCTTCCAGCTAATCAAACCCAGCTGTGCAAGCACTTGCCAAATCCTACTGATATTCCTTCAAATTGGAGGGACAAGATTATGATTCATAAGTGCATTAAGCACAGAATTAGTACCATGAAGGCAGTTTGAATCACATCTCAAGCAATGCAAGCAGTTCTCAAAGGTACACAGGGACTTAGACTAGAATTTACTAGCAGCCAATAGGTTTTGCAGAGCATCGTGCCAGATTAGCCTGAAAAAGAACAATACAAAGACAGAAGTTTGCACCATTTCTGTCCAGAAGAATGAACTTGGAATAAAGCTGTAAAATTCATTTTGAAAGGAGTAACCACAGCAAGAAGCTGGTTTCAGCAAATTCTGAAATCAGCCTGTTTCATAGGATTCAAAGCAGGAGGCCAGTAGCACAGCATCACACACAGCAAAGCTTACCTTATGATTTCAGCATACTCCTTGTCTTTTCCTTTACTGTCCCTCCATTTCCTGAACATGACTGATGCATCCACGTTGGCAGGAGAGAATGTGTTGGGCTCATTAAGCAAAGAGATTACACTCAGTAAGATAGTCCTGAAACAGGTAATCACGACAGCAGAGTCAGAGCTAACACATTCACGGATTCTGGATGCTGACAACTTCTTTAGGTGATGCATCAGAAACATGTTTAAAGACAAAACTTATGAATAATTAAGGATATCTAAGTGTAGTGGGTTGATGTTGGCTGGATGCTAGGCACCCACCAAAGCTGCTCTCACTCCCCTCTGCAACTGTACAAGGGAGAGAAAATATAATGAAGGGTTCATGGGTTAAGATAACAGCAGGGAGAGATCACTCACCAAATACCATCATGGGTGAAACAGACTTGAATTGGGGATATTAATTGAATTTATTACTAACAAAATGAGAGCAAGATAATGAGAAGTAAAATAAGACCTTAAAAACCACCTTCCCTCCATCCACCCTCCTTCCCAGTTCTACCTCCTCCCCCCAGCAGCACAGGGAGATGGGAATGGGGGTTATGGTCAGTTCATCACTCATTGTTTCTGCCACTGCTCAGGGACAGGAGTCCTTCCCCTGCTCCAACATGGAGTCCCTCCCACAGGAGACAGTAATCTACAAACTTTTCCAACATGAGTCCATCCCACAGACAGTTCTCCAGCTCCAGTGTGGGTCCCTTTCCATGGGGTGCAGTCATTCAGGCACCACTTGCTCCAATGTGGCTCCTCCATGGGATCACAAGTCCTACCAGAAAACCTGCTCCAACATGGGCTCCTCTCTCCATGGGTTTGCAGGTCCCTACCAGTAACCTGCTCCAGCGCAGACCTCCCACAGGTTCACAGCCCCCTCTCAGGCATCCCTCCGCTCCAGCATGGGGTCCTCCATGGTGGAGGGGGACAGCTGCTTCATCATGGTCTTCACCATGGGCTGCAGGGGATTCTCGGCTCTGGTGTCTGAAGCACCTCCTGCCCCCCTTCTCCACTGACCTTGGTGTCTGCAGAGCTGTTCCTCTGATGTTCTCACCCCGCTCTGGCTGCAATTACAACTGCGTAGCCACTTTTTTTTTTCTTCTTAAATATGTTATCACAGAGGTGTTACCATCATTTCTGATTGGCACAGCCTTGGCCAGCAGTGGGTCCATCCTGGAGCCGGCTGGTGTTGGCTCTGATGGACATGGGGGAAGCTTCTGGCAGCTTCTCACAGAAGCCATCCCTTGTAGCCCCCCTGATGTCAAAACCTGGCCACGCAAACCCAATACACTAAGGACTGATGCCATTGGGGTTTTGCATTTTTTTTTCTATGTTTTATATATTCTTCACACATATATTTGTAGCTCTATAGTCTATTGTATTAGTGACTAGTTTTCCCAGTACTTTTCCATGGCCTTTCCCTAGGCAGAAAGACAAAACAAAAATTCCAGAGCTCTAAGCCCCGGGAGGTACAAGGCCCCAATGCTATCTTGGTTCTTTCTGGGAACCAAGGTTGAGAACAACTCTTCGAGATACATTTCATGGACAAAGTACAACTAGTACTGAATGGGGAACTCCAGAGAAGGGGCTTGATCTGGGGGAAATTGCATCACCACTTGTCCTCCTAATTGGTGCTTTTTATCAATTATGCTAATTTTCCTATAAAAATGTACTCACCTCTGTGGGGGGTGGGTTTTTGTGGACATCTTTCCATAACTGCCTCTGGAAGCCTTCAAATAAAGATCCCCCTTTATATTACCTCCTTACTAAAATTATCTCGAGTTTCATTTCCAGGTTGGGAAAAAGGCAACAGGACAATAGTTGAAGGAAGAGCAAATACTTATGAACTTCAGACCTTGGTGATCAGCATAGGGAAGATGGCACAATACAAACCTCAAAGACTTAACCTGGTGACAGACTATTGTTATGTGTATATGGGATAATTCGTGCAGATAAAAATTGTCATATATATTTTATATATGTATTGGTAAGAAATACCCTTATAAAAAGATTTTTAAGCGCACAAGTCAGTGTCGGGGATTGCATCACAGTGTCGAAACCACCTGGATGAGAGGAAGGAGAACTTCATTTACAAACGAATGAATGTGTCCATCCCGGAGATGGGTCGTTCCTCAAGGTGATCTGAGGAGCCCAGACGATGGATGAATACGTGATAAATATCTAAGACTGAGATAGCTGGAGCCATCAGTGAGATACATCTCAATACTGGATTCCAGAATGCGATCATGGATATTCATCACTCCCCGGACATGGTTTTGTTCAGTTCGTGCAGAGAAAGAACTCCACATGAATATGTTCAGTCCTGAAAGGAAGAAAAGGGACTCTGCCTCGGGCAGGAAAAATCATATAAAAACCGTTCAGGCAGGACAGTCGGTGTGAAACATAAGGGACCCTATGCTGTAGCAGTCAGACCTGTGTGTCACCCAGCACCAATACCCGGGCTCGGCACTGATCCTTTTTGATTAGATTGTGGCTTTTCCTTTTTTTCCCTAAATTTATACTTTGATAATTTAATAAATTTTCCTTAATTAATAAATTGGAGCATTCATTTATAACAATCTTGGTGACCCCGACATGATCTGATTTGGGGGTCCGGGGACCCCCCTCTTTGGTCCGGGCGGTGCCCTACTGATTTCGGTGGCCGGACAGGATTGGGAAATCCTGCAGAATCAATCAGATTTCAAACTCAGAGCCAGAGCCACTATCAAAAAGGGGGATAAAACGGGCCCAGAGCTCTCGGGAACTCAGAGCAGAATCTCCGAGGCTGCAGTTAATTTTTTCACTCCTAAAATCTACATGCACGAAGAATCCACACGGGAAAAGGGCCGCAAGTATCGCGTGGTTGAGTGAGGTGTGTTTGAGTGCATGTGTGAGACGTGACACTGTCACGAGGAGAGTGCAGACCCCAGGATCGCAGTTCCACTCTTCTGTGAGGAAAGTGGTCGGTCGCGGGGGAAGCGTATGAAACCGGGAAAACTCATCTCATGCGTAAAGCCTGCAACTCGGGGAGTTCAGGGGTTCAATCACGAGCAGATTGAAAAGGGAAGGTACATTCTCGGGTGTGTGAGAGCTGGTAAACCTCTTCGGTCCAGGACTTTGGGAGTCCGGGGAAAAGGTAAGAGAGCTCACTATCAGCCATAGGTCCACAGATCGGTTCACTGTGCGACTGATAGGCTGGTAACATTTAATCGGAATAGGCTAAAACCACGGTACCGACTGGGATTGCTTTAAGGACTTCCTTCGAGGAATTAAGGTAAGAAGGCTTGTTAAGAAATGGGACAGAAAAAGAGTAAAATTTAGGGGAAAACCCAGGGTAAACCTGGTAAAGGGCAACAGGATTGCTTGCCCGAAATCCCAAGGGGGAGCCCATTGGGACGGATGTTAGAACATTGGGAAGACTGCCCTGAGAGACGGAGGAAATCTAAGGAAAAAATGATTCATTATTGTGTGGAGGTATGGGGGAACATGGAAATTGGGAAATATCAATTCTGGCCTATATTTGGCACATTTGATTCAAGGATGTGTCAAGCATTATCTGATTGTATATATGAAGAAAGTGGGCCGGAAAGTGAGGAGAGACACTATGCCAGATTGTGGGAATATGCCAGTGTGAGGCTATTCCTGGTCCGAAGTCATGGCAGTAAGGTAAACCAGGGTGAGACCTGGGAGCCTTTGGACAACCTTCCACCCCTGTACCTGAATCCTCCTCCCCAGGCTCAGGCCCCCGTGCTCGCACCGGCGGGGCACCCGCCTCAACCTGCACAGGCACAGGCACTGCCACGTAACATACAGCCTTCGTCTCCGGTGGTGACGGACCCACCGGGTCCCTCCCAGCCCCCACGTACGCCACAACAGGCAGACGATCCTGGGCACACACCTCCTGCCGGGGAAACTGCTTCTCCTCCAGCTAGCAGAACACGGCGCAAGACACGGAGAGAAAACCATGATGATAGCGAGGAGGAAGGGGACAGACCCAGTCTTTACCCTCTAAGAGAAGTACCAACCGCTCCCGGAATCTTTGGGTACATAAATGTGCCAATCAATATGGGGGATGTAAGAGCTTTCAAAAAGGAAATGGGGAAATTAATGAATGATCCTTTAGGGGTGGCAGAGAGGCTGGATGAATTTTTGTGGAATAGCATCTATTCATATGATGACACCAGCACCATTCTGAGGTTGTTATTCAACTCTGAGGAACGGGACATGATATGGCAGGCTGCAATAAAAGATTGGGAACACAGGAACCCCCAGGGAGGGAGTGATGCTGAGAAATGGCCTGAACAGAGGCCATCGTGGAACACCCAGGCAGAGGAGGATTGGCTTAAAATGATAGGATTAAGGAACATGGTAATACAGGGAATCTGAGGGGCAGTACCAAAGGCACAGAACATTAGTAAAGCATTGGGGGAATGGCAGGGGAGGGATGAAACACCCACCAAATGGTTGGAAAGACTGAGAAAGAGCCTCCAAATGTATTCGGGCACCGACCCTAATTCGCCTGTCGGGGGTATTCTGTTGAAAACACAATTTGTTGCTAAATCATGGGAAGACATACGGAAAAAGCTAGAAAAAATAGAGAATTTGCAAGAGAAAAGCCTCCAATAATTACTAAGGGAGGCACAGAAGGTTTACATGAGAAGGGATGATGAAAAACAAAAAGCACAGGCAAGGGTACTGGTAGCGGCAGTAAGGGAAGCGCAAAAACAGGAGCGGATACAAAACCCCGCAAAGCCGGCACAAACACAACGGCTTCAGGGAAAACCGAACCCCTCTCAGAAGAAAGGCATAAACAAACAGGTAAGCAGCCCTGAGTGCTTTTACTGTAAACAGAAAGGGTACTTCAAAAGGGAATGCAAGAAGAGAATGAAGGATGAACAGATCTTCCAGGAGGATTAGAGGAGTCAGGGGCTTTATAATTTGGGGTCCAGAACACCTGGAGAGCCCTTGATAAAATTAAGAATTGGACCCCAAAAGCAAGAATTGGTGTTTTTGTGTTGCATCCTGGGGTTCTAGTTTAGATTAGGGTTTTTAATTTATGTTAGATAGGTCAAGTTCTGTAATCCCGCGCACCCCCCGTATTTCCCCTCCCTGCGGTTGTTTGCTCCTAGCTGCGTGCTATTGGAGCTTACCCCAATCACTCAGGCAGACAATCCCCATCCTTGCCAGAGAGTTCCCTGCCAGTCTCCCTGATGCCGCATCCCTACTAGCCCTGGGACCCAGGAACCGCCCCAGCGCCGTCTTGATTGGTTGCTGTTGCTGGCGTCACCACCATGGCAGCCACCCCTATTGGACGGCAGGCCATGGATCCTCTCACCCCGCCCCTCCATAAAATCCTACCATGCCGGCACCCAGGCGCCATTTTCTCCCATGCGAGTGCCAGGAGCAGTTGCGTCTTTCCATCGAACCGCGCCATGTGACCAATAAACCGTTCCAGCCTAGCACGGAGTAAATGGACAATTCCTTACTTCTTTGCCGGATCCCTAGCGCACGGTAACAGCGACTGGCCAGCCCACGCGCCCGGGACACGGTAGCTGTGTCTGGGAACCCGCAGCAGAAAACCCCGGCAGCACGTGGAAGCTACGCCACAGCCGGGCTCCCAAGAGCTGCGTGCAGCCGGGGAGAACAAAAGCAAACGCCGCATTTTTGGTCGATTCAGGCGCAGAAAGAACTACAGTTCAGCGACTGCCACCCGGATGTACTAAAAGCAAGGATTCAATGGTGGTCATTGGGGCTAAAGGGGAACCCTTTAAGGTACCAGTTTTAAAGAATGTGGAAATAGAATCAGAAAATAAGTTTTGTCTGGGGAACATATTACTGGTAGAAGAAGCAGATTATAATTTGCTGGGGAGGGATTTAATGGTAGTTCAAGGGATAAGCCTGATAGCACAGGACTCCCAGCTCATGGTAAGTTTATATAAATTAACCGCTGAGGATGAGAATGAGATAAATCCTAAAGTGGTAGCACACTCAGGAGGAGGCGGGGAGGTTAAACATGGAGCCAATTCACATCGAGATCAAGAGACTGGAGGATCCAATCAGGATTAAACAGTACCCCATTCCCATGGAAGGCAAGAAGGGACTAAAGCCTGTAATAGAAGATCTAATAAAGAAAGGCACATTGGAACTGTGCATGTCAAGACATAACATTCCTATCTTGGCGGTACAGAAGGCGGATGGTAGTTACAGGCTGGTGCAAGATTTGAGGGCGGTAAATCAAAGGACAAAAACCTTGTTTCCTACAGTCTCGAACCCTTACACACTATTGAATAACATATCCCCAGCGGATTCCTGGTACAGTGTAATAGATTTAAAGGATGACTTTTGGACTTGCCCGCTAGCCCAGGAAAGTCAGGACTATTTTGCATTTCAATGGGAAGATCCGGACACAAATAGAAAGCAACAACTAGGGTGGACATCCTTGCCTCAGGGCTTTGTAGACTCACCAAACCTATTTGGACAAGCCCTTGAAAAACTCTTAAGTGAGTTTGTGCCCATTAAAGGGACCAAATTACTACAATATGTAGATGACTTATTGGTAGCCGGACACAGGGAGGAGGACGTGCGGGCAGGTACCATAGAACTATTAAACTTTTTTGGGGAAAAAGGGTTGAAGGTCTCAAAATCCAAATTACAGTTCACAAAGCCTGAGGTCAAGTACCTAAGGCATTAGTTAACAAAAGGTAAGAAGACGTTAGATCCGGACAGGATAACAGGTATCATTACCTTACCCCCTCCACGAACAAAAAAGGAGGTCAAGCAGCTGCTGGGGCTTCTAGGGTATTGCAGGCAATGGATCAAGGGATACAGCAAGAAGGTAAGGTCTCTTTATAAAAAGCTTACCATGGATAAGCTAAAGTGGACAGAGGAGGATGAGGAGGCTTTCAAAGAATTAAAAGAAACCTTCGTGGCAGCTCCGGTGTTGAGCCTCCCTGATGTAAAGAAACCTTTTCAGCTGTTCGTGGACGCCAGTAATCACACTGCCCATGGGGTTTTAACCCAGAATTGGGCAGGGGCCAAGAAGCCGGTGGGGTATGTATCAAAACTTTTAGATCCTGTAAGCAGGGGGTGGCCCACTTGCTTACAAGCAATTGTAGCAGTGGCAGTATTGGTAGAGGAGGCTAAGAAGGTCACCTTCGGGGCACCGCTGGTAGCTTACATCCCACACAGTGTAAGGAGCATTCTGCAGCAAAAGGCTGACAAGTGGCTGACTGATGCCAGGCTCCTAAAATATGAGGCTATATTAATCCACTCCCAGGATTTGGAATTGCGAACTACCTCAGCACAAAATCCCACACAATTCCTGTTTGAGGAAGCCGAAGGAGTGCTTTCCCATGACTGTGCAGAAGTTGTGGAGCTACAGACCAAAAAAAGGCCAGATTTAGAAGAAGAATTAGAAGAAGGCGAAAAATGGTTTGTGGATGGTTCTGCAAGGGTCATAGATGTGAAAAGGAAATCAGGTTATGCGGTAGTGGATGGCAAAACCGGGGAGGTAGTGGAATCAGGACCCCTGAATGCCGGATGGTCAGCACAAGCTTGTGAGTTGTACGCCGTATTGAGGGCCCTGTGAAAATTAAAAAGGAAAAAAGGAACAATTTTTACAGATTCAAAATATGCATTTGGGGTGGTACACACATTCAGAAAGATTTGGGAAGAAAGAGGGTTACTCAATACTCAGGGAAAGTGCATGAAGAAATAATCAGGCAAATCTTAAAAGCTATAAGGGGGCCAGAGGCAATTGCCATAGTCCACGTGAAAGGGCACCAGACAGGAATGCAGTTCAGGACCCAAGGGAACAATTTAGCAGACAAAGAGGCCAAGAGTGTGGCTCTGATGAAGGTAAGTACCCCAGGAATCTAGGAAGGGAAGGTTCAGGAATATCCCCCACACCCTTCCCCGAAAGCAACTGAGGGGTACGAAAAGATAGGAGGCCATCTAGAAGGAGGTAAGTGGAAATTGCCAGACAGGAGGGAGCTATTGTCTAAAGACTACACCAGAAAAATCCTGGGGAGATTACAAACAAACACACTGGGGAGCCCAGGCCCTGGCAGAGCAATTCCTGAGATTCTCCGGGTGTAAGGGGATTTATGAATTGGCAAAACAAGAGGTGCAGGAGTGTATGATTTGTCAAAAGATTAATCTGGCAAAAACACAGCAAGTGGCACTCGGAAGTTGCTCAGTGGCATACCAGCCTTTTGAAAGGATTCAGGTAGATTTTACCGATCTGCCTAAGGTGGGGAGATATATATTTTTATTGGTAATAGTGGACAAACTAACCCACTGGGTAGAAGCCCTCCCAAGCTCTCGGGTGACGGCTCAGATAGTATCAAAATTTCTACCAGAAGAAATCATACCCCAGTATGGGTTAGTAAAATACATAGATTCGGACCAAGGGACACACTTCACCTTAAAAATTATGAGACAACTAGCCGACGCTCTGGGGATCCGGTGGGAATACCACACCCCGTGGCATCCTCAGAGCTCTGAACAAGTTGAAAAGATGAATCAAACATTAAAGGCTCAATTAGCAAAATTGATTTTGGAAACAAAGATGTCCTGGTTAAAGTGCCTCCCCTTAGCCTTGCCATATCCGGACCATGCCTTATTCTGAGACCAGACTGTCACCAGATGACACAAGCAAAAACGACGCACCACAGCCTTGGTCACGATGAAGAGACTAATTTATTTTTTCTGACTCCAATCTTTTATAGTTCTCAAAAGATGCCAGTGGATTGGAGGGTGAACATGCCACCTCTCCAACGACACTGGACAAACTACCTGTACATCAAATTCCTCCGCCTCTATGAAAGAATGCAAAACAATAGGTTGTTTACAGAAAGTTGTGTGAGAAAGTTCTCTACAAGAATGTAAACTCAGAAGGCTTTAGAAAACTCTTGATAACCAGGGCGACACCAGACTATCACCTTTCGAAATGCTGTACGGTATGCTATACGAACATGGTATGCCAGTGGGGCATCCGAGGATAGAAGATGGACAGATACAGCCATATCTCATAGCCATAAGTAAGAATCTGCAGGAATTGTAGAAGCAGGGAATAATAACACAAGGTACCCCTTTAGGTTTTTCCATACATAAAGTACAACCTGGGGACAAAGTGCTCATAAAAACGTGGAAAGAAGCCCCACTGACACCTCACTGGGAAAGCCCTTTTCTTGTCCTCTTAACCACAGATACAGCAATACGAACAGCAGAAAAGGGTTGGACACACACGTCCCGAGTGAAGAAGGTCGAGCACCGGGAAGAGACAGCAGAGTGGAAAGTCACCTCTCCCCCTGGGGATCTGAAGATAACCTTGTGTCGGCCAAGTAAATGACTGATAGGGATCTGATAAGGTGCACTGAACCTGATTGTGAATGTTATCCATTTGTACATTTCAAATGTGAGTATTGTAACGAGGTTTGGATCACACACTGTAGAAGGGGATATTGGCCAAAGGGTTTATGTGATAAGTGCCTAGAAGGGGAACTGTGCCTCACTAGCCGTATCTTAGAGCTTGTCACGAGCCTAGGAATAATCGAAGTGGACTCTGAGATCTGGTTTCATTTGTTTCAAAACAGGCTAAAGGGAAAATTGAGATCAAAAGTTCAAATCATTACTGTTGAGTGCCGGAGGTTAAATAAAGTACCCTGCAGTGCAGATAAACTATCAAGGTGGGGCATCTTTAAACGGAGGTATGCAGCTTGGTCCAGGTATGACACCACAGAAGACTATTCTTGCTGCTGAGAAGATGGCTTACCTTGCCGCTGGTGGCAACCCAGTGGGCGCAGGCAAAGGCAGAGGAATAATAATAATCATGGGGATCCTGATCAACCTGAGTCTATCAATGTGCCTCAAGACCAGTACGCATTTGAATAACTCGCCCAGCACAGAGGTGTGAGGCCCTGGCGACGGGTGCAGGCACTGCATACAGACTGTCCGGAGAGGACAAGGGGAATTGGAGGCTCTGATATCCCCAGCCCCAAAGAACTGCGGCAAGGGTAAGATAAATGGACACCATCCCATAAACGGCACCCAGCAGGGGATATGCAGGCTAAAAGAAAGAATAAGGTGTTACTCACAAAGGGCGATCCCTAAGGATGGGCAGTCAGAGCACAAAGTACATAAAAGAAATGTTGAACAGATATCTGTCCCAATCTGTGATAAATGTAACCACACAGTATGGATTGGGGGAAGGATGAAGTCAGTGTTTGTAGCATACTTTCAGACTAACCCACTGTGTTATGACAATAACCAGTTGGGAATGTGTGTTATGAGTGGAAAGACATACTGGGTCAGGAAGAACTTAAAATATGAGACAAAGATGTCCCTCAAAAATGAGCCAGTTATCCTGGACCTTTTAGAGGATCAAGATGACCGGGTTTGTTTGCAATATGGCAGGATGTTCTGCTTTTCAAAGAACAAAGAAGGAGTGGACCTGGAAAGCAAAATGAAACAGGTATCACAGGAACTAAAAAGATAGGAGGCAGAGATGAGAAAAAGAAGGATGGAGCAAGAAAGGCTGAGAACCCTAAGCAAGCAATAGGATCAGCTTGAAAAACAATATACCAATTGGGGTTTACCTGCCTCAGATCAAAACCTATTTGTGGATCTGATGCAAGAAATTGCAACAGAATTGGGGTTGTCCAATTGCTGGATCTGTGGAGGGCTCAAGTCTGCAGAGAAGTGGCCTTGGAAAAGTGAGAGCTTAGCTCCAGAGCAACTCCTGAAATGGGATAATGCTAAAACCTTGAGGATAATTCAGAGACCTGAGGGATGGGTTTTAGACAAAAGAGTAATTGGGACATTTTGCATTAGCAGGGAGGGAAAGGAGTACACTGAAATGGTGGGATACACTCTGTGTGTGTCCACTCTAACAGTAAATTCCTTTAACAAAAGCAGAATCTAGCAGCCAGAAAACCCTACAGGGTACTGGAGCCAGGAAAAAGGCACTAAATGCGAATGGAGTGAAAAAATTGGACTCTGCTGGAACAAAGGCTCTGGAGCTAACCCTTACCAATCCTTAGATGAATTGAGAGGATTCTGGACTGAACCCGAAAACACAAAGGTCAGGTAGAAAGCCCTGAATGGTTTATATTGTATTTGTGGGAAGAAAGCATACAGCGAACTACCTCAGCGGTGGAGAGGGTCATGCACTATGGGATTGATCAGACCTGTTTTCTTTACCCTACCTCGATCAGAACTCAGCTCACTAGGCCCCCCCTTATATGAAACTTTGAGCAGAAGGAGAACAGAAGTGAAAAAGAAATTCCCTATTTTTGGTGGGGGCCAGACTTGGGGTGAGGAGGAGTGATCCGCAGAAAGAATAATAGAGTATTATAGTCCTGCAACATGGGCCCAGGATGGAAGCTGGGGGTATAGGACCCTGATTTATCTGTTAAACCGACTAATAAGACTTCAGGCAGTGGTAGAGATTGTCTCTAACCACACCTCAGATGCCCTCGAGCTGCTGTCTAAACAACACTCCCAAATTAAGGCCTTCATGTATCAGTACAGAATAGCCCTAGACTATTTACTAGCAGAGGAGGGAGGGGTCTGTGGGAAGTTTAATGAATCAGAATGTTGTATAGAGATTAACGACTATGGAGAAACCATCAGAGGCCTGGCGACAGAAATTAAAAGGGTAGCACACGTCCCAGTACAAAAATGGAACTCCATACTCCAAGCATCCTGGTGGGATCATCTGTTTGATGGAGCATAGTAGAAAAAGGTAATATTTTTCATATGGTGTTCAATAGCTGAGATCATATTCCTACCCTGCCTGATACCATGTTTTATCAGGTTAATACACACAGTAGTGCAGGGTATGCAGGTAGCTGCCATGCCCACAGACCCAGAATGTGCTATGGGAAAAACAAATCAGGTATCAAAAATAATAAAATTAGGGGAGGAAAATCTACACCATAAGGCAGCAGATGCTTTGGCCAGATTTGAAGAGCAGATAAAGGGAGAAGGGGATGTCTACAAATTGTACCAGGGAATTCCAAGAGAAGAGTAGGATAATGAGCCTTGAGGGAACTAAGAGGTTTCTTTCATTCTTTTAAAGAACTAGGAAATGAGATGGTAGTATAGGGTAGAAGTAAAATCACATGTAATCATGTAGAAAGTTTAGAAAGCATGGTTTAATATGTTTATGTAGAAGGGGAGGGATTGTTATGTGTATATGGGATAATTCGTGCAGATAAAAATGGTCATATATATTTTATATATGTATTGGTAAAAGGGATTGCATCACAGTGTCGAAACCACCTGGACAAGAGGAAAGAGAACTTCATTTACAAACAAATGAATGTGGCCATCCCGAAGATGGGTCGTTCCTCAAGGTGATCCGAGGAACCCAGAGGATGAATAAGTGATAAATATCTAAGATTGAGATAGCCTGAGCCATAGGTGAGGATTCCAGAATGCGATCATGGATGTTCATCACTCCCCGGACATGGTTTTGTTCAGCTCGTTGAAGAGAAAGAACTCCACATGAATATGTGAAATTCTGAAAGGAAGAAAAGGGACTCTGCCTCAGGCAGGAAAAATCATATAAAAACCACTCGGGCAGGACAGTCGGTGTGAAAAATAGGGGACCCTATGCTGTAGCAGTCAGACCTGTGTCTCACCCAGCGCTGATACCCGGGCTCGGCACTGACCCTTTTTGATTAGATTGTGGCTTTTCCTTTTTTTTCCTAAATTTATACTTTGATAATTTAATAAATTTTCCTTAATTAATAAATTGGAGCATTCATTTATAACACTATCATGTCTGTACACATTTGTGACAGGGCAGCAGGTAAAGCTTGCATCAGACCAGAATTCAGTTTATACATACCATCCATAGATGGTGCAGGGTTGGAAACCTGCTTAGTGAGCCTGTTCTTCATGACATTCAGCCTCACAGCAGAAAGCCAGGCTCTTTGCTTACCCTGACCGATACAACCCAAGGCCATCAGATGAGGCTGCATTGCCTTCCCTATCCCACAGTGTATTAAGAGGTTGGAGCTGTGGCCAGGTCTCCCTTCTCCTCAGCCTGTGAGCCAAGACTGCTGTAGCAGTACTTAAAAAATATCTGCACTGTCTTCCCCTTGCTGTACTCAACACTCAGGCAAGCCGCCAAGGGCCCAGCAAGATTGAACTGCTGGTACTCGCGAAGCCAGCATGGGCCAGTCATGTAACCCCTGGCAGACAGCCTTCCTGGATTTCTAGCAGCAGCCCAGAGCTAGCCAGCTGCCCTGCTCTGCTGACATTTATCAGGGACAAACACCACCTCCCTCTGCTGGCCAGACCCTTTTGCATTTCCTACAACTCTTTGCACTTCAGAGATTCAGCCCTTTGTTCCTCACATAGTGTCACAACCAGCACAAAACTCAACAGCAAATCCCATCAGGCAGCTCTACACACTTGGCCACCTGGCTGTAGCTACCACTGCAATAGCTTCCTGTGTCTGAGGTGGTCCTGCTTTGAACAGCTTTTAATTTAAATGAAAGGGAAGAACAAGAGACAAGGAAATAAGTCTTAAAATACAGCAGTACATAACAACTGCTTTGCAGAACATAATTAAAGGAGACTACAGCCCCAACTGTACTTGAATTGATTTAGAAGTATATTCAGAGCAATGCATGCTGAGCATATCTACAAGCATATTGTTATAAATGACAATATAGTATTGGCTTTCGCATTTATGTATTAGCTTTTGCATATTATTATTAATCACAAAGATTTTTTTATATGGTACAATTTATATTTCCTTTTAACTGCTTTTTGGTATAGTATAATCTGTCAGTTCAAGTATGCACCATATAGCTTATATAAATAGTAGTGTGATAAATATATCTTAGACCGTAGCATAATATTAAAATAGAGACTATGTGATGTTAAAATGCTTTTTCACGTAACTAACTCAGAGAATGGTGTAAGATAATTAGGTGGTTCCCTACATTTTGTGGACTATCTTATCTGAAGGATAAGATAACAGGGACAAAAACCAGAACACCAAGGGAAGAATTTATTGACTCTTCATTATCAAGGAGTGTAAAAACAGCAGGATGGAATCACGTGAAGAAATAAAATATATTGATTTAATCTACAGGATGACATGAAGACAAGTCAAAGGTTATGTCCTGGTTTGGAATGGGAGGAAATTCAGGGAAGTGATGCAAAGCTTTTTGTGTAAGTGCCAGTCTGTTGAACCACTGAGAAGCTGGACACGCCTCTGTGAAACACACATGTTAAGGATGAAAAACCTGGGAACTGTCTCTTTCCCTTCTGGTCAGGAGCAAGGTAACATGGCTGGGGGGGCCCCATCCTGGGCCGGGCCCACCGGCCCTGCTGCAGGGCTGGGCTCCCTTTCCACGGGTCGCCTGCCGGCTCCCTTTCCCTCCCACCATCTGCTCCCGGGCAGGGAGAAGGGGAAGCCGCAGGCCAATTGGAGCCGGCCTTGCTAACATCTAGCTGCTTGTTACAACTCCCCAGCCCGGGACCCGGTCGCACCCACTCCGCCCTGGGTCGGTGCCGGGATTTTACCGCCATGGAAATTTGGAAATTGCCCGCAACCATCAGGCAGGGGGAAAGAGAAGGCCTGGCTACCAAGCCACCTGGCCACCTCCCCCAGCTGCCATCTAGAATACTCAGCTCGACCGGGGGTCAGGTGACCATTTGAAGAGCCCAGGCGTGATGTTAATCCTTTCAGTGCTTCAGTACTCCCTCAAGTGAGAGAAAAGAACAAATGCAAGCATGTAATGGAACAGCATGAAGACATCGAGGTCAGTGAGGAAGAAGTTAAGTCCCAGATGGGAGGGGTGAGGAGATGCTTTTTTTTGGAGCTGAAATCCCCTTGTAAGCTATGGAGAAAGGACTCTTATAATGCATGAGAGTATGGGGAGATGAAAGTGTTCAAATTGATATCGAGCAAAAGCCTCCATGCTAAGATAAGCAGATGTTGAAATAGCTGTGATCCCATGAGAAGACTTGTAATGAACAGTTTCCACGTGCTCCCCAGAGATGGGGCAGGGCCTTCTTAGTTCCCATGGCAACACTAAAAAAACTACTAACTCTAGCTAAGTATCGATATTGAAATGCTAATTAGCTAATTGCTCTGTTTGTTTTCTCTAAACTACCTGGAGATAACTGGCCTCCCACCCCTCCACACTGCCATTCTGGGACTAACATGCAAATAAAAACCCCTTAGGATCATGGGAGTATTTTTAGGAGATAAAAAGGACTATAAATCAAAAACTGAACACAGTAGAGGAGTCTAGACAAATGCCCTAGCTGAGGAAGAGGGAAACACATCCCCTGATTGACTTTTACCCATCGCTATCACCTAAGAAAGAACAGACTATGTTAGGCTGTGAGAAGCAGGGAGACAGAGAGAGAGGGAGAGAGCCCTGGTGCTGCCACCACGGAAGGAGCAGGGACAGCTGTTGTTCTGGACTTCAGCAACAGACTCTGCGCGCCACGCCTCCTCACCCTCTGGCCACCGGTGTGCCACAAGGAAAGAAGGGACAGCTGCTGCTCTGGACTTCAGTGACAGACTCTGCACGCCTCCTTCCATTCGGCCACCTGGGAAAGCTACAACCGCGGGGACGAGCTCCATGTCGAGCCCGCTGCCCAGCTGATCTTTTTAATAAAGAGCTCAACATTAATAAAGGCATTAGCCCTGTTCATTTCAGACTGAACAGAGGAAGAGACAAGAGTAGTCCTGTGCCTCCAGGAGAGGAAGAAGATTTCTGTTCCCAGGTATGATAAGTTGGAAAGGACTCTTTGTTCATCATTAAGGAAACCGCAAGACAGAAAGGAGAAGACTTGTGTAGATAACAGAAAACCGCAAGACAGAAACTAGATAGTGTGTTGATTACTTAAGCTGATTGTGCAACTAGAACTTAGGTGCATATAACATATAACCTTATATGGAAAGGATCATTACAGGGCCGTGGACTTTCACAGAGGAGGAAGAGAGGAGCCTTCCTCAAACGACCACCAGAGAGCAGAAGAAGACCTTCTAGCAACAGAGGGCGCAAGTGCAGAGTACACCCAGAAATACCACGGACACAGAAGAAGAAAGAGTATAAAAGACTGTGGGAAGGGGGAAACGGCGTGAGCCATTGGCGGAGCGCTGACTCCCCGGCTGCACCCAGCGCTGTTTGCTTGCCATTGCTTGCTGTAACCAATAAATTTCTGATTGACTCTCGAAAGGCTGAACAAATTATTCGCCTCAATTTATAACACAGAGATGAAGATGATTTTAGAGATAGATAATGAGAACTTTTGCCTTTGAACAGCTCATCTTGAAAACAATACCCCATAAGTCAATGTGGCCCATCGACAAGCTGTGGGAAGGCTTGTGGAAAATGGGAAGGATGTCACGATGGCAGGGTTTCCCCAGGTGGCTGCTATTCATGACAAAATTGAGAGCCACGACAGAACTGGTTTTTTCCTCTTGTGGAGAAGTCTCCATAACTTTAACAAGAGGGACTTCTTTCCCTCAGTGAACTGAAGAAAGACTATTTTAGAGGTGGTAAACTGACTGGAAATCTTAGGTTTGGTTTCTTTACATTGTCAGTGGGAAAGAAAAGGTTGTGGGGGAAGGAGAAGTGTCCTGAAGGGTTTGTTTTGATTCTTACTACCTTTTTTTTCCTTCTA
This sequence comes from Vidua chalybeata, assembly GCF_026979565.1. Classification (NCBI taxonomy): domain Eukaryota; kingdom Metazoa; phylum Chordata; class Aves; order Passeriformes; family Viduidae; genus Vidua; species Vidua chalybeata. The sequence goes on from NW_026530341.1 coordinate 425,835, forward strand.
GTTACTTTTAATAAAATTCTCTTTTGTACCCTTTTAAAGTTTTGAGCCTGCTTTGCCTTTCTCCTAATCCTATCTCACAGCAAGAAGTGAGTGTATTGGTGATTGGCCAGCACTGAACCCGCCACAAGTTAAAACCAAGCAAAAGAATTCCTGGAACATTTAAACTCCCAGGAATGTTCGAATAATGTATAAACTCTCATGAATATGCATGTGCTCCGTGTAATGTAACAATATAGAAGAACATTGTTTTAAGCTAAAGGTATGTTTTTTGGCCAGTCGCCAAAAACATCCCAGTGCTGGATATTTGTCCCTTTTTATCCCTTATTAAACTTCTAAAAATTTCAAAGAGTAAGCTCAATTTTTCACAAAATCATTTATCTGGGATACAATTCCAGGAAATGTTTGGCCATCTGGATGAAGAATTTATAGGAAGGTTTTGAAACTAAACACTTGCATTCGGCCAGACTGTTCAGCATAGCTATCAGGAGAGTCATATACAATTTACTTTCCAAATAATATAATTCAGTAGGAAATAGAACAGCAGCTCTGGAAAAAGCTGTCTGGTTAGACTGGAATGTTGGGCAGAAAAGAAACCATCTTTTACTTCAACTCAAGAATTCATTTAAAAGCCTTTGAATTCTCAGCAATCAGGCTGCAAAGCCAGCATGTCAGCTTCAGCATCATTACGGTAAAGCAAGAAAAATATAGAGAAAGCCAAGGACAGGAATTCACATCTGGATTTAGCACCCACTCTACCACGCTCTATCTACTGTCTATTAGAGGTGAGACACTGCACTTTTCATTTCTGACCAGCACATTAGATCAGCTCCATCACTGCTGATATCCTTAAGAGATGGCCATTCTCCTTAACTCAAACCCTGCTGCTGTGGGTAAGCAAGGTGAACAAGGTATACTAACAGGAAGGGATCCCAGAACAGGGGATCTGACACGACAGAAACCACAAAAACGTTCCACCATGTGTGACTGAAAACATCCTCAGCATCACATACAAACTGCAGTAGACTGGATACAGACTGACCCTCTCCAGTATAGTTAGGGATCTGTTTCTCCCTTAGGTGAGGTTCTAGCATGTTGTTTCATGCAAGTTGTTTGCATGAAGAGTGGGTATTTAAAGCCCACCTTTGCTTTCTTACATCCCCCACCCCATTCTGGGGAACAGTGTGATCATCAGCTGCCATATCTCTTTGGTTTGTGTTTACAGTGCTGTTGTCTTCAGAGTGAGTGCCTGTCCTGGTTTAGGAATGGTATTTCCCAATTTAGTACTCCCACTAAAAAGACCATGACCTGCAGTTGGCTCACCTCCCCCCTTCAATAGGAGGCACAAAAGATCACGGATTGAGATACAAACAATTTACTGGAAACAGCAATGAGATTAGAAAAGAACAATAACAGCAACAATATAAATAACAAAAGTGTACAAAAGGGAGGGTGATTCACATGCAGAAATGCTCACCATGAATCCTGGGGAACAACAAAGAAATGGTGGGTGGGTTTCCCCCTCCTGCCACACCAGTTTTCTCCACTGGAAGCCCCACCCTTCTCAGAAGCCAGAGAGTGCCCTAGCCCCACACTAGCAATGATGTGAGGTGGTATAAAATAACCTCCTAGCCCTGCCCACACTGGTCTAGGCTCCACCCCCTCATGGCTACTGCAAAAAAATTAACTCTGTCCTGGCTGGAACCAGGACAGTTCCTCTATACGCCTTTATCAGCAGAGAGAAGCCAGTAAGAGGCTCAAGGAATCAGAACTGTTAACTGAATTTTTTCTCTCCATGTATCAACAAAAGTATCAGACTTAGACTGTACTGAAAGTTATGTTACATCTGAACAGTTTCTGCAAACAGCTCAATGCACTAAAGCAGCCAAAAAAAGACAACAAAATGTTGCCACATTATATCACAATACAAGCTGACTTGTACTGGGCAATTAATTTGGCTACCAAGCCAGCACCATAAAACCAGCCTCTAGGTTGAAAGACAGGAACCTCAGCCAATTACATTCCATCCTAAGCTGCAGGCATATCATTGGTCCAGGATCTGGGGGGCGTAAAAGATCAGACCAAAGGCTGTCTAGACCCAGGAGTTTTGAACTCCCTATAAAAGAAAGCTCTGAACAATAAAACAGTTTGCTGATGACACACCGGTGTTGTGTCGTGTGTCTGTCTCCGACCCTACTTTAACAACAAAAATGGGTATCGTCAGAAAACAAAGCAATAGTAAGATGAGGCATCACATATCAGCACAAGATACAGATATACCAACAGCTTGAATATTGTGCTGAATTCTGGCCTGTGCACCTCAAAAGACAGAGTGAGGCCAGGCAAGATGGAGAAAAGGTAACTAAAATTTATCAAAGAGCCTCAACCCCTAAGCCCGGACACCACTTCCTCAGCTTTATGGGACATAAGAAAAGCAATACTTTCTGCCATACAGATCACAACTGCATTCCTTCACCTCTTGCTGGATGTTTGCTATATTTACTTATGCCAGCCTCATCTAGCTCCAAGTGATGGGAAAGTCCATATTGACTGTGTTTAGAAAAAAATTAATGAGCATGCTTGAAACCATTAGGTGGAAAGATGTGCAAGTGCTCTCAAAGTTGAAGAATGACATTCCTCACTCCAGACACTTCAACCACAGTCATCTGTAGTAAGCAGATTTACAAAATTCAGCAGCTGAAGAGAAGCCCTAGGTTACACAGGCAGCAAGCTAACAGTGAAGGACAAGTTTTATTTCTGCTTGTGGATACAGCTGAGGAATGTTTTCTTTCCAAATATCACTGTTAAGAAACGAAGAATTTATGAGGACACTGTCACCACCCCATTTTGTACCCATGTCTCGTCCATGGAAACAAGGCTGGCTGAGCAAGTCCAGAGCTTGATTGAAGAGGGCCATCAGAAATTAAAAAAGGAACTTAAGGAAGAAGTCTACCACATCTCACCAGAACCAACAAGAGTCTCTGCCATTAAGAGCCGGCGTTGCACAGCTTCATGAGCATGGAGAAGACATGAGGAAGTGGGATGGAAAACCCACCTCCTGCTTAGCAGCTCTACTGCTGTAGAGACAGAAGACATCAGAAAACTGAATACCTTGCCTGGTCTCTCAGATGACCCCTCTGCTGTGGGACTGCTGAGAGTTGAAGAACAACAGGTACCAATTGCCACAGCAACAGTACACTGTCGGCAATATTGTACCAACAGAGACTCTGTGATTCCCATCCATGAGATGATTCGTAAACTGGAGAGCCAAGGGGTGGTCAGCAAGGCTCATTCACCTTTCAACAGCCCTATATAGCCAGTGCGTAAGTCCAGTGGAGAATGGAGACTGATGGTGGATTACTGTGGCCTGAAGGAGGTTATACCACCACTGAGCGCTGCCGTGCCAGACGTGTTAGAGCTTCAGTACGAGCTGGAGTCCAAGGCAGCAAAGTGGTACGTGACCATTAATATTGCCAACACCTTCTTCTCCATTCCTTTGGCAGTGGAATGTAGACCTCAGTTTGCCTTCACATGGAGGGGAGTGCAGTACACCTGGAACTGACTGCCCCAGGGGTAGAAGCACAGTCCCACCATCTGCCATGGACTGATCCAGACTGGACTGGAAATGGGCAAGGCTCCCGAACAGCTACAGTATATCGATGACATCATTGTACGGGGGATCACAGCAGGGGAAATCTTCGAAAAAGGAGAGAAGATTATCCAGATTCTGCTGAAAGCTGGTTTTGCCATTAAGCGAAGCAAGGTTAAGGGACCAGCTCAAGAAATTCAGTTTCTAAGAGTCAAGTGGCAAGATGGATGTTGTCAGATCCTGACAGAAGTAATCAACAAGATCACCGCTATGTCTCCACCTACCAACAAGAAGGAAACGCAAGATTTCCTAGGTGCCATAGGCTTTTGGAGAATGCACATTCCCAAGTACAGACAGATTGTGAGCCCTCTCTACCTGGTCACCCGCAAGAAGAATGATTTCCACTGGGGCCCTGAACAGCAACAAGCCTTCACCCAGATCAAGCAGGAAATCGCTCATGCAGTAGCACTTGGCCCAGTCAGGACAGGACCAGAGGTGAAGAATGTGCTCTGCAGCCAGGAACCATGGTCTGTCCTGGAGCCTTTGGCAGAAGGTGCCTGGGGAGACTCGGGGTCGACCACTGGGATTCTGGAGCTGGAGCTGAAAGGGCTCTGAAGGAAACTACACTCCCACAGAGAAGGAAATCTTGGCCGCCTATGAAGGAGTTCAAGCTGCCTCGGAGGTGATTGGCACGGAAGCACAACTCTTCCTGTCACCCCGACTACTGGTGCTGGGGTGGATGTTTAAAGGAAAGGTTCCCACTACCCACCATGCCACCGACACCACATGGAGCAAATGGATTACCCTCATCACCCAGCGCTCCCATATTGGAAATCCGAATCGCCCTGGGATTCTGGAGATTATAAAAAACTGGCCTGAAGGGGAGACTTTTGGATTATCTTCTGAGGAAGAGGAGGAAGTGGCATGTGCCGAGGAAGCCCCACCATATTATGAGCTACCGGAGACTGAAAGACGATATGCCCTTTTCACTGATGGGTCCTGCCAAATTGTAGGCATTAACCACAAATGGAAAACTGCAGTATGGAGCCCCACATGATGAGTTGCACAAGCTACCGAGGGACAAGGTGGATCAAGTCAGGTTGCAGAGCTTAAAGCCGTCCAGCTGGCTTTGGATATTGCCGAACGAAAGAAGTGGCTGAGGCTCTATCTCTACACCGATTCATGGATGGTAGCTAATGCTCTGTTGGGATGGCTGGATTGTTGGAAAAAGGCCAACTGGCAGCATAGAGGAAAACCATCTGGGCCGCTGAGATTTGGCAAGACATTGCCACCCGACAAGGCAAGCGCTACATACTGACCGTGGTGGAAGCAACCACAGGATGGTTGGAAACCAACCCTGTGCCTCATACTACTGTCCAGAACACCATCTCAGGCCTAGAAAAGCAAGTCCTGTGGAGACATGGCACTCCTGAGAGAATTGAGTGGGACAACGGGACCCATTTCAAGAATGGCCTTATAAACACCTGGGCCAGAGAACATGGTATTGAATGGATATATCATATCCTCTATCATGCACCAGTTGCCAGGAAAGTTGATGAATGATGCAATGGACTACTTAAGACTACCCTGAAGGCACTTGGTGGGGGAACCATCAGGAATTGGGAATTGAACTTAGCAAAAGCCACCTGGATGGTCAACACCCAAGGGTCCATCAATCGAGCTGGTCCTGCCCAGTCTGAACCCCTGCACACAGTGGATGGAGACAAAGTTCCTGTAATACACATGAAAGGTATTTTAGGAAAGACTGTTTGGATTTATCCCACTTCAGGCAAAGACAAACTCATCCGTGGGATTGTTTTTGCTAAAGGACCTGGTTACACTTGGTGGGTAATGTAGAAAGATGGAGAAAGCCATTGTGTACCACAGTGAAACCTAATTTTAAGTGAGAACTATGTGTAAGGTTTCATTGTGATGCAGATGAAAATAGAATAAGGTGTGGATAATGTCCTAGATTGCAAGGCAAGATGTATTCTATTTGCCATCTGTTAGAGGTGGGGCAGTTATCTTCTGTTAATTGGGCAGGTTTTTTTATCTCTTCCACAAACCAATCCTCCCTTGGGGGAGACATCTGCTCTTAATGGGACATTGATTGTCACTGCATGACTGATAAAAATTATATCATCCCACCGTGAGATGCTCTGCCCAGAGGGAGGAACCAAGCATTCCTAACTGGATATAATCTGAGTTTTTGGGACACCAGAACAGCCTTTCCACTGGATTCCCAGAGGAACAGCTGCCTTTTCCACTGAATCTTCAGAGGAAGACTATACCCTTCTACAGGATCACTGCTCCAGCAGAACTACATCTGTCACTCCAGGAGGACTGCAGCCACCATTCCACTTGGACTGCTACCAACACCCTGACCAACAGGGTGTCAGGTTGTATTCTGACTCTGTCAGTGGTTTTTCTTTTGTATTGTTGCATATATTTTGGGGTTTTTTTTTCCTTTTCCTAATAAATTGTATTTCTGACTTGGAGTGTCTCACTGGTTTTGCTTTCAAACCAGAACACAGATGTATGAAAAAAGACTGTTTAATAGCTATCTGAGAAGAGGGACAGCTGAATGTAGCTTAACAATATAACTACTTAAGATAGTATTTAAGCCTATTTTTCCTTTTTAAAAATCTGAACTAGAATGTGTATTAGGTACAGATGGATTGGATAACCTTTACCTCAAGATCTAAGGATCAGATTCCCAACCCTTCATTATTTCATGCAGCTAAGATACACAATTTCTCTTGGGCCCTTTTAACCTTCAAGTAGCATGCTCCAGGAGGAACATCAATTGTTATAATTTGCTGACTGCTACAATTTCTAGTCTCCTGCTATGTTAGCTCTAGTTCAGCACTTTGCAATGTGTGTTATAATCATATTTCAAGGATCAAATATCCATTGAATCCCCCTTGTTAGATCTTTGCTTTGACAGAGGCTCTTTTCAAGTGAATTTTGTGAAGCCAAGTTAGATAAAAGCTGAGTTAAACTGTCAGGCAATCCTTTTCAAATCACTGTATTCCCTCAGGTGTCCTGAGATCCTTACCTGGATTTATCAATAAATAACAGATTTCAAGTTGAGGAACCAGCACCTAATAAATCTGAGAGCAAGAATAATTCTCATATGATAAAAATCTAGAGGCAATTATTTTAACCTTATTTGGATAATAAATCAGTTTAAAATGTTAGAACAGGAAGCACCTTACTTCAAGGTTTTTTCACTACATCACTTACTACTCCAGCTGCACAGGTAAACTGCTACTTGATATGAGTTTTATCAGTTCCTTATTGGCAGTGTCTTGTAATGAGAATGAAATTCAGCTGGTGTTTAAAAAGAAGAAAAAAAGGATAGGTCAGCCCCAAATGCCTCTAATACTTAGTGATCCTTTGGGTCTTTTTGTCAGGAAGAAATCTACCTGGCTAACCGCTCAAGATATCACACTGCAGGACAGGAGACACACAAATACTGTAAGGCAAGCAGCAGGCAGGATTATGAAGAAAATTACTCCTACAGGGCACAAATATCCAAAAATATTGTTTTCCACTAGTGGTATCTTGGAAGAGTTTGAAAACCCTAACTATAGGATAACAATGACTGGGGAAGGGCAGAAAATTTGAAATCAGTTGCTTTGGGGGCATGAAATCCTGCGAACGGGACAGAATTCTCCACATTGTTAGTCCATCATCAAGACACCTCAGCATCAGCACTTTAGACAACTTGATAAGTCTGGTTCGCACCCAGTTAAGGACTCAAAGCTCTCAAAGTCTTGAATTCTGTTCCAAAACTTTCCCAACACAGGCCATAGTCTTGGAGAAAGATCACAGGCCTTTGAGGTCACTGTTGTACATCACAGATTCACAGTTACCTGACATTTTGGGTAGGGTTCCACCTCTCAGAGGGCAGCTCTCCACTTTGTGGGTCATCTACAGGTGGGTGAAGAATTGAAATACATACATCTCCATTCTGCAAGATAGAAACAAAAGTTGAGAATAGCCTGGTTTGAGGCAGAGATTTGATGACACAACCAGGCCAGCTGACACAAATGGACCAAAGGGATATTCCATACTGTATGGTGACATGTTGGTGTCCGTATGTCTGAGACTTAACACATGACAGACCTCCTTTGGTCATCAGCCAAACAGCATGTTTTATTGTTCGGGGCTTGCTTTTATAGGCAATTCAAAGCTCCTGGTTCTTAAACAGCCATTGGTCTAATCCCCACGCCTCCCAGATTCTGAACCAGTCAAATGCTTGTATTTTAGGAGAGTTGTTATTGGTTGAGACCTCTGTCAGTCAGCCTAGAGACTGGTTTATGGAACTGGGCTGGGTTTCTTATTTGTAAATGGATGAATGTTCAGTACAAGTCAGCTTGTACTGCAACATCTCACCCTTTTCTCTTTACTAAAATTGTAACTTGCTCTCTGTCATCTATTTGCAAGGGTCCCTTGCAATCAGGGTGACAGAAAACAGCATGGTTTTAATTTTCTTAAATTATATATTAGTGAAGCTGTAGCATTTTGGTTCAGAGTCTGTAGGCAAGAATTCAGGTTAGCATGTTACAGGCTTAAAGTTTAGGTTACAAATCATAATTTATCTTTAAAAACAACAAACTACTTAACTCTTAACTATTAAAGAAAATCTAACTACTAGAAAAAACTATTTGTAAACATAAAAACATTTTGTAAACATGAAAATTAATTTGTAAACAAAGTTGTATCTTAACTCTAAACTGAAATAAAAAACTTTGAAACATTCAACTTTAGAATTGCAAGAAAAAAAAACCAAACTTAACAGATAAACCAATTTGTAAGCAAATAGAGTCTCTATATGAACTGTTATTTCAATAGTCACAGATTTCTATGAGGTAGTTATTAATTGTTCTGGTGTCATGATTCTGTGATATCTGTTGACGGGACATTGGGTTGATGCTGTGGTTCCAAGCAGGACGTAGTTTAGGCTGGATACATCTAGTAGGTGCCTAGCATGTCCTAGAGTCCATTGAAACACATTTATCATAGGATTATTGTACTGTTATATGATTGATAGAAAGACATTACCTTAGACTTAGAGAGGGGGTGTACATTCACCCCAACCTTTTCTCCCCCTTTTTTCTTTGTATTAAGGATTAAAATTAGGATCAGAACATGGACTTTGGATAGTATTAATAAGGTACTATTACCTAGAGGGTTGCTGAGAGGTCTCTTTTTCACTATGAGGACTTGAAAGAACCCCTTCTGGATAAGGCTTTCTCATTTATCTCAAGGGAAAAAGGTTTTAATTTTTGTAGTTTGTATTCTAATATTTTTTTTTTTTACCAGCCAGGTTCATGGCTTGATCAGGCCATGCCTTGTTTGGGAGAGATTTTCTGTATTTTATATTTTAAAAACAAGCTTGTATTAATATCTAATGCAAGAAATTTTAAACATGAACAACTTATGAATAATTAAAGAAATATAGGTATTTAAATTTTCTAGTTACTATGGTAAAAGTGCAAGTAATATACCTTTTTTCTTTTTGTTACAAGTTAGAAATTTATTATTGATTTAACAGGTGACTTTTAGGCTTTTTAAATGATGACAGGTGGCAAATTCTCAGTTTAAAAACTTTGCAGCTTAAATTTGCTTATGATGTTAGTAAATTAATGTTCTATGTATGCTTTAGTGGACCTAGAATGGTAGGACAAGGATATTCTTTGAATCTTCCAGGTCGATCTAGAAACAATGCAAGCAGAAATACTAGGAGTACCAAGAGAAGACTTGTTAACATACATCGTAGGATCTCTTTGAGAGACAGTAGCCCATACCTGAGACAGAAATGTAATATTTTCTTAATAACTTTAGTAGAATCAGCTATCACAGGCTTATCAATTTTGGTTTTAGCAGATGCAAAAAAACAATAACAAATCTTGTACTATGAGTTCTAGGGCATATGTAGTAAACCGTTGTGTGATTTTGTAACCCTTGTGTGACAACCCTTCAATATTTTTACCCTTAGCACATGTTATTAGTTTATTAGAGTTTGTGGAATATGAGAACTTTTCTATAGTTGAAATATCAGAAGGCAGGATGGCTGTGAAGTTTCGTTGAGGTTTAAGGGGTATGAACTTGGTCTTTGCTTTTTCACTGTCCATATGTAGGGAGGTGCTGGTTTCCCACTGGACTTGATGATAGAGTGGCTCGCTCTTAGCTGCTGTAAAACGGCTGTGCTATGTGGTCGGCACCATCTTTTCGGGATGGCTTGATTGCTATTACTCCCATGGCACCACACCCCTACACACTTCTTTCCACTGCTTTTTGCTAGGTGGGCTCCCTGCAGGGGCTTTTCCCACGCTCTGCTTCTTGATTTGGTGTCTGCAGCTCTTTTCAGATCCATCCTTGGAGGCAGGGTCGGGGCGGGGCCACGCCCACTGGCGGCGCGACTGTGTTTTCCGAAGGTTGGCTTGGGGGTGGAGCCCTGCCCCCTGACGTAGGCTGGATCGGAGGTGTAGGTATATCCTCCGACAGAGGCGTGGTTAAGCTCCCCGAAGTTGCAGGCGTTCCCTTGGGGCAGGGCCACCCGGTTTCAGGAGACAGTCTCAGTGTTTTTATGGAGATGGGGGGTGCGGGGCTGGGGCTGAGCCAACCAGCTCTGGGCAGGGGTGGTCTGGGCGTTTCCATGGCGACAAGGGGCGTGGGCTGCCCCGGCTGCGGGGGGGGGGGGGTGGGGGGGGGTGGTCTCAGGAACAGCATGGGGCTGAGTCATGGTCACAGGCAATTGTGAAATGGCAACACGGCTCGAATCACTGTAGGAACCCCGTGGAGCAGACACGGAACTGCATTTGCGCGGTGCCGACACTGGACGCCCCGGCGTCGCTAGGACCCTACCGCCCCCTTCCGTCTCGCTGCATGGTGGTGTCTCCCTTTGCAGGGGTGGGGGGGTTGACGGGGATGGCTCTCTCGGGAACAGTGCCGGCACGGGAGGGGAATTTAAGGTAGCTCAGCCACATGGAACAGCATGGCCGGCCATTTCATCCAGCCACGTGCTCTGTGGGTTTGGAAAGGCGCCCATTCCCTCCGAAAACTCATCTGGTGTGCTTTCCTTACCATATATTTCATTATTTAGCAGTCTTATTAAATCCAAGATAACTCCCTGTAGCAATGTATCTGAACAACTTAGGCCTCAGTGTGCATCAGCCATACCGCTTGTAACTGTTCTTATCAGAATTTTTTCAGGGCACTGTGGAATTCATCAAGGTTACTAAGACATAAACTGTGCTAAAATAAGAACGAAGAAGCTGAGAAACCGAATACCAGAATTGCAAGAACTAGATAACAGAGGACTGTGAAACACCTGGACTGCAACCAATCACAGATGCTGAGAAATGGAGGCAGAAAACGAGGGAGCAAGACAAAGGCACCAGTCAAGAAGGGTGTACTTAGTAGTTTGTAGAATCTATAAAAGTGTGTGTAATGTAAACAATAAATGGCTTCTGCTTGATCATATTGGTCAGTTGTACAGGAGTCCTGGATTTCCTGCAATAAGTTTCCACAGCTTTATAACTCTTATTGCATTTTCATCACCTTTAGAGACCGCACTGATGCTATATTGACCAGTTCATGCCCAGGTATTAAAGTCAAAAGCAGCTTCTTTAGTTGTGTCTAAACCGTGGTTCTTAGCCCACATTATTAATGCTAATAATGCTTTTTCATCATAGTCTATGTCCCATTCCTCAAGAAGAAGTTTCCATACCTTTAGTACTGGGTGATCCTGTGTAGAAATCAAGTTTCCCATGTCTCCAGTGGGGTTTTCTTCTATTTTTCAGCTTCTCTGGTTTCTTTTTTCACACAGCCCTTTGGCTGTGACTTTTACAGCCTTTGCTGTGACTTTGGCAGCCTTTGCTGCCGCTTTTGGGCTCTCCCCGCCTCTTTCTTTCCAGCTTTTCGCTGTAGGGACAGGCTCTGCAGGCTCTGCCCTGTGTCTCTCTCCGCTCTACCTGCAGGCCAAAAACTTGGGCTGCTTGTCATCACACCAGGGTCACCACATGAAACGTTGGTGTTCGTATATCTGAGACAACACACGACAGACCTCCTGAATAAAATGGGAGAACAGTAGCTGACAGGCTATGGAGTTTTAGAGTTATACACTAAAGCAGTACAGGATCTGAAAAATATAAAAGCTAAATCCTAAGGCATCGCTACCACCTCCCTGGGCAGCCCATTCCGATGCTGAACCATTCTTTCTGTGAAGAATTTTTCCCTAATATCTAGTCTAAACTTCCCCTGGTGCAGCTTGAGACTGTGTCCTCTTGTCCTGTCACTGGCTGCCTGGTAGCAGAGCCCAATGCCCACCTGGCTACAACCTCCTTTCAGGTAGTTATAGAGAGTGATAATGTCTCCCCTGAGCCTCCTTTTCTCCAGGCTAAACAGTCCCAGCTCCCTCAGTTGCTCCTCATAGGACTTGTGTGCTAGACCCTTCCACCAGCCTTGTTGCCCTTCTGTGGACATGCTCCAGCATCTCAACATCCTTCCTAAATTGAGGGTCCCAGAACTGGACACAGCACTCAAGGTGCAGCCTAATCAGTGCCAAGCACAGGGGAAGAATCACTTCCCTAGTCTTTCTGGCCACACTATCCCTGATACAGGCCAGGATGCCACTGGCCTTCTTGGCCACGTGGGCACACTGCTGGCTCATGATCAGCCTTGCTGTCAATCAGTACCCCCAGGTCCTTTTCTGCCTGGGCACTGTCCAGCCACTCCATCCCCAGCCTATAGCGTTGCAGGGGATTATTGTGGCCAAAATGCAGGACTCGGCACTTGGACTTATTAAACTTCATCCTATTAGACTCTGCCCATTCATTCAACCGTTCCAAGTCTCTCTGCAGAGCCCTCCTACCCTCCAACAGATCAACACACGCTCCCAGCTTAGCATTGTCCGCAAACTTACTAATGAAAGACTCAATCCCCTCATCCAAGTCATCAGTAAAAATATTGAACAGAACTGGCCCCAGCACAGACCCCTGAGGGACACCACTGTTGACTGGCCGCCAGCTGGATGCAACACCATTCACCACCACTCTGTGGGCTTAGCCATCCAGCCAGTTCTTAACTCAGCAAAGAGTGCTCCTGTCCAAGACATGGGCTGTCAGCTTTTCCAGGAGTATGCTGTGGGAGACAGTGTCAAAGGCCTTGCTGAAGTCTAATTAGACAACATCCACAGCCTTTCCTGCATCCACCAGGCGGGTCACTTGGTCATAAAAGGAGACCAGGTTGGTCAAACATGACCTACCCCTCCCAAACCCACGCTGTCTGGGTCTGATACCCTGACCATCCACTAAGTTCTGTGTGATGACACTCAATATAAACTGTTCCATAATCTTAGCTGGTACTGAGGTCAGGCTAACTGGCTTATAATTAACAGGATCCTCCTTCCCACCCTTTTTATGAATGGGCGTCACATTGGCCAGCTTCCAGTAATCTGGGACCTCACCAGTGAGCCAGGACTGTTGGTAAATGATGGAGAGGGGCTTCACAAGCTCATCTACCAACTCCCTCATCACCCTGCGATGGATCCCATCTGGTCCCATGGATTTATGAATATCCAAGCGTCTCAGCAGTTCTCTGACTGCCTCCTCTTGGATAATGGTGGGACCATTCTGCTCCCTGATATCATCGACCAACCCAAGAGGACAGTTATCCTGAAGGCAAGTCTTCCCACTAAAAACTGAGACAAAGAAGATGTTAAGCACCTCTGCCTTCTCCTCATCTGCAGTTACTAAGTTCCCTTCTGCATCTAATAAAGAACAAAAGTTAGTCTTACTCTTCCTTTTACCATTAATATATTTATAAAAACATTTTTTATTATCCTTTACAAAAGTTGCCATTTTAAGTTCAAACTGAGCTTTGGCCTCCCTAACTTTTTTTCCTACATACTCTAGCAGCCCTCTTAAATACTTCCTGAGAGACCTGACCCTCCTTCCAAAGATAATACATCCTTTTTTTTATTCCTAAGTTACTCCAAAACCTCCTTGCCCATCCAGGCTGGACATTTGCCTAGTTGACTCATCTTTCAGCACACAGGGACAGTCTGTTCCTCTGCCCTCAAGATCTCCATTTTGAAGCATGCCCACCCTTCCTGAACTTCTTTGTTTTTAAGGACTGCTTCCCAAGGAACTCTCTGAATAAGTCTCCTGAATAGGCCAAAGTCTGCCCTCCTGAAGTCCAGTGTAAAAGTCTTATTAATGTTCCTCCTGATTTCACCAAATATTGAGAATTTTATAATTTCATGATCACTATGCCTCAAGTGGCCTCCAACCACCACATCTCCCACCAACCCATCTCTATTTGCAAATAACAGATCTAACATAGTCCCTCCCTTGGTGGGCTCACCCACCAGCTGCGACAAAAAGTTGTCCTCTACAAACTCTAAAAATTTCCTGGACTGCCTTTTGTCAGCTGTATTAAGTTCCCAGCAAATGTCCGGCAGGTTGAAATCGCCAACAAGAACAATGGCTGACGATCCAGAAACATTCTCTAGCTGCTTATAGAATGAGTTGTCCACCACTTCTTCCTGGTTGGGTGGACAATAACAGACTCCCAGTAGGATGTCAGCCTTGTTGGCCTTCCCCCTAATTCTTACCCATAGGCATTGAACTTCATCATCATTAGTTTCAATACCTATGGCGTTCAAAGCCTCCCTAATATAAAGGGCCACCCCTCCATTTTTTCTCCCTTTCCTGTCTCTCCTGAAGAGTTTGTAGCCATCCAGTGCAGTGCTCCAACTATGTGAGTCATCCCACCACATTTCCATGATGGCAATTACATCATAGCTCTGCTGCTGCACCATGGCCTCCAGCTCTTCTTGTTTGTTACCCATGCTGCGTGCATTAGTATACATGCACCTCACCTGGGCTACTGATTTCACTCCTATCTCAGCTTACCACCCTCGGGCCTGCTTTCAGAGAGCCCAGCTGCATCCCCTTCCCCCTTCAAACCTAGTTTAAAGCCCTCTAAACAAGTTCTGCCAGTTCACAAGCTAAAAACCTTCTACTCTTAACAGAGAGATGGAACCCATCTGGTTCCAGTAGGCCAGGTGCTGTAAAAGTTGCCCCATGATCAAAGAATCCAAAATTCTGTCAATGACACCAACCCTTGAGCCACTTATTGGTAATGTGAGCTCTCCTATTCCTTCCACTGTTTTTCTCAGCCACCAAAGGCTCTAGGAAGAGATGCCACATACAGATGGGCTTGTGATCAAGGGGTGGACCTGACCATGGAGGCCATCACACAGGTTATTCAGAAATGTGAAACGTGATGCAATCAAACCAGCCACACGAGTAGAATCTCCTTGGAATAGAGGGCAGTGGCTGGGTTTCTGATGTGGTGAGTCCTGGCAAATTGACTACATTGGACCACTGCCATGAATATGCCAAGGCAAGAGCTACATACTCACCATGGTGGAGGCAACAACTGGCTGGCTGGAAACACCCTGTAAGCCATGCTGTTGGAAATGCTACAAAGGTTAAAATGTTTTATGTAGCTTTAGTCAGTTTTGCTCACTCTTGCCATGGGGGAAGGGAACTGAAATTTCTTTTCAAAGGATTGGTCCACCAGGTGAGGTCTGATGAGCTTAACATCTCAACAGACTGGGAGTAGAACAGAAGATACACAAAAGACAACGACCATCAATGACTATTAATGACCACCAACTCCACACATGACCCCTGGCATGGTCAGAGACACCTGATCTGGGAAAAGAGAGATAAGAATGAGGACCTAATTACCATTGGAGGCAAAGAGATCGATCGCCAATAGGAAACCAAATACTAAGAACTGCATAACTTGGGACCAATGAACATTGAACCAATGGATTTCTATGGGTTTTGACTGTATAAGTATCTGAAAAATCTCTTAAAATTAATGTGTCATGGAATGATTTTCTCTGCACAACCCAGGCTATGTGTGGGTGAAATTATTTCTGTTGCACATCCTGACCAGAATAAAGTAATGCCTTGATTCTCTAACCCTAAAAATGTTGTAGTGTTTGTTTTTCCAGCAGTTTCGGTGACAAAGTAATTGCCTGGTTTTGATCATCTGGAGGGGTGGAGGAAGCCCATGGAATGGGAAAATAATATCTATCTGTGAAAGGACGGGGGATAGTAGTAAATGAAAATGCATAAATCTGTATGTTTGGTATAGAGATGGTTTTAAAATGTAGATTGTGTTGTAAGAGTTGGTAAGAAGGGATTTCAGTAATGAGTATTAAATACAATAGAATAGTTAAGATATAAATGTATTAAATTATGTGAGATATGAGTATGACACAAATGGTATGGAATAAGGGGTGCAGTGGAATAATATTGGAATGGAATAATATTGGGTCTAGCTGAGCTGGAGTTCATTTTCCCATAGCAACCCTCCAAGTGCTGTGCTTTGCACTGGTAGCTGGAAGGTACTGATAACACACCAATGTTTTGGCTACTGCTGAGCAGTGCTGGAACAGCATCAGCAATGTCTATTCAACATTCTGCCATCCATCAGTAGGTTGGGGGAGGGCAATATCCTGGCAGGGGACACAACCAGGCCAGCTGACCAAATTAACCAAAGGGAAATTCCATACCATATGACATCAGCTCAGATATAAAAGATAAGGGAGGGAAGAGGAACGGGAGGGCATTCATTATTTTACAATGCCTTCCAGACCAATCGCTACACATGCCAAAGCCCTGCGTCCCAGGAAGCAGCTGGACATTGCTCGCTGATGGGAAAGAGAATAAAATCCTTTTTTCCCCTCTTTGTTTGTGTGTGTGCAACCTTTTGCTTTTGCTTTAGTAAACTGTCTCATCTCAGCCTATGAGTCATTTTCCATCTTATTTTCTCTCCCTTATCCAGCTGAGAAGGGGGAATGATAGAGTGTCTTGGTGGACACCTGACATCCAGCAAAGGTCAACCCACCACATCACTGGTAGCTGAGTTAGTTCCAGGAATTTTTTAATTGAAGGGTTTAGCACACTCTACTAGCTCTGGTATTACAACAGTGCTTCTCTCAGGACACAAGGATGTTGAACAGATGGTGCGGGGCAGGCTTAGACTGCTTCCCTAGGACACAGCTGTTCAAAATGTCAGGTGAAAAAGCAGGAGATGGTCTCTGAAGGTTTCACTGAAAATCCCTTCCAGCATGCAAGAGGAAGAATATTTTGGCAGCATATGAAACCCATACAGCTACATAATCCTCAGTCTGTGTCAATCTACTCACAGTGCTATGACCTGAATATAGATTTAAAGTTCCATAATGCCTACCATTTAGAAACATTTTAAGATGCCTGTAAAACCAATTCTTCATCAGCAATAGCACTCTGACATGAGTAGTTTGCAGGACTGCTATAGCAGTACCTACCACAACTGACAGTCTTCACTGAAGTTAAGTCCAGAGGATCATGGGGTCTCAGTGACAGATGAGGGGGAAGTGCAGATGGGACCTGGGGCCAGACAGCAGATGTTAGCCTCTCCAGGCCCCACTGGCTTTCTGCCTCTTGCAGCCCTCTCTGAGATGACTTACAAATTCTCAGAGCCACCCTTATACCAGCATTCACTGTCTTGGTTTGAAAACACAGGTGTCTATTAAGGAAGGCAGGAGCCTTCCTGGAAATGGAAAATGTAAACTGCCTCCCTCCAAATTATTATAATTTTGAAATTACAGCGCTCTTAGGCAAAAATATGGGAATAGGAATAACAGTTCTTTACTAGGAAACTAAAAAAAAAATACAAATGCAATAGTACAAAAAACAGAAAACAAAACACTGACAGAGTCAGAATATGACTTAACACCCTGTTGGTCAGGGTGTTGGTAGCAGTCCGATTGGAATGGTGGCTGCAGTCCTCCTGGAGTGACAGATGTGGTTCTGTTGAAGCAGTGATCCTGTAGAAGGGTGTAGTTTTCCTCTGAAGGTCTGGTGGTGGTGTAGATGGGCCTGATCTTCCTCTGGGAATCCAGTGGGAAAAAGCTGTCTCTGTTGTTCCAAATCTCTGACTATATGCAGATAGGAATGCTTGGCTCCTCCCTCTGGGCAGAGCATCTCATGGTGGGATGATATAATTTTTATCAGTCATGCAGTGACATTCAATGGCCCATTAACAGAAGATATCTCTGGGGAGAGAGGATTGGTTGTGGAAGAGATAAAGTAAACTGCCCAATTAACAGAAGATAACTGCCACGCCTCTAACAGATGGCAAAGAGAATACACACATATCTTACAACCCAGGACATTATCCACCCCTTATTCTATTACCATCTGCATCATACCGAAATCAATAAACTCTACACAATGAAACCTTACACACAGTTCTCAATTAAAATTAGGTATCCCTGTGGTACACAACAGGTTTCTCCATCCTCCTGCATTACTCACTAAGTGTAACCAGGTCCTTGAACAAAGACAATCCCATGGATGGGTTTGTCTTTGCCTGAGGTGGGATTAATCCAGTCTTTCTTAAAATACCTTTCATGTGTACCCCAGGGACTTTATCTCCATCCACTGTGTGCAAGGGTTCAGACTAGGCAGGACCAGCGCGATTGATGGACCCTTGGGTGTTGACCATCCAGGTGGCTTTTGCTAAGCTCAATTCCCAATTCCTGATGGTTCCCCCACCAAGTGCCTTCAGGGTAGTCTTAAGTAGTCCATTGCATCATTCATCAACTTTCCTGGAAACTGGTGCATGATCGGGGATATGATATATCCATTCAATACCATGTTCTCTGGCCCAGGTGTTTATAAGGCTGTTCTTGAAATGGGTCCCATTGTCTGACTCAATTCTCTCAGGAGTGCCATGTCTCCACAGGACTTGCTTTTCCATGCCCAAGATGGTGTTCTGGGCAGTAGCGTGAGGCACAGGGTAGGTCTTCAACCATCCTGTGGTGGCTTCCACCATGGTCAGCACATAGCACTTGCCTTGGTGGGTTTGAGGCAGTGTGATGTAGTCAATCTACCAGGTCTCCCCATACTTATATTTGGACCACTGCCCAGCATACCATAAGGGCTTCACCAGCTTGGCCTGCTTGATGTCAGCATGTCTCACAGTCATGGATAACCTGAGAAATACTGTCCATGGTTACATCCACCCCTCAGATTCGTGCCCACTTAGAGGTGACATCTCTGCCCTGATGACCTGAGGCATCATGTGCCCATCGAGCTAGGAACAACTCCCCCTTATGCTGCCAATCTAAGTCTATCTCTGACACCTCTATTTTTGCTGTCTGATCTACCTGCTCGTTGTTTCGGTGCTCCTCATTAGCCTGAGTCTCAGGAACATGGGCATCTACATGACAGACTTTCACAGGTAGCTTCTCTACCCTGTTAGTCTTTCCACTTATCAGCAGCCCAGATTGGCTTTCCTCTATGCTGCCAGTTGGCCTTTTTCCACCTTTCCAGCCAGCTCCACAGAGCATTGGCTACCATCCATGAATTGGTATAAAGGTAGAGCTTTGGCCACTCCTCTCTTTCAGCAATGTCCAGGGCCAGCTGAATGGCCTTGAGGTCAGCAAATTGGCTTGATCCAACTTCTCCTTCGGTAGCTTGTACAACCTGTCATGTGGGGATTCATATGGCTGCTTTCCACTTCTGGGTCATCCCTATGATGTGACAGGAACTGTCAATGAAAAGAGCGTATTGTGTTTCTTCTGCTGGTAGTTGGTTATATGGTGGAGCTTCTTCAGCACATGTCACTTGTTCCTGCTCCTCTTTGTCAGTGAGACCAAAGTTTTCACCTTCCGGCCAGTTTGTAATTATCTCCAAAATCCCTGGGCGAGTCAGGTTTCCAATCCAGGCATGCTGGGTGATGAGGGCAATCCATTTGCTCCATGTGGTGTCGGTGGCATGGTGGGTAGTGGGAACCTTTCCTTTAAACATCCACCCCAGCACCAGTAGTCGGGGTGACAGGAAGAGTTGTGCTTCCGTGCCAATCACCTCCGAGGCAGCTTGAACTCCTTCATAGGCGGCCAAGATTTCCTTCTCTGTGGGAGTGTAGTTGGCTTCGGAGCCTCTGTAATTTCGGCTCCAGAATCCCAGTGATCAGCCTCGAGTCTCACCAGGTACTTTCTGCCAAAGGCTCCAGGACAGACCATTGTTCCTGGCTGCAGAGTAGAGCACATTCTTCACCCTCTGGTCCTGTCCTGACTGAGCCAAGGGCTACCGCATGAGCGATTTCCTGTGTGATCTGGGAAAAGGCTTGTTGCTGTTCAGGGCTCCAGTGGAAATCATTCTTTTTGTGGGTGACCAGGCAGAGGGCTTACAATCTGGCTGTACTCGGGAATGTGCATTCTCCAAAAACCTATGGCGCCTAGGAAAGCTAGTGTTTCCTTCTTGTTGGTTGATGGAGACATTACTGTGATCTTGTTGATGACCTCAGTGGGAATATGATACCGTCCGTCTTGCCACTTTACTCCCAGGAACTGGATCTCTTGGGCAGGTCCCTTGACTTTGCTCTTCTTGATGGCAAAGCCAGCTTCTAGCAGAATCTGGATGATCCTCTCTCCTTTCTCAAATACTTCCATTGCCGTGTTCCCCCACACAATTATATAATTGATATACTGCCGGTGTTCTGGAGCTTCACCATTTTCCAGTGCAGCCTGGATCAGTCCATGGCAGATGGTGGGACTGTGCTTCCACCCCTGGGGCAGTCGACTCCAGGTATACTGCACGCCCCTTCCAGGTGAAAGCAAACTGAGGCCTGTATTCTGTTGCCAGAGGAATGGAGAAAAATGCAATGTCAGTAGTGGCCGTACCACTTTGCTGCCTTGGACTCTAGCTCGTACTGTAGCTCTAACATGTCCGGCACAGCAGCGCTCAACGATGGAGTCATTTAATTCAAGCCACAATAGTCCACAGGCAATCTCCATTGTCTGTCAGACTTGTGCACAGGCCAAATGGGACTGTTGAAGGGTGAATAGGTTTTGCTGACCATCCCTTGGCTCTCCAGTTCATGGAATATTTTGTGGATAGGGATCACAGCATCTTGATTCATCCGATACTGCCGGCAGTGCACTGTCGAGGTGGCAATTGGTACTTGTTGCTCTTCCACCTTCAGGAGTCCTACTGCAGATGGGTTTTCTGATAGTCCAGGCAAGGTGTTCAACTGCTTAATGTTCTCTGCCTCTACAGTAGCTCTTCCAAAAGCTCACCTGAGTCCCTTTGGGTCTTTGTAAAAGCTGTTCTGGAGGAAGTCTATGCCCAAAATGCATGGGGCCTCTGGGCCAGTCACAATAGGATGTTTCTGCCACTCCTATCCAGTCAGGCCCACCTTGGCTTCCAACAGGGTCAATTGCTGTGATCCCCCGTCACCCTGGCAATGGAAACAGGTTCTGCCCCCACATGTCCCGATGGCATTAGGGTGCACGGCACACCAGTATCAACTAATGCTTCATATTTTTGTGGCTCTGATTTGCCAGGCCATCAGATCCCCACCATCCGAAAGATCCAGTTTTCCTGTGCCTCTTCCTGGTTAGAGGCGGCGCGCCTCTAGCCCTGGTTATAATTTCTTTCCTGGGCATACATACTAAAGGTTCCTTCAAGGGGATCTGACAGATCATACCCAGCAGCTCGGTCATGGGAGGTTGAGGCTACCTTCACTTTAGTGGAACTCCCTCAGTTAGTGTTTCCCTCCTTGAGTTGATGCACCTGTGCTGCCAGGACAGAAGTGGGTTTCCCATCCCACCTTTCCATGTCTTCCCCATGGTCACGCAGGAAGAACCATAAGGCAGCTCTCTCTTCTAGCTGGGGGATGTTGGGCTCTGGCTTTGGGGCCTGTGACTTGCACTGGTGCGATATGGGAATTGTTCATCCTTACCTCCTACCTCATCTTCCTCATCTCCTCTTGGAGGTCCTTAATCACAGCAGAGACATGAGCCTGCATCGGGCCATTGATCATACTCTCATAATTTCTAAGCTTGTTGGCAACAGAACACACTGTTTCTCGGTTGGTATCAGCATTAATCATTGCAATGAAGGTGGTGTATTGAGATGGCCCTAGATTTGCCAGACTCCACAACATTTGCCCTGTGCACCTGACCTTGTCGGGGTCATTATCATGTTGTCCACCCCTCCCAAAGAGTACCTCCAATACTGCCACTTCTCTCAGCTGTTGAATCCCTTCCTCAAGGGTTTTCCAGCTCATTCTATGGTGGTGCTCCTGCATTCTCTCCCTGTGGACCAACCTCCCTCTGAGACTCATTAAAAGCCACTCCCAGAGGGAAAGGGACCCTGGCTCCCTTACAAAAATCTGATTCATACCTGAGTCCAGGGTCAAGGGTCCCAAATTCCTTGCCTCACCACCATCCAGTTGCATGCCTGTACCCATAAGGTCCCAGACCTGGAATAACCAGGTTGTATAAGCCTCATGTCCCCATCGTACAATGTCTTTGTGCTGAGTATGGAGCCTTTCGTACGTCTGGGACTTGGTGATGATCGCAACCTCTGGCTCCCCTGTGGGTTGTGAGGGCCATTAATTCTTATCCTTATCTGGGCGCTCTGATTTCATCTTAGACCTCCTTGTTTCCACAGGGGCCACTGCTGCTGGCTGTGACTGCCTTTGCGGTTCAGCTGGAACCTGGACGGTTGTAACATCTGTGGGTTCCATTGCTGCACCATTAGGCTCTCCCTCATTGAGGCAGGGCGAGGGTTTCTCACCAGCTAGGGAAATGTAGTCCTTCACCAGAACTCCCACCCAATCTGGGTGGTTCATTTCTGAGGTGGGTTGTGGGGCAGGGTCAGGCTCTGGGGCAGCAGCATCCCTAGTCTCTGGTGCTGTGTCAGGTTCTGTGGCATCATCCCTGTCCTCTGGGGTACATGTCAGGGTGGTTATCCAGGTCAATCTTCCCTTATCTCTGAATGCTAAACAGAACAGACTTAACAGGCATATCAGCAACATCAACCACTGTATGATATGATTAGCATTTCGACAGGATCTGAACCCTTGGAAAACTAGTGGGGCAGACCCAAAGAGCTGGTTGAAGGATTAGGAGAAAATTTCCCCCGGTGTCATTTCCTCACAGCAGGTACCATTATTAAAGTAACCCCAAAAACATACAGTTTGTGTGTGATAGCTCTGAATCCATGTGCCTGCCTTCCAGAGGAAGTTAAAAATACATGAATTCATCACATTATTAAACCATAAAGCAAACTGGATAATAGCCACAGTAGGCTTACTTATAGGCCCCATGTCTAGATAAGGGCCTGCAAATGGGAGAAATACAGCCATGACCACGTGCCACCTGAACCAGGGTAAGCTAGACCACATGCTGACACCTATTGAGGTTTCTATATCCAGCACACAAAAATTATGTTACTCAAGAACTGCTATTACTTTTTTTGCCCTTTTTTCTATCAATGCCCTCGAGCCTTACATTGGGCACCAAAATCTGTCTTGGTTTTGAAAACACTGGTGTCTGCTAAGGAAGGCAGGAGCCTTCCTGGAAATGGAAAATTTAAACCCCCCTCCCTCCAAATTATTATAATTTTGAAATTAAGGGGCTCTCAGGCAAAGATATGAGAGAAGGAATAACAGTTCTTTACTAGGAAAATTAAAAAAAAATACAAATGCAATAGTACAAAAAACAGAAAACAAAACACTGACGGAGTCAGAATACGACCTGACACCCTGTTGGTCAGGGTGTTGGTAGCAGTCTGATTGGAATGGTGGCTACAGTCCTCCTGGAGTGACAGATGTGGTTCTGTTGAAGCAGTGATCCTGTAGAAGGGTGTAGGTTTCCTCTGAAGGTCTGGTGGTGGTATAGATGGGCCTGGTTTTCCTCTGGGAATCCAGTGGAGAAGACAGCTGCTCCTCTGGGAATCCAGTGGGAAAAGGCAGTCTCTGTTGTTCCAAATCTCTGATTATATGCAGCTAGGAATGCTTGGCTCCTCCCTCTGGGTGGAGCTTCTCACAATGGGATGATATAAATTTTATCAGTCATGCAGTGACACTCAACAGCCCATTAACAGAAGATATCTCCGGGGAGGGAGGATTGGTTGTGGAAGAGATAAAGAAAACTGCCCAGCTAACAGAAGATAACTGCCCCACTTCTAACAGATGGGAATAGAATACACCCCCCCATTTCCAACCTAAGACAGTCCTTGACAACTTTGAATCTCTTCAAACAGCCCATACTCAGCATAATTAAGAAAAGGTTTTCAAGCTAGGGAGTGCTTCTTTCTTAAAAACTTTTATATAAATCATTCTCCTTCTGAACCTGCTATGTAGTTGTACCATGATCCAGTCATGGACTTGATAGCCCACTGTTACACTCTGAACACCACATGCACTGAACTAAGGGCCTCTTCAAATTGATTAGCAGACACTAAGTCAAACGGTATCTGTTCACTCTGGTCATAGGATGACAAGTCTGTGTATGACTCCTGAAGCTGGACTCCAGCTCTGGTTCTTTCTGCAGTTGGAGCACCCCAAGTCCAAACCCCTTTATCATAGGCTGACTGCTGCAGGAGACTTTTCCCCAACATTGCTTGTCTCATTACACAATTTTGTAGCATATACTCAAATTAAAAATGTACTTGAAATGTGTACAAACAACTTGTTGTCTAAGTATCCCAGTACAGCAAGACTCCACACACCAGTTTAGGGAATCCAAGAATACCCTAAAACTGCCAATGCCCATGACATGATGCTTCAACTGGGGCTGCTTGCTGCACTTGCAGGTATGACAAAGGCTCCATCCCTGCCTACAGAAACAGCATTTCCTACAACATTTAGATTTAACTCTGCAACCATGAAGCTGACATTTAAACACAAAGAGCTAACCACTTTAGTTATGGCTAGAGATGTTCAGTACCTTCAATACTTCCAGAAATTTAAGGACATAGGAATCCTTTTCACATACCGGAGAAAAAAATTATTAGCTTAAAAACCACTTTACCTCATAAATGTTGGGGTGCCACATTTTGGTCAGGAATCTGAAGGTAGGTGGTGAATATGGATAGTCAATAGGAAATTTAATGTGAGCCTGGAAAACAAAGCAAAATATTTTAATTATGAAACAGAACAAAGAGATCAACAAGCAACCATTGCAGTGAAACCATGGAAAAAAAATCCATTAAGTCCATTAAATAGCTTGTTTTATATATCAGTGCCCATGTGGACCCACAGTATAACTCTGCACAATTTCTTATGAGGAAAATACTAACTGAACAAGAAAAATCTAAACACCAGGCCTTACTTGGGCTGGTAACACTCAGAAAATCCATAAGGCATTTACCAAGTCCTAATTCAAGAAGTACTATCCAACAACTGTTGTTCAACAGAATAAACTAGATTTGAAAATCTAGAGCTCAAGATATAATTGCGTTCTTGCTAGGTTCAAAACACTTGCAGGATAAAAAAAAATTGCTAAGGTGGAAAGACTATTGGCGATTGGAGAAAGGCAGGGACTCTGTGAGACGGTCAAAGAATCTGAATTTATTGTGAAGTACAACTGCTTATATACTCATTCTAGGAAGACTAACAATGTTTCACAACAATGATTGGGTTAATCATCACATAAACAAACAAGCTTTTTAAACATTTCTTGCTTGCAGAAGTTGATGTAATTTTCTTTTTCCGGTAAACCAGTCTGATCTAATCTTCTTGCAATCCTGAAAGCTGTTTGTTCTTGCCAAGGCATCCTGTTATCAAATTTCATGCTAACCAGGTCCAAGGTCCATCATCTGTCTTGTGTATCTCAATTAAGACCTGTTGTATTGTGTTATTTGGTTTGTCCCTGTTTTACCCTCGTTTATGGTTTCATCCCAAGTTGTCTCCCCTTCCCCAAATGTCAGTCCCATCCCCACTCCTTCCAAATCCCTAGAAATTTCCTTGTCAATCCCCATATCCCCTCCCTGGCACCTTGTCTGTCACTCAGCTCTCCAGCCCCTCTCTCTAGAAGCTTCCACGAAGGGCGTCGAGTGATTGCCAAGGGCCAGGGGTTCCCCCTCCTCAGCTCCCCAATATGTTTTCCTGCTTGTCAATTACTTCATGTCCCACTCCCTTCTATCCCACTGTTGGTGGATAGCCAAACCCCTCCCTTGTTTCCACCCCCTAAGAAAAGGGGCTGCTCCGGTCTCCTCGGGGGCTTTCCAGCGTTGTATCCTCTGAGGCCAGGAGCTCCCCGGAGCTCCCAATAAACCTTGGATTTATACAACCTGGATTGTCTCCTCCCGGTTCCCTCATCATCGCCGACAGTGCCTTCCGTGGAAAGGGCTCATAACCTTTAGCCACTCTTCCGCACTCCTGAGCACGGAAGGGTGTCCCCTGCAGCCGCTGTGTCAGAGCTAGCAGGGAAGCACCAAGAAGACTCTTGGTGGACATTGCAGCAAAGACCTGTTCTACATTTGCCAGTGTAAAGATTTTTAATTACTCTTTCTGTGTGGGAAAAAAATTTAAAAATTATTGAATACCTGTTCAACTGAGATCTAAAGGGTTGGGGTTTTTTTACCTTTCTTGTGCGAGTTAAACTGGTTGTCCTAGGGTGACTTTATTATGCTGTATTGTATCCCCTACTGTCTGCTTTATGGCAGCTATAAGTCCTGTGTCTTTAAGCGAGCTCGAAGAGAGAAGGGGGGAAGTGGTGGAAATTCCTTTTGCTGCTTGTGTTTAAAAACAGAGATAAGGGCCTGGGCTTTTCTTCCAGCTCTCAGCCCTGCAGCAGGGAAGAGAGGTGGAGAGTTCCTCTTTGCTTTTATCTAGTTTTTCTAGTAGCTAAAGCAAAAATGTTTTCCTGGGACTGTGGCTTCTTCTTCTTCTGGAACTGTTCAGCTTTTCTCCAGTCTGGAACACCATCGCCCCCTCCCACACCGCACTGGCCGGAGCACTGCAGCCCAGCACCGGGGAGCCAAGCCACACCCACAGAAGGACTCTGAATTTACTATCTCTTCAGAGCAGATAGAGGTTTTATTATTTCACATTATTCATTCTATTAATGCCTGTGAACACCCTGCTTGTTAAATAAACAGTTCTTTTTTCCACTTTCTCCAGGGGGATTTTTTCTGAACCTTATGCGGAGAAGGGGTTGCCAAAATCTGTCTTCTTCAGAGGAGACACCATTTCGGGATGTTTCATCCTAAATTTGTCTCAAACCGGGACACTGGTCCATCTACTTGTGTTCCTAATACTACATTTCTTGCCACCAAAAGCATTTTCCAAGTCTAAATACCATCTGTTTGTTTAATAAATCAGCATAACTTGATGAACCAAATATTAATGGGCAATGACAGCAAAATTACCTTCCAGTGCCTCTCAGGTTAGTAGGCAGATGTGGGGCAAGACTCTCAGAGCCAAGTCAGTTGTGGGAAGGCTGCAGAGGTCCCAGCACTGAATATTAACTTCCTTGTGTTGTCCTGTCATTCACAGCAGTCAGAAGAGCCAGCCAGTAGGAAAACAAGCTGAATCTGGACTGGTTAATGCCAAAAATGCTCCCCTCAAAAGAAGATTCGCAGACCACTTTCTGCACTGTGGAGCACAGATCCTTCCCTTGGCACTGCTCAACCCACCAAGAAAGTCCCATCAGTCTAATGTGCCATCTCCAGAGAAGCAGCTCCTGTCACCTGCACCACAGCTAGGCTCACAATCAACTGAGAACACAAAAAGAGACCCCAAAAGCAGGTCACATACAATGAGAGCAGAATCCTGGATCACCCTCTTCCATTTAAGCACCTAACCATGCAACTTGGATGCAGGGTGCTGACCTTGTTCAACAGGACAAGCTATGGGAATTTTTATTCCGAGAAACAGGAGCAGGCAAACAGATTGGGTTAGAGCCATTGATAACCTGGCTACTGTTTTACTTAGACTGGCATATGCTTTTGCCTTGCAACCCAAATTTTATGAGGCCAGAGTGCCAGATATGCAGGAAAAGGTTTTTCTGTTCACCTTTATGAAACAAATTCAGAATCTCATGTGGCTTTACAGTCTGTACATGCCTGCTCATGATACTGACTCTATGTGAGTATGTTACAGCACCACTGACTCCTTGCCTCAGTCATTTGCCACAGCACCCTCACAACCAAAAGATTTATGATCTGTATAAACAATCCTAGCCCACAGTTCAAGGTCAGTTACACAAATGGCATGGCCTCAAGAGCAGCAAACGAATGCCTCTTGTCACCAAACCACCACAGAAGAGAGTGTCTATGGATATGGCAGCAAGGACATGCCTAGCTCTACATGCCACCCTACAATGGGAGCAGAGCAAAGATTTACCCAGGGCAGAACACATTCATTTCAGCTCAAGTGTTTGCGTTGTATAAGCTGCAGACTCCCCCGGACCACTGAGGTTTTCCCAGGAAAGCCCATTCCTGTGCTTACATGCAGTTTCACAGGATACAACATGTAATAAAAACAACCCAAGGACTGAGATTAAAAATGCAAGAGACAACAAAACTCAGGGTTGAGCTAACTGTAAGTTTTCTTGGCAGAACCTGTGTCTTCTACACAGGTATAGCTTCTAGGCAAACAAAAAAAAAAAAAGATGCAGCAGCAGCCATGATTACAGATCAGTTTTTTCACTAAAAAGCCCAATTTTATGTTGAGACAAAAAGATCAAATTAGGCAATATTTTTTTTTTTTTAAATAAAGCAGTAGCTCACAGAACCATTTACATCCCACAGTTTCACTGATGTAAGGTAAATCAGCAATCTGAGCTTAATTCAGCCAGGGTTCTAGATACTAGAAAGTGTCAGAGTTTTAGGGCAGCTTGTTGTTAGGTCAGTTACAGTGAGACAAACTAATTTTGGAGGAGTAAAGTCAGTCCCCCACCTACAAGTACCCAACCATTACTGCATTTACTTTATGTTTAACTCCTCTAGCTGAGCTTAAACTGAAGAAATCTTGTTTTGGTGTCCTGATTTTAGCTGCCTGCTCACCATAGCTCTTTGACACCACTGAACACACTCAGTGTGTAGAGATGACAGTCATCAACCTGTTCCCCCCTTCCCCAGTTTATAACTATCATGCTTATAGTACCTAGAAAAAGAATAAACTCCTCTGATGATACTCAACATGATACAAAAGGTTTAATTTGATTTTTACTGTGTCTGTGACACATTTAGCAGAGGAAAAAGGCCTTTGAAAGCTGCTTCCAGCAAGGACAGTTGGGAGATAAGAGGAAGACATCTGGCCGAAGCATGTAGTGATAGACAAAACAAAGGACTCAATCTCTGGGAACATGGGGTGGGATTTATGATAATAGGAAAATTGTACTATGCATGTAGTGACTGTATATAAGTAACCCTCTTGTAGAATCACGTGTCCATGTTAGGTTAGAATCCCCTGCATGTTAGGTTACCCTAAAACCTGGATCAAAACCGGTAAGGCAGAAACAATATCCTTTAAAATTAGAAGTTGAAGGGGAATCCAGAGTCTAATAGAGAATTTCAGGGAATTGAGATTAGTGATAGAATGTGAATCAGAATAACATATCCATTTTGCCAGTTAACAGAATGTCGTCAGTGGTTTACAGTAATAAATCTGAAGGATGCCTTTTTTTTGCATACCTCTCAATAAGTAAAGTTAGGGCATTTTTGCCTATTGTTATAGATACATATTATAATATTGACTTTTCACAAATATTAAAATGGATTTTATATGTGTAGTGATAAAATAACTTTGTTATAAAGATATAGTTTTTATTTCTGTTGTTAATTAAGCTTGGACATAGTAGTGAAATAGCTAATATAAGTATGCTTGTGTTAAAATGCCTGCTTGGATGGGATAACATCCAATGAACATATGAAGAAGACACCTGCTACAGATATGCCAACTATCATCACTCACCATCTGAAGACAGTGTGGACAAAGGCCCAAAAATTGGAGGTGATAAGAATTGACTAAAACCACAACCAAGGAATAAGCATGCTCTAAAAAGGTGGATCCAAGGAGGAGATATGCTAAACAATTCTTGGAACATGTAAACTAGTCTGGGGAAAAGTTTGCTATGCGTAAGGGTCTATGACTATGCAACAGGCTGATGCAAGGGAAAAAGTATTTAAGGGGTATTCACAAAGATAACAGTGTGGTCTTCACAATAGTGTGAGAGGTTTTTACTCTAAGACCAATCAAGTTTTAGCTTAGCGAGTCAGGTTATAAAAGATGCGCGATTCTCCATTAAACACCTTCTTTTCACCTTCTGAAGACTGGAGTCTTTTGTTCCTGTTCCTGACCCTGACTCAACAGTGACATCTGGTGACCCCTTGTGGAATCGCAGGACAGCTGGGACACGGCCCGAGATATGTGGTCCTGGCAGCCCTTTGCTATCGGATGCCTCTTGCCCTCTTGAGTGAGGTAACACTGACTTTGCTCCGCATCTTCCTGTGAAGACTTGTCCCATTAGGATTGCGGGCATCGGCCCCGGGAGGCCGAGAATTGAGTAAGGGACGGTTTTTCCCAACACAGCAGACTGTCTGTCTCTTGGAGTGGGTTCCTGCTGAGGGACAGGTTTTCCTTAAAAATGAGGAACCACCTTTCCACAGACAAACAACTAGTTCTTACTGTGTGGAGGAATGTCATACCTCCCATGGGAGTCACAATTTCAGATAAAGTGCTCTGCGATCTGTTGGCCTGGGCCAGAGATCACAGGTTCCCAGTAGATGTGAGTGCTGCATTCAACCCAGGGACTTGGGAAGAGCTAGGCGATTGTTTATTGGAGGAGGTCGTCAGAGGGGATGTGATCGCATCCGCACTGGTCACCACCTGGAGACACATTTCCAAAGCCTTATTAGGCAGAACCCCGAGGGAGAGCGAGTCAGAACTGGGGGTTTCGGAAAGAGAAGATGCTGTCTCTGTGTTCAGCAGCATTTCGGGGATCAGGGAGGAGGCGGGCAGGGCGGTGCCTGGCCCTGTCCCAGCTCCATGTGGGCCTGCGGGAGACATGAGGGCACCCTGCAGGACCTATATATTGCCTAGACACTATGTCACGCTGACATACCTTCATCCCTGAGACTATGTCAAGCCAAAATATCCTTCACCGGACGTCTGGCCATGGAACGCCCTGCCCCAAGCGTGGCACCGGCAGCTTCTTCTGCCCTTCAGGTGGCAGCGGGGGTGCCCTTACCACAACTAACAGTTCTGGAATTCCTGGCACCGC
This sequence comes from Vidua chalybeata, assembly GCF_026979565.1. Taxonomy (NCBI): domain Eukaryota; kingdom Metazoa; phylum Chordata; class Aves; order Passeriformes; family Viduidae; genus Vidua; species Vidua chalybeata. Next base: position 456,527 of record NW_026530341.1, read on the forward strand.
AGGGGATGTATCAGCTGGCCCCGGCCCGACCAGTGTCACCGCCACCCTCAGCTCTGCAGGCTGTATGGCCGCGTTTGCTGACTCCCTTTTTGTTTCCACTGCAGCAGCCCAGGGACCTCCCAATTCCTGGGCAGCCGGCTTCATTGCCTCCGCCGCTGGTGCCCCCACCCCCGGGTCGCAGATGGGGGCGAGGCTGGCACCGCCTGCAGTCCGCGACACAGTGGGGTCTTCTGCCCTCTCAGCTCCTTCGTTATCAGCTATGGAGCCTGCACAGATGTATGGGCCATGCCCCCCTGTACCGCTGGAACCGGCCGTGGACCCTCTGTTCCAGCCACTGGCACACCCCCCACCGGCTGCAGGGCCCCTGTCTTTGTTGGCGGATCTGGTGCAACTGCCTCCTCCTTCGCATCCCTGCATGCCATATGGACCGGCTGACTTAATATCTTTTGCAGTGCCATCACCTGCTGTGCCGCTTTCCGCCACGCAGCAGCACGCCTTGGGTGGAGCCCCCATGTCATTCTCTGCCCCACCCCCTGATGAGCTGCCCCCCATGTCAGTGGCGGAGGCCACCTTCCCCGCCCCGCCGTCTACAGCGGGACTGCCGCCAGCAACTGGCTTCTCAACACCACCATTCATGGCTGTGGCACCACCCTTCACGGTGCCTGCCGCTCCGATGACCGCACTGCCCGTTGCAACACCGGAGGCAACCAGTTTCCCCGCTCTGCAATTTGCAGTCCCGCCTCCCACTGTGCCACAGGCTGCGGTTGGTCCCTTCATGCTGCCACCTGCGATGGGAGGACCTGCTGCCCCACCGGCCGTGGATCCAATCCCTACTCTGTCACCGATGACTGCCTTCCCCACCCCGGAGATTGTAACTGACTCCTCTATTCCACAGTCCACAGCCGCTTCTTCAACTTTGGTGCCTCTGACCAACCCGCCTTCCTCTGCTGGCCACAGGCTGTCTCGCTCACCCCCTCCCAGGAGGTGGGCAGTGATAGTGACGATCAGCGACATCCAGCCCCTTGACAGGGGTGTGACCTGATGTCGGAACACCGATGCCGACAGGCAGGGACAGCGTCTCAGAGGCACCTCTGGATGCTGCCCTCTTGTCGGGTGACTATGCGATTGATAAACCCCCACCACTTCTGGAATTCAGTCAGGATGAGGGCTTTGGAGGCTGGTGATTGGGACTTGATAGAGCAGGTGGGCATGCCCAGGGGTGGTCTCACAAGCACACCGCTCTTGGGGGAAGGGACTGTAACTGACGGTCAGACAGTTCATCTGCCATCTCATGATGGGGCACAGAGGGATCAGGGTGACATTGTTCTGCCGCAGGGTGAAATCCAGGCTTTTCCTGTGCATAAAGCGGTCCCGAATACAGGACAAACTGACAGGCATGAGGTCATAGCCTGGAGTGTTCAAGATTTGCAAGATAAGGTAGCAAAGTATGGGCTGGGTTCTCCACAAGTTATGCAAATTATCAGAGTGATAAACACTGACCTGCTTGCTCCCCATGATATTAGACATTTAACCTCTGTATTGTTCCAGCCTGTGGAATTTGAAGTTTTTAAGAACAATTGGAGACAGCTGGCCAAAAGGGTAGCAACCAAGAATTCGCAGTTGCCTCAGACAGATCCCAGATCCTATGTAGGGGTGGATGCCTTTTCTAATCCTGATCTTCAGGCTACCTGGGACACTCTCATACTCAAGCAGGGTCAAAAGGTAGGTTTCACGGCTGTGGTAGATAGGGACAGGCGAACGGAAGATCTCGGGATGTGACGGAAAGCCAGACCCTTCCCCCCTCCTTCCTGCTATAGTTAATCAATTACCCCTAAAGCATGCAGCCCCTCCTAAACTCAGTAGTTTTCCACTCCTTACTAACCCTAGCCAGACCCACCATCCCCTTCTGACGTAGTGAAGCCCCCTTGACTATTTAACCCCATGAGATAAGATAATAAACGCCATTTGACCATCCACCACATTGGTGTCTGTGCACGTCTGTGGCCCGAGTGACCTGGGGGAGGCCGGGTTGCCGTGCTGTGTCTCGAAACCAGGTCGCCCGCCTTCTCATCAGAAGGCGACATATGGTGCCGAAACCCGGGAGTGGAAAGGGAGAAGAGAAACCCTCGGGTAGCGGGAATCTCCTGGACGAGAGACAGCGGCCAGAACGGCCAAGCCGATTCTAGGCGGGGGAGACGTCCCCGGACCAGCGATCCACATGGAGGCCATCGCGAAGGTCATAAGTTCGATTTATAAGCAGTGGGGAATTAAGTGTAAGCTCAAGGATTTTTACCTCGCTATTGCGAGACTCCTCGAGCTGGGGACGATTGAACGTCCCGTGGATATATTACACCCGGAGGTGTGGGGGAGATGTACGGCCGCATTAGCCGAGGAAACAAAAACCTCAGGCAGCGGGAAAAGCCTTAAGGCTTGGGGAAAAGTCGAGAGGGCTCTGCGCGAGGCGTTAGAGGAACAAGAAACATGGAGCGCGGCAAGCGCATGTTTATTAGCTACACCCAAACTGGGGGTAGGAGCGGCAACGCAAACCACCCCCGACAGCGAGGTACCCGGGAGCGGGGACCCAGGGGGATCGGGCGCGTCCCCCCCCTCCCCGAGCCCGAGCCCAACCCCCCCCGCGGGGCTTCCCGAAAAACTCGCGGACCCCCCGTACGTCCCTTCACCATGGATCGGCAACTCGGCGCCGGGGGCGCGGAAGCGCGTGCAATCCTTTTGGGAGAAATTGGCGAGGGAAGCCAGAGACGCTGAGGGACGAGCAGCGCCGCCGCCGCCGCCCTACCCCGCCGAACATGGCGCCGGCGACCCAGAGGATGGGCAGGGCGCGCATGCTCCCTGCGGGAAGACCGCGAATACCCGGATTCTCACTAGTGCGCAACCGCGAGGAAAGGAGGAGGAGGGGGGCAGCGGAGAGCGCGTGCCCAATCAGGAGCCATGCTCAAAGTCGCTACCATTTAAGGGAGAGACCTCCCCCTGCGGGTGGGCAGGGCAAGCCCAGGGGGCGGGAACGGCACCACCCCCGAAGGGAGGGGGAGGGACGGGGCCGGAGCTGCACGAAAAGGCATCGGGACCCGGAAACGCGCTGGCACTCGACTTCCGGCTCTGAGTCGAGCTCCACCAGTTCCGACAGCTCGGGAGAGCTGATGGACGCTGATGGGGACTCAGAAACGGAAAAAGCGGAGCTGACGCGGTTCGAAACAAAACCGAACAAAGCCTTAAGCCACATCGAAAGGCAATCACAACGCGAACCAGCCCAGTTTACCGACTGGGCTAGAATAAAGATAGCTTGTGCAAAATGGGCTCCTTCCGGGGCAGTAAAAGCCTTCCCAGAGAGGATCACCGGACCAGAGGGAAACCAACAATGGGTATATAATCTGGTAAACCCCAAAGACATACAGGCAATTGTCAAAGCAATCTCAGAGAAAGGGATCAACTCGGCTATGGTCTCCACCCTCGTGGACGGCCTCTTTGGTAATGACGACTTGCTCCCCTTTGATATCAAACAAATAAGCCGCATGATACTCGGTGGTGCGGGAATGATCGTGTTTAAACAGGAATGGGAAGACAATTGTACGAGGGCTCTAACCCAGGCTTCTGGGGTGGGGCAACCACTGCATGGTTCGAGCCTATCCAGGCTGCTGGGGAAGCATGACGAGATGGTTACACCTCAGCAACAAGCCGCATTGATGCGGGCTGAGGAGGTCAGGGCCACCACTCGAGCTGCTAGGGAGGCTATTCGGGCTGCCTCTCTGGTCGTGGCCAAGCCGTCACCGTGGTCCACTATAAGACAGGCAGAGAGCGAAAGCTTCACGCAGTTCGTAGACCGCCTGCAGGCAGCAGTAGACTCCTCTACCCTGCCTGCAGAGGCAAAGGGTCCCGTGGTGGCAGACTGCTTGCGCCAGCAATGTAACTCTGTCACCAAAGACATTCTGCGCTCCCTGCCAACCGGAGCTAGCCTGGCCGACATGATCAGGCACGTCGTAAGAGAAGAACACCTAACACCCATCCAGGCAGCTGTTCACACCCTAACCAGCGCCATGGCGTGCTTTAAGTGCGGTCAGGCAGGCCACATTGCAGTGAGCTGTCCCCAGCCGGCACCTCAGTCCGCGGCGGTGCCCCCATCTCAGGCACGCCCGAGAGGGCCCTGCTGGAGCTGTGGGAAAAAGGGGCATTTCGCTAAGGACTGCAGGTCCCGGCCTCAGGGAAACGGGAAAGGGAGGGGGCGCACCGGCTGCACTCAGCCTCCTCCCGCTGCGAATGCGAAGCGGCTCATTTATGTCAACCCCCATTGGGGGGGGGGGGCCCTCATACCCCATGCCCCCACAGGAGGCAGCCAGCCTTGCACCCCCACCAGCGACACAATCGCAGAGCTTTGCAGCGCCACCAGTGGCACCTTCGTGTCCACCGCTGCCACAAGCCACGCTTATGCCACAGGGCCAGCAGGGGACGCCCCAGAGTGGGACCCCTGGGTGGCCTTGGCCATGAAAATAGGGAAGGAACCCCTGAAGATGTGGGGGACATGCCGCCTTTACGGCAGTCAGGATCCCCACATCATAGGGCTTCAGTTCTGGGCGGACACGGGATCCGACTGCACAGTTTTCCCCCAAGCGCTTTGGCCTCAGCATTGGCAATGCAAAGAGGTCCCCCCAGTGAACGGAGTGGGAGGGCCATCCCGGGCGTGGAAAAGCACCCAGTTGGTGGCTATAACACTCCACACGAAAAAGGGACCGGAACGGACAGTGGCAATCTACCCTTACATTCTACAAAGCTCTCCACCCTTGATAGGAAGGGATGTCCTCGCTATGTTAGGAGCCAGAATTACAAATTTATCCTGAGGGCCACTGCCGTACACCCACCACTGCCAATCAGACTGACCTGGAAATCGTCAGACCCCATATGGGTTGAGCAGTGGCCCCTGTCAAAGCCTCGAATGGCAGCCTTGCTGGAACTGGTCAGCCGCGAGCTGCAGAAGGGTCACATAGAACCCTCCACCAGCCCGTGGAACACCCCTGTATTTGTAATCCCCAAAAGGTCCGGAGAGGGTCATCGCCTCATCCACGACCTGAGGGAGGTGAACAGGGCAATCCAACCCATGGGTCCAGTTCAGACACTGCTGCCCACGAACTCAGCCATCCCCAAAGGGCAGCCATGCGCAGTGCTGGACATCAAGGACTGCTTCTTTTCAATACCCCTGCACACTGAGGACAAGGAACGGTTCGCCTTTTCCATCGTGTTTCCGAACGGCGAGCGACCTAACCTCCGCTTCCAATGGAAGGTGCTGCCGCAAGGTCTCGTGGATAGCCCGACCATATGCCAAATCACCGTGGACAGAGCACTGGCGCCAGTCCGACAGTCCTACCCCGCTGCGACCATCGTTCAATACATGGACGACATCCTCGTTGCTGCACCATCGACGAGCCAGGTGGATCACCTGGTGACCGCGATCACGGAAACTCTCCAGGCCAATGGCTTTGAGATCGCGAACACGAAGATCAAGAGAGGACCCTGCGTGACCTTCCTGGGAGTGGGGATCACGGACTCCTACGTGACGCCTCCCAAGGTGAAGGTCCGCCGAGACATCAAGACGCTCCATGACGTGCAGCGCCTTGTGGGTTCTCTGCAGTGGCTCCGCAACGTCATCCTGGTTCCACCCGAGGTCATGGAACCCCTATATGACCTCCTGAAAGGAAAGCACCCCTGGGACCCCAAGGAGCTGACGCCGCAAGCAGCGAGCTCCCTCGACTTCATCGAGCACCAGATGTCTACTGGCACGCTTGCCAGGTGGGACCCAGATGCGCCACTCGATCTGTACGTCCACTTCACACAAAAGGGAGGAGTGGGAGCACTAGCCCAAGGACCTTCCGAAAAGTCCCGGCCGATCCAATGGGTGGTTCTCGGAAGACCAACTCGTGCGTTTTCCCCGGGAGTTGAATGCATCGCCAACCTCATCATGAAAGGTAGGAGACTCGCTCTGAGACACCTGGGAACCGAGCCGACAAGAATCCACCTCCCCTTTCGCAAGCGGCCAACCACGGAGTCGACCTCAATATCGGAGCACCTGGCCCTTCCTCTCACCGGCTTCGGAGGAGAAATCTCCTACGCCACCAGGCCACCTTGGACTCAGCTGCTGACCATCGTCGATATAGACATGCCGCCAAAGGTCGTGGACCGACTGCAGCCGGGACCGACGGTCTTCACGGACGCTTCCTCCACGACTTCTACTGCAGCGGCAGTGTGGCAGGAAGGAGAGCAATGGCATTGCGTCAAAACAAGTGACCCCACACTGTCAGTGCAACAACTGGAAGCAGCAGCAGTGGTCTTGGCGTGCAGACTCTTCCAAGACGAACACCTCAACATCGTAACAGACTCTATATTCGTAGCAAAGCTTTGCCTGGCCATGTCAGGACCAGGCGTGTCGACGTCAGCAGCGGCCTCAATGCTAGAGGAGGCGCTCTCCTCGCGACGGGGCACCGTGTCTGTCATCCACGTCAACAGCCACAACCCAGTCAAGGGCTTCTTCCAGACCGGCAACGACAAGGCGGACGCTGCAGCAAAGGGAGTGTGGACGCTGCAGGAAGCTCGGCAGCTGCACGAGTCGCTCCACATCGGAGCCAAAGCACTGGCGAGAAGATGTGGGATCTCGACCGTGGACGCAAAACATGTAGTGGCCACTTGTCCTCACTGCCAGAAGTCGCCCCTATGGACCAGTGGGGTCAACCCAAGTGGTCTCAAGGCCTCGGAAATCTGGCAGTTGGACTTCACCTTATGTCAACTGCTAAAGCCCCGAGCATGGATTGCAGTGACAGTGGACACTTACAGCGGAGCGATCGTAGCCACACAGCACCCCAAAGCTAACTCTAAGGCCACGATGCAGCACTGGCTGACAGCTATGGCATGGCTTGGTATCCCCAAGCAAATCAAAACTGACAACGGTTCCAATTTCATTTCCGAACCAGTGCAAGAATTCGCCTCGAAATGGGGCATCACCTTAGTACAAGGTATCCCGTATAACAGTACCAGGCAAGCCATAGTTGAGCGAGCAAACCAGACCCTGAAAGCTAAGCTAGAAGTATTGGCAAAGGCAGAGGGCTTTACCAATTCCGTCCCCCCAGGAGACCAAGCGCGTATACTGGCAACAGCTTTGCTAGCACGGAATCAGTTCCCTAGAGGAGATGAGGCAGACAGTCCTGTTCGAAAGCACTGGGCCACTCGAGCCCTAGAGGAGGGCCCAAAGGTTGTAATCAAAAACGAACTGGGCGAATGGGAACGGGGCTGGAGACTGGTACTCACGGGATGGGGGTATGCGGCGGTTAAAAAAGAGGGCAAGATCAAGTGGTGCCCACTTAAATCGATCAAGCCAGACCTTCAGAATGAGACTAACGAGAATTGCGAGTTTCTCTTTACAGGACATGCTCGTGGGTCGTCCCCGTAACGCGTACATCCCGGCTCCAGAGAAAAGCGACGAACCACCAAAACGCCAGACAGCACCCAAGAGTCCTACACCGGTGAGACCCAGACAGCAACGGTGGCATTGTGTGATCTTGCTATTAGGGCTCATCGCCGAGGGGCGAGCCAACCCAGACTATCACCCCCATCAGCCATTCAGGTGGGTCATGCAGCATCTTTCAAGTGACAAGGTGTTCAAAGAAATCACCACGGCAGGCACCCCATCCTTTGTGTTCCATATCACCGACCTGTTTCCAGGACGACCAAAACTACGACCCCATCACCCGCACATCATGCACATGTACCTGTCCTACTGGTGTCCAGCCTCCAACCCTGGGAAGAAGTACTGTAACTACCCGGGGTGGGGATATTGCGGGCACTGGGGCTGTGAAACCATTGTAACAGATGCCAGACCATCGGGAGAAGGGTGGGAACCACAAGAGCCCCATAGATTCTTGCAGTTCACCTGGGCACCTACCGGCTGTAAAAAGCCCGCCTTCAAGGGAGGGGTCTATGACAACTATCATACACAACCCAAATATCGGAAGTGCACGGACTATAACATGACGGTCCTGCAGCCAGAACACCCTAGTTGGGCCACAGGCAGAACATGGACGGTAGTCCTCAAGGCGCCAAAAGAGTGGGTGAACGTGCGAATTATCAGGCTCCAACCACCGGCACCCCGACCGGTAGGACCCAATATGGTTATTAAGGACGTGCTAAAAGGGGAAAACGTTACCCATCCCAAACCACTACCCACAAAGGCCACCGATATCCCGACCGGCCATGGAGATGCCTTCCAAATAGGCCGCTTAGCCGAGTCGGACTCAGACCCAATCTTCCGCATGCTAGAGGCTACCTTTCTATCCTTGAACGAATCCAACCCAAACCTAACCAATTCTTGCTGGCTTTGCTACGATGTTAAACCTCCTTTCTACGAAGGAGTCGCTCTAGACACCCCCTTCAGTTACTCCACAGCCGAAGCCCCTCACCAGTGCAGATGGGACACCCCCCGTAGGGGAATCACCCTGAGTCAAGTCACAGGCCGGGGCAAATGCTTTGGCAGTGCAGCCTTGGCGAAGCAGAAAGGCAACCTCTGCACCGAAGTCGTCAAGCCCAACAGAAAGATCAACAAGTGTGCGGTCCCATCCGCATCTGGGATGTGGGTTTGTCAGAAATCTGGGGTAAGTCCTTGCGTGTTCCTTGCCAAATTCAATGATGCTACCGATTTCTGTGTCCAAGTTCTAATTGTTCCTAGGGTCCTGTACCACTCAGACGAGGAGGTGTACCACATCTTCGAGGAGCCCGTCCGACTCCACAAAAGAGAAATAATAACAGGAGTGACTATCGCAATGCTGCTCGGCCCGGGAGCAGCTGGCACAGCTACAGGTGTCTCGGCCCTCGCGACCCGACACCAAGGGCTTGCTCAGCTGCAAATGACCATCGATGAGGACCTGCAGAGGATCGAGAAATCCATCTCCTTTCTAGAGAAATCAGTTTCCTCGCTTTCGGAAGTGGTCTTACAGAACAGGCGGGGACTGGACCTCTTGTTCATGCAGCAAGGAGGTCTGTGTGCCGCCTTGAAGGAGGAATGCTGCTTCTACGCGGACCACACAGGAGTCGTTAAAGACTCCATGGCAGAACTCCGACATAGACTGGCTCAAAGAAAGAAAGACAGGGAAACCCAACAGAGCTGGTTCGAGTCCTGGTTCAATCAATCACCATGGCTCACCACTCTAATTTCCACCCTAATAGGTCCGCTAGCGATACTGCTTTTAACCTTCACATTCGGACCTTGCCTGCTAAACAGGCTGGTCTCATTCGTTCAAGCTCGCCTAGAACGGGCCAACATCCTGTTCATAGGCCGGCAACAAATGCTGTGAACCAAAAACCGAGGACACTGCCAGTCGCAGAGGTTCTCTAAACTTCCCTTGCGAAGATTACTCAGGTTTACCAAAAAACCCTTTTCCCTTATCACATTACAACTTTATACCTCACCTTAGTGCCTATGTTTATAACTACCTCATTCATTAGTAAAAAAGCGGGGGGGAGATGTGGTAGATAGGGACAGGCGAACGGAAGATCTCGGGATGTGACGGAAAGCCAGACCCTTCCCCCCTCCTTCCTGCTATAGTTAATCAATTACCCCTAAAGCATGCAGCCCCTCCTAAACTCAGTAGTTTTCCACTCCTTACTAACCCTAGCCAGACCCACCATCCCCTTCTGACGTAGTGAAGCCCCCTTGACTATTTAACCCCATGAGATAAGATAATAAACGCCATTTGACCATCCACCACATTGGTGTCTGTGCACGTCTGTGGCCCGAGTGACCTGGGGGAGGCCGGGTTGCCGTGCTGTGTCTCGAAACCAGGTCGCCCGCCTTCTCATCAGAAGGCGACACACGGCATTGTTGAAAACCATAGAAACGGCTGCTCCCAGGCAACAATACGTGAAAATAACTCTGGGAGCAAAGGAATTGTTCTTGCCATTTGTTGAAAAAATTGCAGCAGCTTTAGAGAAGCAGGTTGAGGATGATAATTTGAGGCAGGTTTTATACAAGACTTTAGCAAGAGATAACGCAAATGATAATTACAGAAAGATCATAAATGGTCTGCCGGGTGACCCATCGTTGACAGACATGATCGAAGCATGTTCTAAGACAGGTACTGTAGACCACAAAATGTCTGTTCTGGTAGCTGCTTTGCAGACAGGCCTGGCACCCTCAGGGGATGGCCAAGGTAAAAAAGGGAAGAAAAAGGGCAAGGAGAAACAGGGAACACAGATGAAAAAAGAAACAAACACTAATTTCTTGTGCTCAAGGTGTGCAAAGCCAGGTCATTTTGCAAGTAAATGCAAGTCTACCTACCATGCCAATGGCCAACGTTTGGCAAGTCCGGGAAATGGGGGGATGAGTGCACAGGGGAACTGCACTCTGACATAAGTGATTACTCAGGGCACGGCACCAGCACAGGTTTGCTCAGCCGACTCAGGGCAAGCACCCACGGCTCTGCCGGGGTGGATGTCCACACTGCAACAGCAGTCATCTTAGATTCTTGTCATGTACATAAGGTTCCTCTAGATGCATTTGGGCCTTTAGGTCAAGGACTGAGTGCATTGCTTGTAGGACGATCTAGCACTACCCTTCTGGTAACCTTTGTGCACCCAGGTGTCATTGACTCTGACTTTATGGGCCAAATTTGTGCCATGGTTTCCACGCCCACACCCCCTGTCACTATTCCAGCAGGGACTCGCATTGCTCAACTTGTGCCTTTCCATTCATGTGTTCCCAGGGCTGACCAGCGGACTCGTGGAGATGGTGGTTTCGGATCCACAGGACTGCCACAAGTCGTCTGGACTGCAGACATTTCTGCTCAGGGACCGCAAATGACATGACGTACCATGATTCTACCAGGTGCCAGCCCACCTCAGATTCAGCTGCAAGGTTTGATTGACACCAGAGCCAATGTGACAGTCATCTCCTCCTCTGCGTGGCCCCCTGTGTGGCCTTTGGATTCTATGGGTCCGGCCATCGAAGGTTTGGGGGGTACAACACAGACCTTTATAAGCCAATGGGCTGTGTTGAGCAAAAGCACAGATGGGCAGACAGCTATGGTTCGGCCCTATGTCACTGCAGCTCCGATCAATCTCTGGGAATGGGACGTGTTGGCAGCCTGGGGGGTATGGATTGGGATGGATTTTTAATAGGGGTCACTGCGCTGAAGGGCGCAAAATATCCTACGCTGCCTCTACGGCGGCTAGTGACCAGACCCATTTGGAAGAACCAGTGGCCCCTACCAAACAATAAATTGGTCGCCCTTCGTGACTTAGTTCAGGACCAGCTTCGGCAGGGACACATTGAGCCTTCTACCAGTCCCTGGAACACTCCTGTTTTTGTGATAAAGAAAAAATCAGGGAAGTGGAGGCTGTTACAGGATCTCCGGAAAGTTAACACAGTCACGGAGAGTATGGGGGCATTGCAGCCTGGTATGCCCTCACCCACCATGCTCCCTGCAGGATGGGAAATCTTGATCATTGATTTGAAAGATTGTTTTTTTACAATTCCTTTACATCCTGATGACAAACCAAAGTTTGCTTTTACCATGCCTGCAATTAACAATACTGAACCCATACAGAGATATCAATGGAGAGTTTTGCCGCAGGGCTGCAAGAACAGCCCAACTATTTGTCAATGGTATGTGGCTCAGGCCTTGTCCGGAGTCTGTGAGCAGTTTCATGACGTGTATTGCTATCACTACATGGATGACATCCTGGTGGCAGCATCCACTCAGGATGAATTGCTGAGGGTACAGCCTCAGCTGTTTGCTGCCTTGCATTCTTATGGACTGCAAATGGCTCCAGAAAAGGTCCAATGCCATCCTCCTTGGAAATATTTGGTGGTCAAGATTCTTGATCGAACTATTCAACATCAAGAGGTGCAATTAACGGATTCTATTGCGACCCTGAATGATGCCCAGAAATTGCTAGGGATCGTCAGTTGGTTACGTCCTTATCTGGGACTGACCATGGCACAAATGTCCCCACTGTTCAACCTTTTAAAGGGAGACCCTGATCTGAATTCACCTCGGAAATTGACTCCTGAGGCGTGACAAGTGCTGGAGGAGGTCCAACAGGCTCTTTCTGTTCATCAGGTCTATCAAGTAGATCCTTCCATTGATATCACTGTCTTTATTACCTATCCAGACAATCATCCTACAGGTGTCATTGGCCAATGGAGTGACAAATGGCTTGATCCCTTGCACATTTTGGAATGGGTCTTCTTGCCCCATCAACCTAAAAAGACAGCATCCCTGTTGTTTGGCTTGATTGCTCATTTGATAATCAAATGCTGTCTGCGGTGTTTGCAATTGATGGCAGCTGATCCCGCGAAAGATATTCTTCCAGTGGAGGGGGACACCTTTGAATGGAGCTTCATTAATAGCACTCCTTTGCAAAGTGCACTGCAAAACTTTTCAGGGCAAATTGTTTATCATTTGCCCAGTCATAAGTTATTGCAGCTGGCAAAAATGACCAATCTGTCCTTGCGGCCAAAAAACAGTCGAGTGCCAGTGCGGGGACCCACTGTCTTCACTGACGGCTCAGAAAAAACGGGGAAAACCATTGTCACTTGGAAGGATGAATCTAGATGGCAAGTGCTGGAAGACCATGAGTCTGGCTCAGCCCAATTGGTTGAGTTAAAGGCTGTTGCTATGCCATTCCAGAGATTTTCTCAGGTGCCTCTGAACTTGGTCACTGACTCTGCCTATGTCACAGACATAACCAAGCATTTGGATTGCTCACTTCTGAAAGAGGTCAATAACGCAGCTTTGTTTCAGTTACTGAAAGCCTTGTGGTGTGCAATTCAAACACGGGTTCATTTGTATTACATCCTGCACATTTGGAGTCACACCACTTTACCAAGTTTCATAACAGAAGGTAATGCCAGGGCTGACAGGCTAGCTAACCCTGTGTGGGTAGCACCTCAGCCTGACAAGATTGTGCAAGCCAAAGCATGTGGTAGTGGGATTTTGAAGTTTATGTTTAAGAAATTGTTAAAAATAATTGTAATGGTTTGTTCCTATTCACCCCTGTTCCGTTTTCCTAATAGTCTCTCCCCAAAGTTGTTTTCCACCTGTTTTCCCGCCTTTCCCCATGTCAGTCCTGGTGTATACCTCCCTTATTTCCAGATCCTTCCCTGTCCATCTTCCAAATCCTGCCCCTGCAGCTTGTCTGTCATTATTTGCTACACCCATTTATCTAGAAGCTTCATTGTCAGTTATGATACTTCTTTTCACTCATTGGTATATTAAATATGCACTCTCCCCTTCCCCTTCCTTATTGGTTTTATGCTTACATATATCCATCCCATACTCCTCCTATCTAGCCCTTGATTTGTTGTTAGGCTGCCCCCCCCCCCCCCCCCCAGGGACAGCCTCCCCTTAAAAGCCGCCGTTTTTCTCTACTTCACACCCTTTCCCTCTGCCTTTACTTCGATTTGTTACACTGTGTCACCAGTGTCGCTGCTCCCTGCGCGGGGAGAAATAAAGACTGCTTGGAGATGAAAGCATGGGTCCTTCCCTTTTCTTTGCCTCGATCCTTCGACATGGGTCCACTCTTATCGGCCGCTTCTGTCGGTAAGGGACCACAGCCAACGGCCCAACGGCCGAACTGCTACCCTCTGCCTGCCAGTGGCTGAGGCAGGGAGCGGCTGCTCGTGACGTCCGCTTAGGGGAGAGCAGGTCAGAGCTTGCTGGCAGCCTGCACCACCCCCTTCTCCTGCGACCGAAGCGCAGCGTCAAAAGCGTTGCATGATTTTTTCCATAAAAGTGCACATACTCTGCAAAAGCAGTTTCAGTTAATGCCAACCGAAGCTTGTGACACTGGCAGTTCCTGTGCTGTCATGGACTTGCTGCACCTTTACCAGCGGGGATAAACCCCAGAGGCCTAAGGGCCTTGCAGCTTTGGCAAAGAGATGTTACTCACATTGCCGAGTTTGGTGGACTCAAGTATGTGCATGTGTCTATCGACACCTTCTCCTCTGCCATGTGGGCATCTGCTCACACTGGAGAAAAGGGTCTTGATGTGATTGCCCATTGGAGAATGGTTTTTGCAATTTTGGGGATACCTTCTTCTGTGAAAACTGACAATGGCCCTGCCTATGTCTTGCAGAAGACACGGCAGTTTTTACGCTTGTGGGGAGTCTTGCACAAACTTGGTATTCCGCATTTGACAACAGGTCAAGCTATTGTTGAACGTGCTCATGGCACTTTAAAGTGTGTTCTGGAAAAACAAAAAAAGGGAATGCCTGGAGAGACCCCACATAGTCGATTGGAAAAAGCTTTATATACAATTAATCATCTTACAGTGCCACAGAATTCAGAGATTCCTGTCATTTTGAATCATTTTCTCTTGTTGCATTCTGCAGGCGAGACACACCTGCCTTGAGTGAAAGTCTGGATATGGGACCTTGCCACCAATAAGTGAGAGGGCCTGTGCGACCTTATCACTTGGGGCTGCGGGTATGCATGCGTTTCCAGAGATACTGGGGTACGGTGGATACCTGCAATGTGTGTTTGCTCTGACTTGCAACACCAGAAACAGAATGTGGCCGGCAGGCAACCTTCAAAAGATGACCATGGTGCCGATCATCAATCACAGTCTTCCAACGATAATCAAGATACTGATCATCAACTAGATGGCCCCTCTACGAGTGGGGAATGAACATTTTATCTTTTCTTTGTTGCTGGAAACAGACACACCCACTGATGACCCAGAGATAAGAGTTCTTTACAGACAGTAGTAGCTTGGTGGAAGATGGAAAACAGGGAGTTGGCTATGCAGTAGTCATGATAACCATGGTAATAAAAGCTGCACCGCTGCCCATGGACACCTCAGCACAAAGAGCAGAGCTCACAGCATCATGAAAAGCCCTGGAATTGGCAGCTGGAAAAAGGGTAAATATATGTGGACTGACTCAAAATATGCTTTTAGCATTGTTCATGCCCATGGAGCTATATGTAAAGAAAGAGGTCTTTCAACAACACAGGGATTTCTGATTAACACATCAATGTGGGAATTCCCAAATCCGCATAGGAAATAGACTTGCAGATAATACTGCATGAGAGGTTGCACAACAAGGTATCCTGGCATTAATACCTGAGAAAGCTATTTCACTTCCAGAAGTTAATCCTGGGTATAGTCAGGCAGATTTTAAATTAGCTAATTATCTAAAAGCCGAAAATAAAGAGGGTGGATGAATAGAGACTCCCAACAATCAGGTTATAGTCCCACCACAACTGGTATTACAAATTGCAAAGGAGCAAACTCACTGGGAAATCAGTGTTATGGTGACTAGTCTATAGATTTAGATACTTAGTGTCCATATGACAAGAATTGTCAAGTCTGTTTACAAATAACCCTTTGAATTTAAAAGGACTGCCTCCAGGTATTACCAAAAGAGGAAACACTACTGGAGATTACTGGTAAATTGTGTTTTCTGAGCTACCACATCAACAAGGATACAAGTATCTCCTAGTGTTGGCAGATACCTTTTCTGGGTGTCCAGAAGCTTTTCCCTGCCACACCAACAAGGCTAGGGAAGTCATCAAGGTTTGGAGTGCCTATAGGGAGGTCATCTGATAGAGGACCTCATTTAGTATTTAAAATGCTGTAGCAACTTGGTCAGCAATTTTGTTGGGGAAATGGATTAGAAGGTTTATCTTTCTCTCAGAATTTCTTATCCTAGACCCCAGTTCATTAATTTCATCGCAGAGATCAAGTATACACCAGAAACAGTGGAAAGGACCTTATCTATTTTGGTGACTACAAGAATAGCAGTGAAAGTGAAAGGACTTAATTCCTGGATTCATCACACTAGAATTAAGAAGGCTCTCGATTCAGAGTGGACAGTGGAAAACACTGGACCTCTGCAGATGAAAAGTTCAAAGATATTTGTAGACAAGTAGTGAAACGTATAGGCTAATGTTTATGGGAATCTTTTGTCTTTAGGTGGGGAGGGTTTAAGAAAACTTACTTTAATTCAAGGTAAGATGCACAATCTGTCCAGCATTACAGCCTGCCTCTCTATCCCTGGTTTAGCTGGGGAACCTATTCCTTGAGGAATGCAATATAATGCAATAGCAAAAGCAAACATCACCAACCATTTAGATGAGAAGGAGAGATATAGGCAAAGGGGAGATGGCCTTCTTAAGGACAAAATGTGACAAGCTGCTGAAGAAAGACTATACAAAAGGCCTTTGAAACTAATTGGCTTAATAAAATTCTTCAAGGAATAGGGGGATAGTTGCTAAGACGATGGCTGGCTGGAATACTAGAAACCATCATAATTATAATTGCTAGTGTAGTAATTATTGTAGTAACTACTAGTCTTGTTGTTAGCTGTGTTCATAGAATAATCAGTCATGATCTCATGAGGATGTATGCGACTATAGATAGAAACTGAATTGAAACTTATCAAATGCCCTTGAGAAATTTTAAAAGTTTCAAAGGAGGGAATTGATACAAAAAAGGTTCAGTCAGTTTTTACTGGGCCTGTGAAACTTTTAGCAGAGAAACAAGGCCTGTGAATGCTGCTTCCAGCAAGGACAGTTGGGTAATAAGAAGAACACATCTGGCCCAAGAATGCAGTGATAGACAAAACAAAGGACTGAATCTCTGGGAACATGGAGTGGGATTTCTGATAATAGGTAAATTGTACTATGCATGTAGTGACTGTATATAAGTAACCCTCTTGTAGAATCATGTGTCCACGTTAGGTTAGAATCCCCTGCGTGCACTTCAAGTCTGAATAAATTATGCCCTCTTTAACACAATTTTAGTGTTGGAGAGTCTGATTCTGATATTTCAGATATTTGGTAACAAATAGATCATTCTGGAAGAAGATTCAGCCCTTTATAGGCATTTACAGCTACTGCACAAGAACTTCAACTTTTAAGTTACACTGACACATTTTAAGAATATTGCTACCAGCACAGTCACTTTGTTTCCTCTTTTACTGCCTTACTTCCTGGCATCCTCATTAGTACCTGTAGTTCTGGTTTGCTATTTTTCTTCTATTTGGATAGGGCAAAGCCATAGTGAAATCTATATAAGTCAAAAAAATAAGTCTTACTAGAAACCATGCTATTTGACTGAAAATGCAAACCTAAATGTTTCTACCTGAAACACAGGACTCCTTTAACATAAGCACCTTAATATACAAGCACCTTAATATAAAGTATAGATTAATAAAAGTTAAGTGTCTAGCTTCTGCAGAACAAGCTGCTTTTGCAAGATAAGAAGCCTAGCCCTGGAAGGGGCTATGATGATAAGAGAATGCTAGATGCTACGCCTAAACCTAACTGCTTTTGAAAAAAACAAACCCAAGTGGACTAAGATGATAAGAAAAAGGAATGCGAGCTAATGTGTCTGACTAACCGCTTTTCTACAGAACAAGGGCTTAGCCTCTGTGGGCTAAGTGATAAGAAGGAAGAAGCGTGCTAACTGCTGTTTTAATGACAAATGAGAGAGCTGTCACAAAGGGTGGAAAAATGTAATTTTTATATGTAATAGAGAATAGGAACATAATCAATACACAATTATAGATGAAGTATAATTAATATAGCAATAAAGTGTGTAATAGTAAAATTAAGTGTGTATTAGCAAAATAGGTGTGTGATTAATGTATTAGATAAGAATAGTGCAGTGTTTGTAACCCTAAGATAAGGAAACTACAAGTTATGTAAGACCCCAACCCGCAAGAATGTAACTTTCAGCTAAATGAACGAAATAAGGGTGGATGCCAAACTTGTAAATGTATAAATAACCTCTGTAAGATGAGCACAGTGGACATGCACATGGAGGTGTGCTGTTAACCCCTGCATGCTGCATGCTCCCCCCAGCCAGGCCAACAAAGGTGTAATTTACTTTACAGTACCTTACTGTGGAGTAGATTCCTTTGAATCAATCAACCACTGAATTAAATCCTGATTCAGTCACTATGAATAACTACTACAGTGACTTGACACATATATTAATATAATCTCCCTCTCAGCAGGGAGCACTAACACAGGCAGGACTACAACCTAGCTTCAGCTGTCAAGAAATTCAGTAGTTATTCCAGCATAGCTGTATCTGATACTTCTATAGTCTAACACTGATTTCTTCTACTCTTCTCAAGCTAACAAAATCTAGATCCCCAGTTTTTAGGCAGCAAGGGTAGGAATGATGAATCCATCCTATCTGTCCACTTCAGAGAGGTTGCTGGGGAAAAAGCACACATTCCCTGGAAAGCCACCAGCATCACAACTGACCTGATTTGAGGAAATCAGGAGCACCAGCAGCAAAACTGCAGCTGCTCAGCATTTCTGGAAGCACCAGTTAAATGTAATTTTCATTTTAAAACATCACAAGCATAATGCAAGCCCTATGAAAATGCAGCATCAGTGAAACTGAACATCCTTTGAAAACTATATTTAAGTTCAGGTACAAAGGAAGCATTTGAGTTTTTAAAGTATTTTGTGCTTTTTTGTAACGATCTGCTACAGCCAGTCCACAGACAAGCTCCTACTGACTCTGTGCAGGTACCACCAAAGTCTCCTACAGATCACCCACTGTGCTCTGATAAGAGTTAAAGCACTTGCAGACAGCACAAGGATTCCTCATCTTTCTTTGTAACAGGCATAACCAGGCTCTTCACTGTGCACATCATCACTTCCCGTAGCTGCATGCCTTATGATGGCTCCTGACAGCATGCTGCTGACTACACCACACATTTAACACACAAGAAAACCAACAAGAGCAGGAACTACAGGCCACTATTGAGTTAAGTGCTAATATCTAATCCCAAAAACTTCCCTTTAATGCTTCTAGTGCATCAAGCATACAATTCATCTAATGGATGCTCCTCTTCCACATTAAGCTGGGATTACTGCATGCAGTATTAAATGTGCCAGAAAAAAACATTCAGTAAGTACTAGCAGCCTGTTTCTTACATCAATGAGGTAGGTTTAAAGCACCTTGATATCATGCAGTTTCAGAACCTGCAAAGCAGCATTATAGCTAGCCACACTGTGTTGTTTACTATTTTATGAAGTAAAAATGAATGTAAACCCAACATTGTTATTTCAGCTTCAGCTATTATGACCTGGGTCCAAAGTAATTTCTTGTGCCAGAGATGGGCACCTACCTGGTGATTTAGTCCCAGTTCTAGGTTCATTTCCTAGCAGCACCATAATAATATTTATTGACATTCATTGTGCTTTTAGAGAATTAGGACCACATCTCTGATCCAAGTTAGAAGATGAGTGACCAGATAAATTAAATCTTTTGAGTCCTGAAAACTCCTTTGATGCTGCAATGGGCATATGAACACTAACAGCAGCAAACCACTATATTATCTGCACTGTTAAATAAGGAATTTAAATCAAAGACCTGAATGTGAAGAGTGAATTAGGTCTCATAAAAAGGATGTGAAGCTTCCTAAACAAGAAATAAAATAGAGCCACAAGTCAATGGGGCAAAGATGAGTCAAGAAGCGAGGTTAACTTACACAGAGACTGGTTTGAGAAGCAGAAGTCCATTCTTGTTTCACACTAATCATACCTTGTATACACTTAGTAATTTAGTTATCTGGGGCATTACTAAAAGCTGTGGCTTCCAAGGAAAACTCTTTTCATATAATTTTTTTCCATTTACCAAAACTACTTTGAACAGTAAGTTATTAAATATTTCTCTGCTGTGGTGGTTTTGGCTGGGATAGAGTTAATTTTCTTCACAGTGGCTAGTATATTTTGGATTTGTGATGAACATTGTGTTGATTATACAGAGATGTTTTTTTGTTATTGCTGAGCAGGGCTTGCACAGAGCCAAGGCCTTTTTTGCTTCTCACAGCACCTTGTGAGTGCACAAGAAGCTGGGAGGGGACACAGCTGGGACAGGTGACCCCAACAGACCAAAGTGATATTTCAGACCAAACGGCATTATGCTAAGTATATAAGATGGGGGAAGAAGGAGAAGGGGGAGGATGTTTGGAGTGATGGCATTTGTCTTCACAAGTCACCATTACACGTGACAGAGCCCTGATTTCCTGGGGATGGCTGAACACCTGACTGCCCATGGGAAGCAGTGAACAAATTCCTTGGTTTGCTTTGCTTGAGTGTGCAGTTTTTGCTTTCCCTATTTAACTGTCTTTATCTCAACCCACGAGTTTTCTCACTTTTATCCCTCCAGTTCTCTCCCTGATCCCACTGGTGGGGGAGGAAGCAAGTGGCTGCATGGGACTTGGTTGCTGGCTGGGGTTAAACCATGACACTGTCCGTGTAGCTATGTTCATAAAGCTGGGACGTTAAGTCACTCAACTCAAACCAAAACAGTAAGCCTGCAATATGAAAGCCAAAGTTACAATTACACCTTTAAAGAAAGTGCTTTCACCCACATATTAGTCTTGTTGCTCCTTAGATCTGAAATCAGGACTAACAATAGACATGAAGACAGGGTTGAGCTGAATGATAGGGGAGGGATTTAGTACAGCGCTGTTAAGCTAGTTTGCATTCAAGCTCTTATGATCTCATACATTGACATTCCTGTTACCTGGGCCATTTCTCAAGGTATCCAAGTAAATAAAACTGCTCTGAACAAGCAGTGCCTGGAAATCAAACAATTTTCTTCTAACACTACTCAAAATATTTTTATTTTTTTTAATATTGCCTCCCTTTGATAACCTAGAAGTTCAGTCTGGAGGTGCTAGTCTTCATGACAATACCTGCTAATGGCAGTGCTATTCATCTAGAGATTGAAATAGCCTGCAGAAGTCAGCTGCATTGTCGTGGTTGAGAAATGGTACTCCCCAGTTTAGCACCCCCACTTAGACTCTCCCAAACCAGATGCCATTCTCTTGTTCCCTCCAACTTCCCCTCCCCCTTCCCACTCCGGGGATGGAGTTGAAAATTGGAGGCACAAAAGGTGAAAATCATGGGTCGAAGTAAAAACAATTTACTGGAAACAGCAATGAGAGAAGAAAACAAACAGTAATAGCAACAATACTAATGAAAAAAACATACAAAGAGGGGGTGATTTGCATGCAAAATGCTCACCAAGCCCAGGACAATGAAAAACAATGGCAGACAGACCCTCTCCCACCCCAGGCAATGACATAAGGTTCTATCGAATAACACAATGTCTTGGCCATGCCCCCTCTGATGCCTTGAAAATAGACTAGATCTTCCCAAGAAAGTTAGAGTGAATATAAAAGCAAACCTTTACTTGAAAAGTTTCAGGTACACAATATGGTGAAAATTGCATGTGGTATAGTAATTACACAATTTTTATAAGGTTAGACAATTAGTATACTTATCATATACTGTCCAGTTAAAAGGTTAGTTGGTTAGGTAATAATTCCTGGGGTCCTTCCCCACTGGAAGCATTCCAGAGGTTTCTTTTGCCTCACTTTTGTTATGTCTGGTCCAGATTCTGGTTGGAAAACAGAACATCCTTGTAGTTGGTTCTCTTATTGGAATAAGACTAAACAATATTTAGGAATGTGTTTAGAAGGTTAGCTTATTGTTCCTAAATGTAGGGAAGAAAGATAGGAAAAATACTAGAAGCTACAGCCATGCTTTAGCAATCTACAAAGCTAAAAATATATGAAAAATATAAAAAGCTAAAAATCTTAGGCATCACCTCTCACTGATCTGGGCTGGAACCAGGACACGCATTTAGGATCTCAAACAGTTCAGGAGTTAGAGAAGATATTTCTTTCTTGCAGTGTATTTTACTACAAGGATGGTCCATGGTATTGTCCAGTTAATGGTTTTGCTCAGTTTGAACAATGCAACTACCACTGGCTCTGGCTAGAAACATGCATTGTCAGTGCTCTTGAATCAGGAAGCATCCAGCTTCAGACAAGGCAGCTGTAATGCTCTTATGTGGAGAGCTTGCTGGGCACAGAAAGCTGAGGACAAGGCTGAAAGCTGAATAAGAAGTTTACCTTAGGCAGAGAGGCCTCCTGAACACTCCTGAAGCTGTTTATCTCCCTGGTTGCACAACCAAGCACAGTCCCACCAGCACAGGGCCAGTAGGTGCACAGGTCAGTTCTGTAGTGCCCATGGTTTGACAGAGAGGTTTTTTCCTGCCCCAGCAATATGTTCCAGAGTGATAATGGCAAAACAAGAGCATTTCCACACAGGTCTAGACTTCTGAACTCCTTAGCATAAAATATTAAGACACAGAAGTGTTACTTAAACAATTTTTTCCCCAAACTTCAGGTCAAAACCCTCAGAGCTCAGGCAAACAAGTAGATTACAGGAGCACCTACCTACATTAGGCTAATGTGTGGTTGCCCACAGATTGTATATGAGTTGTATGGCTTGAAATCAGGTTCACTGGGTGTGTGTTATGCAGAGAGATTAGACAGTATGACTATTTTTCAGGCAGAAACAGATGACTCCGTTCTCATTTATACCTGAACAAATGCACTGACTTCCTCTTTTGGACAAAATAGGAATAACAACTTCAACTTGGTTGGATATTAGGAAAAAGTTTTTTTATGGAAAGAGCAATAAAAGTACTGGAATGGTCTGCCTGGGGAGGTGGTGGAGTCACCGTCCCTGGATGTGTTTAAAAAAAGACTGGATGTGGCACTTGGTGCCATGGTCTAGTTGAGGTGTTAGGGCATGGGTTGGACTCTATGATCTTGAAGGTCTCTTCCAACATAGTGATTCTGTGATTCTGTGAACTGTGTGAAACCTATGTCTCCCTTTAGTGTCTAATACTTGTTGAAGGAGCCAAAGACAGTTGGCAACATTGCACCTAAAGTTTACTCCAAATCGTACATCTCCTCTTAGGTCTGCTTTAGAGGAGAAGCTGGCACTTGAAATAGTCCTACTGAAGGTATAACTGAGGATGCTGGTAGCTGAATTGTTAAAGCTCTAACACTAGTGCAGCTGTTCTAGAAACTGTTTGTGCCCACTTCAGAAAAAGCAATTTTCTAACTCTTTCTATTTACAAATAGAGTTTTGCTGGAGCAGTGGCAGGAATGTTTGAGGCTGCTTATTCAAAGTATCATGTTACATTACTCACATCTCTGGCAACATGTGTGGAAGTCCTCCAGTTATGTGTGTACGCGATTGATATCCTGGGCACCTACTTCCACTTGCGAGGCTCCAGGGTCCAAAAGATTGTCTCTTTTACTGGGAACTGCATTAGTCTACATCTTCAGCATCCTGTTCAGTCTTATATTTTGACCATTCATGACTTGGATAAGTCTTCCTTGAAGATACTTCCTTGAAGCAGATTTACACGCTGGCATGGCTGAGCATAAGACAGTATGATATACTTTGGATTTATCCAGGTCATTTCTCAAAATTAGGATGCTCAAATTCAAGTAATCATGACCAAAGCATGTCTGTTTCATAGCATCTTGCATCAGACTTAACAGAGTGAACTCACTTATTCTTTCTCCCATTTGCATACGTACCAAAACACAGCACATTGCTTTATTGTTCAGTGAAGCAAAACACATCATTTGAATCTGCTGAGTGATGTCCAAGCTAGCTCAATATAAGAACATCCTTTCTTTCAGCCTGTTTTAACTATTTTTAGACAATTCTTTAAACAAGCACCACTTGTAAGTCAGTGAATGACTAATTGCCTTGATTCTTTTTGTATGCAAGCAAGGCTGGATGCAAGAAGAAAGCTCTCCTCAAGGCACAGCCAGACACATGCTCTGTTAAAAAAATAGGGCAAGGCTTGATGCAGTCCCCTCTTCCATAAACAGCAAGAGGAAAGGAATATTTATAGCATTGTAGGTGTAAACCATAATACGGTGCTTTGGTGTTACTCAACTTTGCCTTTCTCAGTGCAGCAGGCAGTAGTTGTTCACTCCTCGAGCTGGCATACCAGCGTTTATTTAAACAAGTGTGTTGGTTTTGCACAGCCTGGTTTTTGGTAGCAGAGGGGCCACAGAGGTGGCTTCTGTGAGAAGCTGCTAGAAGTTTCTACCATGTCTGGCAGAGCCAATCCCTGATGACTCTGAAGATAGACATGCTTCTGGCCAAAGTTAGGCCCATGAGAGAGGTTGGTAACACCTCTGTGATAACATATTTAAGAAAATCAAAACAAAGGGAGTACAGTTTTTTCCTAGCCAGAGAAGAGGAGGAGGTGAGAACATGCGAAGGAAAACAACATGGAGACACCAAGGTCGGTGAAGACAGAGGGGGAGGAGGTGCTTCAGGCGCTGGAGCCAAGATTCCTCAGCAGCCTGTGGTGATGACCATGGTGAAGCAGCTGTCCCCCTGCAGTCCATGGGGGTTCACGGGGGATGCAGAGATCCACCCGCAGCCCATGGGACAGGTGCTCATGCTGGAGCAGGTGGATTGCTGGAGGAAGCTGTGGTCCAGTGGAAGACCTGGTGGAGAGAGAGGGCCCTTGCTTCCAGGCTGCAGCAGCCTGTCCTTGGAGGACTGCACCCCATGTAAGAGTGACCCACGTTGTGACAGTTTTGGGACGACTGTTTGCCTGTGGGAGAAACTCACATTGCAGCAGTTTTGGGAGGACTGCTGCTCATGAGATTGGAGCCATGTTGGAGAAGTTCACGGAGAACTGTTTCCCATGGGAAGGACACCACAGTCTCAGAGAGGAAGGACTCCTCTCCCTGAGCAGTGGAAAAAGATCTCAGGTGATGAACTGACCAAAACCCCCATGCCCTGTCTCCCTGTGTCGCAGATAGTGGAGACGGAGAGACGATACACATCGAGGTTTCATGCAGCAGAGAGAGCCTTAATTGGTGTGCACAGCTCTTTATATAGGCTATTCAAAAGACTCTGTGTTAGAACCTGATTGGCTATGATTGGTTACCACCCAGCTCATTGACCAATAGCTACCTGCTTATGTTCATGTCAGGGATTGGCTCTATGTAGCCAAACCCCTCCTCATCTTATGAAGCATACAGTCCATCTGTATGCTGTCATAATTCCACCTTTTCTGTTTTAAAATATAAAAGTCATGTTTATTATCTTTCTGTGGGGCTCCTTGCAAGAAGGATAGCAAACATGGTACAAGGAGAATGAAACTCCTTACCAAACTAATAAACCAAATCTTTCCAGCTGTTGGTGTGTCCCATCAGTTTTTTACTATCATATCCAGGAGCTATCAAAAGTACAATGTTACTGGGTGGCATGCTGCAGGTTACTTACTTTAAATTTACAACTTACAACTTGAACATTACAAACAAACCAACTTAAACAGGATTATTTAAAATGTTTCAATGCTCATGCAGGCCTTGACCTGGTGAGCACTAGTCAATCAAAATGCATATTTGTAGGTGTTCTGAATTTGATTTTTTACGTTTGGATCTCTGTTTTTAGACACTGAAACAGAAAATGCAGAAAGAGCATAGCACTGAGCAACTAGGCTGATAATTTTCCAGTCTTTGATTGTGATTCCATTGTATAGTACTATTGTACTATTTGGATGTGTTTGGAACAAGGCAAATAAGTTCTGTTTGTTGTGGTAGCTGAACAGGTTATCAGTACTCACTTCTATTTTCAGTCTTAACAACTACAATAAGAACATAATTTAACCTATTAAATTCAGATAACATGCACTTATTATGAACAGTAAAGCAACACATCTAGTAAACAATAAACACCACTGAACAAAAATACTTATGAATGCCTAAATGCTTTACCTTTACCCAGGGTCTGTCATAGCTGGACTTGGATAGCTTTTTCCAGAACAAAGCTTCCAAGTTTACCTCAAAAAGAGGGTTCAGCTTTTATAAGACCAAATTTAAAAGTCAAAGTGACTTGATTTTATTTTTAGGACAAAAACACCTGGAATTTATGGCATACTTCCCTGCCAGCCAGGTCTAAGGCTTGGCTAGAGCCAGGAACTTGACTGGAAGGATTTCCCTAACACTATCTTAAAGCCAAACTTTTATTAATATTTACTGAAAAAGTTTCTTAACATAAACAACTTATGAATAATTAAAGGAATACATATAAGTAACATTAAATAATATAGCTGGATCCCTGTTTGTGCTAGGCATTGAGTATAAAGCTTAGTAAAAATAAACACTTAAGAGACAAGGTCATGTTTAGATTTTGATTTCAATTTTGTCATATGTTACTAATTTTTGTAAATGTATCATCAGTATAGTTAACAACATCTTTCTTTGAAAATTGTAGGTGACATGATTTCACACCAATTCCAAAAAGGCACCTTTAAAAACCTTTAGCTTATTTTTAACTGGGTAAATATTAAAACTAGTTAGCAGAATTAAACGCTAGAATTTCCAGAAGTTATTTTTGTGCAGTTTTTGTGCATATAATTCCTTTGGTTCTTGTTTCATGGTTGAGTACCTCTTCTTCCAGAAGCTAACTGGATTATGTGTGCGAGTGGTATGGTGAAAGGGTTTGAGGTAGTGGTAACAGAGGCATAAATAACAATTTTGACTTCTTAAATCGTGTAGCAATCGCTATTTGAATAATAAAAACCAGAAAAGTTCTATGGATTATCTGTAGAACTGACAGGTTTTAGATCGTAGTTGTTTCTGCACAAGGCTTTGTAAATGCTGCAGTCTTCTTGAGGAAGGGGTTACTTGTTTAATTAGGTCTTTTTTTTCTAGCATTGTACTAGTTTATGAGGGTCTGCAGAAGACGGGAACCTCTCGGCTGCTGTAGAAGGGGTGGAAGCTGCGCGCATCGGGACCACCCTCACAGCACCACGCTCCCGCATACCTCCCCCTGCCTCCCTTGCCTCTGCTTTCTGCCTGTAGGGGCTTTTCCCATGCCCTGATCTTTGGTCTCAGCATAGGGGAAGGGTGCCCAGGAGCACCCCCCCCCCCCCCCCACCCCGGAGCAGCGGCTTTCAGCACAGTTGGGGTTGGTTCAGAGCACTGTGTTGGGCTCTGGAGCTTTTGGGTTGCTGGTGTCGGCACCAGGGTTGCTGGTGCTGGGGAACTGCGGGCGTCCCGCTGGACCTGCTTGATGGAGGGCAGGTGCCTGCCACTGTCTCGCAGTGCGGCCATGTGCTCACACCCATGCGCTTGGTACCGCAGTGGCTCCTGCAGCCCCCCCTCCCTCCCGCTTTTGCTGCAGTCTCCTCATGACTTCACTTGCTCTCCCCCCCCCCCCCCCCCCGCCTCCTCTGTTGCTGCCTCTCCACTTTTGTAGAGGGCAGGTGGAGAGGGAAACACACTGCTAGGAGGGCCGCTACACGGCTCCAGCTGATGCTGCATGGTGAGGGGAAGAGATAGCTCCTTTGTGATACTGTCAGGGTCCCTTCTAGGATTCAATGGATCGGGGGACAAGGGGCCATCCCTTGGCTCTCCTCCCACAGCCCCAATAAACTCACAAGAATTCGCCGATGGTGCAGAAGTAGTTGATACAGCTGTCACGATTGATGCCAGGAAACGCAATCCGTTGGTGGCGGTGGGCGACTCCGCTTTGCTCTGCTGGAGTCCGGGGCCGTTTGTAGTTGGCATGATGCGATGTCCCGTGGTCCCGAGCGCTGGTGGGTCTATGCATGGCACGGGTGAGCAAGCTGCTGGAGCTCTCCCAGCAGTGGGGCTGCTGGCTTCTCTTCCAGTTTCTGGCGCTGTGAGGCTTCTGGGGCCTGCTGGACGCACTGGATAGATTCCTGGGTGCCATGACAGAGGCAATTCGGGCTGCTGCCTCCACGTGTTCAGGGCGGTATCTCTTCTCCCACTGGCTGCTTTCCATGCCCTGCCATTTTGAGATGATTCGTCAGGCAGCTCCTGTGCCACGTGGCGATAGCCATCTAGGGTGATCTGTGTCCAAAGTACATGGCATCCTTGATGTTGGGGTTTTTCAGTGGGCTGTGTTCATGGTGTGTTACGGGCGGTACGGGGCGTGGAGCCTAAAGATGGCTTTTTCAGCTGTGGTATGGGCAGCATCTCTATTGCAGTTTCTGCATCCCGTTCGGCTTCTAACCACCTCAGCCATATTGAAATAAACATTAAGAGTTTTATAGCAACCATAGTGGCTTTCAGAGCTTGTTGCTCATACTTAACTCCTCGTTGAAGTAAAATAAAAGATCATACTTTAATGACTGGTTGTTCTTCTACAGATATAAATCTGCCTATTTCTTCAGTGGGATTTTTCTTCTATTTTTTCAGCTTTTTTGCTTCTCCAGCTCCCACGCCATTCAGTTTTTTAGCCTTTCCGGCTTTTTCCAGCTCCTACGTCGTCTGGGTTTCTAGCCTTACCGGCTTTTCCGGCTTTTTGTTTCACACAACTCTCTGGCTGTATTTTCCTCACAGTTCTGGCTGTTGCTAGCTCTGGCTGTATTTTCCTTACAGCTCTCGGCTGTCGGTCTCTGGTGTTCCGTCTCCTTTCTTTTCTCATGCCTTAGTTACTTTCCTCACCTGGGGCACCAAATGTCGTGGATGGTGGAGATGGAGAGACGATACACATCGGGGTTTCATGCAGCAGAGAGAGCCTTAATTGGTGTGCACAGCTCTTTATATAGGCTATTCAAAAGACTCTGTGTTCAAACCTGATTGGCTATGATTGGTTACCACCCAGCTCACTGACCAATAGCTACCTGCTTATGTTCATGTCAGGGATTGGCTCTCTGTAGCCAAACCCCTCCTCCTCTTATGAAGCATGCAGTCCATCTGTATGCTGTCATATCCCTGCACTGTCGGTGGGAAGGAAGGAGAGGTTGGGGGAAGAAAGGTATTTTGAAAGGCTTATTTTACTTCTCCTAATCCTTCTCTGATTTTGTTAGTAATAAATTTACCTTGTACCTCTAAGCCAAGCCTGTTTTGCCCTTGGAGTCTTTTCTCCCCATCTTTATCTCAACTCATGAAGCCTTCATTAAATTTTTCTCTCTCCTCTGCCCAGCTATGGCAGGGGAGGACAAATGAGCAACTTTCATGGGTGCCTGGCATTTGGCCAGTATCAAACCATGACAGCAAGGAACATAGGTTTCTAGAAACTGAGTAGCAACACCTAGGAATTACAGTCAAAAACTTATCTGTGCCATCTGCCACACAAGCCGAACTAAGGACTTATGCAGCCATGCTACTTATTTTTCAACCACTGCACTACCAATTGGGAACCCTCCTGTTTGGAGCTGGTCACAGGCAGCAAAACAAGGGAGAAAGAGTGTCGTGGTTTGACACTGGCCAAACGCCAGGTGCCCACAAATGTTGTTTGCTTAGCTTTTTTTTTTTTTTTTGGCTCGGATGCTTGGAACCACCTCCCCCTTTTTCTTTTCCACTGACCTTGGTGCCACCATGTTGTTTTTCTTCACATGTCCTCACTTCCTCCTCTTCTCTGACTAGAAGAAAAATTGCTGCTCATAGGTACCATTGCCAACAAGTTCCACTAATTCAAAGATTCCTGCAGGATTGATTCCTCAGCACTGAGAGGTTGATTTCATCCAGGTTCCGCATTGGGGTGTCACCCGCCACATTTTTGCCGTTGGCCATGTGGCCTCACCGCCACCACATGGGCAGTGGTGACTGCCGCAGCGTTGGCACTATTTAATGGTTGTCTTCATGCAGGGCATTGCCTGCAGAGCGGTTAGGTAGGGGAGGCCAGGTAGGCAAAGCTCACCACGGGCTGTGCTGGCATGGCGGCGGCCGCAGTGCCTCTCCACCCCTGGGGAAAAAACTGCATGTTTTGATTTTCTTCTTAAATATGTCATCACAGAGGCATTACCAACCTCTCTAATTGGGCCAGCAACATGTCCATCTTCAGAGCCATCAGAGATTGGCTCTGTTGGACATGGTGGGAGCTTCTAGCAGCTTCTCACAGAAGCTACCCCTCTGGCCTTCCCCCACTACAAGGAAAAAAAACAACCAGGCTGTGTCAAATCAAAACACACAGGTAACACTGATACAACTGTATTATTCATAGACCCAGTGTGCAACTCATCTGCAAAGTGTTTATAATGCTGTATGAGACAGTGAAGTCTGATACAGCTATGCAAGCTGCCTCCCTGCCCAGTATCCTTCAGTTCACTGCAGGAACCAGCACTATGTAAGAAGGTATTCACTAGTGAGAAGTCTACACTTGAGACACAAAAGCAGATTTTCACATTATTGCATAATGATGCACCTATCAGCTTCATTATCATAGTCTGCTTCAAAGAGATCAAGTTTAAAGTTTAAGCTAGTGAGGAGCTAAATTCAAGAAGCATTCAACATTCTGTCATTGACTATGTCTTTTCACCCCTGCCTTGTGCTTTAGATTATTTAGAGCTCACAGCATTACAATCACTGTAGCTTTACTCGAGAGCAGCAATGACTTGGTCACCAACAAACTGCACTGCAAGGGATGAAAATTAAAGAAAGATGAATCCTAGATCAGATGCCAGGTTTATTTTTTCAAAACAAGACAAAACACCAAATTGCACAATATTATTGAACTGTTAAAGAGTCTCAGAGCTTTGGCCTGCTAAGGAAAGAGAGCCCAATTCAAATGATATGTTTAATTCATTTAATGGCTTCAAAACACAAACATCCACCTTGACTTAAGGTGACATTAAATCAAAACACAGAGGCACATCACTGAGGCCCATAGAGCATTAAGCTGCTAATTGTCTCACTACAAAGTACTCTTGTCTTGGCTGGGGGACAAAAGCAGCAGCTGCCAGCCCAAATCTGCTACAGTACCAGCTCCTGCAAATATATATTTATCAGTTGCATTACACCAGGCAGACAACTAGCTCTTACACTAAACATCGGCTTAAAGGGAAGCAGATAAGACAACACTGCTGCTGTAGTCATAAGGACAAGATATTCAACTGCCTTGTCTTTCAGTGGCTCCAAAGTACTACTGTTTGAATCACATCTCAGGTTGCCTTGTGTTAGGTACCATATATACCTTATGCTTCCAACATGGATCTAAGGAAACAGATACTGAAGAAGATATCCCTTCACACAGAGTCCTCATCTCCTGCAGATCACCAGAAAGTCACCTCCATGCTATAACAACCATGTTCCATTTAAAAAGCTAGTTGCACATGGCTAGACAAAAACATCTACAAAATGGTTGCTCTTGATCCTTTAGGTCCTGCACCTGGGTCCAGCAAATCCCAAGCACAAGTATAGGCTGGGCAGAGAATGGATTGAGAGCAGCCCTGGGGAGAAGGATCTGGAGGTCTTGGTGGATGAGGAGCTCAATATGTCTCGGCAATTTGCGCTGGCAGCCCAGGAAACCAATTGTGTCCTGGGCTGCATCAAAAGCAGCATGACCAGCAGGTCAAGGGAGGTGATTCTTCCTGTCTACTCTGCTCTTGTGAGACCCCACCTGAAGTACTGCATCCAGCTCTGGGGCCCACAACACAAGAAGGACATGGACATGTTGAAAGGAGTTCAGAAGAGGCCACAGAGATGATCAGAAGGCTGGAGTCTCTCTCCTATGAAGACAGGCTAAGAGAGTTGGGGGTATCCAGCCTGGAGAAAGCTTAAGGAAGACCTTATAGCAGCCTTCTAGTACCTAAAGGGGGCCTACAAGAAGGATGAAGAAGGACTTTTTACAAAGGCATGTGTAGCAGCCAGAGGCCCTGCAAGGCCTCCCTGGCGGTCACTCGCCTAAGATAAGAAATGCCTCGTCATGGTGACTGGACCAAAGTAGCCCCTCTTCTGCCTTCGGACCCTTGTTATTTCTCTGTAAGACCATAGGTCATATTCGCCTCGACCCTTACTATTGGACCATTTCCCAAAACCCCTGTACCCTATATAAACCCCCATTTCTGCCCAGTTCGGCAGAAGAGCTGTCACTGAAACCCTTCGCAGGAGCTGCCAATAAAGACACCTCTGTGGAACCTCATACAGCCTTCTCCACTCTCTCCCTGCGTCTGCTGGGGCACCTTAACAAGCAAAGAGCTGAAATCACTGAAGAGCTGAATTCACCAAAGAGCTGATCTCACTTAAGAGCTGAGCTGCTTGCTAAGATTGCCGGCAGCGAGGAGCTTGCCTGAGGAACCTGGACAGATTGTACTTAGCTGGACATCACTATCTGGGACACCTACGGCAGCCAGGGTTGGATAGACCCCGGGAACCCCAGGCCGTAATAGGCATGGAGTGATAGGACAAAGGAGAATGGCTTTAAGCCAAAAAAGGGTAGGTTTAGATTAGATATTAGGAGGAAAGTCTTCCCTGTGAGAGTGGTGAGGCCCTGGCACAGATTCCCCAGAGAAGCTGTGGCTGCCCCATCCCTAGAGGTGTTCAAGGCCAGGTTGGATGGGGCCCTGAACAACCTGGTCTAGTGGAAGGTATCCCCACCAATGGCAGGGGGGTTGGAACTAGACTATATTTAAGGTTGATACCAACCCAAACCATTCTATGATCACTGTTGATATACTGATGCTTAAAAAGATATCTTTTAGGTCAGATGTTGTCCTGGGTTGACTACATGATGCTTGTATCCCCAATCGTCTGTTCTGTTTATGCTGAATAATAAGTTTTGCACCTTTAAGACTTGTTCCAAGAGTGAAAGGGGGAAGAGAAGAAGCACAGAGTTTGTTTTCAGAAAACTGCACCTACTCCTCCACATTCCTGCTCCTATACTGTGTGGTCTGCGGATAGACAAACAGCGGGACAAAGCTCTCCTTTGCTTTTAGTTAGTTTTAGCTAGCTGAGACAAAGAAGTTCCCTAGACTGTGTTTTTTTCCTTTTCTTTAGACCTGTTTAAATCTGCTCTAGACTGAACACCAGAAGAGCACTGGCAGCTCGCACCTGTGGCCCACCAGGCTGGGCCTGGGCCGCGGCATTTCCAGCCCCAGAGGGACTGATAAGAAACTGAGTAAACCGAACTACAGCCCACGAAGGGGACTTTCTGAGTTTGTCTCTCTTTAGAGTAGCAGGAGGTTTTATTGCTTAATATTGTTTAGGTTTTATTGTTTAATATACAGTTTTTTCCACTTTTCTCCAAAAAGATATTTTTGCCAAACCGGATAGAGGAGGGGCCGATTGAATCTGCTTTCTAGAAGAACCCCTTTGGGGGTTGTCTCCCAAATTTGCCCTGAACCAGGACAAATACATTTATTGGTGCCCAACGCGTGTCCCAAGAAAGTGGAAAACACCTGTATTGATTGCATGTTGGTTGTGCTTGCTCTGTAGTGGGTTAAAGCAGTCAGTAGCCATGTTGCTTGAATTCATAATATCCCTCGGGATGGAGGCCTTCATGTGGTTCTGGTCTCTAGGCTTTTTTTACGTTTTAATACCTTTCTGGTCACTAGGATTTTTTTCTTACCCAGAAATAGCTACAGTATTGTCCCTAGCACATGGTTTTTTACAATAGAAGGACATGAATTAGAATAGCTGTTGTGCTAGGCTCAGTGATAATGATTTATAGGGCATTTACAAAGGTACTGGAGTCTGTTCAAGATAAGTATGGTTTATGGTTTCTTCATCCTACCCTGCATCCTAGTTCCAGTAGTATGTTTTGGGGGTTTATTAGTAATTGCACCCAGTTTGTTAGAGGAGGAGCAGGGGATGAGGTTTTCCAGCCTCTCCTTTCCTTCTTCTCCTTTGAATCTGTTATGTCACTTTTTGAGAATGTTCAGTTTCCCCTGAATGTTAAAGAGACCACTTTCCTAGTATTTAATCTGGTAAGCTTCCTCTATACAGTCTGCAGCTTCTCTAGAATGAGGGCTGAGATGTCCAGAGGAGCTGATGAGACCCCTGACCCAGAAGTAGACCTAGGCGTGGAAAATCCTGAGTAGTGTGGAGAATGGGAAAATATGGGCCAAACCCTGAAGGAATTTTCTGACCCTGTAGACTGGGGTTTTCCACGTGAACAAATTCAGAACCCAGCTGAGGTGGAGAAATACCTGAAAGAGAAGTGCCATGATTACTCTAAAGATAAAAAGCTCATTACAATAAGCTGGGCCCTGGCCTATGTTTATTGCACACTGCTAGATACTGTAGGGTGGCAGATAGAGGCAAGGAGGCAGGGAGATAAATCAGCAGCTACCCCAATCACTCAGGCTGCAGCCAACACCCCAGCTACACAAGTTGTAGCTAAACCAAACAGTAACCCTAAGCCACTTGCAGTCGCTGGGGGAAAGAAGCACACAAGCAAAATCAATCAGCCGGTGACTGACAATAATGATCTGGGGGAAGGACCCTCAGTGCCAATTACTGATACAAAAGCCAAAGTTAAAGCAACTGACACAAGATCAGAAGCCGCTATTGAGTCCTATTCCCTGAAGGACCTTCATGACCTAAGAAAAGATTACACTCAAATACCTGATGAATCTATAGTTAGTTGGTTAGTCTGTCTTTGGGATACTGCAGGCAAGGCTACAATTTTAGATGGTAGTGAAGCGAGGCATTTGGGATCTCTGTCATGTGATCCAATTATTAACCAAGGAATGATGAGGGGGGCTGACTCTCAGAGTCTCTGGGCACGGGTCCTGGGAAGTGTGGCACAAAAATATCTGTATGCAGACAATCTCTATATGCAGCAAACCCAATAGAAGACCATAGAACAAAGAATTCAACATTTGAGAGAAATGGCAGTGGCAGAGATTGTCTTCTCAGATGATGTAAACACTGTAAATCCAGACTTGGTACCATGTACATCCGTGATGTGGCGAAAACTTGTAAAACTTAGGCCACGAGAATATGTTTCTGCTTTAGCAATAATGAAGCAGGATAACAGTGAGGAAACCGTGCTTGATATAGCAAAGAAGCTCCGAGCATATGCAGATGCTGTACATAGCCCAACACATGCCAGAATCGCAGCGGTGGAAACACGTCTGCAGAAATTAGAAGATAAGATGAAGGAGAATCACAAGAAACTCAGGGAGGAGATTAAAGAGGGCTTTTTCCAAATCTCAGAAGTACAGATCAAAGGTTCTGGTATCCAACACAGACGTTCCCCAGATGGGGAGAGAAGGTACACCCCACGAGCTGAGCTGTGGTTCTTCCTGCATGATTGCGGAGAAAGCATAAAGAGATAGGATGGAAAATCTACTGCTGCTCTGGCACAACAGGTGTGTGAATTGAAGAAGGCAAGACTCAGAGAGGAAGTTCCACCAAAAGGGAAGCAGCTCCAGTGGCTTGTAACCGAACTGCCATATATAATGATGATGATGATATGTTTGATCCCCTTGAAGGAACCTCCAAGACATATGCCCAGGGAAAGAAAGATAACCAAGCTTAGAGGGGCCCTGCCTCTGGCCAGGTAGAAGCTAGGGAAAACTGTTTTTTAGACTGTGTAGATTCATTAGCCTGGCACATCTAAACCACAAGAATATAAAGCTTTAGTCAACACTGGTGCGCAGTGCACATTAATCCCATCAAGACATGTGAGGGCAGAATCTGTTTCTATTGCTAGTGTGACAGGAAGATCACAAGATTTTATTTTAGTAGAAGCTGAAGTGAGCCTGACTGGAAATGAGTGGAAGAAACACTCTATTGTGACTGACCCAGAAGCCCCATGCATTTTAGGCATAGACTTCCTCCAAAGTATGTATTTCAAAGACCCAAAGGGACTCAGGTGGGCATTTAGAATAACTGCTGTAGAGACAGAGGGTGTCAATACCTAGACTATGAGAAAACCCATCTGTAGTAAGACTCCTGAAAGTAAAAGAGCAACGAGTACCAATTACCACCTCGACAGTGCACCACTGACAGTACCAAACAACTCAAGATACCATGATCCCCATCCACAGAATGATCCGTAAGCTGGAGAACCAGTGGTCAGCAAAGCCCACTCACCCTTCAACAGCCCAATTTAGCCTGTGCGTAAATCTGAAAGAAAATAGATTGACTGTAGACTACCGTGCATTGAATAAAGTGACTCCACTGCTGAGCGCTGCTGTACCAGACATGCTGAAACTCCAGTACGAGCTAAAGTCCAAGGCAGCAAAGTAGTATGCCACTATCAATATTACCAATGCATTTTTCTCCATTCCTCTAGCAACAGAATGCAGGCCTCCGTTTGCCTTCACCTAGAGGGGTGTGCAGTACACCTGGAACCGACTGCCCTGGGGTGGAAACACAGCCCCACCATTTGCCATGGACTGATCCAGACTGCACTAGAAAAGGGTGAGGCTCCAGAACATCTGCAGTATATTAATGACATCATTGTGTGGGGGAAGACAGCAGCATAAGTGTTTAAGAAAAGAGAGAAAATCATCCAGATTCTGCTAGAAGCCAGCTTCACCATCAAGAAGAACAAAGTCAAGGGACCTGCTCGAGAAATCCAGTTCCTGAGAGTGAAGTGGCAAGATGGACAGCATCAAATTCCCACCAATACCATCAACAAGATTGTGGCAGCACATTTCTCTCTCAGGATTTTTCATAGAGGTGCACAGAGAGAAAGAAAGAGAAAACAATTTCTATTTCTGCTCCTTGTTTTTCCTATGTGGAATGTGTTTGGAGAATTGCTTACCTGGGGTGATTGCTTGATTGGATTCTGGTGAGGATTGTTTGAGCCTGATGGCCAATCACATCCACCTGTGTCTGGACTCTCGCGAGAAGGTCACAAGTTGTTAGGTAGTTAGATATGGTAGTTAGAAAAGTAGGTATGTAGTTTTAGTATCTTCCCTTATATAGTATATTAATGTATTATAGCATAGTTATAATAAAGAAATCATTCAGCCTTCTGAACTAGAGTTAGACATCATCATTTCTTCCCATTGGGTTCGCCTGCATTTTACAATGACAAGATCACAGCAATGTCTCCATCATCCAGCAAAAAAGAAACACAAGCTTTACTAAGCGCCATAGACTTTTAGAGAATACACATTCCCGAGTACAGCCAGATTGTGAGCCCTCTCTACCTAGTCACCCGCAAGAAGAACACTTTCCACTAGGGCCCTGAGCAGCAGCAAGCCTTTGCCCAGATCAAACAGGAGATTACTCATGCGGTAGCCCTTAGCCCAGTCAAAACAAGACCAGATGTGAAGAACATGCTCTACTCTGCAGCCGGGAGCCATGGTTTGTCCTGGAGCCTTTAGCAGAAAGTGCCTGGTCAGACTCGAAGCCGACCACTAAGATTTTAGAGTCAAAGCTACAGAAGGTCTGAAACCAACTATACTCCAACAGAAAAAGAAATTTTAGCAACCTATAAAAGAGTCCAAGCCACCTCAAAAGTAATAGGCACTGAAGTACAACTCCTCCTGACACCCCGACTACCAGTGCTGGGGTGGATATTCAAAGCAAAGGTTCCCTCTACCCACTATGCCACCAGTGCTACATGGAGCAAGTAAATTACTCTTATCACACAGCACGCCCATATTAGAAAACTGAATCACCCTGAAATTTTAGAGATAATTACAAACTAGCCTGAAGGTGAAAACTTTAGTCTTGCTGATGAAGAGGAACAAGAAGTGACACGTGCTGAAGAAGCTCCACCATATAACCAACTGCCAGCAGAAGAAACACGTTACGCTCTTTTTACTAATAGTTCTTACCACATTGTAAGAATGAAACTAAAGTAGAAAGCAGCTGTATAAAGCCCCACACAACAAGTCACAGAAACTACTGAAGGAGAGGGTGGATCAAGCCAACTCGCTGAACTCAAAGCTGTTCAACTAGCCCTAGACATTACCAAAAGAGAGAAGTGGCCAAAGCTCTACCTCTACACCGATTCATAAATAGTAACCAATACTCTGTAAGGATAGTTAGAAAAGTGAAAAAAGGCTAATTAGCAGCGTAAAAAAAGAAAAAAACAAAAAACAATTTAAGCTGCTGATGAGTAGAAAGACATTGCTACCAGGGTAGAGAAACTACCTGTAAAAGTTCACCACATAGATGCCCATGTCCCCAAGAGTAGAACTAATAAAGAACACCAAAACAATCAACAAGTAAATCAGGCTGCAAAAATAAAAGTATCAAAGACAGACTTAAATTAGCAACACAAAAGAAAGTTATTCTTAGTTTGATAGGCCCACGATGTCTCAGGTCATCAAGGCAGAAATACCACCTATAAGTGGGCATGAGACTGAAGGGTAGATCTAACCATAGACAGTATTTTTCAAGTTATCCATAATTGTAAGACGTGTGCTACCATCAAACAGGCCAAGCAAGTGAAGCCCCTATAGTATAGTAGACAGTTATCCAAGTACAAGTATAGGGAGGCCTGGCAGATTAACTACATCACACTGCCCTAGACACGCCAAGGTAAGCACTACGTGCTCACAATAGTAAAAGCCACCACAAGCTGGTTAGAAACCTACCCTGTGCCTCATGCTACAGCCCATAACACCATCCTGAGCCTTAAAAAGCAAGTCCTTTAGAGGCATGGTACCCCTGAAAAGATTGAGTCAGACAACGAGACTCATTTCAAGAACAGCCTTATCAACACCTGGGCTAGGGAACATGGCATTGAGTGGGTGTACCATATCCCCTACCATACACCAGCTGCAGGCAAAGTGGAGAAATACAATAGACTGTTAAAAACCACCTTAAAAACATTGAGTGGGAGATCTTTCAAAAATTAAGAGCAACATCTAGCAAAAGCCACCTAGTTAAACACCCGAGGCTCTCTACCAACTGTGTGGGCCCCACCCAATCTGAGCCTTTACATACAATCGATAGAGACAAAGTCCCAGTAGTACATGTCAGAAGTTTGTTAAAGAAGACAGTTTAGATCAATTCTGCCTCGAGTACAGACAAACCCATTCGTAAGGTTGTCTTTACTCAAGAACCAGGTTACACATAGTAGATAATACACTATGTGTAAATATCATGGTATGCTGAATGTTACTACCATTGTCTGTATATAGCTTTATATTAGATGTATAATGTATGTGTTTGTAGAGTTAAAATATATATTAGTTTTAGTAGTAAGCTGACGATAAAGAGATAAGGAGTAAAATGTCCTGGGTTAACTGTATGATACTTTTATCCCCAATCGTCTGTTCTGTTTATGCTGAATAATAAGTTTTGCTCCTTTAAGACCTGTTCTGAGAGTGAAGGGGGGAGAGAAGAAGCACAGAGTTTGTTTTCAGAAAACTGCACTCACTCCTCCACATTCCTGCTCCTAGACTGTGTTGTCTGCAGATAGACAAACATCAGGACAAAGCTCTCCTTTGCTTTTAGTTAGTTTTAGCTAGCTGAGGCAAAGAAGTTCCCTAGACTGTGTTTTTTTCCTTTTCTTTAGACCTGTTTAAATCTGCTCTAGACTGAACACCAGAAGAGCACTGGCAGCTCGCACCTGTGGCCCACCAGGCTGGGCCTGGGCCGCGGCATTTCCAGCCCCAGAGGGACTGATAAGAAACTGAGTAAACCGAACTACAGCCCACGAAGGGGACTTTCTGAGTTTGTCTCTCTTTAGAGTAGCAGGAGGTTTTATTGCTTAATATTGTTTAGGTTTTATTGTTTAATAAACAGTTTTTTCCACTTTTCTCCAAAAAGGTATTTTTGCCAAACCAGATAGAGGAGGGGCCAATTGAATCTGCTTTCTAGAAGAACCCCTTTGGGAGTTGTCTCCCAAATTTGCCCTGAACCAGGACAGATGTATAAGAGAAAGTACAACACTGAAGTAAAAGCTAGCATTGGTATTTCTACCTATGTTCCAACTAGTTGCTATTTCAATGACTAATATGATATCCAGATAAGGCCAGAATCCTCAGTTGGCTGAAATATCTCCTGAAAGAGCCAGAAAAAGGGTGCAAAGTGGGTTGATTCATCTGCAGAGAAGTATAATTCCTTTATACTTCTGATAAAAGCAGAACCAGTGCAATTGAGCTAAGCTTGATATATAAACAAACAACCTTGAAACTCAAGTTTGCATCTAAGTGATCGTACCCATTTACATTAAGTTGGAAGGCATACAAGGTAAGAGTAGCAGTCAGGAAGAACTACTTCAGACTACTACAGGTGACCTGGTTTCAGCCAGGGCAGGGTTAATTTTTTGCAGTAGCCAGGAGGGGGCATGGCTGAGGGGACATGGCCAGGACCCAGATGTTATTTTATACCATGTGTCCTGGG
The DNA here is from genome assembly GCF_026979565.1 of Vidua chalybeata. Taxonomy (NCBI): domain Eukaryota; kingdom Metazoa; phylum Chordata; class Aves; order Passeriformes; family Viduidae; genus Vidua; species Vidua chalybeata. The sequence continues at coordinate 496,407 of NW_026530341.1, forward strand.
TTAACTACATGATGCTTGTATCCCCAATCGTCTGTTCTGTTTATGCTGAATAATAAGTTTTGCACCTTTAAGACTTGTTTTTTTTAAGAGCGAAGGGAGGAAGAAGCACGGAGTTTGTTATCAGAAACTGCACTTGTTCCCCCGCATCCCGCTCCTGGACTGTGTTGTCTGTGGACAGACAGCGAGACAGAGCTCTCCTTTGCTTTTAGTTAATTTTCAGCTAGCTGAGGCAAAGAAGTTCCCTAGACTACGGCTTTTCTTTTTCTTTGGACCTGTTTAAACCTGCTCTGGACTGAACACCCAGAAGAGCAGCGGGAGCTCACACCTGTGGTCCACTGGCAGGGCCTGGGCCACGGCATTTCCGGCACCGGAGGGACTGATAAGAGACTGAGTGAGGCTGAGCTACAGCCCATGCAGGGGACTTTTCTGAGTTTGTAATCTCTTTTGGAGCGGCAAGAGGTTTTATTGTTTAATATTGTTCATTTTTTTGTGCTGGTGAATGCTTTGCCTGTTAAACAGTTTTTTCCACTTTTCTCCAAGTAAATATTTTTCTGAACCAGTTGGGGGGAGGGGCCACTTGAATTTGGTTTTTTAGAGGAAACCCCTTTAGCGGTTTCCTCCCAAAATTGCCTTAAACCAGGACAAATACAATTTTTGGCACCCAACATGGGGCTCAAGAAAGAGGAAAAAACCTGTACTGATTGCATTTTAGTTGTGCTTACTCTGTATTGGGATAAAGCAGTCAGTAGCCATGTTGCTTGAATTCATAATGTCTCTCTGGGTGGAGGCCTTCATGTGGTTTTGATGTGGGGATGGGGGAAAAAGCCTATTGATTTTGAGGAGAAGGGCATTCTTTCTGTTCAGGAAAATAGGGTGGGGGGAAGCTGTCTGCCACTGGTCATTGTCTTGGCTCCTTGGTGAGCATTTTTGCATGTGAATTACTTGCTCTTTTGCACACTTTTGTTATTAATATTGTTGCTGCTGCTACTGTTTAATTTCTTATCTCATTGCCCATTTCCAGTAAATTGTTCTTATCTCAACCCATGATCTTTGCCTTTAGTGCCTCCAATTCTCAATGCCATCCTGCTGCAGGGGGATCTTCAAAGAAAGTCGGGGGAAACTCGTACAATTGTGTGACTAAAGTCAACTCTTAAAGCTCTAACACGCTGCAGTATTGCCTACCAGCACCAAGAAAAAATGAGGGAAAATTAAAAGTAATTTAATTTTTTTCGTGTATTTAAGCATGTCATAAATTATATCATTAAACTGCCAGATCTGACTTAAGAAGAAATTTGTGTGGCAGATAAGTGATCACCCATAAGTGGCATACCAAGACAAGATCTATGGTAGATAGACAGTCTTATTTTAGTGAGAACTTGTGGTAGACAAGAAAAGTCATATAGAATAAGTAGAAGGTCTTTACTCACTTTGTTCACTTTTGCTCTCAGACAATTCACGAAAAGCACTTGGGAAATGTACAGCTGGCATGAAGACAAAAACAAGTTATGAAAGCTTCACGTGAACAGTGTTATGAACAGTTTCCACATGCTCCCCAGAGACGTGGGCAGGGCCTTCCTAGTTCCCATGGCAACACTAAAAAACCTACTAACTCTAGCTAAGTACCGATATTGAAATGCTAATTAGCTAATTGCTCTGTTTGTTTTCTCTAAACTACCTGGAGATAACTGGCCTCCCACCCCTCCACACTGTCATTCTGGGACTAACATGCAAATAAAAACCCCTTAGGATCATGGGAGTATTTTTAGGAGAAAAAAAAGGAATATAAATCAAAAACTGAACACAGTAGAGGAGTCTAGGCAAATGCCCTAGCTGAGGAAGAGGGAAACACATCCCCTGATTGACTTTTAACTGTCGCCATCACCTAAGAAAGAACAGACTATATTAGGCTCTGAGAAGCAGGAATACAGAGACAGACAGCCCTGGTGCTGCCACCACAGAAGGAGCGGGGACAGCTGTTGTTCTGGACTTCAGCAACAGACTCTGCACGCCACGCCTCCTCATCCTCGGGCCACCGGTGTGCCACAAGGAAAGGAGAAAGGACAGCTGCTGCTCGGGACTCCAGTGACAGACTCTGCACGCCTCCTTCCTTTCGGCTGCCTGGGAAAAGCTACGACCGCGGGGGCGAGCTCTGCGTCGAGCCCCCTGCCCAGCTGATCTTTTTAATAAAGAGCTGAACATTAATAAAGGCATTAGCCCTGTTCATTTCAATTGGGGGCTCATCCGGGATAGCCACGCCCGAAGAGGACCCCCGGACAGCTGGACAGCTCGACCACCTGCTTTGAGGGACCCTCGGGAGTCGCTGGCTACCTTCAGACCCTAGGATCCGCGTGAGATGAGCAACGCACAGGAGCGTCGGATGGGTAAGAAAAACCGGGAGATGAGCGAGTGAGTGAGTGAGTGAGATGGGGGCCGGCAGCTCGGACCCCCGAAGTGAGAGGGACCCGCTAGTACCGCGTTTCCAGACTCCTGCGAAGGGGCCGGCCGGGAACGGGGGGAAGCAAGTGGAATACAGGAGCGACTGAGGCGTCTCCTTAGAAGTAAAGCAGGCCCTCCTCCGAGCATGTGGAGGTGCCCTAGGGGCAAAGTAAGTCCCTGGCAATCAGGGCACGGGGAATGTCCCCAGCAGGGCAGGTGGGATGTGGAGGTCCTAGACGGCATGTCGCCGGCAGGCAGGATGGGATAGGACAGCAGGTGGGATGTCCCTGGCAGGTAGGGTGGGGTGTCCTAGCAGGCAGGAGTGGCATGTCCCTGGCAGGCAGAGGGCATGTCCCTGCCAGGTAGGGCGGGATGTCCAAGCAGGCAGGAACAGCAAGTCCCGCCAGGCAGAGGGCATGTCCCTGCCAGGCGGGACAGGATAACAGGGCAGGTAGGGCAAGATGTCCTAGCAGGCAGGAACAGCAAGTCCCGCCAGGCAGAGGGCATGTCCCTGCCAGGCGGGACAGGATAACAGGGCAGGTAGGGCAAGATGTCCTAGCAGGCAGGAACAGCAAGTCCCGCCAGGCAGAGGGCATGTCCCCAGCAGGCAGGACAGGATAACAGAGCAGGCAGGATGTCCATGCCAGGCATGGATGGAGGTCCCCGGCAGAGCAGGCATTAACCCGAGTAAGCAGAAAGGCAGCAAGGCAAGCAAGCTAAGCCTAGCAGGGGCAGGCAAGGGGGCTTGTCCGGAGTTCGAGTGTAAGGCTCGGCAGGACGTTCTACCTTACCTCGGCAGGGAGACCAAGCTTCCCAAGCTTAGTAGGGTCAGGCAAGGGGGCTTGGCCAGAGTTCGAGTGTAAGGCTCGGCAGGACGTTCGACCTTGCCTCAGGAGGGAGACCAAGTTTCCCAAGCCTAGTAGGAGAGTCAGGCAAGGGGGCTTGGTCGGAGTTCGAGTGTAAGGCTCGGCAGGATGTTCGACCTTACCTCAGGAGGGAGACCAAGTTTCCCAAGCCTAGTAGGAGAGTCAGGCAAGGGGGCTTGGCCCGAGTTAGAGTGTAAGGCTCGGCAGGACGTTCGACCTTACCTCGGCAGGGAGACCAAGCTTCCCAAGCCTAGTAGGAGAGTCAGGCAAGGGGGCTTGGCCGGAGTTCGAGTGTAAGGCTCAGCAGGACGTTCTACCTTACCTCGGCAGGGAGACCAAGCTTCCCAAGCCTAGTAAGAAGGTTAGGCAAAAGGCCAAGTAAGAGTTTGGGCAGGACTTAGCAGGGGTACAAGCCTAGAAAGTCCATCAAGAAGTCCAAAACTTAGGCCAAAGAGAAAAAGAACAAAAGACAATAGATGAGAGTGTGACTAGTGATTGTCCTGGCCAAGAGACAATGTAAAGTGCCAAGAGGGTAGGACCAAGAGTGGGGATTTAGTTAAGAGAGACTAAGTTTAGTCCAGTGATTCAAAATATGAAGTTGGGAGGGGCCAGATGAGCTTTAGCTGCCTGTCAGTATATTCCATTTTAGATAGAAGCACCATTTAACGTATATATGTTTTTGTTTTTGAGACCTGAAAATGGGAAGAGGTTATAGTAAAGGAGCAAATCCTTCCAAAGAAAAGAGAAGTCCCCCTAACAGCCCCTTGGGGCAACTGTTAGACTAATGGGATTCTCGGGAGACCATGAAGGGTCTAGACAAGTGTAAGATGATACATTACAGTATAAGAAGTATGGCCGAAGTTAGAATTACAGGGAGAGTGGCCGTGGTATGGAACCCAAGATCAGTGGATGTGTAATCAGTTAAACCAACACCTTAAAAAAAAAAAACAAAAACTGAGAGGGCCTTGATATAGAACAACTATCTCATGCAGCTTGCTGGCTGAAGAATTCTATAAATAATGAGACTGTGAGAATATGCAAGTTACAAAGAAATAGAGAGGAAGACAAAGGGAATAGAGAGGGGGAGACTAGAAAAATGAAGGAATGGGACCCCCTCGATTGCCTGTCCCCTTCTGCTCCTGTTACTTCCCCAACAGTTTCCCCAGTTGGTCCTTCAGCCCCTCCTATTGAGTCCCTGATTCCTTTCCCCTGTTTTCCCACCTCTGTTTCATCGTCCCTTCCCTTAGTTTCCTCAACCATCTCCCCAACTCCCTCTTCCCCTTCTCCAGCTGGAGTTTCCTTGCCTCCTCCCACTTGGGAGCTGAGGCCACCCTTGCCCAGGGTTGGTTCACCACCTGGCATGCCCCCTGGCCTCCAGTGTCTTTCTCCACTACTATTTCCCTGCCTGGTGTCTTAGAAAAAGGGCCGTATTGTGGCACCCAATCCAAAGCACCAAGGGTGGAGGGGCTCTTTCCCCTTAGAGGGGTTCCTATGGGTAGAGCAGCTGGGGGAGTTAGGTTTGTGGATGCACCTTTGGCAGCTTCCGAAGTCCGGGGATTTGGGAAAGAGCTAAGAAATTTAGTAGAAGACCCCGTTGGAATATCTAGCCAGTTGGACCAATTTCTAGGGCTGAGTATTTGTACCTGGGGAGACCTGAGCTATTCTAAGCATTCTGTTCTTTCTGAGAAAGGTCCAGATGATCTGAGCGGCAGGGGTGAAGATATGGGAAAGAGAGGGTGGATTGGGGCCCCCAGGGAACCAGGGGATGCCCTTGGTGGACCCCAACTGGAGTCCCAGCCAACAAGAAGGTAGGCAAAACATGAGAGACTATAGGTCCCTCATGATAAGAGGGATCAAAGAGTATCCCTAGGGGAAGCAACACAAAATTGGCCTTTGATGGTACTCAGGAGAAGGATGAGACCCCGGCAATTTGGCTTAACCAACTAAAATGAAATTTCCAGTTATATTCATAGACCCAGATAGCCCAGAGGGTCAAGTCCTCTTAAAGGTCTAGTTTGTCACCAAATCCTGACCCAATATTAGACAAAAACCAGAAAAGATAGAGGACTGGCAAGAAAAGAACATCAATGAGTTGCGCAAAGAAGCCCTAAGAATGTATTTAAGTGGGAAAGTAATCGCAGCAGCAGCAGCTTTCCTGATAAAAGAAGCCCAAAAGTTCATCCTGCAAGGGAAAATTAAAGTACAAACATATACTAATGATCGTGGATCACCTCACTCACTGGGTGGAGGCTTTCCCAACCAAAAAGGAAACTGTGCAGGAAGTTGCAAGAATAATCTTAGAAAACATCATACCATGATATGGGCTAGTCAATAACATTGACTTGGACCAAGGTCCACATTTTGTCGCTCAAACTTTACATCAAGTAACAAAAGCCCTGGGGATAAGGTGGAGGTTGCACACCCCATGGCATCCTCAAAGCTCTAGAAGAGTGGAAAGGATGAATAGAACTCTTAAAAATGTGTTAATTAATTGAAGAAACAAAGATGAATTGGCTCAGGTGTTTACCTCTCGCTCTCTTGCGCATCAGAACCAGACCTCGGTCCGACACAGGGGTCTCTCCCTATGAAATAATCTTTGGACTATATTTTTTTTAATCACCCCTTTCAGTACAGCAGATTATCTGGAAGGGGAGACAGCAACTCAGAAATATTTAGAGGTCATAGGAAAATCCCTAGAAGGCCTCCGAAAGAAGGGGTATCTCTCCCAAACTTCCCCTCTGGACGCCAATGCCCACATCAGTCCTGGGGATTGGGTGTTGATAAAGTCCTGGTACACTACCACTCCATTAACCCCCAAATTCGAAGGACCTTTCCAGGTACTAGTCACCACACACACTGCGGTACGGACCCAAGAAAAAGGCTGGACCCACGTCACCAGAGTTAAAGAACCAGTGCCACCCCCAGACGCCAGACCAGACCCAACAGTGTCACCCGCCTCCTCTTGTGCATGGACAGTAATTAAGAAACCAGAGGACTTAAAATTAACTTTAAAGTAGACTTGCTAGAGGCTGATATACAGTAAGGTGTTAATAACTGTTTCTGAGTTGAAGTACCATAGTAAAGGTTTAAGTGCTTGGTAATTGTTTAACAAGACTAAGTGTCCTTTAGCCAAAGGTGTTGACTGAAAAAAATTTAATTAGAATATTATTAAGTCTTACTTGGTTTCTAAAGGACACGCAAATTGCCATCAGACATGAGTAAAAGCATACAAAAGCCAAAAGAAGTTAGCCCTCAAAAGTCAAAGACTGTAAGTTGATGCGAGCTTAAGCCCGATCAAACAAATAGAGGAGGGATTTGTTATGAACAGTTTCCACGTGTTCCCCAGAGACGCGGGCAGGGCCTTCCTAGTTCCCATGGCAACACCAAAAAAAACCTACTAACTCTAGCTAAGTACCGATATTGAAATGCTAATTAGCTAATTGCTCTGTTTGTTTTCTCTAAACTACCTGGAGATAACTGGCCTCCCACCCCTCCACCCTGTTATTCTGGGACTATCATGCAAATAAAAACCCCTTAGGATCATGGGAGGATTTTTAGGATATAGAAAGGAATATAAATCAGAAACTGAACACAATAGAGGAATCTAGACAAATGCCCTAGCTGAGGAAGAGGGAAACACATCCCCTGACTGACTTTGAACCGTCGCCATCACCTAAGAAAGAATAGACTAAGGCTGTGAGAAGCAGGAATACAGAGACAGAGAGCCCTGGTGCTGCCACCACGGAAGGAGCGGGGACAGCTGTTGTTCTGGACTTCAGCAACAGACTCTGCACACCATGCCTCCTCATCCTCGGGCCACTGGTGTGCCACAAGGAAAGAAGAAAGGACAGCTGCTGCTCGGGACTCCAGTGACAGACTCTGCACTCCTCCTTCCTTTCGGCTGCCTCCTTCCTTTCGGCTGCCTGGGAAAGCTACGACTGCGGGGGCGAGCTCTGCATCGAGCCCCCTGCCCATCTGATCTTTTTAATAAAGAGCTGAACATTAATAAAGGCATTAGCCCTGTTCATTTCAAAAACTCCTCCACTTTCTAAATAATATGATCATCACATGCAAGTATCTGTGGCTACAGAGATCACTGACGTTTAATCTACAAAAATGCATGCTGTGTCTCCAGTAGTTCCAGTACAGTGCTCCAGCATTCTGTCACACTCAAAAAATGGTAGCATCTACCTGGTCAGTTTGAGAACTGGATTATCTCTTATTCCATTTGGGGAAAAATAATACTCACACATCTGCAAAAACCTAAGACCTGAGCACGGGACTTGCTTGCATATGGAATAAGCTGAGGCTACCAAAACCCATGAATGGCAGAGAGCAGAAATTTCATCCTTATTTGTATGCTAGCCATGATCCCATTATGAGATTCTTTCTTGTCTTATAAGATTAATTATTGAAAACTTAATGTTGTTAGGCCATTTGATCAGAGCCTGTATCTCATACACACTGCACTGGATGCAAGATGCCTACAATCTAGCAAATTACAATACAGTAATAATTGGTTTGCAGCAAGTTGACAGTGTTCTGAAAATAAAAGCATAAGTACAGCCCTGTCATGGGAAACCTACCCCAGACATACGTGTGTCATGGTTTGACACTGGCGCAATGCCAGCACCCCCATGAAAATGCACCTTCCCTAAATAAATGCTGTGAGATGTTATCAGGGACAGAGCAGAGCAGGCCCAAGCTTAATAACAAAGGAAAAAAACTTTATTAAACTACTACTAATACAGAAAACACATAAACTAAATCCAGGATGAAGACCTTTTAAAACCACCCCTCCTCCTCCCAATTCCAAACACACCCAGCCATGAAAACATCACCCGGGATTCTTGATCAAATTACCACCCTTCAGGTAATCTATGCTTAAACTATCAAGGGAGAGAGAAGTCTCTCTTGCACCACAGGCCCCCCCAGGAAACACAGCTGCCCCCCTGTGTTTCCCTGTCACACATGGCAACCGCCCGGAAGAAAAATCTGCCAGTGTGACACTCTCCTTTCCATGTCACAGTGCTCTCACCACCGTGCATGGACAGACTGCTCATAGGGCTCCTTTAAGGATGCTTTGCCACGGACCCAAAGATATAACAGTTCAGTTTCTCATCCTGGGACTACAGTCCCCCTCATTTTCCCCTGGGGCCGAGGGGTCCAAAAACAGGACTCATCTTCTTCTCGAAGACAGAGGGTATCACCATTCCCTCTTCAGCTCTCTTCGTTTCTCGCCATTCTTGTGCTGTTCGAAGCTGAAACAGGTCTCCCTGGGTCACCACTGCATCCCCCTAAAATGCAGTCTCTATTGCAGGAGATTTTGGTTCAGTCCATGGCTAACAAGAAAAGTCCAGCTAAAAGCTACTTCGTCATCTCCTCCCACCTAAATATTTCTTCTTCTAACATCTCAGGTCCCGGACTATCTCTCTTCCACTCCAAATCAAGGAGGAGTAATACTTTTAAAAAGCCCTCATTCCCTCGAAAGGGTTAAAAGTTCAGACTCCCTGGACGGCCGATATCTCAGTCCGGCGTTCCGCCTCCCACGCTGGGCATTTCCCCCCCCCTTCTCCTTCTCCTCTGCCGGCAGATTTCCAGGTGCCGCCAGGCTCTCCGTCTCTTTTTCCCACATGGGGGGGGGCAAAGGCATCTCCGCTTTTCTCCACCCTTCCGTCCACAGGAGCTGGCTGGGTTCCAGACCCTCAGCCCCCTCGGCCTACCTGGACAAGGCCGCGTGGCTTCCCCTCCCCCACCCAGCCTAAGGCTGGGCAGGTGGGGAGTCTGCACTCTCTGACGACCGGAACCAAAAGAGAGAGTTCTCCTGGGAGTTCTTGCTTTTAACCCCCTGTGTTCTCAGAGGCGTGTCCATACTTTCAGTGGTCACTCCAGGTGCCAATATCCAAACCTGACCACTGATTGGTTTGACCCAACTTCCTGGAAAAAATTCACTTCCATGTCAAACCATGACAACGTGGAAGTGTCTGATCCCTAAAATAATCTGTGTTGGTAATTATAGCTTTATCTATGCTGGGATAAAATATGTTGATGTTAAAAGAAGATTATTTACCCACACTCAACATTACAAATATTTTCATGCTTGTTTTTTTCAGTTACTAGCAAGCAACAATACAAGCTTCTACTCAATATCACTATAAAGTTAATCAGTCATTAGTGATCAGTAACTATTTCAGATTGATGATTCCAGTTCAATCATACTATCAAGAGGATGACTGATTACTTTGATTAAAAAATTCATTGCTTGTAAAGAGGTGTTGCACTGAAAAATTCAGACATCTGCATGCTACTTAAAACATGAGCTGCTTCCTGACAGAAACATATCCAAAGCATTATTTTGGAGGAGCCTCTAGTGGTGATAAAGTAGATGAGTATCTGTTAATTCATAATCAGAAGTATAAGCTAATGGCCTAGCTAATATTCACATTAGCCTACAGATGCATTATTCATAGTAAGGTTACCAGCAATCAGCATCTGAAAGCCATATACTTGGTAACAAGTAGAATGATTTAACTAGTGCCCTACCCACAAGTTTTACCTTGCCTTGACTCAAATAAGGGAACAAACCAGCTTGTTTCTTGTCCTTTTCTGCTTGTAGGTAACATTTATTACATAAAGGGAACAAACCAGCTTGTTTCTTGTCCTTTTCTGCTTGTAGGTAACATTTATTACATAAACCAAAGAAAGAGTTCTGAAAGCTTCCTAAAACAGGGAACAGTGTGAAATAGAGGTTTTTGGAGTTCACTTGAGTTAACAAAATGAATTAAGCATTTAAATTTTAGCTTGTAAAATTATGTGCTGGATTTTAACCTTTTACTTAAGAAACCTCTGTCATAGTACAAAGGGTATAGGAAAATGCAAATTTCTGAAGCTTCTCACATAAAGAACAATACCAAGGGATGCAAAGAACCCAGATAAAGAAGCTCCTCTGTCTCCAAGCCTATCAAGACTGACAGATGTACTCAGATAAGCACCAAAGGACCAAAAGCGCACACGCAAAGAGGAAAAGTTCAAAAGTTCAATCATGAGGAAGACCACAATCTTCAGCCTCAGAGACCCCCGAGAGACCCCCGTACGACCACCACAGCAAACCAGGGTGCCCAGAAGGGTGTGGACCTATTTAGCATGAGAGGCAAGAGCAGGCGGGGCCAAGGGTTGAATATGCATGTGTCCTAGGGTGGCTGTATGATGCCTTTATCCCCAATCGTCTGCCCTGTTTATGTTGAAGTCTTGTTCCAAGAGTGAAAGGAGGAGGGAAGAAGCTCAGGGTTTGTTTTCAAAAAACTCACTCCCTCCTCCACATTCCTGCTCCGGGACGGTGTTGTCTGCGGATGGACGGACAGCGAGACAGAGCTCTCCTTTGCTTTTCTAGTTAGTTTTAGCTAGCTGAGGCAGAGAAGTTCCCTGGACTGTGGTTTTTTTTCCCTTTCTCTGGATCTGCTCTGGACTGAACACCAGAAGAGCATCAGCAGCTCACATCTGTGGCCCAGCGGGCCGGGCCTGGGCCGCGGCATTGCCAGCGCCGGAAGGACTGGTCAGAGACTGAGTGAGCTGAGCTGCAGCCCGGGGGGATTTGCTATGAATTTGTCTCTCTTGGAGTGGCAAGAAGTCTTATTGTTTAATATTGTCTAAGTTCTCTTGTGTAATAAACAGGTTTTTTCCACTTTTTTCCTCCAGAGGTATTTTCTCCCGAACCGGCTGGGGGGAGGGGCCAATCGACTCTGCTTTCCTAAAGGAACACTTTTGTGGGGGGGAGGGGAATTCTTTCCCCAGACTTGCCCTGAACCAGGACAGCATGGAAAGGTTGTGTAATGTATTGCATATGGAACACCTTTGTGAATAAAGGTGTGGGTCAGACCGAGGCTCGGGGCACAAGTTGTGGTAGATAGGGACAGGCGAACGGAAAATCTCGGGATGTGACGGAAAGCAAGACCCTTCCCCCCTCTTCCTGCTATAAGTGATCAATCACCCCTGAAGCATGCAGCCCCTCCTAACTCCAGTAGTTTTCCACTCCTTACTAACCCTAGCCAGACCCACCGTCCCCTTTTGACGTAGTGTCATGGTTGGACACTGGCGCAATGCCAGCGTCCCCATGAAAATGCACCTTCCCTAAATAAATGCTGTGAGATGTTATCAGGAACAGAGCAGAGCAGGCCCAAGCTTAATAACAAAGGAAAAAAAACTTTATTAAACTACTACTAATACAGAAAACACATAAACTAAATCCAGGATGAAGACCTTTTAAAACACCCCTCCTCCTCCCAATTTCCAAAAACACTCAGCCATGAAACATCACCCGGGATTCTTGATCAAATTACCACCCTTCAGGTAATCCATACTCAAACTATCAAGGGAGAGAGAAGTCTCTCTTGCACCACAGACCCCTCAGGAAACACAGCTGCCCTCCTGTGTTTCCCTGTCACACATGGCAACCGCCCGGAAAAAAAATCTGCCAGTGTGACACTCTCCATTCCATGTCCCAGTGCTCTCACCACCGTGCATGGACAGACTGCTCATAGGGCTCCTTTAAGGATGCTTTGCCACGGACCCAAAGATACAACAGTTCAGCTTCTCATCCTGGGACTACAGTCCCCCCCATTTTCCCCTGGGGCCAAGGGGCCCAAAAACAGGACTCATCTTCTTCCCAAAGACAGAGGGTATCACCATTCCCTCTTCAGCTTTCTTCGTTTCTCGCCATTCTTGTGCTGTCGAAGCTGAAACAGGTCTCCCTGGGTCACCACTGCATCCCCCTAAAATGCAGTCTCTATTGCAGGAGATTTTGGTTCAGTCCATGGCTAATAAGAAAAGTCCAGCCAAAAGCTACTTCATCATCTCCTCTCACCTAAATATTTCTTCTTCTAACATCTCAGGTCCCGGACTATCTCTCTTCTACTACAAATCAAGGAGGAGTAATACTTTTAAAAAACCCTCATTTCCTGGAAAGGGTTAAACGTTCAGACTCCCCGGACGGCTGATATCTCAGTCCGGTGTTCCATCTCCCACGCTGGACATTCCCCCCCCTTCTCCTTCTCCTCTGCCGGCAAATTTCCAGGTGCCGCCAGGCTCTCTGTCTCTTTCCCTCTTGGGCGGGGGGGGGCAAATGCATCTCCACTTCTCTCCACCCTTCCGTCCACAGGAGCTGGCTCGGTTCCAGACCTTCAGCCCCTCAGCCTACCTGGACAAGGCCGCGTGGCTTCCCCTCCCCCACCCAGCCGATGGCTGGGCAGGGGAGAGCCTGCACTCTCTGACGACCAGAACCAAAAGAGAGAGTTCTCCTGGGAGTTCTTGCTTTTAACCCCCTGTGTTCTCAGAGGCGTGTCCATACTTTCAGTGGTCACTCCAGGTGCCAATATCCAAACCTGACCACTGATTGGTTTGACCCAACTTCCTGGAAAAAATTCACTTCCATGTCAAACCACGACACGTAGTAAAGCCCCCTTGACTATTTAACCTCACGAGATGAGATAATAAACGCCATTTGACCATCCACCACATTGGTGTCTGTGCATGTCAGTGGACCAAGTGACCCGGGGGAGGCCAGGTCGCTGTGCTATATCTTGAAACCAGGTCGCCCGCCTTCTCATCAGAAGGCGACACAAGTTTTTGGAGAGATATCTCACTTGTGCTGGGCGCCGACAATACATACCCACTTCATAACTACACCAGGTTGTGGAGTCTATTTATTCTGCATATCGCTTCAAGTGTTCATACCCAATTTATGCACTAAGTTACATACTGACACAGGTAGACTGTTATTTTTTTTAAAACTGTGTGTTGTTCCAAATATGGGTTCTTTCACCCAGTATGCAAGAAGCCAATCCACACACAGAGTTTAGATATTTATTTCATGTCTGCACAGAGACAGATGCTAGGTAGTGAATCCACAAAGCCAGCACACCCTCAGTATGCCAGCTACTCACTTTTATATACTTTGAATGATAAAAAAAAAAATAAACTTTTCCAGTATAAGTAACAACCTAAAGCTATAGTCATTGGCTTTTCATTCTCTCCTCTCTATTTAGAGTGCACACTTATTTTACCACACATGCTCTATGAGAAAGGGGCTTATGTGAGTAAGGGGCAATCACAGCCTATGAGTGAGTATTTTATGATGTTAACGAGCACAAAGTTCAAGTAAAGTTGTTCTTTGGCTTTGTAGTTTGATTTATAGTGTCTCCTGTTCTTCTTGGATCATTGCTCTTGGTTCATGCAGGTTTGGTTGTTCCCTCATTTTTCATGAGTTATTTTATTTGTCCTGTACTATATTTCAGTGAAATTTTAACCTTCTAATGGTACTTTTTTTCAACATAAGAACAGAGAAAGTAAGGATGTTTGAGATTTGCATGGCAGACACACATCCTTTCAGTAATTTTACACAGACATTAGAGCAGTATCTTCCATAGGTACTGTGAGAAAATGACTCTCACTTTTAAAATTTTAAAAGGTTTATTAAACCTTAACAAAAAATACAACAAAGGACTGAATAAGGAAATATTACAGCGCTGGGAGTCTCCGTAACTAACAGCCACCTGCTCATCTACAAAATGGATGCTCTGCCTTTTATACCCTTAGTCCCTCCCAAAGATTTGCCAGTCAACTCCTTCTCTGCTGTCCATTGGAGGAGATTACTTTCTTACATCTTGACTGGAGGTCAGGTGTTGTTACACTGTGCCTCCTAGTAGTAAGCCGGACCTCCTCAAATGCCCGACTACTAAGGCTATCACAAGGGGGAGGGGAAAGAGGACTATGGGAGGACATATTACAATAACTTCACTATACATCTTAACATACACACAATATCCATCACATTACTCATCTATAACAGTACAAAGACTGGAGAAGATTTTGCTGCTGAAAAAGGACTTTTCCAGAGCATGAACTTTGTTTGACAGTATCAACTGGAAACAGTTCTGTTTGCACTCCATTTGGTATGCCTGAGAGCAGGTATCATTAACAATGCAGTTTCTCCAGTCTTGCAACCTGCTGCTGCCACACTGATGTAGCACAGGAAATCTGGAAAACTAGTTTCATCCTTTCAGGAAGCCCTGAAACATTATATTTTTTTTTTTTTTGTTAAGCATTAATAGTGATGCAACACTTTCTTTGGCCTAGAAAAAAGAGAACAAAAAACCCCTCACATTTGGTGATTTGCCTGCATCTACACACATACCATTTAGGTTCCAATAAGAGCCCCTAAAGAACTGGAGGATTTAAAGGCTTATCTGGCATCAGGTTCTGAACAAAACAGCAAACATTTGCTGGTAGTTAAAAGAATCAAACATTACCCTAAGTTGGAAGCAACCCACAAGAATCGAGTCCAACTCCTGACCCTGCACAGGACAACCCCAAGAATCACACCCATGTGCCTGAGAGCATTGTCCAAACAATTCTTGAATTCAAGATCATCCTTCTTGCCCTTCTTGAAAACTGGAACACCATTATCCAGCTTCCAGTCAACTGGGACCACTCCAGATTTCCAAGATCATTCAAAAATCATTGAGAGATGCCTCAAGATGACATGAGCCAGCTCTTTGAGTATTTTTGGATGAATCCCATCAGGCCCCATAGACTTATCAGAATCCAGCTGGAGCAGTGGTTCCTGCACAAGTTCAGGGTTGACTGGAAGTTTATCATTCTCACAGCCATGGTCCCCCAGCTCAGGGCACTGGGACCCCCTTGGTCCATCACCAGCGTTGAAGACAGAGGCAAATAATGTGTTAAATACGTCTGCCTTGTCCATGTCCCTGTTTGTGAGGTGACCATCCTCATCCTGTAATGGGACGATGTTATTTCTGGACTGCCTTTTGGTATAAATGTATTCAGGAAAACTATTTTTATTGTCTCCCACAGTTCTGGCAGCTTCAACTCCAACTGAGCTTCAGGCACTGTATTGGTTTGTCACAGTCTGGTTTTTGGTAGCAGGGGGGCCAAAAAGATGGCTCCTGTGAGAAGCTGCTGGAAGCTTCCACCATGTCCAGCAGAGCCAATCCCTGATGGCTCTGAAGATGGACATGCTGCTGGCCAAAGCTGGGCCCATGAGAGAGGTTGGTTACGCCTCTGTGATAACATATTTAAGAAGAAAATCAAAACAAAGGCACAGGTTTTTGCTTCTAGCCAGAGAAGAGGAGGTGAGAACATGTGAAGGAAAACAACACGGTGACACCAAGGTCAGTGAAGGAGGGGGAGGAGGTGCTCCAGGCGCTGAAGCCAAGATTCCTCTGCAGGCCGTGGTGAAGACCATGGTGAAGCAGGTTGTCCCCCTGCAGCCCAGGGGTCCATGGGAGATGCAGAGATCCACCCGCAGCCTGTGGGGGAGGTGCTCATGCCAGAGCAGGTGGATGCCTGGAGGAGGCTGTGATCCAGTGGAAGACCCAGTGGAGAGAGAGGGCCCTTGCTTCCATGCTGGAGCAGCCTGTCCTTGGAGGACTGCACCCCGTGGAAAGAGAGACACACATTGCAGCAGTTTTGGGAGGACTGTGTGCCCATAGGTAGGGTTAGCATTGCAGCAGGTGCAGTATGGCTGGTGCTTGTGAGAGTGGACCCACACTGGAGAAGTTCACAGACAACTGTCTCCCGTGGGAGGGACCCCACGGCCTCACAGGGGAAGGACTCCTCTCCCAAAGCAGTGGAAGAAAATCTTGGTGATGAACTGACCAAAACCCCAATGCCCTGTCTCCCTGTGTCGCTGTCAGTGGGAAGGAGGGAGGGGCTGGGAGGGGAAAGGTGCTTTAAGGGCTTATTTTACTTCTCATTATCCTCCTCTGATTCTGTTAGCAATAAATTCATTTTGCAACTTAAGTTGAGCCTGCTTTGCCCTTGAAATATTTCTCCTGGTCCTTATCTCACACATGAAGCCTTTGTTTTTGGGTTTTTTTTCCCTTTTTTCCTCCTCTGCCCAGTTGTAGCAGGGGAGGGTGAGCGAGCGACTCTTGTGGGTGCCTGGTGTTGGGCCGGTGTCAAGCCATGACAGGCACACAAATTTTCTCACTACAGTGGCGAGCAGCATCTCTATATTCCTCCTACATCACCTGTCCATGCTACTACTGACCATGCAATTTATTTGCCTTAGCTCCAGAAGATCATCCTTGCTCAGCCAAGTCGACCTTCTGCCTTGTTTGCTTGACTTCTGACATTTGGGAATTGCCCATGCCCTTAGGAGGTGGTGCTTAAGAAGTGACCAGCACTAATGGACCCCAGCACTTTCCAAAGCATTTTCCCAGGGAACCTTACTCACTAGCTTCCTGAGCAGCTTGAAGTCTCCTCTCCTCATGTTTAGGGTTAAAGTTTTGCTTTCCTCCTCTCACCAGAGATTTTAAACTCAATTGCTTCGTGGTCATTGCGGCCAAGATGGCCACCAATCACCACTTCACTCTCAAGCCCCTCTCTGTTAACAAGCAACAAATCAAGGAGGTCAGCTTTCCTAGTCATCTCTCTTAGTACCTGTACCATGAAGTTATCATCCAGGTGTTTTAGGAATCTTCTGGATCTGTTTGTATCAGCTGTGTGGCATTCTCAGTTAACATCTGGCAAGATGAAGTTCCCCATAAGGACAAGGGCAGTTGATTTAGAGTTGTCCCTTACTTCAGACACGGAAAAAGTTAATGCTGTTTCAGCACTTTGCAATTACAATTGCAGACTAGTTGCTGTCAAAGTACTTCAGAGGTTTGGTTTTTAGCAGCTGAAAGATTTGTCTGACAACTATAGGTCTCTATCTTCCTTAAGACACCATCTGATATGCAAAGTAAAATCTCCCCAAAATCAAATCATAAACAGAACTGATGTTGGTAAAAAAACCAAGCCACCACAAAGTTCCCTTTGTGTAATTTTTGAACATTCAGCATTATTCACTAGAACCACTGCTCAGTCCCACTCACCCCACCTTGTCCCAGTTTTCATAGCCTTTAAGGAAAAGCATTTTCAGTCAAGCAAAATGGTCTCCATCAGAGACTGCAACAGCAGTAACCTTCAGTGGCACTGAAGGCAGTCTGGGAAGTTGAATATCAGATCCAAGAATCTCCCTTGCTGTACCAAAAGGGTTATGCATTTTCAGATCAGTACAATTTGCCTCCATATCCCTCTGATCCTGAACTGTCCCCCTGTGAAACAAAGGTCATGCACCTCTTAAGAACAACCCCATCAATGCCTATAAAGTACACCAAGGCAGGATTTTGGGTTTTAAGTGCAAAATACATTTACACACCCATTACAAAAAAAGGATTAACATCCAGGGAATTTGGCCATGCCACCACAATAATTTTCTGCATTGGACATGCAAACAGTTTTCAACCAACAGCAGTTTAACTCTCTAAAGACCTCTGCATATCTGACCCTTAAAATTACTCCTGCTTGCTCAGCATTATACTGATTTATTTCTAACATTGTTCATTCTGGTGCAATACAGAATTATTCTGCAGATATCCAAAACTACTTGGCCTTTAACTGTCCCACTGGAAACAGTTTACACTATGCTACTTGAAGGACAAGGCAAACAAGTTTGGTTTTCTTTTAAATGCCAAACACCTCAAACTCAACAACTCTATCAGACTTTAAAGGACAAGTGGTTCAATGAAATGGCAGCATCTTTTCTAATACACCAAACCCATGGACAAGGAACATCACTAGCATTCATTTTAAAGTTCACACAAGCAATACCATCTTAAACTTGTTAATTTTAAAGAAAATCTTCACAATGCTCTTATAAATGGAAAATTTTTTGGAAGTACAAAAATAAAAATGCAATCTCCCACCTTTTTTTAAAAACACTTTAGTGCATTTGAACACATCAAGATGCAATGCTTATATTTTAATACAAACATCTCCTTACTACAAAGATGCTTTACAGTAACAGAAGAGCTCTCCTCCCTTGCATAACAATAGCTAAGCAATCATACAAAGATAAGAGAATTCCTTTTAACTCCCACTTTGCACCCCCTTACTAGCACAGTCCTGATCATCTACTTTAATAGGACTGCCTTCTGAGCTTTTTAGAAACATAATTATAATCTTTGGCATCAATTAGATCAGCAGAAGTTGGTGCTTTCTGAAACCTGCTGGAAAGCAAGACAGTACACTTACCACTGTTGTGCATTTAGGAAGGGAAAAATTAAAGCCCTTACTATCCCAGGAAGTAGCAGAATCCACATATCTACAACATTAATTATATGTGCTTTTGTTTCAAGTCAAATTTAAAATTGGAAGAAATGAAAAAACATTGCTCAACAAGGATTTCCACCTCCCAAACAGTGTGGTCCTCAAGGTGGAGAATCACAGCAAGGTAAGAGGAGAGGTCCCAGCTGACTGGAAGCTGGCAAAGGTTGCCCCTGTTTTCAAGATGGGTAAGAAGGACGACCTTGAAAACTGTAGGCCTGTCAATCTCACTTCAGTGCCTGGTAAAGTTATAGAGAAGATTATTCTGGAAGTTATTGAAAAACACTTGAAGGACAACACAGTCATTGGTCACAGCCAGCACAGATTCATGAGGGGAAAACCCTGCTTGACAAATTTAATTTCCTTTTATGACAAGGTAACCCACCTAGTTGACCACGCAAAGCCAGTTGTGATCTTTTTGGATTTCAGTAAAAATTTTGATACTATCCTGTCGTCACAACGGGCCCCCAGCTGGGTAATAATTAGCAGTGACTCCATGATTCACGGAAGGCTGATCAATCTCTATTATATTATTCTATATTTCATTATTAAGAAACCCATTGCTTTTATAGACATTTACGATACACCTGGACCTAACTGGTCCACCAATCCAAACACCATCACCATTGGCCAATTAAGAAACCACCCTTTGGTAAACAAATCTCCATAACACATTCCACATGTTCACAATAACAGGTACAGCAAATGAAGATAAGAATTGTTTCTCATTCTTTTTTCTGATCTTCTCACAGCCTTTCCCAGAAAGGCCTGGGAAAGTTGTGTTGCTCTCTGTGGCCAAAGAGCTGCTGCCACACTGTCCCTCACAGGATCCTTATGGACAAAATGAAATGTTTATCCAACTGTGTGCTAGATAACTGTCATGCAGTGGGTGAGCAACTGGCTGACAGGTCAGGCACAAAGGGTTATAGTGAAAGGGGTGACAGGCTAGTGACCTGTCACTAGTGGGGTTCTGCAGGACTCCATCTTAGGGCCAGTTCTCTTCAACATCTTCATAAATTACTTGGACACAGGATTCAAAGGTATACTAAGTAACTTTGCCAACAACATTAAATTGGGAGGAGCTGTTGATTCCCTTGAAGGCAGGGAGGCCCTGCAGAGAGACCTCAACAAATGAGAAGGCTGGACAATCACCAATCATATTAAGCTTAACAAGGGTAAATGCCGGATTCTGCACCTGGGACAGGGCAACCCCGGATGTACAGACAGACTGGGGAATGAGAAGCTGGAAAGTGGCAATGCAGAAAGGGACCTGGGGGTCTTGGTTGATGCTAAGTTGAATATGAGTCAGCAGTGCCCTGGCAGCCAGGAGGGCCAACTGTGTCCTGGGGGGCATCAGGCAAAGCAACACCAGCCAGTCAAGAGAGGCAATTGTCCCACTCTACTCTGCACTGGGGAAGCTTCACCTTGAGTCCTGAGGGTACTTTTGGTCACCCCAATAAGAAAGATATAAGGCTATTAGAGAACATCCAAAGGAGGGCTATGAAGATGGTGAAGGGTCTAGAGGGGAAGGCACATGAGGAATGGCTGAGGTCACTTGGCTTGTTTAGCCTGGAGAAGAGGAGACTGAGGAGATACCTCATCACAGTCTACAACTTCCTCAGGAGGGGAAGCGGAGGGGCAGGCATCGATCTCTTCTCTCTGGTGACCAGTGACAGGATCCTAGAGAATAGCATGAAGCTGTGTCGGGAGGTTTAGGTTGGATATTAGGAAAAGGTTCTTCACCCAGAGGGTGGTTAGGCACTGGAACAGGCTCCCCAGGAAGTGGTCACAACTCCAAGCCTGACAGAGTTCAAGAAGGGTTTGGACAATACTCTCAGGCACAGGGTGGAATTCTTGGGGTTGTCCTGTGCAGGGCCAGGAGTTGAACTTTGATGATCCTTCCAATTCAGGATATTCTATGATAACAGCAGAATGACAAGAATATGCTAATGTCAACAAAGATGAATCACCTCTGGACCAGGGGGATGGGGAAGAAAGGTGTTGCATATGGGTGATACTTTGCAAGGGAAAAGCCATGTGAAAATATGGTTTAGGCCCTGCTACTCTGGCTAAGGGAGCAGCTAGTTTGTAAGTTCCCATGTGAAAAAATCAAAGAAATGAAAGTCAGTTAACACAACAATCCATTCTGGTAAGAGAACCATTTGCACCTGCAAAAACAATAAATCTATCGCATGAGAATCAGTGAAGATAATAATATGTAAACAATCTAACAATAGAGACATTTAATGGATATGCAAAATGCCATTTACCGACCAATAAACTGACAGTCAGTGTATTATTAACCAATTATATCTAACACGGTGCCTTCTGATAATCCTATAAAAATATGAGCTATGCAATAAAGATTTGGCTTTTCTAGATGAAGAAACTGAGTCCTGTCTGCTTATTATTGTGACAGAAAGGGATAAGGTTGCACAAAAGGTAACCGAATACTAATTAGCATGGTAAAAAAATCACACCTCTGGGAAGGGACCTTGTATGCTAATGTCACACCAACCTCATATATTGAACTACTCACTAATCGGAGCATGCACAGAAATGAGTTGGCTAAGCTGACCAATTAACAAGTTTTATGCAACTTCTTTGTTTTATCTTGTATAAATGCCTGCAAACTCTCCAAAGAGGTGTGCTAGCTTTGCTAACTATCACCTAGCACTCCTTTCTGCATAGAACTGCATTAAAGGTTAGAAGGTGAATCTCAACTCTGTGGATGTGACAGCCTGGTCAGAGGGAAAGAAAGCTAGATAAGTTTTCCCAGAATTGGCCTGGGAGACTTTAGGGAGCTGGAGATAAACAATGATAGCAAATTATTAAAAACAACCTGCAGGTAGTGTTTTTCTAATATCTGTTTTCCTGTTATTCTCATAAGATTGTTTACAAATGGGTGTCTTGTCAATTAGCCAGTCAGGTGAAATGTATTGATTAAATGACCAATCAGGTCCACCTCTATTGGACCAGTGTATAAAAGAAGCGGTTTCAGTAAAGTCATGGTGCTTATGCCACTTAGCCTTCTGACCAACTCTGTGTCATTTCTTATTAAACAGTGACACAACTCTGTGCTCATTGTCTCTTGCACACCAGGCACAAACCTAAACCTCGACTGAGGGACTCCACAGGGTACCCTACAGATTTCTTGATGCTTGGTCTTCTAATCTCTTGGCCACACCACTACTGAAGAACTCCAAAGTATATTAACTTCTAGTTTATTATCATCATCATGAACATTAGATATATGCATTCAAACCAAATTAGGTTTAGGAGTATTTGTCTCAATCACTCTGCAATTCAAGATACTCAACACCGTTCCAAATTAGCATACTATGCTTTGAAGTTTAGAAAACTTGTCCCATCCACCTGTCCAATCACCACTACAAACATCAAGAGAATTCCTGTTACTGAAAGTATGCAAGTTTTGTTCTGAAGGTTACTGTTAAGTATTCACTATGTGAAAAGAGAAGCTCTAAACAAAAATAAAATAATCACTTTTTTTCAAGAGGCCATTTAATATTCACAACATTTTAAGTGCTCAGGTCAGAGGTTATTCCATTTCAGCATCAGTATTAAAAAACAGCATGCAAGTCATCTGGGTATCAAACAAAATCAGAGTACCTGACAAATTATCCTGTGTCTCATTTTAAGACTGACAATATTGACACTAGTATACAGCATTGTGAGGAATCCTTAACCTTCCTAACAGGATACTAGGGAGTTATACAAGTAGATGTCACAGAATCACAGAATGGGTAAGGTCGGAATAGACCACAGTGGGTCATCTGGTCCAACCTCCCTGCCCAAGCAGAGTCATCCCAGAGCACATGGCACAGGATTGTGTCCAGACAGTTCTTGAATATCTCCAGTGAGGGAGACTCCATAACCTCTTTGAGCAGCCTGTTCCAGTGCTCGGTCACCCAACAAGTAAAGAGGTTCTTCTTCATATTCAGGTGGAACTTCCTGTGCATCAGTTTCTGCCTGTTGCCTCTTGCCCCATTGCTTGGCACCACAGAGCAGAGCCTGGTCCATCCTCTGACCCCTTCTTTGTAACAGTCAGAGGCCCTGTGAGGCCTCCATGGCAGTCACTAGCCTAAGATAAGAAATGCAGAGTCATGATGAGTGGACCAGAGCTGCCCCTCTTCCGCACATCAGACCCCTGTTATCTCTCTGTAAGGCTATAGGTTGTATTCTCTTCAACCCTAGCCATTGGACGATTTCCAACCCCCCAGTAACCTACTTAAACCCTCACCTCTGCCCAGTTCAGTGGAAGAGCTGTCACTGGAACCCTTTGCAGAAGCTGCC
Organism: Vidua chalybeata; assembly: GCF_026979565.1. Lineage (NCBI taxonomy): Eukaryota > Metazoa > Chordata > Aves > Passeriformes > Viduidae > Vidua > Vidua chalybeata. Next base: position 519,188 of record NW_026530341.1, read on the forward strand.
AATAAAGACATCTCCGCAGAACTCCACACAGCCTTCACCTCTCTCCATCCCTGCGTCTGCCAAGGCACTTTGCAAGTACAGAGCTGAAATCACTGAAAGCTAAAATCACTAGAGCTGAAATCACTCCACAATTGCTCGCTAAAGTTGCCTGCGGCTGGGAGCTAGCCGGAGGGCCCAGACAGGCTGTGCCTCATCAGCACAGGGCTATCCGGGATACCTACGGCAGCTGCTGCCCGGGGGGCTGGACGGACCCCCGGGACTCCAGGCCGCAATACTTCTTGAAGATACTGACAGACATTGATGAGGTCCCCTCTTAGTCATCTCTTCTCAAGGCTGAACAGGCCCAACTCCCTCAGCCTTTCCTCATAAGAGAGATGCTCCAGTCCCCTCATCATCTCTGTAGCCTCCACTGGATTAGCTCCAGGAGCTCCATGTCTCTCTTGTACTGAGGAGCCTAGGACTGGACACAGCACTCCAGATGTGCCTCACCAGGGCTGAGTAGAGGGGCAAGATTGTTAAGGAAATTTCCCAATCTGACCATTCATGAGACACTTTGGCAGTCACTCCCAATGCCAGAGCCTTTAACTGCTGGGACCTAAGTCCCTTCACAATGGGTGGCTCCAGTGAGCTGACAGGTACCCCACCTGACTCCCTACACACCCCACTCACACACAGTCAGACCGGGTTTCCTTACCAGCTCCACCTCAGGTTTCCCATAGCAGAGTCTCAGATGTCTTGTTCCATAAAGCAATTTATTCACCGTGCAGTAACACAGAAACAGCCCAATCTGGTGCCTTTGAGGAAGGACCCCCAACCAAGGCTTTTGTACCCTCAAAGTCTAAGTGTGTGATAGTCTGGGGTCATCGGCTCCTGCTCTGTCCCTGAGTGTCAAGTCACCTGGCTGGGCCACAAGTCCCCGTGTCCTTTGTTATGCAAAGGGTTGACAGTTCACAGCCTCTTGCCTCGGGCTCCCACCACCCAGAGCTCAATCTGCAGCTGGCACTGCAGCTGAACACAGGAGCACGTCCCTTGACCTGCTGGCAACGCTCTTTCCAATGCACCCCAGAATCCCATTGGCCTTCTTGGCCACAGGGACACACTGCTGGCTCATGGACAGCCTGTCATCCACCAGGATGCCCAGATCCTTCTCTGCAGTACTGCTGTTCAGCAGATCGGCTCCCAGCCTGTGCTGATGCACGGGATTATTCTTCCCCAGGTGCAGGACTTTGTTGCACTTGCCTTTGTTGAACTTCATACAGTTGTCTGAAGTTATTCAGGTGTCCTGCATCTACCATAAAAACCAGAGCACATAATGATGTCTGCCTTTGACCGCATTACCAGTTTTCAACTTCATGTGCTACAAAATAAGTTACATCATATTGATTTTGCTAATCCATTCCAAATATTGTACACTTTAAACAAACCTGCAATGTAATTTAATTAGACAACATTGACAAGCTAGTCTGTGAGTCCAAGAGCAAAAGGAGAACAACATCTAAACTATTCATGGCTTCTGCTCTGGTATCCCAGGAAACCAGCTGCAGCTACTTGATTCAAGTTGTGTACTATGGAAGAAATGCTTGCAATCCCACCCTAATAACCAGCATTTCTACAACTACTAAGTAGCATCTACAAAGAGCAGCAGGTCTCCTATAGGATCTTGAGCATGAACTGCACATGCAAAAGCACAGTATGTCTGGGAAGTCAGGACACTCCCATCTCAGAAATGTTTTAGCTAGGTCAGGCTACATATTTGCAGAGACAGCAGTATAAAACCTAGCTCACTTGCACAGAGTAGCACAATGAAGTAAGTGAGCACATAATGCCAGGGTATCCCAAGCTAGATGGTCACTCGGTTTCATTCCTCAGAACTGGCCTTGTTGACCCCTTGGTCATGTAACTCAAGAAAGCCTCCTTAACTTCATTAAACACATTTAGACTTTCCCTAAAATGTAAGCACATTGTTTGGAATGTTTTCTACATGGTAATATTTAGTTTGTAATTTTAATGTCCTAACTGAACAATCATGTAATTACAATCATAAAATAGTCTACATAGACTCTTTTAGGCTAAAATCCAAATTTATTTCAGGAACCATGTGTGCCATTTTAGTCTGCCAGTTCATAGCCTTGAAGCCTTTATCTGTTTGTACAGAGAAGATACCAAACCAACTACCCACACTCCAGAAGTCAGCATTTAGACTCCTGAATTCTTCTCAAAGGATGCTTTCAGAAAGTCATAATTAGTCCAACATTATTTTTCAATGTGTTACAAAGTTCAAGTTGTTGTCCCAAATATGGGTTCTACCCCATATGCAAGAAGCTAATCCACACAGTTACTTACTTCATGTCTGTGCAGAGATGGGTGCTAGGTGGTGAATCCACAAAGCCAGCACACCCTCAGTATGCCAGCAACCTGCTTTTATACACTACAAACAGTGAAAGATTAACATTTCCCCTATACCCACAATCTAAAGCTGTAGTCATTGGCTGTATTTTCCTTGAACTCCATTTAAAATACAGTACACAAGTGTTTAACCAAGCATGTTATATGATAACATGTGAAGGGGTTTATGTAAAGGGCAATTACAGGCTATGGGCAGGTATTTTACTATGCTAGTGACTAAAGGTTAGCACAAAGTTTAAGTAAAATTCCTCTTTGACTTCATCAGCAGTTAGTACCACTATGGCAATTAGTCCTATTATTCTCCTAAACCAATTCCCCAAGTCTGGTAACAAAAATGTAAGCCACTCCCATACTTCAGCAATACCTAAGGATGTGCTATCCCTTTGTACTTCATGTAATACTTTTACTTTCCTTATAGCATTTGTCATTATTATTTTCAGGCTTAAGCAAATTAGTATTTTTATAGATTACCACTATAACTATAGGTAACAATATCACTAATACACAAAAGCAATGACAATAGTCCTTAAGGACAGTCGAATTCAAGGGGATTCAGATTCCCAGGTACAATTAATTAAGGTTCTTTGTGTAGTTTTGTTTTCCATGGCCCCAATGGTGTTGATGTCCACTTTAATCAAAGCAGCTTTCTTTATGCTGGAACAGTAAATCCAAGAGTTAATTCATTCTACCTTTACTGCTGTGTAGGTATTTAAGAGTAGCAAATGGGGTCCTTTCCACTTTTCTTGTAATGGTTCATCCTTCCAAGTTCAAATATAGACCGAGTCTACAGGTTTGAAATCATGCACCAGAGAGTTCAGAGGAAGCAAAGTTCACTGGTTAATACCTGTGTGGGGAGGATAATACCCAAGAAAGAGACAAGAAATAATTTCTCATCAATTTCTCCCCTTTTAAGTGCATTTGGACAGTTTGATTTCCCATATCACTAACAAGATAGTTTTCCATATAATACTACAAATGGACTTACTCCTCCCTAACCCATGGAGTTATCCTTATTTTCATCAACACAAAAAGTAAAACCTCTACCCAGTTAAGCTGTGTTTCCTGACATAATTTTTTGATTTGCCTCGAGACTGATTCATTCTATCTTCCCGCTTGATTGCAGTGTCCAAGCAGTGTGTGAATCCCATTTCATTTGGAGAAATTTTGATACTCCCTGAACTACCTCTGAAACAAAATGAAGTTAATTATCTAAGGATAGGCCTTTGGGGATCCCAAACCTAGGGATTATTTCCTTTAGTAAGACCAACAACTTCCCTAGCTCAATTGTTACAACATGGGAAAGCCTCTGGCCATCCTGCAAAGGTATTCACTAAAACAAAGAGATATTTATAATATTATCATTTCATAATGTTAACATTTATAGTGTTATTTATAATATTTTTGGTAACTCAGTAACTATGTGCCAATACTCCCCAAGAGGTATTCCTCTTTTTACCTCTTCCACTGGGGGATTTCTTTGGATTTTAGGATTATTTACACAGCAGACAGGACATTTTGTCATTATATCCCCAGGGAATTGCACTTTTGATACTACAGCATGTCTTCTGATACTACTTATCATAGCATCTGCTCCCATATGTGTCTCTTCATATAACTTCTTGAGCAGTGGCTCCATCATTTTAACATTAGTTAAAATCTGTTGGTTTGGAGTCACCCACCATCCTTCTGTATTTTTGGTGCACTTTAATCCCACTAATTGAGCTTCCTTTACTGAATATTTAGGGGGTTTCATCTCCGTTCTTTTTTCAGGTATTAAAGCTCCAGTTATTTGGTTTTGATTCACTGCATGTTTTGACACTAAGTCTGCTTTTCTATTTCCCTGAATCACTTTGCTCTGTCCTTTTTGATGTGCATTATAGCCACTTCCAGTACTGCCTACAGAAGCTTCAACATTTCCTGCCTGTATTTTATACCACTTCCCTAAGAATTCAATAGTCTTTATTTTTTCCATATAGCCCCATAAGCATGTACTACCCCAAAGGCATATTTTGAATTAGTAAATATATCGATCCTCTGCTCTTTCCCAATCTCGAGGGCTCTAGTGAGTGCAATAATCTTGGCCTTTTGGGCCAAGGTATTCAGAGGCAAAGGTTTCACTTCTATTTCCTCCCCTAATGTCACTATTGCATATCCTGCCCTTCTTACTCCATTTTGCACAAAGCTACTGCCATCAATGTAGAGTTCTTTATGCAGATTGTGTAAAGATTCATCCCTTAAATCTGGTCAACTTGCATATACCTGCTCAATAGTATGCAGATGGCCGTGCAGTAGCCATGTGTGTACAATCAACTTTAAATCCAGCCACTTTGCTACCTACTGAAGAGCAAGAGCCTTTACATCTCCCTGTTCCATTAGCATAGCTTGGTTTTTGCCAGTTGGCTTGGAGAGATCCAGTGATGGTTACAAACCTTTTTATGCTTCCATCCTTATAGGATATCAGTTCACTCTTACTGGTCTAGTTCCTGGTTTCAATTTTATCTTACTTGGAGTCACTTTTACCCATTTTTTCTGAAGCCCATACCAGTGGAATCACCACACTTGAAACAGCACCTGGAATGTTTTCTGATTTCTTCCAATGGCTTGCTCATTAGCAGGCAAAACTGAGCTTTCCATGCTGTCTCAGGTGGAATGTGGAACTGCATGGAATTCTCAAAAAAGATTACTTGTGCATTTAATTTATATAATATATCTCATCTTGTGGTGAGTTCAGGGTTTTCAGTGAATTTCTTCCCATTGTTATCAGGGACATGCTAGAAGGGGGAGACAGTGGCTTTTCTGGGTGAATAGTCAGCAGTTAAGACCCAAGGGGAAGTGGGCAATGGCTCTGGCATTCCAATGGAGTAATTTTGGGGCTGGGGAGTTTTAGCTGGGGCGTGGGCTCTCCCAACTGGGTTTGTTTTTTTTTTTTTTTTAATTGTGGAGTAATGCCATGAGAGGTGGTGGGGCTGACCCGAGACTTGGCTGGGAGGTGGGTCCTTCTTCCCTTCCGCTCAGGAATCCAGAGCCGTTGTGTGGGGTGCCACCTGGAGTCGGGGAAGTCTCCGGCAGATCTCTTTCTGCACACTAACTCAGCACCACAATCAAGCCCTGCCTACTTTCCCCAAATTGTGCCTGCTGCTCTTGGCACTGCCAAGACTGGTCGCTGCTTGTGTGAGTGCTCAGTGGAATCACTCCCTTCCTTCTTTTCATCTGGGCTACCATTACCGCCAGAGAAATTCTGAGCTTGCATCAGAGCGCCCCCTGCTGCTGGCTGTGAGTGAGCTACTGCACCATTTGCCTTGCCAGAGCTGCCAGCATCCCCTGCCAGCTGTGGTCATAACTACACCAAAAGGGAAAAATAGTGCTTAGCGGGTGGGAAACTTTTGTTATTTTTTTGTTGTTTGTCCTGTTCTGTTCTGAGATATATATATATATATATGTAAAGAAATGTTATTCCTTTTCTTATATTTTTGCTAGGAAGCCCGGATTTTTCAAGGTTATAATAATTTGGAGGGAGGGGTCTTCTTTCCAGTCCAGGAAGGTTCTTGCCTCCCTTGGCAGACATTTGTCTTTTAAACTAAGACACATCTCATCAGGGGAAGGGGGCATTCTGGCATACATAGAGACTCATTATTTATTGTCCCCAACTGTACATTCCATAGGTTGTAGGAGCGTGTATTAAATTGCAAATGCAAGATGTGGCTGGGGTTGTGTATTCTATTGCCATGTGTTAGAGGTGGGGCAGTTATCTTCTGTTAATTAGGCCACCTGTTAAAACCAAGTGGGGCAGTTTTCTTTATCTCTTCCACCACCCATCCTCCCTCCAGGGAGATATCTTCTGTTAATGGGCCATTGAGTGTCACTGCATGACTGATAAAATTACATCATCCCATTGTGAGAGCCTCTGTCTAGGGGGAGGAGCCAAGCATTCCTACCTGGATATAATCTGAGAATTGGAACACCACAATCTGCCTTTTCTCACTGGATTCCCAGAGGAAGACCAGGCCCATCTACACCACGACTGGATCTCCAGAGGAAAACTACACCCTTCTACAGGATCACTGCTTCAACAGAACTACATATGTCACTCCAGGAGGACTGCAGCCACCATTTAATCGGACTGCTACCAACACCCTGACCAACAGAGTGTCAGGTCGTATTCTGACTCTGTCAGTGTTGTTTTGTATTACTGCATTTTTATTTTTATTTTCTTCCCTAATAAAAGAACTGTTATTCCTTCTCTCATATCTTTGCCTGAGATCCCCTTAATTTCAAAATTATAATTATTTGTAGGGAGGGGGTTTACATTTTCCATTTCAGGGGAGGCTCCTGCCTTCCTTAGCAGACACCTGTCTTTTCAAACCAAGACACCAGTCCAGATCCACTTCAATCCTGACAGCTTGATCTGCCTGACCATTGTTGCCATCTTCTTCAGTAGCCTGACTCCTGGGTATACGGGCATCTACATGAGGGACTTTTACAGTCAACTTCTCTACCCAGGCAGTGGTCTTGCCATAATTCAGCAGACCAGATGAGTTTCCCTCTGTGCTGCCAATTCATCTTTTTCCATCAGGCCAGCCACCCCCACAGAGCATTTGCTACCATCCATGAGTCAATGTAGAGGTAGAGTGCTGGCCACTTTTCACATTCAGCGATACCTAAGGTCAGCTGGATGTCTTTCAGCTCTGCAACCTGACTTGATCCACCTTGTCCCTCAATAGCTTGTGTGACGCACCACATAGGACTCCATACAGCGGCTTTCCATTTTTTAATGCATCCCTATGGTAGAGCAGAAACCTTCAGCAAAAAGAGCATGTTGCTTTTCATTTTCAGGTAGCTGATTATATGGTGGGGCCACCTCAATATGTGTCACCTTATCCTCCTCCTCTTCTGATGATAGTCTGAAATTTTCAGCTTTGGGCTAGTTCCAGATCACTTCCAAGATCCCTGAGCAACTGGAGTTCTCTATTGGAGCTTGCTGTGTGATCAGAACAATCAACTTACTCCACGCAGCATCAGTGTCGAAGGGACTTTCCCTTTGAACATCCAGCCCAGCACTGGCAGTCGGGGTACCAGGAGGAGCGGTGCTTCAGTGTCAACCATTTCTGAAGCAGCTTGAATCCCTTCATAGCATGCCAGTATCTCTTTTTCAGTTGGGGTGTAAAAGGCCTCAGATCATTTGTATTCCCAACTCCAGAACCCCAGGGGCTGTCCTTGAGTCTCCCCAGATACTTTTGCCAGAGACTCCAGAAAGAACCATTTTCCCTGGCTGCAGTATAGAGCACATTTTTCATATCTTGTCCTGTCCTGACTGGCCCAAGGGCTACGCCATGAACTATCTCCTGTTTACTTTATTCAAAACCTTGTTCTTGTTCAGGACCCCGCTTGAAATCATTCTTCTTTTAGGTGATGTGATAGTGAGAGTTTGCAATTAATATGACTGTAATCTGGAATATGCATCCTCCAAAATCCCACAGCGCCTAGGAAAGCCTGAGTTTCCTTCTTGCTGGTTGGTGGGGACATAGCTGCTATTTTATTGACCATGTCCATTGGAATCTGACAACAGCTATCTTGCCACTTTACTCCTAAAATCTAGATCTCCGGAGCAGGTCCCTTGACCTGGTTTTATGGCAAAACCAGCCTTCAGGAGGATCTCTATTATCTTCTCCCCTTTCTCAAAAACTTCCTCTGCTGTGTTGCCCCATACGATGATGTCATCAGTGTATTGCAAGTGTTCTGGAGTCTCACCCTTTTCCAGTGCAGGCTGGATCAGTCCACAGCAAATCAAGGGGCTGTGTTCCCATCCCTGGGGCAGGCGGTTCCAGGTGTACTGGATGTCCTTACAGGTGAAGGAAAACTTTGGCCTGCACTCTGCTGCTAAAGGAATGCAGAAAAACACATTGTCAATATTGATGGCAGCACCACTTTGCTGCCTTGGACTCCAGTTCGTACTGAAGTTCCAGCATGTCTGCCACAGCAGCACTCAGTGGTCATTGTGACTTCATTCAGACCATGATAATCCACTGTCAGCCTCCACTCTCCCTTGGACTTACGCACTGGACATATGGGGCTATTAAAGGGTGAGTGGGTCTTGCTGACCACTCCCTGGCTATCCAGTTCACAAATCATCTCATGGATGGGAGTCATAATCCCAGCTGGTGTAGTATTGTCAACTGTGCACAGTTGTGGTAGTGATCAGTACCTGTTGATAAGAGACCCTCAGCAGTCCCACAGCAGAAGTGTCCTCTGAGAGACCAGGAAAGGTATTCAGCTGCCTAATATCCTGTGTCTCCACAGCAACTATCCCAAAAGCCCAACAATGCCCTTTTGGGCCCTTGAAATACCCTGTCCTGAGGTAATCTATGCCAAGGATACACGGGGCCTCTGGGCCAGTCACAATGAGGTGTTTTTGCCATCTGTTCCTAGCCAGGCTCAGTTCAGCTTCCAGTACAGTCAGCTGTTGGAATCCTCCTGCCACTCTAGAAATAGAGATGAGTTTTGCCCCACTATATCTTGACAGCATCAGGGTACACTGTGCACTGGTGTAAACTAAAGCCTTATACTCCTGTTGGTCTGATGGGCCAGGCCATCAGATCCACACAGTCTAATAGATCCGACTGTCCCTTTCCTACACCTGGCTGGCCCCTCTAGTTCTGGTCATGGTATTCATTGCTCACTTGTTGTAAATATGATGAACTGCAGGTCCCTTCAAGAGGATTAGAAGTAACATCAGCACCTTCCATTCTGTCTGAGGACCTGCCCACTGGAAACTGGAGCAGCATTTATCCTTGAAGAATTTCCCATGGTGGTTGTTCTTCCTCTCAACTCACATACCCATGGCTCCTAGGGCAGAGGTGGTTTTTTCATCTCACTTCCTCATGTCCTCTCCATGAGATTAGTCTCATTTGAGTAGATTGTTTGCTGCTCAAGTATTTTCAGTTGGCCTCTTCCCAATAGAACATCATTCAAAGTATCCATGTGTGATCACAGAAAAAGGAAGAATCAAATGATGAAATTAACACAAGAACACTAGTTAGAGTCAGTTTCAGGTGCTTTAAAAATAACAAACAACAAGCCACACCCACACCCCCCCAAAAGCAGCCAACCAAAACCATTTCAGTCCATTTGGGTTTTATAGGAAGTAGTATTTTCTCTAGCTGGCAAGATGGCTCTTGTGCTAAAAGCAAATATGCTGTCAGCTTTACTACAGATCCAGAACATTTCATGGCTTCAAAGTGTTTATCTCAAAACAAATCTCTGGAGTACATTGTCCTGGTTTAGGGCAAATTTGTGAGAAAACCTCCAAAGGGGTTTCTCTAGAAAGCAGATTCAAGCAGCCCCTCCCCCAACTGGTTCGAGAAAAGATTTCCTTGGAGAAAAGTGGAAAAAAACCTGCTTATTTAACAGGCAAAGCATTCACCAGCACAGAAAATGAACAATATTAAACAATAAAACCTCTTGCCGCTCTGAAGAGATGACAAACTCAGAAAGTCCCCTTCATGGGCTCTAGCTCAGTTCACTCAGTTTGTTATCAGTCCATCTGGCGATGGAAGTGCCACAGCCCAGGCCTGGCCCAGTGGGCCACAGGTGCGAGCTGCCAGTGCTCTTCTGGGTGTTCAGTCCAGAGCAGGTTTAAACAGGTCCAAAGAAAAAGAAAAACCACAGTCCAGGGAACTTCTCTGCCTCAACTAGCTAAAAACTAACTAAAAGCAAAGGAAAGCTCTCTCCCAACATCTGTCCATGCTGCAGACAACACAGTACAGGAGCAGGATGCGGGGAAGCAAGTGCAGTTTCTGATAACAAACTCCACGCTTCTTCTCTCTCCCCCCTTCGCTCTTGGAACCAGTCTTAAAGGTGCAAAACTTATTTCTGGGCTAAACAGATGAATGGGGATACAAGCATCATAAAGTCACCCCAAGACATTACATCTACATAATTATCTAATGTTTAGTGTTGCTCAGCAAAGTCACATCATCTTTTCAAGATAGAAAGCCTGCAGAGATACAAAGGTTGAATACAGTGGCTGTTTATAGCCCATATTAACAGCAAGTGGTACAGCATTTCAGGCTCAACAGTCCCAATCTTAGAGGGAAAAATCAAGGAGTCAGATGCTGGACAAATGATCTTAGAAGTATCCAAGCAATGACATACAGCAAACACAAAGGGCTTATCCAGTCTTTCAGGATAGCATGCCTGTCGACACCAGATTTCATATTTCACATTGGGCTATTTTACTGGTTGCAGCCATCAAGACTAAAATGCTATAATTCTTCTATCAGTATGGAAAAAAAAATATTCCTCAGCAAATTCAAAGTAGGGTAACCCATACTGTGCACTAAGCCATATGTGCTGTGGAACTCACATTAACTGTACAATCACTTCCGCACTGGGCACTGCAGCCTGTATTGTAGAGGGTTTTTTAATGCTTCTGCTCTAATCTCCAAAATAAACATTCAAGGCAGCATATCTAATAAGGTAACGCATTGCTCATCTACTTTTTATTGTGAATGGTTAGCTTTAAACACAGCTGGTGCAATATCAGATTAATGATCATGGAAGTGTGCATCACTAGTTCATTATTCTTACAGTTCAGTAGTTTAACACAAAAAGCCACATTAGCAAGATTTTCAATTTGCAAATTAAACACTGACTGATGTGACATTCTTGTATCATAGGACATTAAAGTTGCTTCCAATGTGAAATGGTGTCTTTAAAATCACAGCTTCATCAAAGAGACAATTGACTACAGCAAACTAATGAGAAAATTTCACCAGAAAAACTTAATATGCAAAAAAGAATCCCAAAAAAACACCTCAGCCAATGATAAAGTGTTTATAAGCATGGATTTTAAAGTCATCCTTTTACAGAGAAAGATTTTCTCACATATTTCCCCCATAAATACATAGCATAGAACAGGATCTGGTTGAGACTACCTCCTATCCTATATGTAACAGAAGTGTCCTCCAAAAAGATAAGCACAGAAGTTTACCCAGGTAAAAATGATCCTGCACTCTCTGGAAGAAACTTAATTACAAATAGTTCATCCTTTGATTTTCTGGATACTGGTAGAACAGGAGTGACCCAATAACCATTGCATGGATGAGCATTACAAGTCTGATGGTTGTGAAGTGCATCTCAGGAGCCAGTACTGACCTGGGGACCCCACCCTGAGAAACTCCAGGTCTAAACCCAGAATTCCACATATATATCTTCTCAGCAATGCTTGGTAAGCTGCCCAAGAGAAGTGAAAAGGAAGAAAATGCAGACATATCCAGAACACTGAACTCAAGGTTACAAGCAGGTGTCTGTACAAGGTTGACTCAGAGCCTGAAATCCTGTACATAACCACCTTTACCACTTGTTTAGTTCAGATAATTGTCTTATTTTCCTCAAAAAAACTGAAGTGGGATGTCTTATTCAGTCAGCTGGCACCGGGACATTCGGTCCAAAGGCACTTTAACTTGCATCCTCCACCTTCTGGGTGGATGTCCTACTCTAAAAGCCACTGCCCAAACAGAAATGCATAAGTCCAAGCCAGAAGACAAAAAGAGCCTGACTGTTGTCCTGGTTTAGGAAAGGTATTCTCCAATTTAGTACTCCTGCTAAAACCACGCACTGCTTCCCCTCCTTCCCCTCTCAGTTGGAGGCACAAAAGGCAAAGATCACTGGTTGATATAGGAATAATTTACATGAAACAGCAATGAGAAAAGAAAATTAACAGTAACAGCAACAATATTAATAACAAAAGGTATAAGAAAGGATTCACATGGAAAGCCCATAACAATAAATACCAAATACCTGACATGTTTGCTCAACAGGAACCCCTTTTCCTCTGAAGTGAGAGTCCCTTTCCCCCCACCTCTGGCAATTACATGAGGTGGTATAGATTAACCTCAGTGTCTTAGCCATGCCCCCCTCCCAGCTACTGCAAAAATTATCCCTGTCCTGGCAAGAACCAGGATACTTCTCAGAACATAAAACTTAGGAAAAGCTGCCAGGATTATAAATATTTCATGCTGTAAAGCGAGCTGATAAACAGGACCAAGCCCTCCTTCCAGATGAGCACCTTAAGCTACCAGAGGCACATTCCCTTACTGCTGGCTGGGTTTTGGCCCTAGCCCACTATGCAGCCAAAAGCCCACGAGGCAAAAGTTTCAACAAGGGAATGAAGGATTCCCCAGTATAAACTCACAGCCTGATAACTTCAAAAAACTCAGAAGATATGGGTTTAGTCTCTTCAAGATGAAGATGGAACTGAACCCATCTCCAAGCAATAAAGCCAAGGCTGGCAAGTACTTTTGGCTGAGCCACATATTACATTTCTTACAGAAGCTAAAGTGCTTAGGAGGGCAGTTGTCCCCAAATAAGAAATGGTAGAACCCCTTCAAGTCTCACTACAAAGCTGAGCACTTAAGTGGGGTAGCCCTTAACATCACTCTTCTGTACTGAAGTTATTGACACTTCAGGCACCTCTGCACAATTTTAATTCTTTACCCTGCTTACCACAGACTGCTCCAAAACTGTGATAGAGTTACAGGACAAGTTTATATGGGCTAAAAATAGTGCAACAAAAGCATAGCAGGTATTATTTAAGAACCCTGTATTATTCCTTAACTTTAATTAGAATGTTGACCTTGAACAATCAAACTTGCCTAGAACAAATGCACCTAAGGAAGAACAAGGAATGAAAATCCAAATGAAGTCCTTTCCATTATCCTAGCAGAGCTAAACAACATTCAGATCAGACATCCAAAATTTCTGAACACCATCAACCTTCCTTCTTGTTGATGCTGACCAGATGCCAAGCACCCACCAAAGCTGCTCTCTCGCTCCCCTACGCAGCTGCACAGGGGAGAGAAAATATAACAAAGGGTTGATGAGTTCAGAAAAGGACCAGGAAAGATCACTCCTCAAATACCGTCACAGTCAAAACAGACTTGGATTAGAGATATGAATTGAATTTATTGCTAACAAAATCAAAGCAAGATGAGAAGTAAAATAAAACTTTAAAAACACCTTCCTCCCACCCGTCCTTCATTTCCAGCTCTATCTCCCCCCCCAGCAGCACAGGGAGACAGGGAATGGGGGTTATGGTCAGTTCAGCACATGTTGTTTATCCTGCTGCTCAGGGAGAGGAATTATTCCCCTGCTCCACTGTAGGGTCCCTCCCATGGGAGACAGTTCTCCGCAAACTTCTCCAACGTGAGTACATCTTATGGGCAACAATTCTTTGCGAACTGCTGCAGAGTGGGTCACTCTTCCACAGGGTGCAGTCCTTCAAGGACAGGCTGCTCTAGCAGGGGCTCCTCTCTCCACAGGCCTCCCACAGGGCCAGCACCTCCTCTCAGGCATCCACCTGCTCCAGCGTGGGGCTCCTCCAAGGGCTGCAGGTGGATCTTTGCATCCCCATGGATCTCCATGGGCTGTAGGGGAACAGCTGCTTCACCATGGTCTTCATCACAGGCTGCAGAGGAATCCCAGCTCCAGTGCCTGGAGCACCTCCCTCCCCTCCTTCTCCAATGACCCTGGTGTCTGCAGAGTTTTTCCTATCACATGTTCTCACTCCACTCTTTTCTGGCTACAATTACAATTGCACAATCACTTTTTTTCTTTCTTCTTAAATATGTTATCACAGAGGCCTTACCACCATTTCTAATCGGCCCAGCCTTGACCAGCAGCACATCAGTCTTTGGAGCCGCCAGGGATTGGCTCTGCCAGATATGGAGGAAGCTTCCAGCAGCTTCTTACAGAAGCCACCCCTGTAGCTGCTGCCCCCCCCTTCAAACCATGCCATGCAAACCCAATACACTTCTTTACCATGGCTAGATGTAAGAGCAGCATGGTTAAATTGAAATCAGAATATGAGCTGGATTGCTGGATCCCAAATTCGCATTAAAAAGGACACATGCTTTGTTTTCGTTGTGAATGCAAAGCTTCCTACTAAATATTCCATACTTTGTGAAGAAGGCTATAAAGTATTCTCAAAATCCTGTAATGTCAAGTGGAAACACAACACAAGAACTCTGAAGACAAGCTTTAAAAAAGATTTGAGCTCAGGGCTGGCAATCAGGCTGATGCAAGCATCAGTCTGAACAGGTTCCTATTCACCATTTAGCAGTGGAAGTACTACTAACATAAAAGCTTAACAGGTCACCACAAACAAAATTTCAAAGGTTTGATCAAGAATTAAACAATATGCAAACCACCTGTATTTTGCTAATTATTGCTAAGCAACATTAAGGCCAACTGTTTAGCAGAATTCAAAAGGCATTATCTGGGTAGTAAAAACATCTACAATTACATTAGCTAGGATAAAACAGTTTATAAAAAGATTTAAAAAGTACCAAGCCTTGTGGCATGATTCAGGCACTAGATCACAGATAAATTGTTCTTTCCAATTGCTTTGCTTAGCATAAAGCAATGGAAACCATGCCCACTGTTCTAGCAACTGATAGTTAAATTGTAACAAGGATCAGCCTACAAAAACCAAAATCAAACCAGATTTCACTTGCTCAAGTTCAAGCTTCTCAAGTGAGCCTGTTCTACTGCAAATTACTTTTATCTTGGACCAAAGGAAACTCACACCAAACTTTACTGGATTTATATCCACAAATGCTTGCAAGACATTAAACTAGAATTGAAACGTTAACGTCACAGGAATTGTTGTGATCTGGCTTTGAGGGTGTCACATGAATGAAACACACAGACCATTAAAATGAAACATCTAAGTAAGCAACTCTAGTGATTTCAGTAACCAGCTACAACCTGGAGCTAGAGAGAAAAAAAGCCCAACACAAAACAAACCAAATGTCTCCATGTCTTGGTTCGAAAAGACAGGAGTCTGCTAAGGAAGGCGGGAGCCTCTCTTGAAATGGAAAATGCAAACCCCCTCCCTACAAATTATTATAATTTTGGAATTAAGGAGCTCTCAGGCAAAGATATGAGAGAAGGAATAACAGTTCTTTATTAGGGAAAAAAAATATGCAGTAATACAAAACAACACTGACAGAGTCAGAATATGACTTGACACCCTGTTGGTAGCAGTCCGATTAAATGGTGGCTGCAGTCCTCTTGGAATGACAAATGTAGTTCTGTTGAAGCAGTGATCCTGTAGAAGGGTGTAGTTTTCCTCTGGAGATCCAGTCGTGGTGTAGATGGGCCTGGTCTTCCTCTGGGAATCCAGTGAGAAAAGGCAGATTGTGGTGTTCCAATTCTCAGATTATATCCAGGTAGGAATGCTTAGCTCCTCCCCCTAGACAGAGGCTCTCACAATGGGATGATGTAATTTTACCAGTCATGCAGTGACACTCAATGGCCCATTAACAGAAGATATCTCCCTGGAGGGAGGATGGGTGGTGGAAGAGATAAAGAAAACTGCCCCACCTGGTTTTAACAGGTGGCCTAATTAACAGAAGATAACTGCCCCACCTCTAACACATGGCAATAGAATACACAACCCCAGCCACATCTTGCCTTTGCAACGTAAGACACTCCAACAGGTTTGCCTTGTCCTGTCCTAAAACAGATCAACCAGAGAATATAGATCCTTCTCCATTTAGAAGAAGATTTGTCTCCAGTGGTAGGACCATTCATTTTAGAAGAGTTTAACCACTTTAAGCTCATACCTTGGACTGCAAGCTGTGGGCTCAATGAAAGTCTGATAGACTAATTAAAGATGTGCAGAAACCAAATATTTTTAGCAGCCTGCCTTCATTGCATACAAAGAGCACCTTAATTTGCCATTAGCCCCATGAAATGGCAGAGGGATTCAGACAAAGGAGCTATAACTACCAAGTCATCTCCAGCTGAAGTGTCAGCTTCCATATGCTCTCTTTAGAAAACCCAGACCACTCATGTGCCTAGTTTATAAAGCTCTCTATATCAAGCTTCATTTTGACAAGGTGGTTTTGATTGTACCGGGCCTTGTTGTAACTTTTAGCTGTTAAAACAGTGAAAGTAGAAAGTAAAAAAAAACCCAAAACAACCCCCAAAATACCAAAACAGATCCAAACAAGAGAGCAGCCCACTATTAGTACAGTATTCAAAAAATTCACATTAGGTGATCCAGGTTTCATCCCATACTCCCTCATTCTTTTTATTAAATTTTCTTTGCCCATGATAGGAAATATTTGGAAAATGTACCACTACTTTCAGAGGTGATTTATGAACCTTAATCTGTTGATCATAGTATTAGATGAAGTGTCAGAAGTCTTAAAAAGTCCCAAGTCTTGTATTTGAGATTAGCACTTTCAGTGTAATAACACCTTGAAGGGTCAGAGGGAGATGTGAGACGGGTTAAACGCTTATAAACCAAAAAGGCAGTGTAAACCTAAACAAGAGTTTTTGCCATTGGTCCTTCAGCAAAAACTATCAATAAATAAAAAAACCTGCCATCAGTATCTGCATTACACCTGGGAATGTAATTTTTTTTTACTTTAACATTTCAGTACTGCAGAAGCTAATGTCACTCACCAAGGAAAACTTCCATCTAACTTACTAAGATTTCAGAAGTCCAATGAACTATTAACTATAACACTAGCTTACATTACTGGTAGAGAAAGTCAGAAGAGATTTTGCCACATTATTTAGCACAGACAAAGTAGAAATAGATGATATGATGGAAGCTTTGAATGAATTAGCCACAGCACCAGCTGAATATGCATCACAGTTACATCATTACCTGCCTAGTAACTTGTACCAGTACCAGTAGAGTGAAGTAGCTTTTAAACATGCAGGTTTAAAAAAAATATACAGAGATACTGTCCCTATTTCTAGATGTTTCCTAGTAAAAAGGTGATAGGAAATTGATCCTACCACCTCCAGTTTTGTCTACTTCTGCCCTTTGCAGCAAGTAGTAGCTTATGAGTTTTCCACTTAGATTTGAATGAAGCTTTGATCATGACTTTTCACAAGTCACATCATAAAGAGCAGCTCAGAAATTGGTTATTAGATGAGAGGCAGAAAGTGTACACTTAATCTTCTAATGTTTCTCTGAGCACCTGGTGTTCTCTTTCAGTGCCTGTAGAAATACCTGTCATAGTTAACAGTTAAATAATTGGCTCAAACCCTGCTTGTTTTATTCAGTCAGTCTTTCTCTGGGGTTTGCTTTTTGTTCAATAGTAAAAGAATTAAATGATCCATAAAGAAAGAAAAAGATTCAAACATCAGTTTTACCTACAGAACCACAAAACAGCATGTTGCACGCATGATTAGCAAAGCACACAGTCTCTGTAATTTAGCTTTGATATGGAATACAATTCTCATATATATTTGTTTGCATGCAAGAGTTATTTTGCACTGTGCTTTGCTGCAATATTTGTATGACTACATTGAACAGTGGGACTGCAAAATGAAGCACTCTAGTAGTAGCAGAATTCCCACCACATTAATCTGCCTTTTTTTTTTTTTGAATGAATACACTGGGAGGCAAGCATTTCTCTCCAAGGATCTTGCATCATGCAACGAGAGGGCAGCCAGACACACTATCATTACAAGACAAGAACCAGCAAGGTTGCATACTCAAGGATCCCACCACTGAAAACAGCAACTTTCTATTGTAGTCAAATCAATTCCTTGTACAAACCTCAAGCTGCTCATTGATCTGGGATCTTCTGTCAACCCATCACCATTTCTCAATCTCATCTTTTGCTTTTTATTTTCCTAGAGATATTTAAGTGACTGCAGTTGCCAAGACAACCATTTAATCAACACCAGCACCTCAGCTCATCTATCCTGGGCTTCCCTTCTACTCACCATGACTTCTAGGAAATCAGCCACCAGAAACAATAATTTTGAACCCTTTTCTTCTTTTTTTAAACTTTTAGTGGGCTTTGAGACCTGTCTTAAGAATCTTAGGTTACTGTCATTTTAATGGTTTCTTTAGTTATATCCTCAGAAATGAGGTTTCCTGCAAAAGCTGGAAGAAGCCCAATAGCTTAAATTCCAGAGCACTGAGGCAATGAAGGGAAAGATGTGATCACAGATATATACATCCAAACCAGGTTTATGCACACCTATGCTGTCACTTTGAGTAACTCACTTAAGTCTCCTTCTGTTTTAATGTCTGTTACCAAGAGAAGCAGAAAGTGAGTCAATATTTGTTAGAATACTGATCAAACTCAACTAGGCCTTGAAACGCATGCTCATACAGGTATCTTCTTAAAAAAAAAATACAAAGAACTTCCACAAAGAAATTAATAAGTGGATAATACCCATAGCTATATGCATGTTTTAACTGAGGCTGAAGTTGTCAAACTCCTGCCATGACAGCCATGAAACCTGGTGCCAAATTCAGCTGGCTACAACAGCAGGGGGGAGCTCCATGTCAGGCCCCCTGTCCAGCTGATCTTTTTAATAAAGAGCTGAACATTAATAAAAGCATTAGCCATGTTCATTTCAGTTGGGGGCTCGTCTGGGATAGCCATGCCCAAAGAGGACCCCCAGACAGCTGGACAGCTCGACCACCTGCTTCGAGGGACCCTCGGGAGTTGCTGGCTACCTCTGGACCCTAGGATCAGCGTGAGACGAGCTACGCGGAGGAGCAACACGGAGGAGAGTCGGATGGGTAAAAAAAAACCGGGAGACGAGTGAGTGAGTGAGTGAGACGGGGGCCGGCAGCATGGACCCCCGAAGTGAGAGGGACCCGCTAGTACCACGTTTCCGGACTCCTGCAAAGGGGCCGGCTGGGAACAGGGGGAAGCGAGTGGAATAGAGGAGTGACTGAGGCGTCTCCTTAGAAGTAAAGCAGGCCCTCCTCCGGGCATGTGGAGGTGCCCTATGGGTAAAGTAAGTCCCTAGCAATCAGGGCAAGGGGAATGTCTCCAGCAAGGTAGGTGGGATGTCCCTGGCAGGTACGGCAAGATGTCCTAGCAGGCAGGAGCGGCAAGTCCCGCCAGGCAGAGGGCATGTCCCCAGCAGGCAGGACAGGATAACAGGGCAGGTGGGATGCCCCTGACAGGTGGGGCTGGAGGTCCCCAGCAGAGCAGGTAGGGGAATGTCCTTGGAAGGCAGGGCAGGATGTCCCCGGCAGAGCAGGCATGAACCCGAGTAAGCCGAAAGGCAGGAAGGCAAGCAAGCTAAGCCTAGTAGGAGAGTCAGGCAAGGGGGCTTGGCCGGAGTTCGAGTGTAAGGCTCGGCAGGACGTTCGACCTTACCTCGGCAGGGAGACCAAGCTTCCTAAGCCTAGTAGGAGAGTCAGGCAAGGGGGCTTGGCTGGAGTTCAAGTGTAAGGCTCGGCAGGATGTTTGACCTCCCCTCAACAGGGAGACCAAGCCTCCTAAGCCTAGTAAGAAGGTTGAGCAAATGGCCAAGTAAGAGTTTGGGCGAGACTTAGCAGGGGCCCAAGCCTAGGAAGTCCAGCAAGAAGTCCAAAACTTAGGCCGAAGAGCAAGAGAACAGAAGACAATAGATGTGAGTGTGACTAGTGATTGTCCTGGCCAAGAGACAACATAAAGTGTCAAGAGGGTAGTACCAAGAGTGGGAGTTTAGTTAAAAGAAATTAAGTTAAGTCAAGAGATTCAAAATACTAAGTTGTGGGAAGGGGCCAGATGAGCTTTAGTTGCCTGTCAGTATATTCCATTTTAGATAGAGGCACCATTTAAGGTATATTTTTTTCTTTTCTTTTTGAGGCCTGAAAATAGGAAGAGGTTATACTAAAGGAGCAGATCCTTCCAAAGAGAAAGCAAAGAGAATTCCCCCTAACAGCCGCTTGGGGCAACTGTTAGACCAATGGGATTCTTGGGAGACCACGAAGGGTCTAAACAAGAGTAAGATGATACATTACAGTATAGAAGTATGGCCTAAGTTAGAATTACAGGGAGAGTGGCCATGGTATGGAACCCGAGATCAGTGGATGTGTAATCAGTTAAACCAACACAGAAAAACCAGAGAGGACCTTGATACAGAACAACTATCTTATACAGCTTGCTGGCTGGAGAATTCTATAAATAATGAGACTCTGAGAATATGCAAGTTACAAAGAAATAGAGAAGAAGAGACTAGAAAAAGAAAAAAATGGGACCCCCCCGATTACCTACCCCCTTCTACTCCTGTTACCTCTCCAACAGTTTCCCCAGTTAATCCTTCGGCCCCTCCTATTGAGTCTCTGATTCCTTTCCCCCGTTTTCCCACCTCTATTCCATCGTCCCTTCCCCCAGTTTCCTCAATCATCTCCCCAACTCCCTTTTCCCCTTCTCCAACTGGAGTTTCCTTGCCTCCTCCCACTTGGGAGCTGAGGCCACCCTTGCCCAGGGTTGGTTCACCACCTAACGTGCCCCCTAGCCTCCAACAAGCGTCTGTCTCCACTACTATTTTCCTACCTGGTGTCTTAGAAGAAGGGCCATATTGTAACACCCGATCCAAAGCACCAAGGGTAGAAAGGCTCTTTCCCCTTAGAGAAGTTCCTATAAGAGGAGCAGCTGGTGGAGTTGGGTTTGTAGATGCACCTTTGACAGCTTCCGAAGTCCGGGGATTTAAGAAAGAGCTAGGAAATTTAGTAGAAGACCCCGTTGGAATATCTTACTAGTTGGACCAATTTCTAGGGCCGAATATTTATACCTGGGGAGAGCTTAACTCTATTCTAAGCATTCTGTTCTCTCCAGAAGAGGTCCCGATGATCCGAACAGCAGGAGTGAAGATATGGGAAAGAGAAAATAGACTATGGTCCCCAGGGGACCAAAAGATACCCTTAGTAGACCCCAACTAGAATCCCAACCAAGAAGAAGGAAGGCAAAACATGAGAGACTATAGGTCCCTCGTGATAAGAGGGATCAAAGAGTCTATCCCTAGGGGAAGCAACACAAAATTGGCCTTTGATAGTACTCAGGAGAAGGATGAGACCCCAGCAATTTGGCTTAACTGACTAAAACGAAATTTCCAGTTATATTCAAATATAGACCCAGATAGCCCAGAGGGCCAAGTCCTCTTGAAGGTCCAGTTTGTCACCAAACCCTGGCTCGATATTAGATGAAAGCTAGAAAAGATGGAGGACTGGCAAGAGAAGAACATTAATGAGTTGCTCAAAGAAGCCCTAAGAATATATTTAAGGAGGGAAGAAGAAAAAGCCAAAACTAAGGCTAGAATTATGGTCGCGGTTGCTCGAGAAAGTATAAGAGCAGACAGATCACCAGCACTGCCGTCTAAGTCAAGTGAGACTAGACCAGGGCCATTTCCTAAAAAATGTAGAGACCAACCAGCACCATCATATGGAGCAAATAAGAACTTAAATGAGTTCAGGAAACCTGAGGCTTCACAAAGCAACAGGAGGTGCTATTACTGTGGTGAGATAGAACACCTTAAAAGGAATTGTAAGAAGTTTCAGTTTGTTGAGGCAATGCATAAAGAACAAGAAGTCTTAGAAGAGATTTCAAGGGGAGACGACTAGGGGTGTCAGGGGCTCTGTAAGTTAGGGGATCCAATGAACCATCAAGAAGAGCCCTTGGTAAACTTTGAAGGAAGTCCCCACTATGAAGAATTTGAGTTCTTAGTTGACACAGGGGCAGATAAGTCCAGTATAAACAAGTTACCAGTAGGAGCCACCAGTGAGAAGAAGGTCTGTGAGGTTTTAGGGGCAGAGGGAAGACCATTTAAAGCATCTATAGTTGAGAATATAGAAATCAAGGGGAATTCAAGACAATGTTTGGCAGACTTTATCTATCTGCCAAATTTAGGAAGTAATCTCTTGGGGAGAGACTTGCAAGTTCAACTGGGGGTAGGGATCATCCCAAGAGATGGACGGATGGTAGTCCAGGTCATGAGGCTGACCCAGAGAGACAGAGGAAATAGACCCCAGAGTATGGGCAGAAGAAAGTAAGTGTGGATACTTGAACATCACGCCAATAAAAATAGAAATGCAAAAAGATACACCCCCTATCCGAGTCAAGCAATACCCAATATCCCCTGAAGGCAGGAGAGGATTAGCCCCAGTGATCGAACGACTATTAGAGCAAGGTATTCTAGAATCATGCATGTCCCCCCATAACACTCCTATACTAGCCGTAAGAAAAGCAGAAGGGAAATACAGGCTAGTTCAAGACTTAAGGGAAGTAAACAAGAAGACTATTACCAGACACCCTGTGGTACTCCTTTCAGTATAGCAGATTATCTGGAAGGGGAGGCAGCAACTCAGAAATATTTAGAGGTCATAGGAAAATCCCTAGAAGGCCTCAGAAAGAAGGGGTATGTCCCCCAAACTTCCCCTCTGAACACCAATGCCCTCAACATCAGTCCCGGGGATTGGGTGTTGATAAAGTCCTGTAACACCACCACTCCATTAAACCCCAAATTCGAAGGACCTTTCCAGGCGCTACTCACCACACACACTGCGGTGCGAACCCAAGAAAAAGGCTTGGACCCATGTCACCAGAGTCAAAGGACCAGTGCCACCCCCGGACGCTAGACCAGACCCAACAGTGTCACCTGCCTCCTCTTGTGCATGGACAGTAATTAAGAAACCAGAGGACTTAAAATTAACTTTAAAGAAGACTTGCTAGAGGCTGATATACAGTAAGGTGTTAATAACTGTTTCTAAGTTCAAGTGCCATAGTAAAGGTTTAAGTACTTTATAATTGTTTAAGAATAAGTGTCCTTTAGCCAAAGAAGTTTACTGAAAAATTTCTAATTAGAATATTATTAAGTCTTACTTAGTTTCTAAAGAGTGGGAGAATTACCATCAGACATAAGTAAAAGCATACAAATGCCAAAAGAAGTTAGCCCTCAAAAGCCAAAGACTGTAAGTTGATGCGGGCTTAAGCCCAATCAAAGAAATAGAGGAGGGATTTCTAATGAACAAAGTTCCCGGTGTTCCCCGGGGACACAGATACTCTGGGCGCGGGCAGGGCCTTCCTAGTTCCCATGGCAACACTGGAACAGCTGCTGGCTCTAGCTGAGTACCGATATTGAAACGTTAATTAGCTAATTGCTCTGTTTGTTTTCTCTAAAGTACCTGGAGATAACCTGCCTCCCCCACCCACGCTGCCATTCTGGGACTAAAATGCAAATAAAAACCCTTGGGACCATGGGAGTGTTTTTTAGGGGATAAAGACACCCATAAATAAAGAACTAAACACAGTAGAGGGGGCTAGACAAATGCCCTAGCTGAAGAAGAGGGAAACACATCCCCTGATCGAGTTTTGCCCTGTCACCATCACCTACAAAAGACTAGACTAGAGTAGGCTGCGGGAAGCAAAACCGAAGAGACTCAATTTCCTGGTGTTGCCACAAGGAAAGGAGAGGGGACAGCTGTTGTTCTGGACCTCAGCAACAGACACTGCACGCCTCCTCACCCTTCGGCTACCAGTGTGCCACAAGGAAAGGAGAGGGGACAGCTGCTGCCCTGGACTTCAACTACAGACTCTGCATGCCTCCTTCCCTTTCAGCTACCTGGGAAAGCTACAACAGTGGGGGCAAGCTCCATGTCGGGCCCCCTGCACAGCTGATCTTTTTAATAAAGAGCTGAACATTAATAAGGCATTAGCCCTGTTCATTTCAGTTCCAAAGTGTAAAAGCCCAAATGTTCACAGCCTCCATAAAATCTAGCCCACTTACCCAGCTTCCCCCAGTAGAGCCACTATTGCTGCATTTCAGGCCAAAGGCAGCCAAGCTTCTTCCACACAAAGTTAAATCTCACAGAAAGAAGAAAGCATGTTAGCCAAGTTTTAAAGCACATAAGTCTTCAGGTTTCTGGTATGCATTGAGAAATGGAAATTATTTCATATGTTGGTCTTAGAACTCTAATTTTCATATGCTCCAATAGAGATCACACAGTAACATAAAATGGCTAGTTTCATTTAGAAGTTCACTGGTGTCCTGGTTCTGTCCAGGATAGGGTTAATTTTTGCAGCAGCCAGGAGGGGCACAACCCCGATCCTGGGGTTATTAGATACCGCCATGCATGGCGGGGGGGGACAAAACAAAGTGGGGTGATGTTCTTTCCTGTTTTGCCGGGGTGTACAGTCAAGTTGCACTGAGTTCCAAGTGGTAAGCAATTGCGTGTAAATTACTTGCCTGTCTTGTCCACACTGTTATTAGTATTGTTGTTATGGTTCACTTTCTTATTTCATTGCTGTTTCTAATAAATTGCTTGTATCTCAACCCGTGCTCTTTACCCTTTTGTGTCTCCAATTCTCCTCCCCATCCTGCCTCGGGGGAGGGGGGAAGTGAGTGAGCCATGCATGGTCTGGGGGATTTCAATAATGTTGGGGTTTAAGATTCTTTCTTTTGTTTATTTCTCTCAAAGAATTTTCCCCATATGTGTTGCTAGGAGACAATAACAACTGGATACTTAAGAGAGACAAAAGAAGCGCCACAGGTCAGGGGAGGGGTCCAGCTGGCTACTCCCTCTTTTTACCTGGGGGTTTCTCTGGGCAGGGTAGAGATAACACGAGCATTGGGCTAGAAAAAGAAGAGGCTGGGGCAACTGCAAGTCCTTGCGCTCTTAGCATTCAGAGGCAAAGGAGGCTGCAGTCGTTGTGGGAAGAATTCACCATCACTGCAGGGTTCTGTCTTCTGCTGTCTTCTCCTACCATGAGTGGAGCTCCACTTGTCATAAGAGTGGCCGTTGCACTGGGACCTCATTAACACCCTACCTCACCAAACAAAGAACCCTTCAACATCTGCTCCAGTGCCTTAAGGGAAAACCCTGGGTTCCTGACTCCTTTCCCCTCCCAGGGAGCCTTTCCCTTGCCCTGCTCAGGAGTCAGGCTGCCCCTGTCCCGCTGCTGCTGTTTTTTGCCACTGCTCCAAAGTTTCTTTGCTACACTGTAACTCGCACCTCCTGCCCTGCCAGGACACCCCGTGGTTTCAGCTACAGCCACCGAGTTTCTGATACATCTCACCTACCACTCCGGGACTGCTCATCTCTGCCTTCTGAGCTTGCTACTCCGAGGTTCCTGCTACAGCTCTTTTTGCTATCCAGAGGGGGCACCAGGATCAGCTCTCCCTGTGAGTTCATAAAGGAAGCCTTTTCTCCATCCATTTCTGCCGGCCACGTCCACCATTACTGCGTGGAGGGAGACGGCCGAAACCCATGCCACAGCACCTCCTTCAGCTGCGGGGGAATCATCGCACCCGCCCTTCCTGACTGGGAGCCAACAGTGCCCCAGCCAGCTGTAACCATAACTACACCAAAGGGGAAAGTGACAGCTGAGAGAAGGCTGCTACTACTGGGTTTCTGGTTTTGTGTGTTGTCGCTGCCACTGTTCTTGTTTGTTTGCCTTGTTATATATACTAGTAAATACTGTTATTCCTTTTCCCATATTTTTGTGTGAAAGCCCCTTGATTTCAAAAATTATAACAATTTGGAGATAAATGGGTTATATTTTCCATTCCAAGGGAGGCTCCTGCCTTCCTTAGTAGACACCTGTCTTTCAAACCAAGACAAGTGGGAACACTAAATTGGGGAATACCATTCCTAAACCTTGACAGCCTTATTTGGCACCCAGTGTGGGCCCAAAGGGTTGAGATAACAGATCTGCTGAGAGCAGGTTGGAAACAAATTTGATCTAAGCATTTGTAATAGGTATGGAGCCACTGGTTATAATGTTACTTCCTCTGTTCACATGGTTGTAGTACCTAACCCTGTATATACTCCCATATATGCACTACGTGCTCCTCATGATGCTTTTCAGAGCAGGGAGAGGGATCAGGATTGCTTTGTTGCTGTACTGTTGATGCCTTGTGAAGGCTGACCTAGAACAGAGACTAGACAGAGCTAACGTAGGTATTTATTAAGAGGTCTCAAATAGATCCACCTTAGGCAGCACAACCCAAAATGGCCAAAAAATGGACAACAGGTCATGGGGTCTCACACTTGTTATAAATACATATTATGTTGTTGGCTTTTTGCAAATATTAGGATGAATGTTATATGTATAATGTTAAAATAACTTTGCTTTTATTTCTGCTAGTAACAAAAACTTAGACATAGTAGTAGTGGTAGCTGATATAGTTATGAGTGAACTGTCTGTTTGGTCAGGATAACCAGTGAAGATGCAATGAGGACCTTGCTATTGATATGCCAACTATCAGCATCTGCCGTCTGAAGAAAGTATGGACCAAGGCCCAAACTGGAAGTGATAAAGAGAAGGAGCCAAAACCACAGCCAAGAAACACACATGCTCTAAAAAGGCAGACCCAAGGAGGGGCCACGCAAAATAGTTCCTGGAAAATGTAAACTAGCTTATTGGATATGCATGAGGGTCTATGAATATGCAACTGGGCATAATCTTTGCTTTACTGTCTTTGTCTCTTATTGTCCTTTATTAAACTGTTTAAATTTTCACAGGACAGTGAACATGTTTTTCACACACTTTTATAAGTTTTGGTCCATTAGCATATTGGAGCTAATTGTCCAATTACAGCTTTAGCCCATGAAGTTCCATCCTTCTTGTTTTCTCTCTTCGGTCCACCATTGTTTATACTCTTGGGCCTGAGATCTGGATCGGCTGTCCTTGGGTCCCCAGCTAGAGAAGGAATTGTTTTGTCTACCTATTCTGTGGAGAGAGCTTACTATCCCCTAATATGAAGCCTAGACTTAAACACTAAAGCAGAATAGAATCTGAAAAATATAAAAGCTAAAACCTGAGGCATCACTGTGGGATATCAGTTTACGACATAACATCAAGGACAGTGAGGATAATTTTCGGATATATATTTAGTGTTGCTCACCTGCCCCAGGTTTGGGAATTCATTAATAATCATACGTAGTCTGTAGGGATAGAGGGGAGGATGATTTCCCCCAGCTGTTATCCCCTTTTCTCCTTCAGGTTTGTTACAACAGATTTGAGATATTTTAATTTCTTTTGGATGTTAAGGAAAGCATGTTCTTGTTGCTATGTCTACTCAGTACCAGTGATGCCTTAAGATTTTAGCCTTTATATTTTTCAAATCCTGTACTGCATTAGTGCATAACTCGAAACTCAATATAAAGTGTTAGTTAACTGTCTTCACATTTCAGTGAGACAAAACAATCCCTCTAAGCCTGAGATACAAGGACACCCTACAGCCTCAGGCCCCAAAAAGTATAAACAAAAGTGAATTCAAGGGAAGCAAACATGCGGAATATGACTTCATTACCTGAAGCTGTAATTGGAGGATTAACCCCTGATATGTAAATGGACCAAACTTATATCTGTCTGAAAAACTCATGACCGCCATCCATCTTGGGTGTAGTGCCTCTCAGTGGCTTTGACTGCCCAAGGTGTACATTCTGAAGGCCTTTAATAAATAGATGTAGGAATGTGCCCCCTGTTGACGGAGTAAAATGTTACCCTTTGTCTCCTTAAAAAGGAAAAAGCCCAGAAGTTTCTCTCCTCAATTTGGTTAAAAGACACCTCATAGGACCTTGGAGACTTCACCTCAAACTTAAGGATAGCCAATTGGACAGAAGCCAAAAAGTCCTGCCTAAGCAATTCACTAGAAAAAGAAGAGAACAAAAGAAGTAAATAGCTTTTGTGAAGTGTTTTAGCAGGAGCAAGAACCTCTTGCCCTGGCTCGTTTTTTCTCTGTAAAGAGCTTTTTTATTTTGCCTTTTATTAAAACGCTTTTGTTTCCAACACTGTCAAAGGAGCCACCCTGCTACTTTTATGCTACCTGAGGTAGCTGAGCTATCAAGGGTATAATACTTGTCTCTGAGAGCTTATAAGAGCTGACTCGAAGAGACAAAGCATTAAATACCTACTCTTATTCTCTTAATCTTGTCTAGCCTCTGTTCTAGGTAGGTTCTTTACCCAGCAGACATGAGTCTCCGTGTCTTCAGGTAGCCACTCCAAGGCATAAGCAGCCACACCATATTTAGAGTGATGAAAAAGAATTTTAGGAAGGCCATTCAGAGATCTTTGCCAAGGGTGGGATAGTAATGAGTGGCATGGAATGTGGCAGAAAATGGGCCACTATTTGGAGGACTTCTCCAATGGTTTCAAAGGTCATCTCTGAACAACCAGAGAACCCTGTTAGACTGGAAGAATATCTGAAAGGAAAATGCCGTGGGCAGTTCCAGAAAGGCACAAATTACTTCATTTTGCCGGGCTCTGGCTGCTATTTACCAGACACTGTTCATTACTAGACAGCACCCTCAGGAGGAGGAGAAGAAAAGCAGAGCAGAGCAACTGTGGCCACTCAAACTGCAGCTGAACCAGAAGAACAACCCATGGTGGTAGCAGTCAGCCCTATAAAGAAGAAAAAATCCAAGACCAAATCAGGTCACTTAGTGAGGGATTAAGAGGAAGTAGGGTCCTCACAACAAGAGTAAAAGGCATGGGCAGATATAGTAATTTGATCCCTATCCCTAGGTGAGCTGCAAGATATGTGAAAATATTTCAGCTGACAGTAGGGTGAGCCCGCGGTGACCTGACTGTTCCAATGCTGGGATATCACG
Organism: Vidua chalybeata; assembly: GCF_026979565.1. Classification (NCBI taxonomy): domain Eukaryota; kingdom Metazoa; phylum Chordata; class Aves; order Passeriformes; family Viduidae; genus Vidua; species Vidua chalybeata. Next base: position 547,965 of record NW_026530341.1, read on the forward strand.
ACCCAAGATATGGAACTAGATGGTAGTGAAGCCATGCAGCTGGGATCCCTGTCCTGGGATGTGGGCATTGATCAGGGGATTGGGAAAAAGACAGAAACTCTCAGCCTCTGGAGATGAATACTGTCAAGCATGAGGGGAAGCTATCTTTTCATGGATGATCTATCAGTGCACTAAGTGGAACACCATGGAGCAAGGTATCCAGTACCTGAGAGAATTAGCTGCGCTGGAGGTACTCTATAAGGATTCAAGTAATAAGCAGTCCCCTATAGATCCAGATGAAGCCTAGGGCACACAACCCATGTGGCGGAAGTTCCTATGGAGCACATCATCATCGTACACCAACTCATTGGCGGTGATGTCATGGAAAGAAGAACAAAGAGTGGATAATTTGGTTGCTCAACTGGTAATATGAGGAAAGTCTCTCTTCCTCCCTGTGGGCCTGCATCTCAGCCACAGAAAGACTGTCCAAAGACCTCCAGCAATTTAAAGAGGAAATGTCCTGTGCCCTGCCAGTAAAGGCCAAAGCCTCTGCTATTAAGAGCAAGCACACTCTTGCTCAAGAGAGAGAGGGAACACACCATGAGGTAGGTAACCTATGCTTTTACCTGCATGACCATGGAGAGGACATGAGGAAGTGGGATGGAAAACCCACCTCTGCCCTAGGAGCCATGGGTATGTGAGTTGAGAGGAAGAACAACCACCATGGGAAATTCTTCAAGGATAAATGCTGCTCCAGTTTCCAGTGGGCAGGTCCTCAGACAGAATGGAAGGTGCTGATGTTACTTCTAATCCTCTTGAAGGGACCTGCAGTTCATCATATTTACAACAAGTGAGCAATGAATACCATGACCAGAACTAGAGGGGCCAGCCAGGTATAGGAAAGGGACAGTTGGATTTATTAGATTGTGTGGATCTGGTGGCCTGGCACATCAGACCAACAGGAGTATAAGGCTTTAGTTTACACCAGTGCACAATGTACCCTGATGCCGTCAAGATATAGTGGGGCAAAACCCATCTCTATTTCTGGAGTGGCAGGGGGATTCCAACAGCTGACTGTACTGGAAACTGAACTGAGCCTGGCTGAGAATGAATGGCAAAAACACCTGTCCTGGTTTAGGGCAAATTTGGGAGGAAACTTCCAAAGGGGTCCCTCTAGAAAGCAGATTCAAGCGGCCCCTCCCCCTAACTGGTTCAGTAAGATTTCCTTGGAGAAAAGTGGAAAAAACCTGTTTATTTAACAAGCAAAGTATTCACAGGCATTAAAAAAAATAATAATATTAAACAATAAAACTTCTCACTGTTCTGAAGAGATGGCAAATTCAGAAAGTCCTTTTCGTGGAGTGGGCCACAGGTGTGAGTTCCCTGTGTCTTTCTGGGTTTTCAGTCCAGAGCAAGGCCGATCAGTTCCAAGAAAAAGAAAAGCCACAGTCTGGGGAACTTCTCTGCCTTAGCTATCTAAAAATAACTAACTAAAAGCAAAGGAGAGCTCCCTCCCACTGTCCGGGCTGCAGACAACACAGTCTGTGAGTAGGAAAACTCAAGCTCTTATCTCTATGTTTTTGAATACAGCTGACTCAGACATTCTACCGCTTCTCCTTCTCCCCTCCTTCACTCTCAGATCTAGTTTTAAAGGTGCAAAATTTATTTCTGGGCTAAACAGACAAATGGGGATACAATTCAGCATCATAAAGTCACCACAGGACAACACCCCATCCTTGGCATAGATTACGTCAGGAGACAGTATTTTAAGGGCCCAAAGGGGCATTTTTGGGGTTTTGGGATAGCTACTGTGGAGACAAGAGGAAAATAGGCAGCTGAATACCTTGCCTGAACTCTCAGAGGATCAAAGAACAACAGGTAGTGATCACTTGCAATACACTGATGACATAATCATATGGGGCAACACAGCAGAGGATGTTTTTAAGAAAGGGGACAAGATAATCCATTTCTGAAGGCTGGTTTTGCCATAAAACAAAGTTAGGTCAAGGGATCTGCCCAGGAAATTCAGTTTTTAGGAGTAAAATAGCAAGATGGAACAGTACAATAGACTGGTAAAAACCATATTGAAAGCAATAGGTGGTGGGACCTTCAAACACTGGGATCTACATTTAGCGAGAGCCACCTGGTTAATTAACACAAGAGGGTCTATCAATCAAGCTGGCCCTGCCCAATCAAAACATCCACATGCCTATGAGGAATGTGTTAGGGAAGAGTTTGGATTAGTCCTGCCTCAAGGAAAGGCAAACCCATTCATGGGATTGTTTTTGCTCAAAGACTCGAGTTCACTTGGTGGGTAATGCAGAGGGATGGGGAAACACGATGTGTACCTCAATGAGATTTGATATTTGGGTGAGAACAGCCTGTAATGTTGAATTGTATAATATTGGTTACTGAATGACACTGCACACTGTATGTCATAACTCAAATGGACTGCTCCAGATACACAAGTCATGAGCTCCTGATGCAGCAACCAGCTGATAGCACACAAGCCCTCCTTCCCTGGAAGACATCTAGGACAGATAGAACCCACATTCATGGACTAAATGAACTGAACACACATCTTGGAAGGACAGCCATTGTCTAAGGGAATGATACCCATGCTTGTGTGTGTATGTATACATATAGAAATATATATATTTGGAAGTTGCAGGATCTGGACATGACATAGATGATATAGAATAAAGGGTAGATAATGTCCTAGCTCCAGCCAGGACAAGGTTAATTTTCGCAGCAGCCAGGAGAGGCATAGCCAGACCCTGAGGTTATTAGATACTACCTCACACCATGTACTGGAGGGATAGAAGGCAGTGGTGTTTTTCTCTCTATTAGTATTGCTGTTGTTACTGTTCATTTTCTTATTTTATTGCTGTTTCTAGTAAATTGCTCATTTCACAACCTGTGATCTTTTTGTGCCTCCAATTCTCCTCTCCATCCCACCACAGGAGGAGGGAGCAAGCAGCACATGGTCTGAAATGTTTCAGTGGGAATAATAAATTGGGGGATACCATTCCTAAAGGACAAGAACTGGTCTTTCAAAAAAGTGACAAATAATTCTCTATAGAGGACTTATTAACATGACTAGTTGCCTCAAGAGACAGCCATTTGACACTTACTGTTCAAATTCAATAGATGATGGTAATGTTTCTTCTGTTATATAAATCTAAGTTTTTAACAAAATTTGAGCTTCAATGCCTTTTCTGCTTAGCATTTTTAATAACTTATGGTCACAAAAAACCCAAACAAACCACATGAGAGATTAGGCAGAGATCTCACTGAAGTAGCTATATCATTAAGAACTGACAAAGCCTTCAAACATTTGTGTATGGGCATTTTGTTACCACATTAATAACAAATTAGAAGGGATTTAGATAATAGCTACAAGACACTGGAAAAGGGATAAAAGAAGCCTTAGCCTATCAAGCTTAACACATCACTGAAAGGCATTCAGCTATGGTGGCACAAGTATTGGCAGAGTTAATATTCTGCAAGAAAAGTAAGTAATTAGGAGCACAGAGCTGAAATTCAGTTTTCATCAATATCTTATAACATGCCTATTCTTTTAATAAAGGTGAGTGCTTTCACAGATATTCTAGCCAAGATCAGCAAACATTTGCACACCAGTGTAGCTTATACCCATGAATTAGAGGGTTATACAAGCAGTCTTTATGCAAGACCAAATGCATATTCACAGAATGCATTTTAAGTCAAAGCTACTCCATTGCATAGCTTTTGTTTTGACAAGGCCAAAGAGGGTACTGCAAAAGAGAATATTATTCACAGCCTTTGCCTACATCTGACAGCAAAAGGTTTCTAGCTGTAGAGATGCCTAAGGATTAATTTAAAACCAAGCATTTTTGCCCAATGTCTATCACACAAGAATTGACCCAAGTGGCACAATTTACTAAACATTGGTCCTTACACTGTTCCAATACTCTGGCAAAGAGTTTTGCATCTTAACACCTCCAAATATTTTGCTACAATGAATATGAAAACATATGCCTTAAATACTTTAACTATGATACATATCTTAACTTGGGGAAGAGTCACATAGCTATTGCAAACATGTCCCTACTGCTATCAACTTAAGTTTCTTCTCCCAAGCAAAAGCCCTTTACCCAAATTTCTCAATTACTTGTATCATCTTAAGAAAACAAAACAGCCCAATGAAAATTCATCATGTCATGTTTTAATACTAAAACCTTAAGAAGTAAGACACAACCCGCTTGCCAGGCAGCCTTCTCTGGGATTAACAAATACTACAGTATCTGAAAGTGTCACCCACTTAAGACAGCCCTTTTACATTCCCCTTGTTTTCCATGTGATGGCCTCAATTAAAAAATCCCAAACATCCAGAAAGCCTGAAAGTCACATTTCTTCAAGTCAAGCAAGATTCCAAAATATCATACATGCATCCCAATTCGGTAGCTTTAGCATTTTTCTCCTGTCAGGATCCATCCCCGTACAGGCCATCAATTGTCAGCATCAGTGCTTGGCACCAATCGATGGCGGACAGAAACTGACTGTCACCGTTAGCTTATTGCCTTACTGTAAAACTTTTATACCTTCTCTCTGTGAGTTCCCAGGGGCAGCTTCTCTCAACTCTGACTCCTTTTCTCTTTCTTCCACACGGCTGGCTCACTTCTTCCTGTCCCTATCACGACCACCTAACCCTATCTGTCCCTAGCAGACTGCCTGACCCTTGCTCCTCACAGCAGCACAGCCAACTAACTCCAACTCTCCTCTCAACCAGATAACCCACTCTTTTATAACACCCATCCTTACTGGACACAGCTGTGACCTATTAAAGGCAAGGCTGTTCCTCCTCTTTGGTAATTAGTACAGATGCAACTCCTCAGGGGTAAGATTGCCTTCAGCACTGTCTCTATTCTCCTACAATCCATCTTCCCACAGTCTCCTATTTGTAGGATGCTTAGGGCAGATATTTATGCATTTAAAATATTTCAGAAAATGTGGAGATAGACAATCAATTTGCTTCATCTTGGCTACTAGTGCTTCGGGAGAAGGTACACAGTGCCAAATTACTATTAAACTGATCTGGTGAGATGAGACATTCAGTCAATACCACAACAATTTAGTAATTGCAATTCTTCTAACTCAAAATGCTGGATAAACACTAAAGTTTTAAAAAATGAAGTAGCACTCTGGAAATAGGAAGCTAATTTTGTGTATATGCACACATCCGATGACACACAGCCCAAATTATAAGAGGACATGCTATATTATGAGTCACATGACCTCTAGTCCAGCCACACTGCAGTTCATCTGTAACTGCTATGTTTCCAACTAACTCAGATACCCTTCAGTTCGAGATAATATCTTGGCTCTTTAGCCTATACTACACATTACTATGACTATATGATGATGGCCATAAACTACACAGCCAAGCTGGATGTCAAAGAAGAGAATAAGTTCTGTAAGCATTTTTTTCTGGCATTTCCTACCCTCTAGATGTAAAATTAATATCATGGATTACAACTAAAGTGTTATTAAAAAGAAAACAGTGTGAATATATCACTATGTAAAATAACAGGCAGCGTAAACATGACTTCAGAAACAGTAAGGTAAAAACATGTTTGAGCTTTTGAGAAGTTACAGATGTGGTCCCACACTCAGACACTGGCAGAACATCACTGCAATAGCAGAGATCTTAAGGATTTACCAGGCAAACAAAATATCAAGAAAACCCTTCTAACACTACAGAGTCAAAAGCTTCCATTAATTTCCATAATATAAACCAGATCTAAAGCTCTGCACATGCTTTTAGTTATTATCTCTTGAACAAACTTGCAAGAAATCTCAAGAGGCACAATTCTTCACATTGCTATCCATGAAAAAGTCACGTTTTATTTTACCTTATCCAAGGATCACTCTGTGCAGACTCATGGAAATAGAGCCAAACAATGAATTATGCAAACTGACAGTGCTCAGTCTTTCCAAATGGAAAGCTTTCTATTTTTATCCTCATGGCAGAGGCAGGGTCTCCTCTTGCCATACAACAGAACCTAAGTGGACACAATCTTCTAGTCTCAGGCAGTATTAGAAGTGGAAACCATTCTCTGTGCTTCTTAGTATATGCAATATCCCTACTTGGATCAGAGGAGTCTTAGGGGAAGGGCTGGAAGCTGGCTACCATCATTATTTTGCCTGTTGCCTCCTGAAGCCAGGCAGATGTCCAAAAGAGTGTACAGTCTAGGAGGTTCTGTGGGTCCCACAGACCCAACCATCCAAAAACCTATATGCAACAGCAGAGTGAGGATCAGTCAGGTATTCCCCAGGCCTGAGAGTTAGAGATCATAAAGTATGCTTATGATCCATAAACCAACATCAGATGTTTCTTGCCTTCCTGCCTACAGACATCTTAATATCTCTTTCACTTTGGAGATAGCCAACAATAAGTGATCCTATCCTACAGATAGGTGGATTGCTTACTAGCATCAACAATACCTAAAGAAAACAAAAATAGAAGCTTAATTACACTGAGAGAGAAGCTTTGTAGGACCTTGCAATGCAGAGGCCTGCAGAAGGCAGCTTTTATGCTCAGAGTACCACACATTTGTTCCTTGGCACCAAGAAATATTTTTGTGGAGTTGTGTTCTACTAGTTACAACTTCTATTTGCTTAATTTTAAGCTCTCTAGAAAGCATCTTATAAGACCAAAACTTTTAAGCATGGTGCTCATACTTGCCATCAGTTATCTTTAAGTTCCATATCAATTCACTGCTCTGAAAAAAAAATTATTCTCACATATTGCAAGTTGCTTTGAAATCAAAACAAATCACTTGGAAGAAACTGAGATCCAACAATACAGAACTCTAAGCAGCACACAGTTAACACGTTAGAAAAAGCAGGGAAAGCAATGCTTTAACAAGTATTTAGCCCCCAAATTACTTGAAAAAACTAAGCATAATGCTTGGGTTCCTCCCTCCCCCATTTGTTTCAAGATTTGCTCCTTCATATAGCAAAAATACCTTATGAAATAAATTGTCCTAGGAACTACCAAATTCTAACAGTGCAGTTCATTCTTCTTGTTTCCTTGACACAGCAAACTTGGTCAAACTGTGCTTCTGGGCAGCACTACACATCTAATAATGAAGTTTCTATTTATATAATTTCTCACTTGCACCTTCCCTGAAATACTGGCTTCCAGCACAAGAATGGGAGGTCATCAATGTATGAAATAACTGAACTCCTTCCTTGAGGGTGGTGATCTGGAACCTGAGCAAAGGGTTGCCCAAAACATTATTCCCAGTCATAATGAATAGCTACATAAAGTCACTAGATAAGGCAAAGATTAACAGGGATAAGGACAGCCATTTAGAAACATCTGGGCTTGTGACAACCTTCACTGCAGATGTACACTTTTAGCTGATTGCATGAGGGGGGCTTGCAGTTCAGGACTGCTCCTATCCCTCACTGATACAACCTGCTCTCCACAAAGTGGTTGTTTCTGAAGACTGCTGCCCTTTCCATCTAGCTAGGAGGTCCTAAACTATGAAGTACTGCAGTAAACCTGAGCATGCTATATTAGTTTATAAAATATGCTTAGATGCTGTGCTTGAATTTTTAACAAGTCCCCAACCTTTATTGTAGACAGCACTAAGATACTGATAATCTACCATTTAAACAAACATCCAGGGGGACAGGTTTTCTGCTTCAATTTATCAAATACTGGTTACAGGATTAGCAACTGACAGCAGAATCTGTTGATATGTTGAACCAGCCTTTAACAACAGTAGCTCCTGCCAAAAAGGTACAAAGAGAACACTTCCCTCATTTCAGTTTATTCAGCTAGTTCAACAACCCAGAGAAAAAAAGTCATATTTATTCAAGAAAAAACAACCTGTCAAAAAGTTCAAGTGTTTCATGAGCACAAATCAAGCATTTGTATTCCAAATCAACTAGCATCAACACCTTATTAAGGTCACATTAAATACAGGCTTTTCTCAAAACATTTATACTTTAGCTTAACTAGAAGCCTTTGTACTTCCCTTCCAGTTCCTACCCTCAAACCACACCTCAAGTGGAAGAAATTTCCCAAACTCTCATTGCCACAAAGTTTAAAAAAGTTACAGATTGCGTATTTCTAATCCCGCTTACCTAATCTTAGAAAACTAAAAAGACAAAACAAGATGAAGCTAAATATTTCATCAAGTCAAGAAATCTGAAAAACAAATCAGATGCTGATCTAAACTAGTGCTCACCTTGCATATACTATGAATATATCATAGAAGTCACCCCACAAGATTAATATCCAACTTTATTTCTAAATGATTCAGCAAGCCAAGTCTAACACATCTAAAAATTTGCATGAAGGCCCAATACAAAGTAAGTCAACAACATCACTTCTCGGAACCACAGGACTCCTTCTCCCTAGTGACAGAACAAGGATCTAAAAATCACTTTTCAGTATCTAAGATGCATAACCAAAGACCTAACACTACCAAAACAAAACCCACCATGCGCAGCTCCTCATGGAGGGAAGGTGAGACAGAAACAACATATGAGAGACTTGAGCCATGATGCTTGAAGAGAATTCCTCTGCTGTGGAGGGGTGAAGGCATCACGAGACCTTCATCCCCCACTCTCAAAATAAGCATCACAGGACTGGTCAGAAGGATTTACAAGAAAGGTACAACATTTCAAGGACATAAAATACCAAAAGAGATATCACATTCATAATACTGAGGTAAGGCAATTGGCAACCTTGCCTAAAGTCTACACTTGTTAATGCACATCCCTGGATTATTTCATAGGTTGTTTTAACTTCTTTCCAAGAACAATTACATACACATAGTCCCCAAGCAAAAATATTTTGATCCATTGTGATTTCTTTGGAAAATAATGGATGAGTAATGTAAGTGCAGGAAGAGGCTGTCAAACCATTCAGATGTAAAAATGGCCCAATTACCAACCCAAGACTAGAGCAATTTCCAGAATAAGTAATAATGGAGGCGAGTCTAAGAATATACCTATCACACCTACAGGAGCATGTCCACCAACTCATTACAAAAAGCAAGCCTTGTGCCAAAGCCTTCCCTTCCTTCTAAATAATGAAGCCAAACGGAACACAAATGTATTATTCCACATGCTACAAGTTAATTCTGGGTTTGTGTAACAAAGCTCTTAAACCTTGACCCAGCATTGTGGTTTAAGCCCATCTGGAAATAAAGCACCATGCAGTCCCTTGCTCAACCCCCCCCAACCCACTGTGGTGGAATGGGGAGGAGAATCAAAGTAAAACTTGTAGGTTGAGATAAGAACAGTTTAATAATTGAAAAGAAAGTAAAATACAGTAATCATGGTAAATGATGATAAAAACGATAATTAAAAGGGAAAAAACAAGTGATGCACAATACAGTTGCTCACCACCTGCTGACAGATGCCAGACACCCCCCCTTCCTGAACCCAGATTGGCCACCCTTCTGGGTAACTCCCCACAGTTTATATACTGGTCATGACATTCTAAGGTATGGAATATCCCTTTGGCCAGTTCGGGTCACCTGTCCTGGCTGTGCTCCCTCCCAGTTTCTTTTGTGAACCTCCTCGCTGGCAGAGCATGAGATAAGGAAAAAAAGGCCTTGACTTAGGATAAACACAACTTTGCAAAAAAACTAACACACTGGTGTGTTATTAACACCATTCTCATCCTGAATCCAAAACACAGCACTGTAACAGCTACTGAGAAAAAATTAACTCCATCCCAGTTGAATCCAGGACACCCAGAGAGACCAAGATGCATGTTAGCCAAGCAAAGAAATTATCCCGAAATTTATTTCGGTTTGACAGAAATCAAAGGGCACGAAACAAGAGACACAGGAGCCCCTACTAAAACAATAACTCCTGGGAGAAGGGAGCTGAAGGGGACATCATTTTGCTAGAGACCAAGCAGACATCAAGTGGAAAGGGGTTTGCCCGATGCAACATATCTCCTGCAGGCACTATGGCTTTTCAATTGCTTCCTTTAAGAAAAATAATGGAATTCCTCCTCCAATTGTTTGGAGAATTTAAGTTTCCCCCCTTTTCTGGGACAGCAGTGCCAGATTTCTTGCTCACTGTATTTACAAGAGAACCACAAACACATTTTCAGATTAACAGGAAGACTCAGAGACAAATGCTTTTCTTTACCAATTATGTGTTGCTGTAACCCTTTGAGGGCTGCCCTCTAGAAATTTGGAGAGGAAGAAAAGGAAACCAGAGGGGAAAAAAATAATAAAAAACAATAATGAAGTCCACGAAGTTTTGAAAAAAAAACCTCACAGCTTTTATATTGAGTTAGTCATCCTACACAGGATGCACCTACATGACAAAGCTATCAAGGGAAGCCCCTTTGAAATAAACACAAACAGACTAGAGCCAAGAGAACAAACTTGGGGTTGAAAGGGAAGAAATTGCTCTCTGCCATGAGGTACCTGCGTTTCTTTGGGGTTGAAATTGAGAAATAACAGAACAGAGATAGCTATAACACGGCCTCCTCTTCCCAGAGGGCATCCTAAGAGAAGAGGCCCTGCAGGCCCCCAGCCAGCCTGCCCTGCAGATCGTCCCCCCGCCGCCGGCAGCGGGCGGGGAAGGGCAGCTCGCAGGGCACTATGGGCACCGAGCCCTGCCTTCCCTCCTTCCGTAGGCCCCGGCCCCCTCCCGCGGAGGGTGGAGGAGCTGACAGTGACCGCAAACCCGCCGCGGCCCCTCCGAACCCGACAAAGAGGCCCGGCAGGCGGCGAGGGGAATGGTGCAAGCCCCGGCGGCAGCTCGCCGGTACATCCGCGGCGGCGGGAGGCCCGGTCCGACGGCGGAGCGGGGAAAAGCCGTACCTTGAAGTAACCGCCCTCGTAGAGGGTGTTGGGGGGCCCGAAGATCGCCACCTCCCAGTTGTAGAGGTCGGATTCGTCGACCAGGGTGATGCGGAAGCCCTCCACCGGCTCCTCCTGCAGCGACTTCAGCTCCAGCATCAGCGCTTTCTGTGAGCTGCTCATCTGCTGCTGGGCCATGGCGCGGCGCGGCCCGCGCGGCCCCCGCCGCCCAGGCTGCTGCGGCCGCTGCCCCGCCGCCGTCGCGATGCCCGGCAGGCCCCCCGCCCCGCGCTAACAGCTGTCGCCGCCGCCACTTCCTTTTGTGACGGCGCCCACTCGCATCTGACCTCAGCGCGGCACGCCCCGCCGCACGGCAAGCCCCGCCCCGCCCTTACCGGAGCACTTAAAGGGGAAGCGCTCTCCGCCACACCGTTTGTGGAATGCGTGGGTGTGTGGTTCCTGGCGTTGCAGCAGCCCTTACGGGGCAGGCCCACATGTCGTGTACGGAAAGTTGGGTGGAGAGCTATGAGTGGGATGGAGGGGGCGGTTTTCTGTGAGAGTCATGGGTGGGGTACTGCCAGTCCGTGCTGCTGCACTGATAGACATTCACGGTCAAAAAAAGACCAGCTTTTGTACAAAGGATGGGTTTTGAGGAGCGACCTTGCATGACCCAGGGTCCCCTAAAAATCCTGCAGCAACCCCCCAAGCAGCAGTGTGTCAGGAAAATTAATCCACAAACACCAGAGTTTTATGTCCAAAAAGGAGACAGAAAAGTCCTATAACTTTATTTGAATAAATGGAGAGGCCATGGGGCATTTCCCCTGGGGTCTCTCAAAAATTTTAGGGGATGCAGCCTACTTTTTATCCTAATTTCCCAGCCACATTTCCCTTTCTCTTTCCTCATTGGCTGACGTACTTAAGAAGTACAGACTTCCTGTGAAAAACGCCAATCACTTGGTTTTTAAAATTTTTAAAGTTTAATAATAATAAAATGGTTATAAAAATAGTAATACAATTAGAGTAATAAAAATTTAGAGTTAGGACAATTACAAGACAATAAAAAGCAAAGAATTACGGACGTCCGGATGCTCTCGGGCACTTAAGCCACGACAAGCATGCCCTGTGAACAAAGGAATAACCTTAAAAGCAATAGCCTGTTGCATATACAAAACACTTCATGATTATGCATATATTTTATTTAAAACAAGAACTTCATCTGGTACTTGTCAAAAAGTTTCTGTTAATTCCCAGGCACCTTTGAGTCTAAGTCAGGCTTGAAGAAGTTCGTTTCTGTTGATAAGGAAAGCCATAAATTCCTCTCCTCTGGAAAATTTAGGGGTTTCTGTAATTGTTATCCTTGTGCAAAGAATTCCTTGATTATCTCATCTCTTTCTTGAGATAGTTAGAAAGTATCTTACATAGTATAGTTTCTATTTTAACATTGTGTTATAACCTAAAAATACATTCAACACACTACTTGAGAGAATTAATACAGCATAACTTTCCAACATTACACATATAATATTCATTGTAACTATTGCGTAAAGCCAATCATAAAATATGCATTTTTCACACTTCCAAAAACACCTAAGACCCCTTCTAATGTATACCATCCCCCCTTTTTATTTTTCTTTGTCTCTGTTCTTTTTCTCTAAATCCAGAGATTTAACACAGTCTTGAGTGAGTAAGAGTCTGTGCCAATTAGTGGAATTCATATGGAATTTATGGTTTCCCCCATTGCTTCTTTCACCTATCAGTATATGGCCTTATCTACCATCAGACCAACAGTTTGTAAAGACACCTCCTTCTCATTCCTTTCAAGTAGGAGAGGAACAGGCAGTTATCTCTCTCCCACTGGTGTTGTTTTCACTTGGCTCCACAGATGTGTGAGGCTCTACAAGCAGAAAATACAGTTTCAATCCTTCCTTCCATTTTTTGGTATGATTAAGGGAGGAAAACGTTTGTGGAATTGGCAAGGTACATCGACCTGTGAATGTGAGCAAGCACCTCAGACCATGCTTGTAATCTCCTATTCCTTATTCAGACTTTAACAAGTGATATTATTAACTATATTATTTATTGTAAAAATAAGTAACTTTTTTTTTTTATTTATTATGCAGGAGGAGGACAAATAGCATAGCACAACCCCAGATGGTGAGACTCTGGGTTTCACTTCTGGAAATGTTAATGCATGCACCTGGCTTGGCAGCACAAAGGACCCCACAGCTGTATAAGAAATGTCTGGCATGGAAATGTAGTTGCAAGCTAGACATCTTATCTCAGCCAGGACAGGAGAAGTAATAAGGATGTAACAGCCCTGACAGAAAAACTGATGCCTATTTCTTAATAAAGAATTAATGTGGTTCTAGCAGGATTAATTTAAATAACTAATAGGCTGTGATGAGTTCTAAACTAATTGTAATGTCCCCCAAAATGTCAGAGTTATTTGAAGGAAATCTCTGTTGTTTGTGGACTTGCAGCCAAATAAAATTGGAGGTGAATAAAAGTGAAAATCACCTAATGCCTTAATATAAATCTGTGGCATTGGATTACATGGTGTCCAGGGATGAAATGGTAAAAGACCCTGAGATGCTGCTATATAGATAGGGATTGGGGAGTGTTTATTTGAGAGATTGCCATGCTGGAGTGAGCTCAGATTTACAGAAAGTTGTTTAATTCTGTTCTCATATCCTCAGCCTGGGGGCTGGAGGGCTGGATCACATACACTTGCATGGCTGAAATGCTGTTTGTTGGAGGAGCTCCTTAGCAGCCAGGCTGTACTGCACTGGGTGGTTTTTTTTCTGGTAGGAGCTCAGACCCGTATTCTTTTTATTTATGTCTTAGAATACAATAGAACGGCATATACTAGAATAGTTCATTTGGAAGGTACCTACAACAGTCATCTAATCCAACTGCCTGACCACTTCAGGGCTGACCAAAAGTTAAAGCATTTTGATACCCAAATGCCTCAAACACTGACAGACATGGAGCATCAACCACCTCTCTAGGAAGCCTGTTCCAATGTCTGTCCACCTTCTCTGCAAATAAATGCTTCTGAATGTCAAGTCTATGATGCCGTTGAGCAGGACGGGAACAGAGAACTCCAGATCAGAAGGCTAAGAAAATGAACTCCGATTTATTTCAAATGTACCGCTCTATATATAGAGAACATCGAGAAGACTAATTTAATTGGTCTTATAGTAAAAACATGTCACACCATTAGTGTGCAGTGAATGATGCACAGTAGCAGAACATATCTATAAACAATGTGAATAACAAGATAGATTAGAGAATTATTTACATTCTTTCCCAACTGCTTCCCAGGCTCTTGCCTGGTTAGAAAACCTTTCTCTTTCTCTCTGACTGAGCTGAGAATACTCACAAGTCTAAACTTCCCCTGATGCAGTTTTGAACCATTTCCACAGATCCTGCTGTATACCAGGGAGAAGAGCTCAGCACCTCCCTCTCCACTTCCCCTCCTCAGGAATCTGCAGAGAGCCATGAGGTCACCCCTCAGCCTCCTTTTCTCCAAAGTAGACAAACCCAGAGCCCTCAGCTGATCCTTGTAGGACATTCCTTCCAGCCCTTTCACCAACTTTGTTGCCTTCTCCTGGATGCATTCACATCCTCCTTAAATTGTCTTGGGTTGATGGACATAATGTTTTGTCAATACAGGATCAGGTTGACTGGCAGGATATGTGGGCTGGGAGCTGTGCTCCTTGGTGCCAGGCTTCCTGGGTAGCAAGTACTTCCATCACCATTGTGTTTGACCAACCATCTAATCTGAGCCACCTCTGGAAGGGTTGCAGATATGATGCTCTCAGCAGTGCTCTCTCCAGGAGAGAAAAAGCTCTTCACCTCTGCCCACCACATCCAATTCAGACCCATGACAGGGGTCAGTAATGAATCTTTGGCTTCATCTCTATTCTTCCCAATCCCAACATCTTGGTCCCAGCTGTCCATGCTTCATTACTGCTCCCTGGTCCCCAAACCTTATCAGCCCCATTCACACCTCCATCCCTACCTCCCAAATGCTCAAGTTTAACATCATAGCCATTATCATTCCCAAATGCCCCAACCCCAGCATCCACTTACAGCTGCCCCTCCACATGACCTTTTTCCATTACTAATGAGTCTAATAATGTGTCCAACCTGGAGGGCCATGCTGTGACCTTCCCCAGTTGACACCAGCCAGAAAGGACCTGATCCGTTAATGCAGCATCCCAGCTCACAACATGATCAAACGTGGCTTTGCTCAGGATTGGAAGAAAATGTTGCATTGATTCAATGTGTAGAAGCTGAGCCCTTTGTGGATTGCACTGCCCCTATTCCTATGGTAATTGAAACACCTTCTCTTGCAGCCAGCCTCCAACACAGACTTTGTCTGAACCAGCCTAAGGCTGGGAAAGATGGGAGAAGCTAGGTTTAGAGCTATTTAGGACTTCTCCCTGCCTGCTGCCTGTCTCAAATGTTAATGAAAGAGGCAATCATGCAAGGCAGAAAGTAAAGCAAGCCCCAGTGTTTTCAATAGGGCAGGCTGAAAATTTTCCATCAGGTCTGCATTTAGAGAGAATATTGGTCTTTTTTCCCCCAACCTTTTTCCCTCCTCTCCTACAAAAACATCTGATGATCACAGAAAATAGAAATTGTCAAAGCAACAGAGCACTTTGAAGCCTGGGCAGCCCCCTCTGAGCTTCCTGCCTGCATTTCTGCCTGCACACTGGGCGAGGCTCAGCTGCTCTGCCTGGTGTCCCCTTCCCCATGACCAGGCTGCCCTGTGGCTGACATAACTTTTTGACTGATTTGACATTTCCTCCTCCTAATCAGCACCAATATATCTCAATGAAAGAATGAAGCCTTGTCCTCCTCCTTTAGCTGGCCTCCCACAGATGGTCACTACCCACCTGCAAGCAGGGTTCTTTGAGGTGTGCTCTGCATCAAAATGTAGAGTTGTTCTCTCTTCATCTCCTTTTTTTTTTTTTCCACCTGAAGGTATCAGTTATTTGGGCTCAGAGAACAAGAAATTGGGTCTGGTGTAGGAACAGGTGGCTCCAGGAAGAGGAAGTCTCACTGGGAGAGTAGGAGGCCACATGTGCCAGTAACCCCATCCTGGCAGCAGAACTTGCCACTATAAACTGGACCTCAAGATGTCACTGGTGCTTGATGTAAATCAGAGATGAAAATTCTCTTCAATTTCTTTCTGCTTTGTTTTTATCATCTATTTTTAATATTTATTTTTTCTTCTCTTTCCTCCTTCCTGCAAGCCATGTTCATGAAGGATGACAAACTGAGAGTTAACTCCTCTGCTTATCAACAGCAGAAGCTTTGAAAATGTAAACACTGTCTTGGTGTCACATTAGAGGATTACTGCCCCATGAGCTGGCAGGGAGAGAGGACAAAAGGTGGGAAGATGGGGCAGGTCCCAAATACGCGACTGTTTTTGGGGCAGGATCATCTCACCCAATATACTTCAGTGCTTTAGCCAATTTCTTTCCTGAGTGGCTCAAAGGATAAAATATCTGCTCCTTCCTCTAGGAAATCAGACTTGCCTGGGCTAAAAGATGACACCATCTCCTCTCCTGCTGCCTCCTCCCTGCTCCTCTGCTCCGCTGAGGCATCAGGGGAGATCTCAGTGACTCTGAGCTGGACTTTAACACCATCTCACCCCTGGCACATCAGATGGATGCTCCTGTGATGGAAAAGATTAGGTAGGGAGTAGGAGCTCTGCTCATCTCCCCTGTGAGCTGCTTACAGCCCCCTCCAGAGCCCCTTGTAACTCAAACCACAGACAGCTATTCCTTGGGCTGTACTGAAGCAGAGCAGGACACCTGGAGGTCTACCTCATTACCCTCCTGCCCCAAGGCAGTATCAGCTTGTCCTAAACAGCCCAAGACATATTTGCCCAACCCATTCTTTAATATTTTTCCTTCAAACTGCCCAAAGTGGAAATTCACTTGCTCCTAGGTCAATGTGTCTCTGGGCTCAGCTCACCTCCCTGTTAGAGAGCTGTTATGTGTGTGTCCCCTGTGAAGCTCATCCTGTTTCTTCTTGTCCAGACCACTATGAGGATAGGGAAGATAAAGAGAGGGGCCAGGATTATTTCCTCCATCTCCTTTCTGAAATGCCATTGTCCAGACTAGACGCAAATCTCCAGCCAATGCCATACCAGTGTTAGCAGCACATTGTGCCCACCACAGCAGCACACATTGCTTGTGGGCTGAGGGCAAACACCACTCGGGGCTTTACAGGCTGGTTTCTCAGCCCCAGAGGTACTGGTGATAGAAGAATCTGGGATTGCTTCAATTATTTACACTAGATACCTCGGTCTCAGACCAAAGGGCAGACAAGCACCATAGTGACAGATCTCAGCCCAGGCACTAATGCCCTGTTGACGAGGAAAGATTTCCTCCCAAAAATCCCTGAGCATTTAACAAGGGAAATCAAAGTGCAATTCTCTGCTCTGCTGCCCAAGTGAGCAATGCAGGGTTGCTGCATGGGGTGATTCTCACCTCCAGAAAAAGAGAACAGGTGTACAAGAGTCCTCACCTTTACATTGGCACCTATATAGTTTTCTATATTTGGGGAAGAGAGCATTCAGGTGCTCAGTGGAAACAACTATGAATCTTTGAGAATAAAGATACGTCCCAAATTCACCTTTTGGCTCTCACCTAAAATTAGGGCAAGTTGATCCTCAGACAGAGCTCATCACAGGGATGACAAGATGCTTTTGAGCATCAGTCAGCAGCATTTGGGTTAATGGGAAACTTGAGTCACAGCAATCCCCTGCAGCGCTGCAGACTGGGGGCAGAGTGGCTGGAAAGCTGCCCAGGAGAAAAGAACCTGTTGCCTTCCACGGAGAAGGCAGGCGACCTGGTTTCAAGACACAGCACGGCGACCCAGCCTCGCCCGGGTCACTCGGGCCACAGACATGCACAGACACCAATGTGGTGGATGGTCAAATGGCATTTATTATCTCATCTCGTGAGGTTAAATAGTCAAGGGGGTCTTACTACGTCAAAGGGGGACGGTGGGTCCGGCTAGGGTTAGTAAGGAGTGGAAAACTACTGGAGTTAGGAGGGGCTGCATGCTTCAGGGGTGATTGATTACCTATAGCAGGATGAGGGGGGAAGGGTCTTGCTTTCCGTCACATCCCAAGATTTTCCGTTCGCCTGTCCCTATCTACCACATCTCCCCCCCCCTTTTTTACTAATGAATGAGGTAGTTATAAACATAGGCACTGAGGTGAGGTACAAAGTTATAATCTGATAAGGGAAAAGGGGTTTTGGTAAACCTGAGTAATCTTCGCAAGGGAAGTTTAGAGAACCTTTGTGTGGTAGATAGGGACAGGCGAACGGAAGATCTCGGGATGTGACGGAAAGCTAGACCCTTCCCCCCTTCTTCCTGCTATAGTTAATCAATTACCCCTAAAGCATGCAGCCCCTCCTAAACTCAGTAGTTTTCCACTCCTTACTAACCCTAGCCAGACCCACCATCCCCTTCTTACGTAGTGAAGCCCCCTTGACTATTTAACCCCATGAGATAAGATAATAAAGGCCATTTGACCATCCACCACATTGGTGTCTGTGCATGTCTGTGGCCCGAGTGACCCGGGCGAGGCCGGGTTGCCGTGCTGTGTCTTGAAACCAGGTTGCCCGCCTTCTCATCAGAAGGCGACATATGGTGCCGAAACCCGAGAGTGGAAAGGGAGAAGAGAAATCCTCGGGTAGCGGGAATCTCCTGGACGAGAGACAGCGGCCAGAACGGCCAAGCCGATTCTAGGCGGGGGAGACGTCCCCGGACCAGCGATCCACATGGAGGCCATCGCGAAGGTCGTGAGTTCGATTTATAAGCAGTGGGGAATTAAGTGTAAGCTCAAGGATTTTTACCTCGCTATTGCGAGACTCCTTGAGCTCGGGACGATTGAACGTCCCGTGGATATATTACACCCGGAGGTGTGGGGGAGATGTACGGCCGCATTAGCCGAGGAAACAAAAACCTCAGGCAGCGGCAAAAGTCTCAAGGCCTGGGGTAAGGTCGAGCGGGCTCTGCGCAAGGCGTTAGAGGAACAAGAAACATGGAGCGCGGCGAGCGCATGTTTATTAGCTACACCCAAACTGGGGGTAGGAGCGGCAACGCAAACCGCCCCCGATAGCGAGGTACCCGGGAGCGGGGACCCGGAGGGATCGGGCGCGTCCCCCCCCTCCCCGAGCCCGAGCCCAACCCCCCCCGTGGGGCTTCCTGAGAAACTCGCGGACCCCCCGTACGTCCCTTCACCGCGGATCGGCGACTCGGCGCCGGGGGCGCGGCAGCGCGCGCAGTCCTTTTGGGAGAAATTGGCGAGGGAAGCCAGAGACGCGGGGGGACGAGCGGTGCCGCCGCCGCCGCCCTACCCAGCCGAACATGGCGCCGGCGACCCAGAGGATGGGCGGGGCGCGCATGCTCCCTGCGGGAAGACCCCAAATACCCGGATTCTCGCTAGTGCGCAGCCGCGAGGAAAGAAGGAGGAGGGGGGCGGCGGAGAGCGCGTGCCCAATCAGGAGCCGTGCCCAAAGCTGCTACCATTTAAGGGAGAGACCTCCCCCTGCGGGCGGCAGGGCAAGCCCAGGGGGCGGGAATGGCACCACCCCCGAAGGGAGGGGGAGGGACGGGGCCGGAGCTGCACGAAAAGGCACCGGGACCCGGAAATACGCTGGCATTCGACTTCCGGCTCTGAGTCCAGCTCCACCAGTTCCGACAGCTCGGGAGAGCTGACGGACGCTGACGGGGACTCAGAAACGGAAAAAGCGGAGCTGATGCGGTTTGAAACAAAAGCGAATAAAGCCTTAAGCCACGTCGAAAGGCAATCACAACGCGAACCAGCTCAGTTCACCGACTGGGCTAGAATAAAGATAGCTTGTGCAAAGTGGGCTCCCTCAGGGGCAGTAAAAGCCTTCCCGGTGAGGATCACCGGACCAGAGGGAAACCAACAACGGGTATATAATCCGGTAAACCCCAAAGACGTACAGGCAATTGTCAAAGCAATCTCAGAGAAAGGGATCAACTCGGCTATGGTCTCCACCCTCGCGGACGGCCTCTTTGGTAATGACGACTTGCTCCCCTTTGATATCAAACAAATAAGTCGCATGATACTCGGTGGTGCGGGAATGATCGTGTTCAAGCAGGAATGGGAAGACAATTGTACGAGAGCTCTAACCCAGGCCTCTGGGGTGGGGCAGCCACTGCATGGTTCGAGCCTATCCAGGCTGCTGGGGAAGCATGACGAGATGGTTACACCTCAGCAGCAAGCCGCACTGATGCGGGCTGAGGAAGTCAGGGCCACCACTCGAGCTGCTAGGGAGGCTATTCGGGCTGCCTCTCTGGTCGTGGCCAAGCCGTCACCGTGGTCTACCATAAGACAGGCAGAGAGCGAAAGCTTCAAGCAGTTCGTAGACCGCCTGCAGGCAGCAGTAGACTCCTCTACCCTGCCTGCAGAGGCAAAGGGTCCCGTGGTGGCAGACTGCTTGCGCCAGCAATGTAACTCTGTCACCAAAGACATTCTGCGCTCCCTGCCAACCGGAGCCAGGCTAGCCGATATGATCAGGCAGGTCGTAAGAGAGAAACACCTAACACCCGTCCAGGCAGCTGTTCGCACCCTAACCAGTGCCATGGCGTGCTTCAAGTGCGGTCAGGCAGGCCACATTGCAGTGAGCTGCCCCCAGCCGGCACCTCAGTCCGCGGCGGTGCCCCCATCTCAGGCACGCCCGAGAGGGCCCTGCTGGAGCTGCGGGAAAAAGGGGCATTTCGCTAAGGACTGCAGGTCCCGGCCTCAGGGAAACGAGAAAGGGAGGGGGCGCACTGGCCGCACTCAGCCTCCTCCCGATGCGAATGCGAAGCTGCTCATTTATGTCAACCCCCAGTGGGAAGGGGGGCCCTCATACCCCATGCCCCCACAGGAGGCAGCCAGCCTCGCACCCCCACCAGCGGCGCAATCACAGAGTTTTGCAGCGCCGCCAGCGGCACCGTCGTGTCCACCGCTGCCACAAGCCACGCTTGTGCCACAGGGCCAGCAGGGGACGCCCCAGAGCGGGACCCCTGGGTGGCCTTGGCCATGAAAATAGGGAAGGAACCCCTGAAGATGTGGGGGACATGCCGCCTTTACGGCAGTCAGGATCCCCACGTCATAGGGCTTCAGTTCTGGGCGGACACGGGATCCGACTGCTCAGTTTTCCCCCAAGCGCTTTGGCCTCAGCATTGGCAATGCAAAGAGGTCCCCCTAGTGAACGGAGTGGGAGGGCCGTCCCGGGCGTGGAAAAGCACCCAGCTGGTGGCCATAACGCTCCACACGAAAAAGGGACGGGAACGGGCAGTGGCAATCTACCCTTACATTCTACAGAGCTCTCCACCCTTGATAGGAAGGGATGTCCTCGCTGTGTTAGGAGCCAGAATTACAAATTTATCCTGAGGGCCACTGCCGTACACCCACCGCTGCCAATTAGACTGACCTGGAAATCGTCAGACCCCATATGGGTCGAGCAGTGGCCCATGTCAAAGCCTCGAATGGCAGCCTTGCTGGAGCTGGTCAGCCGCGAGCTGCAGAAGGGTCACATAGAACCCTCCACCAGCCCGTGGAACACCCCTGTATTTGTAATCCCCAAAAGGTCCGGAGAGGGTTATCGCCTCATCCACGACCTGAGGGAAGTGAACAGGACAATCCAACCCATGGGTCCAGTTCAGACACTGCTGCCCACGAACTCAGCCATCCCCAAAGGGCAGCCATGCGCAGTGCTGGACATCAAGGACTGATTCTTTTCAATACCCCTGCACACTGAGGACAAGGAACGGTTCGCCTTTTCCATCGTGTTCCCAAACGGCGAGCGACCTAACCTCCGCTTCCAATGGAAGGTGCTGCCGCAAGGTCTCGTGGACAGCCCGACCATATGCCAGATCACCAGGGACAGAGCACTGGCGCCAGTCCGACAGTCCTATGCTGCTGCGACCATCATTCAATACATGGACGACATCCTAGTCACTGCACCATCGACGAGCCAGGTGGATCACCTGGTGACCGTGATCACGGAAACTCTCCAGGCCAATGGCTTTGAGATCGCGAACACGAAGATCAAGAGAGGACCCTGCGTGACCTTCCTGGGAGTGGGGATCACGGACTCCTACGTGACGTCCCCCAAGGTGAAGGTCCACCGAGACATTAAGACGCTCCATGACATGCAGCGTCTTGTGGGTTCTCTGCAGTGGCTCCGCAACGTCATCCTGGTTCCACCCGAGGTCATGGAACCCCTATATGACCTCCTGAAAGGAAAGCACCCCTGGGACCCCAAGGAGCTGACACCGCAAGCAGCGAGCTCCCTCGACTTCATCGAGCACCAGATGTCTACTGGCACGCCTGCCAGGTGGGACCCAGATGCGCCACTCGATCTGTACGTCCACTTCACACAAAAGGGAGGAGTGGGAGCACTAGCCCAAGGACCTTCCGAAAAGTCCCGGCCGATCCAATGGGTGGTCCTCGGAAGACCAACTCGAGCGTTTTCCCCGGGAGTTGAATGCATCGCCAACCTCATCGTGAAAGGCAGGAGATTCGCTCTGAGACACCTGGGAACCGAGCCGACAAGAATCCACCTCCCCTTTCGCAAGCGGCCAACCACGGAGTCGACCGCAATATCGGAGCACCTGGCCCTTGCTCTCACCGGCTTCAGAGGAGAAATCTCCTACGCCACCAGGCCACCTTGGACTCAGCTGCTGACCATCGTCGATATAGACATGCCACCAAAGGTCATGGACCGACCGCAGCCGGGACCGACGGTCTTCACAGACGCTTCCTCCACGACTTCTACTGCAGCGGCAGTGTGGCAGGAAGGAGAGCAATGGCATTGCGTCAAAACAGGTGATCCCACACTGTCAGTGCAACAACTGGAAGCAGCAGCAGTTGTCTTGGCGTGCGGACTCTTCCAAGACGAACACCTCAGCATCGTAACGGACTCTATATTCGTGGCAAGGCTTTGCCTGGCCATGTCAGGACCAGGCGTGTCAACGTCAGCAGCGGCCTCAATGCTGGAGGAGGCGCTCTCCTCGCGACGGGGCACCGTGTCTGTCATCCACGTCAACAGCCACAACCCAGTCAAAGGCTTCTTCCAGACCGGCAACGACAAGGCGGACGCCGCAGCAAAGGGAGTGTGGACGCTACAGGAAGCTCGGCAGCTGCACGAGTCGCTCCACATCGGAGCCAAAGCACTGGCGAGGAGATGCGGGATCTCAACCGTGGACGCAAAACACGTAGTGGCCACTTGCCCTCACTGCCAGAAGTCGCCCCTATGGACCAGCGGGGTCAACCCAAGAGGCCTCAAGGCCTCGGAAATCTGGCAGTCGGACTTCACCTTATGTCAACTGCTAAAGCCCCGAGCATGGATTGCAGTGACAGTAGACACTTACAGCGGAGCGATCGTAGCCACACAGCACCCCAAAGCTAACTCTAAGGCCACGATGCAGCACTGGCTGACAGCCATGGCATGGCTTGGTATCCCCAAGCAAATTAAAACTGACAACGGTTCCAATTTCATTTCCAAACCAATGCAAGAATTCACCTCTAAATGGGGCATCACCTTAGTACAAGGTATCCCGTATAACAGTACCGGGCAAGCCATAGTTGAGCGAGCAAACCAGACCCTGAAAGCTAATCTAGAAGTATTGGCAAAGGCAGAGGGCTTTGCCAATTCCGTTCCCCCAGGAGACCAAGCGCGTATACTGGCAACAGCTTTGCTAGCACTGAATCAATTCCCTAGGGGAGAAGAGGCAGACAGTCCTGTTCGAAAGCACTGGGCCACTCAAGCCCTAGAGGAGGGCCCACAGGTTGTAATCAAAAACGAACTGGGCAAATGGGAACGGGGCTGGAGACTGGTACTCACGGGATGGGGGTATGCGGCGGTTAAAAAAGAGGGCAAGATCAAGTGGTGCCCACTTAAGTCGATCAAGCCAGACCTTCAGAATGAGACTAACGAGAATTGCGAGTTTCTGTTTACAGGACATGCTCGTGGGTCGTCCCCGTAACGCGTACATCCCGGCTCCAGAGAAAAACGACGAACCACCAAAACGCCAGACAGCACCCAAGAGTCCTGCACCGGTGAGACCCAGACAGCAACGGTGGCATTGCGTGATCTTGCTATTAGGGCTCATCGCCGAGGGGAGAGCCAACCCAGACTATCACCCCCATCAGCCATTCAGGTGGGTCATGCAGCATCTTTCAAGTGACAAGGTGTTCAAAGAAATCACCACGGCAGGCACCCCATCCTTCGTGTTCCATATCACCGAACCTGTTTCCAGGACGACCAAAACTACGACCCCATCACCCACACATCATGTACATGTACCTGTCCTACTGGTGTCCAGCCTCCAACCCTGGGAAGAAGTACTGTAACTACCCGGGGTGGGGATATTGCGGGCACTGGGGCTGTGAAACCATTGTCACAGATGCCAGACCATCGGGAGAAGGGTGGGAACCACAAGAGCCCCATAGATTCTTGCAGTTCACCTGGGCACCTACCGGCTGTAAAAAGCCCGCCTTCAAGGGAGGGGTCTATGACAACTATCATACACAACCCAAATATCGGAAGTGCACGGACTATAACATGACGGTCCTGCAGCCAGAACACCCTAGTTGGGCCACAGGCAGAACATGGACAGTAGTCCTCAAGGCGCCAAAAGAGTGGGTGAACGTGCGAATTATCAGGCTCCAACCACCGGCACCCCGACCGGTAGGACCCAATATGGTTATTAAGGACGTGCTAAAAGGGGGAAACATTACCCATCCCAAACCACTACCCACAAAGGCCACCGATATCCCGACCGGCCATGGAGATGCCTTCCAAATAGGCCGCTTAGCCGAGTCGGACTCAGACCCAATCTTCCGCATGCTAGAGGCTACCTTTCTATCCTTGAACGAATCCAACCCAAACCTAACCAATTCTTTCTGGCTTTGTTACGATGTTAAACCTCCTTTCTACGAAGGAGTCACTCTAGACACCCCCTTCAGTTATTCCACAGCCGAAGCCCCTCACCAGTGCAGATGGGACACCCCCCGTAGGGGAATCACCCTGAGTCAAGTCACAGGCCGGGGCAAATGCTTTGGCAATGCAGCCCTGGCGAAGCAGAAAGGCAACCTCTGCACCGAAGTCGTCAAGCCCAACAGAAAGATCAACAAGTGGGCGGTCCCATCCGCATCTGGGATGTGGGTTTGTCAGAAATCTGGGGTAAGTCCTTGCGTGTTCCTTGCCAAATTCAATGACGCTACCGATTTCTGTGTCCAAGTTCTAATTGTTCCTAGGGTCCTGTACCACTCAGACGAGGAGGTGTACCACATCTTCGAGGAGCCCGGCCGACTCCACAAAAGAGAAATAATAACGGGAGTGACTATCGCAATGCTGCTCGGCCTGGGAGCAGCTGGCACAGCCACAGGTGTCTCGGCCCTCGCGACCCGACACCAAGGGCTTGCTCAGCTGCAAATGACCATCGATGAGGACCTGCAGAGGATCGAGAAATCCATCTCCCTTCTAGAGAAATCAGTTTCCTCGCTTTCGGAAGTGGTCTTACAGAACAGGCGGGGACTGGACCTCTTGTTCATGCAGCAAGGAGGTCTGTGTGCCGCCTTGAAGGAGGAATGCTGCTTCTATGCGGACCACACAGGAGTCGTTAAAGACTCCATGGCAGAACTCCGAGATAGACTGGCTCAAAGAAAGAAAGACAGGGAAACCCAACAGAGCTGGTTTGAGTCCTGGTTCAATCAATCACCATGGCTCACCACTCTAATTTCCACCCTAGTAGGTCCGCTAGCGATACTGCTTTTAACCTTCACATTCGGACCTTGCCTGCTAAACAGGCTGGTCTCATTCGTTCAAGCTCGCCTAGAACGGGCCAACATCCTGTTCATAGGCCGGCAACAAATGCTGTGAACCAAAAACCGAGGACACTGCCAGTCGCAGAGGTTCTCTAAACTTCCCTTGCGAAGATTACTCAGGTTTACCAAAAAACCCTTTTCCCTTATCACATTACAACTTTATACCTCACCTTAGTGCCTATGTTTATAACTACCTCATTCATTAGTAAAAAAGCGGGGGGGAGATGTGGTAGATAGGGACAGGCGAACGGAAGATCTCGGGATGTGACGGAAAGCCAGACCCTTCCCCCCTCCTTCCTGCTATAGTTAATCAATTACCCCTAAAGCATGCAGCCCCTCCTAAACTCAGTAGTTTTCCACTCCTTACTAACCCTAGCCAGACCCACCATCCCCTTCTGACGTAGTGAAGCCCCCTTGACTATTTAACCCCATGAGATAAGATAATAAAGGCCATTTGACCATCCACCACATTGGTGTCTGTGCATGTCTGTGGCCCGAGTGATCCGGGCGAGGCCGGGTCGCCGTGCTGTGTCTTGAAACCAGGTCGCCCGCCTTCTCATCAGAAGGCGACACCTTTGCGACTGGCAGTGTTCTCGGTTTTTGGTTCACAGCATTTGTCGCTGGCGTATAAACAGGATGTTGGCCCGTTCTAGGCGAGCTTGAACAAATGAGACCAGCTTGTTTAGCAGGCATGGTCCGAATGTAAGGGCTAAAAGCAGTATCACTAGCGGACCTATTAGGATGGAAATTAGAGTGGTGAGCCATGGCGATTGATTGAACCAGTACTCGAACCAGCTCTGTTGGGTTTCCCTGTCTTTCTTTCTTTGAGCTAGTCTATCTCGGAGTTCTGCCATGGAGTCTTTAACGACTCCTGTGTGGTCCGCATAGAAGCAACATTCCTCCTTCAAGGCGGCACACAGTCCTCCTTGTTGCATGAACAAGAGGTCCAGTCCTCGCCTGTTCTGTAAGACCACTTCCGAAAGCGAGGAGACTGATTTCTCTAGAAAGGAGATGGATTTCTCGATCCTCTGCAGGTCCTCATCGATGGTCATTTGCAGCTGAGCAAGCCCTTGGTGTCGGGTCGCGAGGGCTGAGACACCCGTGGCTGTGCCAGCTGCTCCCAGGCCGAGTAGCATTGCAATAGTCACTCCCGTTATTATTTCTCTTTTGTGGAGTCGGCTGGGTTCCTAAAAAAGGTGGTATACCTCTTCGTCTGAGTGGTACAGGACCCTAGGAACAATCAGAACTTGGACACAGAAGTCGATAGCATCATTGAACTTGGCAAGGAACACGCAAGGACTCACCCAAGATTGCTGACAAACCCACATCCCAGATGCGGATGGGACCGCCCACTTGTTGATCTTTCTGTTGGGCTTGACGACTTCGGTGCAGAGGTTGCCTTTCTGCTTTGCCAAGGCTGCATTGCCAAAGCATTTGCCCTGGCCTGTGACTTGACTCAGGGTGATTCCTCTACGGGGACTGTCCCATCTGCACTGGTGGGGGCATCGGCTGTGGAGTAACTGAAGGGGGTGTCTAGAGCAACTCCTTCGTAGAAAGGAGGTTTAACATCGTAGCAAAGCCAGCAGGAAGTGGTTAGGTTTGGGTTGGATTCGTTCAAGGATAGAAAGGTAGCTTCTAGCATGCGGAAGATTGGGTCTGAGTCTGACTCGGCTAAGCGGCCTATTTGGAAGGCATCTGCATGGCCGGTCGGGATATCAGTGGCCTTTGTGGGTAAGGTTTTGAGATGGGTTATGTTTCTCCCTTTCAGCACGTCCTTAATAACCATATTGGGTCCTACCGGTCGGGGTGCCGGTGGTTGGAGCCTGATAATTCGCACGTTCACCCAGTCTTTTGGCCCTTTGAGGACTACAGTCCACGTTCTGCCTGTGGCCCAACTAGGGTGTTCTGGCTGCAAAACTGTCATGTTATAGTCTGTGCACTTCTGATATTTGGGTTGTGTATAATGGTTGCTATAGACCCCTTTTGCAATGGCGGGCTTTTTACAGCCGGTAGGTGCCCAGGTGAACTGTAAAAATCTATCGGGCTCCTGCGGTTCACACCCTTCTCCCGATGGTCTGGCATCTGTGACAATGGTTTCACAGCCCCAGTGTCCGCAATATCCCCACCCCGGGTAGTTACAGTACTTCTTCCCAGGGTTGGAGGCTGGACACCAGTAGGACAGGTACATGTACATGATGTGTGGGTGATGGGGTCGTAGTTTTGGTCGTCCTGGAAACAGGTCGGCGATGTGGAACACGAAGGATGGGGTGCCTGTCGTGGTGATTTCTTTGAATACTTTGTCACTTGAAAGATGTTGCATGACCCACCTGAATGGCTGATGGGGGTAATAGTCTGGGTTGGCTCGCCCTCCGGCGATGAGCCCTAATAGCAAGATCACCCAAAGCCACCATTGCCGTCTGGGTCTCACCGGTGCAGGACTCTTGGGTGCTGTCTGGCGTTTTGGTGGTTCGTCGTTTTCCTCTGGAACCGGGGTGTACGCGTTATGGGGACGCCCCACGAGCATATCCTGTAAACAGAAACTCGCAATTCTCATTAGTCTCATTCTGAAGGTCTGGCTTGATTGACTTAAGTGGGCACCGCCTGATCTTGCCCTCTTTTTTAACCACCGCATACCCTCGTCCCGTGAGCACCAGTCTCCAGCCCCGTTCCCATTCGCCCAGTTCGTTTTTGATTATGACCTGCGGGCCCTCCTCTAGTGCTCAGGTGACCCAGTGCTTTCGAACAGGACTGTCTGCCTCTTCTCCCCTAGGGAATTGATTCAGTGCTAGCAAAGCTGTTGCCAGTATACGCGCTTGGTCTCCTGGGGGAACGGAATTGGCAAAGCCCTCTGCCTTTGCCAATACTTCTAGATTAGCTTTCAGGGTCTGGTTTGCTCGCTCAACTATGGCCTGCCCGGTGCTGTTATACGGGATACCTTGTACTAAGGTGATGCCCCATTTCGAGGTGAATTCTTGCACTGGTTTGGAAATGAAATTGGAACCGTTGTCAGTTTTAATTTGCTTGGGGATACCAAGCCATGCCATAGCTGTCAGCCAGTGCTGAATTGTGGCCTTAGAGTTAGCTTTGGGGTGCTGTGTGGCTACGATCGCTCCGCTGTAAGTGCCCACCGTCACTGCAATCCATGCTCGGGGCTTTAGCAGTTGACATAAGGTGAAGTCCGACTGCCAGATTTCCGAGGCCTTGAGACCTCTAGGGTTGACCCCACTGGTCCATAGGGGTGACTTCTGGCAGTGAGGGCAAGTGGCCACTGCATGTTTTGCGTCCTCTGTCGAGGTTCCGCATCACTTCGCCAGTGCTTTGGCTCCGATGTGGAGCGACTCGTGCAGTTGCCGAGCTTCCTGCAGTGTCCACACTCCCTTTGCTGCGGCGTCCGCTTTGTCATTGCCGGTCTGGAAAAAGCCCTTTGACTGGGTTGTGGCTGTTGACGTGAATGACAGACACAGTGCCCCGTCGCGAGGAGAGCGCCTCTTCCAGCATTGAGGCCGCATCTGATGTTGACACACCTGGTCCTGACATGGCCAGGCAAAGCCTTGCCACGAATATAGAGTCCGTTACGATGTTGAGGTGTTCGTCTTGGAAGAGTCCGCACGCCAAGACCACTGCTGCTGCTTCCAGTTGTTGCACTGACAGTGTGGGGTCACTTGTTTTGACGCAAAGCCATTGCTCTCCTGCTTGCCACACCGCCGCCGCAGTAGAGGTCGTGGAGGAAGCATCTGTGAAGACCGTCGGTCCCGGCTGCGGTCGGTCCATGACCTTTGGTGGCATGTCTATATCGACGATGGTCAGCAGCTGAGTCCAAGGTGGTCTGGTGGCGTAGGAGATTTCTCCTCCGAAGCCGGTGAGAGCAAGGGCCAGGTGCTCTGATATCGTGGTTGACTCCGTGGTCGGCCGCTTGCGGAAGGGGAGGTGGATTCTTGTCGGCTCGGTTCCCAGGTGTCTCAGGGCGAGTCTCCTGCCTTTCATGATGAGGTTGGCGACGCATTCAACTCCCGAGGAAAACGCACGAGTTGGTCTTCCGAGGACCACCCATTGGATCGGCCGGGACTTTTTGGAAGGTCCTTGGGCCAGTGCTCCCACTCCTCCCTTCTGTGTGAAACGGACGGATAGATCAAGCGGCACATCTGGGTCCCACCTGGCAAGCGTGCCAGTAGACATCTGATGCTCGATGAAGTCGAGGGAGCTCGCTGCTTGCGGCGTCAGCTCCTTGGGGTCCCAGGGGTGCTTTCCTTTCAGGAGGTCATATAAGGGGTCCATGACCTCGGGGGGAATCAGGATGATGTTGCAGAGCCACTGCAGAGATCCCACAAGGCGCTGCATGTCATGGAGCGTCTTGATGTCTCGGTGGACCTTCACCTTGTGGGGTGTCACGTAGGAGTTTGTGATCCCCACTCCCAGGAAGGTCACGCAGGGTCCTCTCTTGATCTTCATGTTCGCGATTTCAAAGCCATTGGCCTGGAGAATTTCCGTGGTCGCGGTCACCAGGTGATCCACCTGGCTCGTCGATGGTGCAGTGACTAGGATGTTGTCCATGAATTGAATGATGGTCGCGGCGGGGTAGGATTGCCGGACTGGCATCGGTGCTCTGTCCACGGTAATCTGGCATATGGTCGGGCTGTCCACGAGACCTTGCGGCAACACCTTCCATTGGAAGCGGAGGTTAGGTCGCTCGCCATTTGGGAACACGACGGAAAAGGTGAACCGTTCCTTGTCCTCAGCGTGCAGGGGTATTGAAAAGAAGCAGTCCTTGATGTCCAGCACTGCGCATGGCTGCCCTTTGGGGATGGCTGAGTTCGTGGG
This sequence comes from Vidua chalybeata, assembly GCF_026979565.1. Classification (NCBI taxonomy): domain Eukaryota; kingdom Metazoa; phylum Chordata; class Aves; order Passeriformes; family Viduidae; genus Vidua; species Vidua chalybeata. Next base: position 578,472 of record NW_026530341.1, read on the forward strand.
CAGCAGTGTCTGAACTGGATCCATGGGTTGGATTGTCCTGTTCACTTCCCTCAGGTCGTGGATGAGGCGATAACCCTCTCCGGACCTTTTGGGGATTACAAATACAGGGGTGTTCCACGGGCTGGTGGAGGGTTCTATGTGACCCTTCTGCAGCTCGCGGCTGACCAGTTCCAGCAAGGCTGCCATTCGAGGCTTTGACAGGGGCCACTGCTCGACCCATATGGGGTCTGATGATTTCCAAGTCAGTCTGATCGGCAGTGGTGGGTGTACGGCAGTGGCCCTCATGATAAATTTGTGATCCTGACTCCTAACATAGCAAGGATATCCCTTCCTATCAAGGGTGGAGAGCTTTGTAGAATGTAGGGGTAGATTGCCACCGTCTGTTCCGGTCCCTTTTTCGTGTGGAGTGTTATAGCCGCCAGCTGGGTGCTTGTCCACGCCCGGGATGGCCCTCCCACTCCGTTCACTGGGGGGACCTCTTTACATTGCCAATGCTGAGGCCAAAGCGCTTGGGGGAAAAACCGAGCAGTCTGATCCCGTGTCCGCCCAGAACTGAAGCCCTATGACGTGGGGATCCTGACTGCCATAAAGGTGGCATGTCCCCCACACCATCAGGGGCTCCTTCCCTATTTTCATGGCCAGGGCCACCCAGGGGTCCCGCTCTGGGGCGTCCCCTGCTGGCCCTGTGGCACAGGCGCGGCTTGTGGCAGCGGTGGTGGATACGAAGGTGGCACTGGCGGTGCTGCAAAACTCTGCGATTGTGTCGCTGGTGGGGGTGCGAAGCTGGCTGTCTCCTGTGGGGGCATGGGGTATGAGGGACCCCCGCCCCACTGGGGGTTGACATAAATGGGCCGCTTCGCATTCGTAGCGGGAGGAGGCTGAGTGCGGCCAGTGCGCCCCCCACCTTTTCCGTTTCCCTGGGGCTGGGATCTGCAGTCCTTAGCGAAGTGCCCCTTCTTCCCACAGCTCCAGCAGGGCCCTCTTGGGCGTGCTTGGGGTGGGGGCACCGCCGCGGACTGCCGTGCCGGCTGGGGACAGCTCACTGCGATGTGGCCTGCCTGACCACATTTGAAGCATGCCATTGCACTGGTTAGGGTGCGAACGGCCGCTTGAATGGGTGTCAGGTGCTTCTCTCTTACGACGTGTCTGATCATGTCGGCTAGGCTGGCTCCGGCTGGCAGGGAGCGCAGGATGTCCTTGGTGATGGAGTTGCATTGCTGGCGTAAGCAGTCCACCACCACAGGGCCCTTTGCCTCCGCAGGCAGGGTAGAGGAGTCTACTGCCGCCTGCAGGCGGTCTACGAACTGCTTGAAGCTTTCGCTCTCTGCCTGTCTTATGGTGGACCACGGTGATGGCTTGGCCACAACCAGAGAGGCAGCCCGAATAGCCTCCCTAGCAGCTCGAGTGGTGACCCTAATTTCCTTGGCCCGCATCTGTGCGGCTTGTTGCTGAGGTGTAACCATCTCGTCATGTTTTCCCAGCAGCCTGGATAGGCTCGACCCGTGCAGTGGCTGCCCTGCCCCAGAAGCCTGGGCTAGCGCTTTTGTACAATTATCTTCCCATTCCTGCTTAAACACGATCATTCCCGCACCGCCGAGTATCATGCGACCTATTTGTTTGATATCAAAGGGGAGCAAGTCGTCATTGCCAAAAAGGCCATCCACGAGGGTGGAGACCATGTCTGAGTTGATCCCTTTCTCTGAGATCGCTTTGACAATTGCCTGTATGTCTTTGGGGTTTACTGGATTATATATCCTTTGTTGGTTCCCCTCTGGTCCAGTGATTCTCACCGGGAAGGCTTGAACTGCAGCCGAGGGGGCCCATTCAGCACAGGCTATTTTTATTTTTCCCCAGTCAGTGAACTGGGCTGGTTCGCATTGTGATTGTCTTTTGATGTGGCTTAAGGCTTTATTAGTTTTTGTTTTAAACCGCGTTAGCTCCGCTCTTTCCATTTCTGAGTCCCAGTCGGCTTCCGTCAGCTCTCCCGAGCTGGTGGAGCTGCTGTCACCGGACTCAGAGCTGGAAGTCGAATGCCAGCGCACTTCCGGGCTTCGGTGCCTTTTTGTGCGGCTCCGGCCCCGTCCCTCCCTTCGGGGGTGGTGCCGCTCCTGCCCCCTGGGCTTGCCCTGTCACCCGCAGGGGGAGGTCTCTCCCTTAAATGGTAGCAGCATTGAGCACGGCTCCCGATTGGGCGTGCACTCTCTGCCGCTCTCCTCCTTCTCTTTTCCCTGCGGATGCGCATTAGCAAGAACCCGCGACTCCGGGCTCTTCCTGCCGAGAGCCTCCGCACCCCGCCCATCCCCTCGGTCGCTGGCGCCCTGTTCGGCTGGGTATGGCGGCGGCGCCGCCTGCACCTCCTCCCGAGCCGCGTTCTCCGTGTCCCTGGCTTCCCTCGCCAGTTCCTCCCAAAAGGACTGCGCGCGCTGCGGCGCCCCCGGCGCCGAATCGCTGATCGGCGGTGAAGGGACGGATGGGGAACCCGCGGGTTTTTCGGGAGGTTCCGCGGGGGGGTTTGGACTCTGGCTCGGGGAGGGGGGGAACGCGCCCGGCCCCCCCGGATCCCCGCTCCTGGGCAAATCACTTTCAGGGGCGGTTTGCGTTGCCGCTCCTACCCCCAGCTTGGGTGTAGCTAATAAACATGTGCGTGCGGCGCTCCATGTTTCCTGTTCCTCTAGCACCCTGTGTAGGGCTTGTTCGACTTTTCCCCACGCCTTGAGGCTTTTGCCGCTGCCTGAGGATTTAGTATCCTCGGCCAGCGCGGCCCTGCATTTCTCCCACACCTCCGGGTGTAATATTTCCACGGGACGTTCAATCGCCCCAAGCTCTAAGAGCCTCGCAATAGCGAGATAAAAATCCTTGAGCCTGCACTTAATTCCCCACTGCTTATGAACTGAACTCACGACCTTTGCGATGGCTTCCATGGCAACCGCTGGTCCGGGGACGTCTCCCCCGCCGAGAGTCGGTCCCGCCGCTCCGGCCGCTGCTCTCGTCCAGGCAATACCCGCTACCCGGGAGGGTTTCTCTTTCCCGGGTTTCGGCACCACTTTGTTGCCTTCCGCGGAGAAGGCAGGCGACCTGGTTTCAAGACACAGCACGGCGACCCGGCCTCGCCCGGGTCACTCGGGCCACAGACATGCACAGACACCAATGTGGTGGATGGTCAAATGGCGTTTATTATCTCATCTCGTGAGGTTAAATAGTCAAGGGGGCTTTAGTACGTCAAAGGGGGACGGTGGGTCCGGCTAGGGTTAGTAAGGAGTGGAAAACTACTGGAGTTAGGAGGGGCTGCATGCTTCAGGGGTGATTGATTACCTATAGTAGGATGAAGGGGGAAGGGTCTTGCTTTCCGTCACATCCCGAGGTTTTCTGTTCGCCTGTCCCTATCTACCACAGGACCTGAAGGTGCTGGTCAACAGCTGACTGAACATGAGCCAGTAGGCGCCCAGGTGACCAAGAAAGCCAGTGGCATCCTGGCTTGTATCAGCAATAGTGTGACCAGCAGGACCAGGGAAGTGATTGTCCCTCTGTACTTGGCATTGGTGAGGCCACACCTCAAATCCTGTGGCCAGTTCTTGGTCTCTCACTACAAGACAGACATTGAAGTGCTGGAGCATGTCCAAAGAAGAGCAACGAAGATGGTAAAGGGTCTAGAAAGTCCTGTGAGGAGCTGTGGGAACATAATAAACCTCCAGGCTGTGCCCTAGAAAGATCTACCATAGCGTTTTCCCCACCTAGGCTGAAAAAGAGGACTTCCCCCATGGTACTCTGCAGCACTATTGCCAATGTAAATTAGATTGCTTCCCCTATTGGCCAGTTGACCCTGCCCACCCCAGTTGTTCATCCCTCATCCTCCCTACAGGTTGCTGCCCTTTGCTCTGCCCTTTGCACTGCCCCTGTGTCCTCAGGTCATTGGCTGCTGACCCCATACTTAAGCCTGTGTGAAGTGACTGCTGGAGCCTGGGCTAGCTCTTAGAACTCCAGCGCCATGCCAGGAGTGGGGAACTGCCTCAGTATGGGGATTTACCAGAGGCAGAACCTTTAGAGACACTTGCTCTACAGTGCCAGACACAAGCCATGACAGGGAACAGGCAGAGGTGAAAGGAGGAGGCTCTCCATCTTGAGGTTCCACAAGGAAGGGTTTATTCCAAGTAAAGAGATCAGAAACAAAGAGCCCCAGGCACTCCTGTGAAAGGGGTTTTGTACAGATACAAATCAGGGGGTGGATACAAACAGCTAACCAATAGGGAATCCTCAGGGGAGGAATGAGGGGATTACATCAAGTGTCTGGGGCCAATTGGGGTAGGAGGGTGGAGAGGATGGGTCACATGGGCCGATGGGGCTTTGAGGAATAGGGGAATTCCAAAAGGGTGTTGCAGTCAGGGATTGGCCCGATGTGAAAGTGGCAGGGAAGGTTTGGGAACAAAAGAGGCTGGATTGCCTTGACAGGCAGGGAAATTGCTGGAACAAGGGGTGGGGAATGGCATGAGGGACAGCTTTGAGGGAGGGTAAAACCTAGGGGTAAACCAACTCGGGGAGAACATGGGAGTACAACAGAACGAGCCACTTAACAAGGAATCAATAAAATAAATTCGAACCGCAGCATCTGCCCCTTTCTTTTTCAGAAAGAGGCATCAGGGTGGTATCCAGAGTTAGGACATACATCATGAAACCAAGGGGGAGTTGGGAGGTAGGAATTTCTGTAACATTGATTTGGGGGGGGTTGATCTGCTTAACTGAGGACAAACAAAACTTCTTTCGACTAGAGAACATAATTATAACTGTAACGATAACTAAGAAGAACAAGAGAATTGTTCTTATAATAGAAGAAAGCCACCCAGTGAGTCCCCATCCTTGAAAGATGTTATTCAGCCAGTCCTCGGATTCTTGTCTGATGTTGGAGGTCAGGTCTTTCATCTGTTTCAATCTGGCATGGACGTCTCCACCTTTTGATGATAAGTTCAGGCCGCAGAGACCCTCAAATTCAGTGCATTTGTGATTGTGAAGCAGCAGCAGAAAATCAATGGCCGACCGATTCTGAAGGGTGGCCTGCCTAGTTACTTCCTCATCTGCCAGGAGGTCACTTAAGGCATTGGATGTTAAGTTCACTTATTTGGCTACCCAACACTCTAGGCGGCCCAATTCGCCTAGAGCCTTTGCTGCAGATACCCATGGTAAAAATATGGATACCACAGTTCTTTTAGACTTTGACCAATGAATAATTTCGGAATCACAGTTTTCGTCTAAATCACTAATGCTTCTTTTTTTGATGACTGAATTATTTTTCTTTTGCCAGTTATCAATTTGGATTTTGTTGGGAGTCAACAGCATTAATCTGCCAAGGGTGCATGAACCTCCGAGCAGGTGAGAAGGGATCCCAGCCCAAGCATGGTCACCACAAATTAAAAAAATACCTCTACCTAACTTGTATGGGTGACCATCATTGGTGGAGGCCATACAAATGTGGCTGATGACCTTGCACCACTGATCCGCTTGGAACTTTTTCTTGAATTGATTGATTTCAGTATATTGGCTTTTGTCTGAGGGGTTATATTCAAAATTAACACAAAAGGGAGCAGGGGAAGAACCTAAAAGTTTGATTTCTTGGGGCTTATCTGTTGCTCTGGGTAATGTATGCTGCCATTCTCTCCAGAAGAGTAAGGGATTGGTAGCAGTGGGTCAGACCTCCAGGAGAGACTGGTGCACAATTCGAGCTGGGGGTTTACCGTTGTTGGCGTTGTCCTTGATTTCCCTTAATTTTGGGGCATACTCTTCAGGTTTAAATGGGATCCCCACTAGGCAGGTGGACAGCGGATTCTCTGCTGCTGCCATCAACGGGCAGATGTGATCCTGCCAAAGGGTCTCTGTCAGGGCAACCCACACGTTTTTCCTGGGCTGTAGGAAGATCCATGCCTCCAAGGCTGGCCACGGGATGATGACAACAATGGGGACCCATGAAACAGGTGACATGTTCTGGATGGCTTTTTTCTAGGGAAGGATAAAAATCAACAAGGGTTACTTAACTCTCAAAATCATTGATAAACATGTTCAACAAGAGGAAGTCAGGGTAAAAAGGGGAGCCTGGATCTCCCTATCCACCTAGGTGTTTCTTTTCTCTTCTCACATCTGCTGCTGACACTTCTTTATCCTGGTCTAGTGGTCTGCTGGGATGATTGGGGACATACGGTTTCACCCACTTCTGTGGGATCCACCGCAGTCCCAGGGGCGTGGATATGTAGGCATACCAACGGCCCCATGTTACCAGTTTGTATGACCCCTCAATCTTATCGCTTTCAGGGTCCCAAACCAGCACAGACAGATGTTCTTGGAGCCTGTGATTGCTGTGAGGGGACAAATGTTTGACCACTGGTGAAACAGAGTAAAAATTTAATGGGGTAGAAAATCCATTTGGATTTAGATGAAATGTACTGCTTTGAGCTTGCTAACATAAGTAAAATATGCTGTTTAGTCTGGTAACTGCAGCACTAGCAAAACTGACCCAGCTAAGGAGAAAGAATGCAAATTTCCAAGTTAAAGAGATAAGATATAAGAAAGACTCCTCAGACCTTGAAACAGACAGCGCAGAGTGACCCAAGAGTTCTTTCTGTACTTTCTGACAAAAACTGAGTACAAGTGTAAGTAGCTGTAAGTGTAACGCAAAATCAGCAGAATGAATATGCATGAACCTATTGTGAGATTCTATGTGTATGTAAATTAGTACAGGATAAAAAAGGATCGGGAGTTCTCAGGGGCATGCATGCCCTTTGAAGGGAAATCCCTGCGTGCGCCCAGCAATGTAATAAAAAACATACCATTCCCTACAAATCTCTATTGGAATTGTGGGGTCTTGATTTTTCACTGCATTTCATTATGGTGAGCCAGCCAGGAGGGTTTCTGTCCTCGTAGGGGCAAAGGGGAGAACGGACTTCCTTGGCGCGCCCTGGGGAATTTCCCTGGAGGGGGCTCCGCTCTGCCTCGGCCTGCCACCTGCAGAGACGGACAACAACCTGCTGGTGTGCGGATAAACAGTATGTATATCGAAGGGCCCTGGGGGGAGAGAGAGACAGGACTGCTGATAAGTCACTCAGAGACGTCTGAGTGCACAGCGTCGTTCCTGTGCCTACAGGCAGCCCAGCCGATAGGGCGGCTGGACTGGAGACGGGTTCACTGTTCCGATAGAGCGGCCGCTAGCGACTCTAGGGGTGAGTCGAGTGAACCCGAAGTTTGTGTGCTTGTAGTGTCCGGACACTGTGTGGTTAACGTGTTCTTAATCGTGTGAGTGCATGGTGTATAAAGGGAATAAGGGAGTGAACGAACGAAGGAGTGAGTGTACCCGCGGCGCGGGGTGGGGTGGCGGGGCGAAGTTCTACTCACATCTGAAGCGGCCGGGTGAGGCCTGAGGTGCCGGCTGGGGCAGGCTGTGGGGGCAGGGAGTGCCCCGCAGAGAAGTGGAACAGGTGGAGAAACGTGGGTGAGGATGTTTACTGTGTTTAAAGGTGGTGATTTGTGTAGACTGTGCACATTTTAACCGTGGCTAGACGAACTGGGGGGGGGGGGGGGGGGGGGGGAGTTCCTCTGCCCCAGTGGTTCGGACTTGATTCCTGGAATTTTACTGAATACTGTTATTCTGATTGTGTCCAGAGTGTGTGGGGACCAGAGGAAGCTGACGTGGATAGGTGCTGAAGTGTTGTATGCTGTGTTGTGTTGAGAAAAGTGGGCACTTTAGGAGATACCACCTTTCCCAGTGAGTTTGTGTGGTTCTTCCCCCGCACTGTGGTAATTTGATTCTCAGGATTGTATGATTGTGTTTGTGGAGATTTTAGGATTTTGTTTGCAACAAGTGTAGCATTTTATGCAGAAGTGCTACAGTATAGTGATTTATGTTTAACTGTGGTAAAGCAAATTAAAGGAATTCTAGGAATTCCTCCCTCACGGCAACTTAAGCCCTGACTCTCGTGAATTTGAGATAAGGAGGGGGGCTCTGTGTTTGTGGGCATATCAGAGTTTTTGCTGTAACAGGCACAGTCTTTTGCAGGGCAGAAAAGTAAGTGTCAGTAGAAACAATACTTCAATTAGATTGTGCGGGAAGAGAACTGGAAAAGACTGAGATTTTGTAAAAGAGAGTTTAAATAAAGGAGAAACGCCGAAGTGATAAACGGAATAGCCTGCAGGCAATTCCCGGATGTTTTTGGTGCACTGAGAGGCTGGCACCTTGCGTGGGTACGATTGCAATACAGAGTTTGTGAGAGGGGCTGGTATTGCTCTTCTATGCCCCAAGTGTAAATTGAAGGTTCCTGATCAAGCCGATTCAGAACCTGAGATCTTAAAGCTTATGTGTGGAGGATCGCATCTGATACCTGCCACCTGGAGGTCTGTGTGTGAGAAAAACTGAGAAAAGACTGTGAGGCTTGGGTGGAAACAAAATAGTATAAGGAATAAGAACTAACCAGAGCAAAGAGGTTCCTGAACTAGCCCCTCTGGCGGGGCGGCTCACTGGGAGAAAGCCACCAGTAGGGGCAGCTCGGAAAATAAAAAGATTTATAATACCTTATTGCAATCAATGCTGTTTTAAAACGGGAAAGCAAATAAGGTGAGGTCTTGTATGCTGATATGTTTTTCACCTTAAAGAATCACCCAGAATGGCAGAGTAACTACTGTGGGTTCAGAGTTCCCTCTGACCCACTGGTGTTAGCTCTTGAAAAAGAAAACAGAGCAAAGAGAAGGCAAATCAAATGTGTTGTTCAGCATGCAGTATAAGGCAGCAATGTATGAAATCAGACAAAGGTGAAACACAAAAACTTAGATGATTTGTAAAAGGCTCCTCCTAAGGCAATGGAGGATGAGGAGGACCTCCCCAAAAGGGAAGAGGACTCAGGCTCCAAAGGTATACCCACTTGAACCCATCCCCCTCCTGGCAGTCCAATCTCATCCAGAACTAGGAGGTAACAGACCCCTCTGCGAGAAGCAGTGGGACCAGGAGAAAGGAAAAGGGTGGAATTTTGGTTGATACAGGGCCATATACTCAGTTTTAAATAAAGCTTTAGTACCTGTGGAGAATGCTTATGTTGTAGTGTGGGGAACAACTGGCCAGTCTGAGAAGGCATACTTTTGCAAACCTTTAAAGTAACAATGGGGTATTTACAAGTTTTTGTATATATCCAACTCGCCAAACATTCTAGAATGAGGAGGTTACTCTGGAGGTAAATGATCAAAGGTACATAGAGATGTTAAGTTTAACATTAACAGCCATTGAAAATAAGGAGGGAATTAGTGAAGAGATAGTAGGACAAGTATTTTTGGGGGTATGGGCCTCTGATGTACCACGGAGGGTGAAGAACGCCCCCCCCCCCATAGTAATCAAGCTTAAGGAAGGGACACAACCAGTGAAAATTAAGCAGTACCCCCTGAAAAAAGATAGGGAAAAAATCAGCCCAGTAACTGATAGTACAGGATTGAGGGCTGTCAATAAGATAACAAAAGATTTATATCCTGTAGTAGCAAATCCATATACCTTACTAAATTGTTTAACACCTGAACTAACCCAGTTTACTGTTTTAGATTTGAAAGATGCTTTATTTTGCCTCCCTATCCACGAAGTCAGCCAGAAAATTTTTGCATTTGAATAGAAAAGCCCTAAAAACAGGCTCAAAACCCAGCTCACATGGTCCATGTGCCTCAAGGCTTCAAAATTCCCCCACTCTGCTTGGAGAACACCTTGCAAAGATCTAGAATCCTGGGAAACTCAATAGGAAGAAGGAAGAAGCCTTTCAAATTTCCTAGAACTCCAAGGATACAGAGTATTAAAGAAAAGGCACAGGCATGACAGGGTGGTGCCGGCTGTGGGTTTATAATTATGGACTGTTTGTCAGATAGAGATCTCCAGTGGACAAAAGAAGTCACATGGGCCTTTCACCAGCTAAAGAGTGCCCTCATGTCAGCTCCAGCTTTAGGACTTCCAGATGTAAGTAAACTATTCTTTCTATTCTCCCGTGTGGCTCAGGACTTGAATTCATACCGGAGGGCAGTTGCTTACTTTTCCAAGCAACTAGATGCAATGCCAAAGGATGGCCAGGTTTCCTCAGAGCTGTAGCAGCAGTCATGCTGAATATTCAATAAGCACACAAGTTTACCCTGGGACAGAAATTGACTGTGCTAGTGTCCCACACAGTGTTCGCAGTACTGTAAGTAAAGGGCGGCCACTGGCTCTCACCACAGAGGTTCCTGAAGTACTAGGCCATCATGGTACAAGATGATATAGAGACAGTGGTAACTAACATTGTCAACCCAGCTTCTTTTCTCAGTTGAAATCAAGGAGAAGCAGTACACCATGACTGCCCGGAGACTACTGAAGCTACTTACTCCAGCCACCCAGATTTACACTCCTTTGGACGATGCAGAGACCTAATTCACTGATGAGAGCAGCTATGTTGCCAGTGGAGAGCGACATGCTGGATATGCAGTCACTACCTGCAGAGAGGTAATAGAATCTGCACCCTTACCAACAGGCACCTCTGTGCAGAAGGCCGAGATTATTGCACTGCCCCATGCCTTGGAAATGGCAAAAGGAAAGAGAATAAACATTTATACAGACTCTAGATATGCATTCAGAGTTGTGCATGCACATGGAGCTGTCTAGAGAGAGAGGGGACTGCTGACCTCGCAAGGAAAGAACATCAAACATGCACAAGAGATAATCTGTCTGCTGGAAGTAGGCATATTAAAGCACACCAGAGAGTGAGCTTAGAACTGGGAAAAATAAATGAGCTGGTGGATGGAAAGGCAAAGAAAGCAGAAAAAGGCGAGGTAATTATGGACAGATTTCGCTTAGAGGTAAGCCAGAATATAAGAATACTAATCAAAAGGGACATATAACCAAGAGGGGTGGGCTACCATTGAAAGGGAGCTAGAAATCCCTTCCCATTTGTGTGGTCACTAGTAAGGGAGGAGCACCAGAAAACACACTGGGGCCTAACTACTTAAAAGCTTCTATAAAGTGCGTCTCCTTTCCCAGAATGACCAAGGCTGCCGGTGTTACAGAGTGCATTGAAAGGAAGTGTTGACTTTAAAGTGGTAACTTCCACAGGCTTTTTAGAACACATACCTGATTGAAAGGATCATTGCCAGGAATTTATATGCCACTATCACTCAGGTGAACTGATGGTGTGATCCTTGCCTTCAGACTAACCCTGAGAATACCCCCAGACAAAACTTGGTCAGATTGGGAGGGGCCATGGATCTGGACAGAAGTGATAAATTGGCTTTTCAAAACCCCCATGGAAAGGGGGGTATCAGTATTTACAAATACATTTTCAGGGTGGTCAGAAGCATTCCCCACCAGAACTGTCAAGGTGACCAGAGTAAATAATATCACTTTCAGAGTTCCAGTCACAATATTCCCAGACAAAAGATCACATTTTATTTCCAGAATAGTGCAAGAGATCTATATGGTGGCTTTAAGTAGACAGGTCAAAGAAAATTAAAAGACATGTGGCTGGAACTCAGAGCAGGGAGCTAAGTGAAACAGTACATAACATACAGCCTGGGAATTAAGTATACATTAAGTCTCTTCCAGAAAAGACTTTGGAACCACAGTGGGAAGGAATATTCCAGATGCTTCTCACCACCTTCACCGCAATCAAGATTAAGAAGCAGAATACTGGGATCCACCACGCTTGAATGAAGCAGGCCCCAGAAGCCCCTTGAAAATTGACACCAAGAGACAATGAACTGAGACTAAAACTTACTTGGGCAAAATGAGTATATTGCAGCTGGGGGTAGCTTGTAATTTCATTTACAGAATTGTTTTGTATATAATCATAATTGGAGTCTCGGAATTAGAAAGTACCTCTATCCAAACTGATGCTGAATGGCCTTGGTCCCAGGCTTTTAATCAGTATACTGGATCCATGGGAGAAACTTTTGAGATAAAAGATTTAAATCTATCCACTGTAGTAATCCACGGGAATCAGGTATATGAAAAGCAGAAGTGGCAGGAACAAGAATTGTGGAAGTTAGTGTCTCCACCTCTCCTGTATACAGGCACCGGGAGGTTTGTGATAGCCCAAGTAAATTAGATTGTTGGTGTAATTTCACATTAATTCAGCCTGTAGAAGTGATTTGTCTGTGGGCTTGTGATGAAGTCGGACTCTAGTTTAAATCTAAAATAGATGTTATACCTGTTACAACGACAAAACCACATACAACTCACACCAGTACTCAAGCAGCTCAGACCCAAACCACACCTGAACCTAAGGTATATGAAATAGGCTCATACGTAGTGAGAAATATGGGTCAACAACAACTGTTGTTCAATCCAGAGTGGTCTCTCAAAAGTGTGGAAGTGCTAATGCAAATTAACATCTCAGAAATCCAGCCAGCCTGCTCCTCTTTCCTAAGAACATCCTTTGAGGGCTGGACAATGTGGTTACAAAGACAAATACACCTCAAGAACAAAATAAAAAGGGATCTAACTGGAATATTAGGGACAGGATTAGGAGTTTAAAATTGAATTGATTCAGAAATACTGATGAACAAGCTAGCCACTGCAACAAGTAGTTTAACAAAATTGAGACAGTCATCTCTATTGGCATTAGGAACCAGCCAGTGGCAGATTTCAAAGGTACTGCCAAAGTGGGAAAAGGCCAGGGACCAAGAGCACAAGTTAATAATAGAAGCGCTTAGTACAGTTCAAGATAATGTGTCTTTAGCTTTCAGCTGTATACAAGCACAGTTATGGATGCAGGCAACAGCAGCTCTGATCATACGGGAAGGAAGTGAAAGTGATTTTCCAGCTGAAATTCAAAAGATTGTCTGGGATAATGTGATTGATTTTGAAAGGAAATTTCAATCCTGGTGGACTATGGTAAATTTTACCTATGATCCTGCTTCTAATGTGGCCACTGCCTTTGTGCTTACTATATGTAATGCTACTGTTCATGCGATCTACCCCATCATCGCACTAGGATTAAATAATGAAAAATGGTGCTCTTCCCCCCAGAACATAGGGTGTGGGCACAAAAGGCGAATGAAAAGTGGCAAACAGTAAACTTAGAGTCTTGTGTTACTAGAGAACAAGTACGATTTATTTGTGAAGGCAATAGCATTAATACTCTAGATGTGTGTCTTGACACTGAACAAAGTATTTGCCACTTTGAGATTCATCCAGTCACTGATCAGAAAACTGTGCTTGTATATACTGGTAGAGGTTGTGTATGCTTGAGAACTGCTTGTAATGTTGTAAAAAATCGATAACAGTGATTTTATTTTGTCTACTAGAAATCATTCTAATTTTTGTATTTGCAATTTTGTTATTGAAGTTTAGTATTATCCTTCATATTTCTAATTTGGAATTGGAGAATACTACAGCAAGTAGCTGTATTGACCTCCGTATCAAATGTACATATTAAAGCATTAAGGGACACTTATTATTGTAGTGATTTGCATTAAGTAAAAGAATTTATTTATATGTAGGAAAGGGGGGGATGAAACAGAGTAAAAATTTAACGGGGTAGAAAATCCATTTGGATTTAGGTGAAATGTGCTGCTTTGAGCTTGCTAACATAAGTAAAATATGCTGTTTAGTCTGGTAACTGCAGCACTAGCAAAACTGCCCCAGCTAAGGAGAAAGAATGCAAATTTCCAAGTTAAAGAAATAAGAAAGACTCCTCGGACCTTGAAACAGACAGCGCAGAGTGACCCAAGAGTTCTTTCTGTACTTTCTGACAAAAACTGAGTACAAGTGTAAGTAGCTGTAAGTGTAACGCAAAATCAGCAGAATGAATATGCATGAACCTATTGTGAGATTCTATGTGTATGTAAATTAGTACAGGATAATAAAAAAGGATCGGGAGTTCTCAGGGGCGTGCATGCCCTTTGAAGGGAAATCCCTGCATGCTCCCAGCAATGTAATAAAAACCATACCATTCCTTACAAATCTCTATTGGAATTTTGGGGTCTTGATTTTTCACCGCATTTCACTGGGGAGTTCATGTTCTCAAACAAGCTGTTTAAGAAATTGTTGGTGAAGAGGGCTTTACACAACCTCCCCTGTGGTGTTAGCCCTCTGCTGCTCTCCCACTGATGTGTCAAGACCCTTTTGAGCAACTGGTAGGCTTGCTCAACCACAGCTTGACTAGTGGGGGAGTGGGGGATGCCATAGTTATGTTCCACTCCCCATCCTTGCAGGAAGTCATTGAGGGCCTTGGAAATATAGGCAGGGCCATTGTCAGTTTTGATTTCTTTAGGGACCCCCAGCACAGAAAAGGCTTGCAATAGGTGGTTAATTGCATGCTCAGCCTGTGTGGGCAGAGGCATAGATCATGCCAGAAAAGGTATCAATAGAGACGTGGACATGCTTTTGGCGGCCGAATTCAGGGACATGTGTAACACCTGTCTGCCACACCTCACAGTTTCCCAACTCCTGAGGGTTGACCCCAGCATCCAGTGATGGCATGGCTGAGTGTTAGCAGTGGGGACATGTGGCCACAATGGCTCTAGCCTGGTCGCGCCTTAGTTTGAATTGCTTGACCAGGCCAGGCACATTCTGATGGAACATCTGATGGCTCAGCTTTGCCTGTTGGAAAATGTCAGGAAGTCTTGATAGTTTGACTGAGGCGGCTGCAAGGGAATCAGCTCACTGATTTCCCTCAGTGATTGGGCCAGGCAGATCGATGTGTGACTTCACATGCATGATAAATTACAGGTGCTCTCAGTGGGAGACAGCATGGATCAGCTTCGAGAGTAGCTCGAAAAGTATTTTGTTTGAGATATCCTTAAGAACTGCATTATCGGCTCTGGATACCACCCCTGCAACATATGCCAAATCAGTAACCAAATTAAATGTCTCCGAAAACCTTTCAAAAGCCCTAACTCCTGCGGCCAATTCAGCAATTTGAGGGGAACCCTCAACATATTCGACATCTGTCTCCCACTGCTGAGTTTGGGGATCCTTCCAGGTCATCACTGACCTGTGAGAAGCCCCGGATGCATCAGTAAACACTGTTAGCGCCTTGAGTGGTGTTCAGCTCCTTTTTTCTTTCTGAACCAATTGGAATTTGGAAGCAAATAATTTGTGGGCAGGGGTGTGGACAAAGATCTGCCTGCTGTAACCTTCCAGAGCAATTTGTAGTGTCCCATTGTTTCTTAGGAGATGCTCAAACATTTCTTTCGTCAACCTCTCTGAGGACGTCTCATCCCCCGAAAGGTTAACTGGCAAATGTATGCATGTGAAGTCACAACCAGCCAGTTCCTGAAGCCTTGTCCTGTCTTTCCTGACCAGCTGTGCCATCAGTTCTTGTGGCCTCATGATGTTTTTGGACTGATGGTGACTGAGGAAAAACCACTCTACTATCAAGAGAGGGTCCCTCAGGTCCTGGTCCCAGTGAAAGATGAGCCCATGAAAATGTGGCAATTTCCCTAGTACAATGAATTTGAATGCCAATTCCAACTTACAGTGGTGGGATTGTCTCTCTTTTTATGCTTTCTCTACCTTTTGTAGCGCGACCCTTGCCTCTGGGGTCAGGGACCTCAGAGAACTCAGATCCTCTCCTCCCTTCAACAAATTGAAGAGAGGGTTTAGGTCGTCGGTGGTAATACCTAGCCAAGGCCAGACCCAATTCAAAGTCCAACACAGGAAGTGCAGGTCCGCTAAAGTTTTTGGATCATTGTTAAATGCCAATTTCTGTGGAACAATGGTCCTTGCCGTAGCCTCCAGGCCTAGAAATTTCCAAGGAGGCATCCGTTGAACTTTCTCCTCCTGCAAAGAGAAACCTGCAGATGTTAAAACCTCAACCACTTGGTCAAGTGCGTTCTGCAGTACAGTGTCATCGGGGGTACACACCAGGATATCATCCATGTAGTGGAGCATGATGGCCTCCCCCACCTTGGCCCGCACAGGGGACAGAAATGAGGCGATGTACCACTGGCAGATACTAGGCAAATTTTTCATGCCTTGAGGAAGTACACACCAGTGGAATCTCCTCACTGGGGCTTCTCTGTTGGTGATTGGTACCGAGAAGGCAAACCATGAGGCATCAACAGGGTCAAGGGGAATTTTGAAAAAGCAATCCTTAATGTCAATTATAGCTAAATTCCAATTTTGGGGGATGTCCGAGATTGAGAAGCAAGATGTTTTCTATTGCCATCTGTGAAGCAGTTGTCTTCTGGGCAGTTTTCCTTATCTTCTGCTAATGGGCCCATCAATGTCTTGCCACATGACTCAGAGACAACTCCCTCCAGGAGCCATTTCTGTTTAACGGGTAATCAAGGACCCACCGAATGACTCAGAATGACATCAACCCATTGTGAGATGCTCCACCCAGGGGGGAGGAGCTAAGCATCCCCACCTAGATATATTCTGGGGTTTTGGGACAGAGCCGTCAGCCTTCCCACAGGTTTCCAAGAGGAACAGCTTGGGGTTTTCCACTAGACCTTCAGAGGAAGACTACACCCTTCTACAGGACCACTGCTCCAACAGAACCACATCTGCCACTCCAGGAGGACTACAGCCACTCCAATTTGGACTGCTACCAACATGTTGACCAAAGGGGTGTCAGGTTGTATTCTGACTCTGTCAGTGTTTTTTTTTCTTTTATATTATTGCATGGATTTTGGTTTTTTCCCTTTTCCTAATAAATTGTATTTCTGACTTGGAGTCTCTCACTGGTTTTGCTTTCAAACCAGAACAGGGGAGAATTGCTGGGGAAGGCATCCCTGTTTGAAGGGTTTTCATGTCAACAATGACCTTAATAATTTCTTGGAGATTGCGGAGGAGCCGCTGCTGTGGTGCTGGATTTCTTCAGCCTGGTTAACTCCTGACACCATCGGCAAGAGTGCGCTGCCCCCAGAAAGCTGTTGAATGTGGGGTGAGTCTGTAGGGCACAGCTGCTCTACGGCACGAGTAAACTGCGTCGGGGATAGGACTGCGCCAAGGGTAGGGACAAGGAACAGGGAGAGGTCTTCTGTATGTTTTCCAATGGTGTTTTTTCCCTGGAGGGTCAGAGACAGAAAGACACTGAACAAAGGCATATATCAACTTATATATGGGGGAGGCCTCAGGGGAGGGTACAAAACTTTAACCAACGGGGGAAAGCTAGGGGAGGAACACAAGGTGGGGGATGCAGTGTTTAAACCAATAGGGGATTACAGGGGAGGAGAGCAGTTTAAACAAACCAATGGGGCCTCGAAGGATGCAAAAATGACAGGGAAGTTTCTAGAGAAAGGGGCAGGTATGGGGAGGAATTGACAGTCAGTGAGAGGAGGAACAGGGAACATTCGGGAACAAAGGGCAGGTCTTTGGGAAGATGGACAACTAGGGTGAAAGCAACGGCACAGGGGGGAAAGGAAAAATCCATTAATGACAAAATATGTTATAACAATATAAAATGGGGGGGGGGGGGTTATAAAACTGACTGCTAGGACCGAATTACAATTAAAAACACGCACTGCAACAAGCCGCCACTTGTCCTTCCCTGGCTTTTTGATAACGAACACCGGGGAGTTCCAAGGGCTAAAAGTAGGCTCAATGTTACCTTGAGCCAATTGCTCCTCCACAAGCTCATTGAGTGCTTTCAATTTCTCTTTACTCAGCAGCCACTGGTCTACCCACACTGGTGAATCAGTGGTTCATTCCAGTTTTTGGGTAGGGCGCTCTACAGTGGCCACAATTAAAAATCCCAGGGGGTCTTTGGGATCTCAAGATGAACCCCTCATTGCGACATGGCATCCCTTCCCCACAAGGGAACCTTGTAGTCTGCAACGACTGGGCGTATGCTAGCCAATTGCTCATCTGGCCTCTCAATTTGTACGACACTCTTCGAGATTTTAGCCAATTGGGCACCCCCAATGCCCTGTATCCTGCCAGCCATGGGTTGCAATTCTCAATGTGACGGCCACCTCCTTTTGGGGATAACCGTCACATCTGCCCCTGTGTCAAGCAAGCCCCTCATCCCTAGGGTATCACTACCCTGTCAGATGTTACATGAGATGATGAGCTTGTCTTAACCTACCAATTCTGCCCAGTAGACTTCAGGTGAGAAATCATCTACTGGGACTCCCAATGGTATGGGGATGGCTTGGGCGATGACTTGGCCCTTGCCCATGTAGAAGGGTATGTGAATGCAGTGCGCCAAGAGACTGAGTCCCTCTGGATCAGATGGAAGGATGATCGGAGAGACCTCAGTCTCTGGGGAAGTGTACTTTGTGTCCCCAATAACAAAGTACTTACAGTCAGGTCTCTGAGGCATCAATCTTCCACCCAGTAGGTCCATGGCAATCATTGTCCAGTGTCGGGACCTGAAAAAAATATCTTTCATAGTGGTTAGCAGGAACAGAGATTGAGGAGACCATACTTTATTGTTCTGCTGGTTTAGAGAAGTGTCAGTCTGGTGAATACAGTCACAGCCTGTGGTAGAATCCAGTCCAGTCCCCTTTTCCCCTGTGAAACCCGCTCCATTTTTGTCTACACGTGGAGCAGGTCCATACTGCCTCCTTAGTTTTTTTGCTGATTGGGTTTGGGAACCCCTCCTCTCTCTGAGTTCAGCTGTCCCAATCCTGCAGTTCTCAGTGCAGGGCAGTATTTGGCAACATGCTCAAGTTGACCGCAACAGTAGCATGTGGGTGGTTTACAACATGCTGGAGTCTATGGGATCGGTGCTGCTGCTGCCACTGTCCTATCCTGATGTTGCCAACGTCCCTCTGGCTTTCCTGCAAGGGCAGCCATTCTTGTACATGCCCCTATGATGTCTGTTAGGGTTGGTGGAGGATCTGGACGCAGTCCAAGGATGATCCTTTGACAGGTGTCATTTGCATTGGCCTTTGCTACTTGTAGTAGCATAGCTGGATGCAGAGTTGGGTCCTCCACTTGTTTTTCAGCATGTACTTTTAGTCTGTTAATAAAGTTTAGAAAAGTTTCATTGGGCTGCTGCCTAATTGCTGTAAAGCTAATTTGGGACTCTGGGGTTGGTAAGGAGTAGAAATCCTTCTCTGCTGCCTCTTTAATTTCTTCTAGGATCTTTCTTGATAGGGCCTTGGCCTGTTCTTTGGCCTCCACCCACTTCCCCTCGCCACTCAGCTGGTCCATTGTAATAACATTGCCAAGCGCATCAACTGCGCTGCTGGTGCTCTGCAAGAGCTCAGCGCGGATCCCTCTCAATGACCTCTTCCACACTCCCTCCCATAGCATGTACTCTGCAGGAGGGAGGAGGCACTTAAGCAGATCTTTTATATCATAGGGGACCAGGAAACTGGAAGAGAAGGTGGCTCTGAGCAAGCCTTTGAAATACTCACTCTCTCTCTCACAAACTCCTTCTGAGCCTCGCAGAGCTCCTTCTTGTTTTGATAGAAGGGCTCCCACTCTGAGAGCACACCTCCCCGACTACTGATGTAAACTGGAGCGATAGTGGGAAGGGCCTATCCTTTTGGATCCCAGTCCCCCCCGGCTCCGATGGCATGGGAGCTGGATGGGGGTATGTGGGAACTGGAAGGAGGGGCATGGGAACTGTCAGAGAAGGAGGTGGAGGGGTCAGAGGCAGGGCTGCAATATGAAGGGGCGGGAAGCCTCACAGGGATTTCAGGAGGTGGAGCAAGAGTGGAGAAGGACGGGTCCGAGGAGAGGAGAAGGGGAGGGTTTGAGGGGAGGAAGAGATTGGAATTGGCGGGAAAAAAGGATTCTGGGAAGAAGAAGCACACGTGCATGGCCCTGCCATGTGGCCACTGCCATCTTGTGTCCTTTGAGGTTGGGAGAAGGACTAGGCAAGGAGGGTATATGCAGGCAACTGTCAGGGGTAGAAGGACGAGGTAGGAAAGGGGAATAAGAGAGAACCTCAAACCTGACAACTTTTGAAGTTAAACTGGGGCAGAGGATTTAAGGGAAGAGTTCCTGACAGCATGGCCAGTACTGTCAGGGCTAGGGTGCTGAGAGAGTTGTGAAGAGCCAGGGAGACTAAGGTGAGCCTGGCTACCCTGCGCAGTGCAGGCTGCTCTGCGTGACTCTCCCAGTGTAAGGGAAGAAATTCAGGGAGGCTGGGAAGGGATAACTGGGGCAGAACTTTGGGGTCGCTTCCCCACTTCCCCCCTCTCAATTAATGTTAGCCGTATTAAAATGAACAAAGGAATAAATTTAGATGCCAAGGTGCCCCCCTGGTTCACCAGATCAGTTAACTTTAACCTGACTCCATCCCAGAAGGGAATGGAGGTCACATCATAAGGGGACACTCGAGGGAAGTGGAGAAACAACCAATGGACTAATGTCTTCAATGACCCCCCTGAAAAACGTTTCCCTCCCCTCTAGGATTTCCGCAACTTGGGTAAAAATCCCCCTTTGTTGAGTGGATAGGCGAGCACCCATATTGTCCACTCAGACACTCTACACACACTTGCAACCAAAAAGGAAACTTAAAGAAATCAAAAGAAGGATCCAGGAGCAGCCTGGGAGAGGACACCGCACACGCAAAAGGTCCCCTCAGTCACACACAATCCCCCCACTCAGGAAATACTCACCTGCTCCCGGATGGAGGTGTTACAGGTATGGTCCCAATCCCAGAGGTGATCCCTGGTGCCACAGGGGGGGTCATCTCTCTCCCCAGGAGGGCCACCAAATAAAACTTGGCCTGCTCCTCCCGGGGGAGCGGACGGCCAAAGACTTTTGTACGGTCCACAAGGTAGATCGACGAGTCTTTTGTGGGGTCTCAGACCCTCAGGGAGACCACACGTGGGTGCCAACTGAAGTGACTGCTGGAGCCCGGGCTAGCTCTTAGATCTCCAGCACCATGCCAGGAGTGGGGAACTGCCTCAGTATGGGGATTTACCAGAGGCATTACATTTAGAGACACTTGCTCTATGGTGCCAGACACAAGCCATGAAAGGGAACAGGCAGAGGTGAAAGGAGGAGGCTCTCCATCTTGAGGTTCCACAAGGAAGGGTTTATTCCAGGTAAGGAGATCAGAAACAAAGAGCCCCAGGCACTCCTGTGAAAGGGGTTTTGTACAGATACAAATCAGGGGGTGGATACAAACAGCTAACCAATAGGGAATCCTCAGGGGAGGAATGAGGGGATTACATCAAGTGTCTGGGGCCAATTGGGGTAGGAGGGTGGAGAGGATGGGTCACATGGGCCGATGGGGCTTTGAGGAATAGGGGAATTCCAAAAGGGTGTTGCAGTCAGGGATTGGCCCGATGTGAAAGTGGCAGGGAAGGTTTGGGAACAAAAGGGGCTGGATTGCCTTGACAGGCAGGGAAATTGCTGGAACAAGGGGTGGGGAATGGCATGAGGGACAGCTTTGAAGGAGGGTAGAACCCAGGGGTAAACCAACTCGGGGAGAACATGGGAGTACAACAGAACGAGCCACTTAACAAGGAATCAATAAAATAAATTTGAATAGCAACACCTGTGTACAGCACATGGTTGCATCTTTGTCCCTGATCCCTTTGGCATGGTGGATGCAATAAACCTTTGCTGGAATACATCATACAAAGACCCTTCCTGTCTTTCCTCCACTGAGCTACCTGTGGCATGTGTGTGTGCATGGACTTGAAA